>NC_141696.1:1100085361-1101285361 GCF_964263255.1 Lissotriton vulgaris | reverse complement strand
AAAGGGTGATTAGGGACTCCTGCATTAAGGTTTAATTCTAAGAATGGCCTGGCAAGTTTGTGAATTGTAGTTCTAGGAGCATCAATTTAAATTCAGAGGACAAGAGCAATTGGAGACATTTATAATTGTCAAATATAGACAAAATATTCACACTTTGAGGCAAATGTACATGCCGGGCATATCTGGAAAAGCTGTGCTAGCGCAGTACCTTTAATCAGGAATGCAGGCTTTAGACCCTCCATTTAGTTTAGAAGAGGTCTGGCTTGGGGAACATTAGGAACAGGGACTTTGAAGTTAGGATAGTTCTCATTTTCTGATTGTGGGCAGCACTTCTGGGGTCTTATCTGTCGGTGACTATAAAAGGGCAGGGCAAGAACTGGGCCGGTGCCAAGCAACATCTCCCAGTTTGTTCAGCTTAATTAGGTACAGTGAATTTGTAACTCAGCATTTGTAATCCCTTACTGTTTGTTATTTTTGCCCTTCTCAATTCCCCACCCTTTTTGGTCCTCTAAACATCTTGGCATTTATTTTCTGTTTTCCATGTATCCTTTTGTGCTTACTAAGATGTTTTGCTTCCTTACCGCTGTTTACTCTATACCCACTTGAGTGCTGCTACTCTCCATCTTGGCAGCACCTCTGTGGCTTTGTTATCAGCTCCTGGGAATCCTCTCCAATTAACAAACTGAACTGGCAAGCTACTTCACACCTTTCAGATAGTTCCTGATTTTCTCCTCAGCCATTCAGCTGAAGTATTGATTTCTATTTGGACTGGGGCTAGTTACAATATGTTCTCGCCAAGAGAAATGTAACCTATGACACCTATTGCGTGATATTTATTTGCATTGGTCTCATATTGTTTATTTGTCACTCTTTAAGACATCAGAGCTGGTTTCCAGAGACTATCTAAGGTTGCTGGTGGCACCATAAAAACCTCTGTTCCCCATGTCTTCGTTATTATAGAGTGCCTTAGTTGGAACAGGTAGACTATTGGGATTGTTAGATATTTTCTTTTTGGGGAATTACACTATTATCCATACAGCCTAACAATATGTTTTAAAATAAAAAGATGTACAAATTTCAGAACAAGACTAGATTGGTCTAGGAAAATACAACACAGCAGTGCCTAAATGCTGACCAACAGATACAGATGTTATACCTGATTAGATGTGGAGGTAATAAAAAATCACCTGATTCATGAAGAAAGTGCTAAATCTTTCTTTGGAGGAGCCTGACAACTTTTCTCTTGTGTCAGAAATCTCTCATATCCAAAGTTGCTGGCAGCGGCGCTGGAACAATTGTCAGAGTGATGGTGCTGCCATCAATGTTACGGTACAAAAGGGGGTGGTGATGGACAGAGCATCTGAGTCAATCAAACACTCACACCCAGTCAAAAGATCTGGGTTTAATCCATCACCGTTCTTTAGCCCACTCTGCCACCCCATTTCAGACATGGCTATATGCAAATCAGTCTGACCCTGTGCCTCATGGGAACAGTCCAGCCCGAACTGCCAAGCCATGTCTTCCCTGGACCGGAAACAAGCTTCCGAGGACCGGTTTCTGGCATTCCAGCCGTCTTCAGCCCGGCTTGCTTGAATCCAGTGGCAAAGTGAGCAAGGGACTCACGTCTGAGCATACCCTGCCACACTAATGGCGGCCAAAAGTGGTACAAAAGGGGGTGGTGATGGACGGAGCATCTGAGTCAATTAAACACTCACACCCAGTCAAAAGATCTGGGTTTAATCCATCACCGTTCTTTAGCCCACTCTGCCACCCCAGTTCAGACATGGCTATATGCAAATCAGTCTGACCCTGTGCCTCATGGGAACAGTCCAGCCCGAACTGCCAAGCCATGTCTTCCCTGGACCGGAAACAAGCTTCCGAGGACCGGTTTCTGGCATTCCAGCCGTCTTCAGCCCGGCTTGCTTGAATCCAGTGGCAAAGTGAGCAAGGGACTCACGTCTGAGCATACCCTGCCACACTAATGGCGGCCAAAAGCGGTACAAAAGGGGGTGGTGATGGACGGAGCATCTGAGTCAATCAAACACTCACACCCAGTCAAAAGATCTGGGTTTAATCCATCACCGTTCTTTAGCCCACTCTGCCACCCCAGTTCAGACATGGCTATATGCCAATCAGTCTGACCCTGTGCCTCATGGGAACAGTCCAGCCTGAACTGCCAAGCCATGTCTTCCCTGGACCGTAAACAAGCTTCCGAGGACCGGTTTCTGGCATTCCAGCCGTCTTCAGCCCAGCTTGCTTGAATCCAGTGGCAAAGTGAGCAAGGGACTCACGTCTGAGCATACTTTGTACGTAGGTTACATTATCAGTGCTAAGATATATAGTTTCCTTATGCTGTTGTGAGAGTGGGGGTGTTTCCCGCCATGTTTCGGGATTAAGTATATATATACCTTTATGTGAAAGTCTGTCACCCGATCCATGGTTTTCTGTCATGTTTGTAACACCACCAGGACTTTACCACCTAGGTATTTCCACCATTTGGCCTAGCTCTGAATAACAATTTGCTCCCTTCAACCAATGAATGCATGTCCTCTTTAATATTATTTAATATGATCTTGACCTTCCCTGCGAACATAGGGGCATATTATCAAGGGGGCTTATCTCCGCTTTTTTGGTTTTAAAAGCCAAGAAAGCAGAGATAAAATTATCTCCCTATTACCTAGCTGTCGCTAACACTAGTTAGCGACAGCTAGTAGGATATAGCGACCATCTTGGGCCCCGCTTTGCTTTGCATGTCAGTGATATTTATCACTAATGACATGCAAAGTGGGCGTGCCAAGATGTTAGCGACTGGAAACAGTCGCTAACATCGCTATCTCCTATTACCAACTTTTGGAGATATTCGCGCTAAGCGCGAATATCTCCAAAAGCTAACACCTGCCCCTGAGCAGTTCTTAGCCATGTTATCCAATGGTAGGTGGATAGCATGGCTAAGTGCATTAGCTTGGTAATGCATGAATATCGCTGACTTTTCAGCGATATTCATGCATTTCGGCCGATTTTTATCGCTTAGGAGATAAACCTTGATAATAGCAAGGTTCCTAAGCGATAAAAATCGCCGCAGCTCGGCAAAAAAAATATCGCCGTTAAACCAACATAGCGAAATCTATCGCTAGTTGTTGGTAATATGCCCCAAAGTTTTAAATGTGGATGGTTTAATGTTTAATTTAGTGAATAAACATAGTCCAGCCAATGTTCAGTCCCATATATATTTCAGGTATATGTGTTTGTATGTTTAGTTTAAATGTAGAACATATTAACAGTGCAAAATTCATATAACCTTTCTTTCTCACACAATGACACAGAACCACATTTGTTTGCCTAAAGTAATCTCTTGCTCTGATTGTAATAATAACCGTAATGGAAACTTGTACTTCGCCAATTAAATTTCTGGAAACAAACAGCTTGGTTGAGGCAGGAAAAGTGAAATCCCGACAATGAGGTACTTGCAGATTCCTGATTGGTCATGTCCAATATGAAGTCAATCACTCCTTTAGTCGTTCCTGTTTTGTGGCCATATTCAGAAAAAAGTATTACATAATAGTTGTATCATAATATTTTGTTTCTTTAGAATTGACATGTGCATTGTGGTGTACACAAAAGGTACGCAGGGATTAGGCACATGGACATTTATACATTAAATGAAGGAGGAGGAAATAGAGCCGGCCATTAGGTAAATAGTGAATTTTCAATGTTATCTATCCGACCAATGGAATAATATTAAAGATGATTTACTCTTTGGCCTATGACCTTTCAAATCGCAGAGAAACCTCATTATTTACCAGCCCCCTCACTAAATTGCACAAATTATGTACGGTTAGGCTGAAAGCTACTCAAATAGCAAAACACATCCATTCTTTACCTGGGATCCTAGCTAAACAGCAGACAGTGTTCACAATTTCACCAGTTGCTGTGCAAATTGTAGATAAACATGAAATGGATACTGTTGATATAGCCAACTAGATTGTGAATACTTACATGTGGCTGTTTTTCTTCAATGCCCCTGTTATCCCCCCCCGCCCCCCCCCCCCCCCCCCCCCCCCGATTACTTTCTGCTGTAGATTGTCATGGCTTGTCTATCCTTTTCAGCACTGCATTATGGACTTGCTATCATCTTTGTAATTCTTGATATATGTCTACTAAATGTTTTGTATTTCTTGGAACTTAATAAAAAGAAAGAATTATATATTTTTTAAAAGGTCATCTGAATGGCTTGGATATATACTATACCAACGTACCCTGCCAGTTATTCTCCCTTCCAGTGAACTAAACAATCACGGATGCCCTCTGCAAATGCTGCATACTTTTGCTTTTCTATTTTGTGGTGCTCTGATGACTTGGGCATACCTAAATTATAAACATTTTGAGTAAGTTTGGCTACCGACGATCAACCTAGGCTCTACAATAACAGGACCTAGCAGCAGCAGATTAATGTTATATGGGCAGAAAAATATTAAGCTGTGTTACTGTTGGGAGATTGGCCTTTGACTTTCCAAACTATGCTACATTTCCTTTGTCATGTATGGAAGCTCAGTCACACTAAAGCAGAACTTTGCAAAAGTGAGCTTAGTAGCATGCACTCTTCATTCACACAAAAATCTGTTTGCAAAACCAATAGTCCACAAAACACAGTGCACAGCCACCACCACTTCATCCAATTAAACTAGGACAGAGACAGTAATTGCATTTTGGTTATAATGGCATGCTTGATACACACACACCCCATCCTAGAACAGGTCCTGAACGATTCCTTTCAGTGGACATGCTAAGGCCTCTCTGCACATGCTAGACCAACAAAACAGTCAGGATCCCAGTTTCACAAGCAGGCAGACAGTAAGGGCAGGTGTACACACCTGCATAACCTGCAGAGAACATTCCTGGCCCAAACTGTCTAAATGCCTTTCATGAATAGTCAAATTCATTATCTCTGTAAAGTCTAGCCAGACCTACAGCACCCATTCAAACTACCTTCAACAAAACCCAGTGGAGTGGTGTGGCTCACTGGTTAGAGGCGGCAGACCCGGAAGCAGAAGACCGCCCGGGACCAGGGTTCAATTCCCGGTGCAGCAGGGTCGTGGACCAGGGTCAGCGGACTCGATAATTCTCGCCTCGGTGCCTACTCTAACCAGGGATCACACTCGGCAACTCTGGGCATTAGCTTGCCTCATCTCCACAACAGCCCCCCACATACACCGGGGATGCCTGGTTTCACCTTGCAGATACCCAGTAGGGACCATCTCACAGGGAATTCCAGGATGGGTTCCCCAGCGGTCTACAGCACGGAGATACCCCATGTGGGGTGATTCAGGCGCTTTACAAGACTACATTACATTACATCCTATTTTCATACCTCAATTTGAACTTCTTCTGTGAATCCTTTTACAGAATTCCATCCAAACCCTCTTATTCACAGGCCATGCAGAGTCTCTCTGCCTAGTGTTCTGACCCCTATAATAATGCCTGCTAGTTCTTCAATCTCCCCTTCTAGACCTCAGGCCATCCTGCCAATGCTATGTTTACCTCTGCCACAGACCAGCCTTTAGAGCTCCTTTGCCAAGCCTCGGGCCCATTCCTTCCATTCTGTCACCCCCTATCCTTCAGACAGCCTCAACTCTCCCACCCACTTCACACATACTCTTGCAACCTCCCTTGTCTTATAGCCATCAGCTATTGTACCACCTCAACATGCCTGAGCCATAATACCTCTAGCAGTTCTGATTACCCACTCAAACCGCACGTGATCGCCTCTTCCACATCACTGGTCCTCAGACTACTACCCTGTCTGGCTTACGCCCCTCCACTTGAACTAAGAATCTTTGATCCCCTATGGTGTACTCCAGTGTGCAGAGCATGTCTCTTTTCTGGATCTCTTCTGGACCCCCATCATCTTTCTGATCATTAACACTAACTCTCAGAACAACTAGATCAGTGCTGTCAGACTTTGGAAACTTCTTGTCACCCACATCACTTAAACTAGTGCCAAGTGCCTCTTAGAATCCCCTTTACCCGTCCACACTGGCACTTAGAATCCTCCAGTCCTTCCACTATTTTAGTTCAAAATTCTCTTCTGACCTGTCTGCTACTCTCTACTTGAATTTACTCCTTCTGCTGGCCTTCAGAGATTGTCAGATCTTTCTGTAAGCTCTCAGTTTAGTTCTGTCACATTCACACCTATGAACTCACATCCTTCTCCTAGTGAGTTCTGATTACACTTCTGTTCACATAGTTTCTCTCTATGCAAGCACTACAACCATTCAGCAGGTTCTCACATCTTGAGGGACCTTCTTTCTGTCAGTACTTGGAAACTCTATGGCAGTGCACATACCACCTCTCCCATGTTACATTCAAGTGCCACCACTTCTGGCCCTCTGGGACTCTTAGGTGACTCTCAGTAGCTATTGTTTTGGACCATTCTATGCTACCCCCTCATCATCACTTGGCTAGCCCCTTGATCCCTTTTGCTGATCTTGGAATTCAGACTTTCCCCCAGCACTCTGTCAGGTTTCCCATTGCCCACCAGCCATCAAATACTGAGTTTTGGCAGATTTTACTTTCCACTGTCTCCCATGACCCCAGCCTTGCTGCCCCTGAAGAGCCTGTTCACTCCCCTTGTCAACCCTCACAGACTACTACACCCATCTTTTGCCCATTGAAGATCACAGACTGACTATTATGGCACTTGCAACATTAATATTGCCTCAGAATACTTTCTTTGCTTCCAATTGGCCAAGAGCCCAATAGTCAGTCCCCAGACTACTTCTGCATGATTTCTACTGGTCGTTCAGCTCTTTCAACCCTTTTTTCACTCTTAAAGCCCCACAATCCATATATTATTTTTATTATTATTACTACTACGAATAATGACATATTTCTTTAGCATGTATGGTGCTTCTCAACCATACTATCCCACATAAATCAGGAGACCAGCAAGATCAGTATTCGTTAAACAGATATGTTTTAACTCCTTTATAAAATTGGAAAATTTAGATGTGGCCCAGGAGAGATGGGTATGCTGTTGCTTGCCTTGATAGTCAAAACAGGCAGCAATTGATCTCCCTGTTTTCTACTTTTTGTATTTCAGTGTTTCACGCAAGTATTGAGACTTTGATTGCAGTAGACATGGAGGAGTATACCAAGAAAATATGGTCACCATGTGAGAACCTGGCTTCAAGCAGTGCCAAGTTTTGTGGCAAAGACAGAGTGCTTTGAAAATACTTCTATGGGCAATCGGTAACCAGTGTAGTGGTCTTATTTTGTTGGAGAATAGTGCACTTCTTCTTATGCCTAAGAAGGTCCATGCTGCAGTATTTTATAATAATTGCATATTACGCATGAGATAGCTGGGTAGGCCAAACAAAAAAGAATTGCAATAGTCCAGCCTTAATATTATAAAGGTTTGGGCCAGATTTAGAGTCCTACTGTGCTTGTCCTCCAGGTCATGATCTTCATAGTCCTCTTCAATTTGGTCCAGGTCCTTCTGGCCCTAGTTCTCCTAGTCCTCCCAATCCTTGTCCTCATGTTTCTGCAATAATGTGACCTGGCCCACCATTGATCGTACTAGGCTTTCCTAGTTCTGATGTCTCAGGACCTCCCATTCATGCTAGCCCTAGAACTTTTTAGTCCTGGTCCGGTTGGTCGTCATGCCCAGGTACTCCTGCCCCAGGTCCTCTGGATCAAAACGCCAGATGTACCAAGCCTTTTTCCATTTGAAAATTACCCTATTTGCAGAATTGTGCCGCTTGTGACCACAAAAAAACATTTCTGCATACAAGAAACCTAAATTGCAATTTGATAACATTACATAATCACAATTTGGGTTTACAACTACATACCGATTCAATATTTGGAATGGGCATGTTTAAGGCCTCCCTACCAGATACTGAATCGCATTAGGATTTATGAACGTTTTCCTAACAAAATTCTCTCAAAAAACATTAAGGTAATGCTACTGAAAGGTAGTGATAAGGCATTCACAAATGGGAAATGGTCCAAACCGGAAATGTCCCCAAGGGCTCATTTCTACTTTGCAAATGTAAAAAATACATCTTTTTGTAGAGTGGGCAGGGGCCAAATACTAGCTACAAGTTTAATTTATTTTTAAAAGCATTCCGTTTTCCTCTAAGGAAAATAGTTTGCATTTAAAAACAAATGATTGCTATTTTAAAAAACAATCACAGACCTGCTGGCCTGTGGACCTCAGCAGGCTTTTTTTTGTCAAAAGGAGGGAGGAAGACCATGTGATCACTTGATCAACAGACACTGTTTACCACTCAGAGTGGTGGCAGGTCCAGTCACAGCGTGTGTCCGTATCTGAGAATGCAACAAAAGGGGGGTTGCTGGACTGTTCCAATGGAAGATTGAGGGAGATTTAACTGGCGTGACCAAAGGTGTAGGAGTAACACCCTGGGGCATCCATTTTGTTGGATGGATTTGCCTCACACACCCAGAAGGGTGTCATGCTTCATCATCGGCGGTTGCTCCTCGTCGGGGAGGCGGTGCTATCCCCGACGGGCTCACCTCAAAGAGGGGCTCTTTGGCGGAGATCTTTTTATCCAACAGCCTTATGGTGAGGTGTGGGCGGGGATGGTGTGTGGTAGTGAATGGGATATTAAAATGTAGCTAGGGGTACCGGAATTCACTTTATTCTGGGGGTCCCCTGGCTGCAATTAAAAATAAGGGGCTAGTTCACTAGGTGTCAACAAGTTAGGTCCGGTGACTCTAGATGAGACTAGGGGTGAAGGTGGTTGACATGTTTCTCGCAATGGGTAATTGCCCGCGATTCATCAGGACCTTAAGAAGGTGAAAAACAACATGCTAGTGTCATGTGTATACTGGTGTATGTTACCTCTGTGGGTTGTCCTATGCCTATACATAGGGAAAAAATTAAACAAACAATAGTTAAGAAAGTTTGCAATAAGGAATAACAGGTCACGTCAATCATAAGATCTGTGAACAGTGTGGCATGCTGTTGGTATTGTGGAGCGTTTTGACAAAACCACTGCATGCCTAGTCAATTGCGTGTGCATAGTGTAGATGGTGGAGCACACACTACTACAACCAATGAGCTAGTGAGGAGGGTTGTGGGGTGGAGGAAATTTAAATGGTTAAAAAGGGTTAAAATATTTAAAAAAAGTTGTGCAGCAGCTATCCAGGCTAGAGGCATTCACCACCTGGGTTCTTAGCATGTGCAGGCATTGAAAATAGACAGAGAGAAACACACACACACCGTTTATAGTTTAATGTGGCTAAGTGCAGAACACACATAAACTCTGTGACTAGCAAAGTTGTAAGGTCATAACGGTTTTAAAGGTTTATATCCCCTACTCACCCAATGGTCTAGAACTAAAAGCCACATGAGGGGTCGGCGGGGCGAGACATCAGGGATGAGCCCTTGGGTTTTAGCTGAAGTGAGGACGAAAATAGCGCCAAAGGGTTACCTAAAGGTGAGTAACTCGTTAGAACCAGAGCGGTCCTATATATCTTGCCCTCGTTTCCCAATTAGGCACTCACCTCGAATCTCCTGTGTCCGTGCTCTGTGACCTACCCTTCTCCGCCGAGCTCGAGTAGATGTGTGAGCTCGGCGGACGGGGTTATTTAACCACAACAAACCGAATCGGCGTGGAGGACGCGTCTCCGCCCCCTGGCGTGTCACGTGATCGCGGCCGATCAAGTGGCGGCCATCTTAGACTAGTGTATCGGCGTGTTTTAGGCTGGTAGCTGGTGATAGCTAGCTTCTGTTACCTACAATCATGCTTATGCAAGCGAGGACCATGAAGGATAAACCAGTGTAAAGTACGTGGCATTGGCAAAAGTTACAGGTATCCATTTATGGATATGTAATATGACGCCCAGATGGTTCGGCGTAAGTGACGCGTCAGAGCCCCTGGCGCCGTGTCACGTGGTGTAGATTGGTGTCTTGGCATCATATCGAAGTGGTATGTCAGCGCCTGGAGCACTAGTTCTTATTAACTGCGCCTAGTCCTGCTAAACAATGTGTAAAGTTAGAGAAGCCCTGGAGATAGGGCAGTATCTATATTGTGGCGCTGGGGGATCCATTGACTTTCTGGTAACGTTCGGTTTGTCGCCTTGCTTCGTGTGCCTTAGGGAGGTAGAGACACAGGTGTAGTTGGCACAGAGAATGTACCGAGTTATAGTCTGGCTGAGTGAGTGGCAATAGGTTTGTCCATGGTGCTCCAACCCCTCGTGAAAAACATCCCTTCTTACATCCAAGACACCACAGATATCCTACGCATCCTGGACAGCCTCCAGAATACAGGAGAGATTAACCTCTTGATTACCCTAGATGTAGAGGCCCTCTACACGAACATTCCCCAGAGGGCCACTCTAGAGGTAATCGAGGAGAGACTCGGTCTGGAAACTTGGAACTCAAACACTCCACAGACCTTCATCATGGAATGCGCCACCATAGCGCTGACTGAAAACTATTTTGAATATAAGGGCAAATACTACCACCAGACCCAAGGCACCTCTATGGGCAGTACCTTTGCACCTTCGGTGGCTTGTCTTTATATGGCCAAGTTCGAAGGAGTACACATACACCATGAGTCTAATCCTTTTCGGGACAACATCAAAATGTGGAAACGCTTCATTGACGACATCCTGATCTTATGGAAAGGCCCCCCAACGTCGCATGAAGCTTTCCTAGAATGGGTCAACACATTGAACCCCCATTTAAACTTCACCATGACAGCTTCACCCAATGAGATCGCCTTCCTGGACCTCACGATAAGACTGGATGAAGGGTCTATAAGCACGACCATGTACCGTAAACCCACTGACCGCAACAGTCTACTACACTATAAAAGTCACCACCCGAGGGCCCTACGCACTAACTTACCTTTCGGCCAATTTTTGCGGATAAGGCGGAATTGTAGTGCGTTGTCTGATTACAAAAAGGAGTCCACAATCCTCTCTAGGAACTTACTCGACAGGGGATACCCTAAGAGCGACGTCTTGAAAGCCAAAAAACGGGCTAGGAACAACAACCGTGAGGCACTGCTTGAGCGGCAGGAAAGGGTCCCGGTTGAGAACCAACCTATCACTTGTGTGACTACATTTACCCCTTTGTCCAACCAAATTAGGAACACGATCAGACATCACTGGGACATATTAAACACAGGTGACATGACCCTGGAAGAACCAAGGTTCGCTTTCAAAAGATCGCAAAATCTGAAGGATATCCTAATAAACACCAGACCCAAGAGAGTCAAAAAGGCAACCCAACAGACATTGTGGCATTTACCTCCGGTTACGGGCCATTATCCCTGTGGGATGTGCGGAGTCTGCAGATACACCATGACAGCCAAAACCATACAACTCACAGAGACCTTCACATGGGAAATCAGACACCACACAAACTGTAACACCTCACACTGTATATACCTGCTCACGTGCCCCTGTGGCTTACAGTACATCGGGATGACAACCCGTCCCGTTAAAACCCGAATAATTGAACATCGCAGCAACTTCCGCTGCAAGAAGACCCACACAAAAATGTGCAAACATTATGTAGACCACAACCATGATGAAGAATCTATGAAGTGGGTAGTATTAGAATCTAGCCCCAATTGCCCGAAAAATGCCCTTTTTCAGAAGGAACAGAGATGGGTCCATCGACTGTCTTCAGATAAGCAGGGTCTCAACGAAGACATTCCTTGGCACTCACTTTGAGCCATACAGTCCCTTTCATTGCACCTTGCCACTTTTGTAATATTGCCAGGTTTCTATCAGTGGGCCACACTGAGAATTCCATCTCCCACCTGATACCAGCCCCCATTGGTACCACACCACCTTGTGCACCACACATACTCTAGACATAGTTCCCCAACCCCTGGGACACCATGGACAAACCTATTGCCACTCACTCAGCCAGACTATAACTCGGTACATTCTCTGTGCCAACTACACCTGTGTCTCTACCTCCCTAAGGCACACGAAGCAAGCGACAAACCGAACGTTACCAGAAAGTCAATGGATCCCCCAGCGCCACAATATAGATACTGCCCTATCTCCAGGGCTTCTCTAACTTTACACATTGTTTAGCAGGACTAGGCGCAGTTAATAAGAACTAGTGCTCCAGGCGCTGACATACCACTTCGATATGATGCCAAGACACCGATCTACACCACGTGACACGGCGCCAGGGTCTCTGACGCGTCACTTACGCCGAACCATCTGGGCGTCATATTACATATCCATAAATGGATACCTGTAACTTTTGCCAATGCCACGTACTTTACACTGGTTTATCCTTCATGGTCCTCGCTTGCATAAGCATGATTGTAGGTAACAGAAGCTAGCTATCACCAGCTACCAGCCTAAAACACGCCGATACACTAGTCTAAGATGGCCGCCACTTGATCGGCCGCGATCACGTGACACGCCAGGGGGCGGAGACGCGTCCTCCGCGCCGATTCGGTTTGTTGTGGTTAAATAACCCCGTCCACCGAGCTCACACATCTACTCGAGCTCGGCGGAGAAGGGTAGGTCACAGAGCACGGACACAGGAGATTCGAGGTGAGTGCCTAATTGGGAAACGAGGGCAAGATATATAGGACCGCTCTGGTTCTAACGAGTTACTCACCTTTAGGTAACCCTTTGGCGCTATTTTCGTCCTCACTTCAGCTAAAACCCAAGGGCTCATCCCTGATGTCTCGCCCCGCCGACCCCTCATGTGGCTTTTAGTTCTAGACCATTGGGTGAGTAGGGGATATAAACCTTTAAAACCGTTATGACCTTACAACTTTGCTAGTCACAGAGTTTATGTGTGTTCTGCACTTAGCCACATTAAACTATAAACGGTGTGTGTGTGTTTCTCTCTGTCTATTTTCAATGCCTGCACATGCTAAGAACCCAGGTGGTTAATGCCTCTAGCCTGGATAGCTGCTGCACAACTTTTTTTTAAATATTTTAACCCTTTTTTAACCATTTAAATTTCCTCCACCCCACAACCCTCCTCACTAGCTCATTGGTTGTAGTAGTGTGTGCTCCACCATCTACACTATGCACACGCAATTGACTAGGCATGCAGTGGTTTTGTCAAAACGCTCCACAATACCAACAGCATGCCACACTGTTCACAGATCTTATGATTGACGTGACCTGTTCTTCCTTATTGCAAACTTTCTTAACTATTGTTTGTTTAATTTTTTCCCTATGTATAGGCATAGGACAACCCACAGAGGTAACATACACCAGTATACACATGACACTAGCATGTTGTTTTTCACCTTCTTAAGGTCCTGATGAATCGCGGGCAATTACCCATTGCGAGAAACATGTCGACCACCTTCACCCCTAGTCTCATCTAGAGTCACCTGACCTAACTTGTTGACACCTAGTGAACTAGCCCTTATTTTTAATTGCAGCCAGGGGACCCCCAGAATAAAGTGAATTCCGGTACCCCTAGCTACATTTTAATATCCCATTCACTACCACACACCATCCCCGCCCACACACCCACACCTCACCATAAGGCTGTTGGATAAAAAGATCTCCGCCAAAGAGCCCCTCTTTGAGGTGAGCCCGTCGGGGATTGCACCGCCTCCCCGACGAGGAGCAACCGCCGATGATGAAGCATGACACCCTTCTGGGTGTGTGAGGCAAATCCATCCAACAAAATGGATGCCCCAGGGTGTTACTCCTACACCTTTGGTCACGCCAGTTAAATCTCCCTCAATCTTCCATTGGAACAGTCCAGCAAACCCCCTTTTGTTGCGACCTCAGCAGGCTACCATCCCTGTGATGTCTGTGATTCATAGTGAGTCGCATTACCTCAGCAATCAGTCTATTATTTGTGGATCATTCAAAAAAGTTCATAAAAGAGCGACAGTAAAAACAGCATTAAAATACATTAGCAAAACATGAAAAAATATAAATTAATTTGATAGATAAATAGCATTGAAGCAATTGATCACTAAGAACAACAGTCTCAAATGCAAGCTTTTACGATGGCACACAACTGATTTAAGAAAGCAGCCAACATTCACACAGCACTCTGGGGAAGGAATCATAAGTAAATAAAGAAACACTGCCCTACACCTAGCTTACCTTTCTTAAAATCAGAAAAATATATTTCCTAGAGAAAGGCAAATAGAAATTTGCAGTGAAGGAAGGTCTGTGATGAATTTTCAAATGATCAATTTAGCATCATTTTGCCCCAGATGAAAACACAGCTGACACCTTCTTGAGCCCATTTTCAAGCTATAGATCAAGGCTAGGAGAAGTCTATATCAACAAATATTCTTTAATAGAGGGTTAGACAAGCTCCACACTCTCCTACTCAGGGCATTTGGTGTTAAAAAACTATGTATAACCAGGACTTATTGCCATTATTTGTGTTATCCGTAGAAGAAAACAAGTAAGGCCTGTCTAAATTACCTGCCATGGTTTTTATATAGCAGAGACATGGAATATAGTAGCCATAATCAAAGAGAGTAATTCCTCAAATATTTCCTTATTCATTGTTGCATACTCGTTTTGCAAAATAGGAATGCCTAATAGTAAAGGAGCCAACTTGATGCGGTCCTTTACAAATCCTAAGCCAAATTCCTCATGGATTTCATAAGTGGGGCTGCTTATGGGGAGACCCAACACTTGCAAATGCAGTTTTCCTCCACCTGTAGAAAGCTAACAAAACAGTACCCCATATTCTGTCCGTGAACACCAATAACATCCAGTGACGGCTCCTCCACTAAGGTGGAGGAGCGTCGCTCCCCCTGCCAGCCTCAAAACGTGTAAAATAAAACAATAATAAAATGGGTTTAATATAATTTTATGTTGCAGGTTCTAAGAGCCAGCAGTCTTGGGGGCAGGGCATTCGCAAGACCATCGTCAGTGCAGTGACAAGAGGAGTGGTGGGAACTGGACACAATGCTCATATCGGTTTGGCTGGCCGTCTCAAGACGGCCCAAGTGACATGCCTTCTGAGCTGTCTCCAACCCAGCTGTGTTGCTGGGTTGGAGACAGCAAAGAACAGGCCCCCAGTCTCAACGTGCTTAGGCCAATCCTCATGCTGCTTTCAAGCATGAGAGCAGCATCAGGATTTGCCACAGGGGATTCTGGGAGCCTATGTGATGCAGCGAGGACATCGAGCAAAGGAGCATTCGGCGGCAAATAAGTTACATTTCTCCTATTATTTTAAAAATGTTCTATTCACTGTCTGCCCCCTCCCCATCGTCCATCATCAAACCCCAACCCTGCCCCCAATCTGCCCGCAGACCAGCTGCTGCTGATAACACAAGTACATTTCCAAAAGTGGATACTGCAAGACTCTCTTTATAGGTTTGGCATCGTCAAGGTTTTGGTGAAATTTGTTTCCCTTTTTCCTAATCTATTCTTAGTACATCTTGCCCATAGTTTGTTTGTTTCACAGGTTCTGGCCACAATCCTTTTCATTTTCTACACCTTAATTTTTATCATTTATTAATAGTGGTCCTGCTCTCCTGGTTTATCTAGTCCCCTGGTCTGTCTGTTTCTAATCCTTCTGCTCCTGGTCCACCTGGTCCATTTAGTCTGGTATTTGTAGTACAGGTACTCCTTTGCCTTGTTCTCCTAGATCTGGTCTTTTGGTGCTGGTCCTACGGGCCTTAGTTAACCAAGCCCTACTGATACACCAATCTTCCTGCCCCATCCAAGTGCTACTAGTTCTTTTGGTTTCCCTGTTCCACATTTTTCTTGTCCATCTGAACCCCGCCCCCACTGTCATAGTCAGCCTAATAGTGTTTGGTCTTTCTTGACCATGTCCCCCTGATCCTGACTCTCAGATACCCTCATGAACACTCTGTTACTTGTTCCACTAAGCCTTCACTACTCTGTCCTATTCCTTCTGGTCTTGCTGATCTACTGCCTCCTCATCCAGGGAGCCCTGGTCCATTGTGATTGTGGTCTTCCCATTTCTGATCCTTCTGCTTCTCCCCCTTGGTCCTCCATGATCTGATCTCTGTATTCTTGCTCCTGTTTCTTGTCCTCCATCCTCCTAGTCTGTCCACCTTGGCCTGCCATTCATGGAGGGTCATCTTCTTCTCTCTGGATCTGGTTGGTGCTTTTGCACTCTCCTATATCTCCTTGTCTTACTGATCCAGAGCTGCCTTTCCTCCTACTCGTGATCTTTCTGTTTCTTTGAGCCATGGTGGACCATGTCTTGATCCTTTTTTAGGTCGAGCCTAAGGGCATGTGCTGCTCGCTCTGTGAGGCATGCTGAATTAGGGTATGCACAGAAAGCCCCTCCCACTCTCTGCCCATATTTGTCATTGGCTTTGTGTCATTGTCCTTCATAAATGCCTGCTTCTGATTCCTAAGTAGGCTTGTTATTCTCTCCTTGGTTCCGCCTTGTCTACATTTGTTACCTCCTATTACGACTTACCCTTGTTACACAGGATGCTTTATTTAGTCTGTGGGCGCTATATTTTTCAATAAATAATGTGGGGCAATGGCGTCGCTTGAACTTGCAGCACGCCCACACAGCACTCGTGGGACAATGGTGGGCGCTACTTGTATACGGGGCACGCAATGGGCGCTTTCATTTTATTAGTGGCTGCCAGTAGTGAGATAGAGCTGCAGAGTGCATGGAAAACGAGGGACAGCCTACACAAGCGGACTGGCTGCTCAATTAGTGGCAATCGGACAAGCACAGCTGCCCGTCCGAATCCAGACATCGCTCTACTCCCAGCGGATCCTTGAATTACTCGACCGCGGTGATACGACGGTCATCTAGCCGGCGTCGAAGCCCATAATCAGTTAACCACGGACAGCCCGACAGCGCCTCAATCGCAATTGAGCCAACGCATCTGCTGCTCAAAACCCTGCACGTTTTAAACTCCAGCCAGCCTCCATTATTCAACGGACACGCCGACAGGCACTCAGCGCCCGGCTGTCCTGATACTCGAGCCTGGAATTACCACATCACGGACTCCCCGAAAGGCTTCTACCTTTCAAGCCTACGCATCCGCTTCTCCAAGCCTGTGCCATAAGATCCAAGCAAAGTTTACCATCTCAGTACTTCTCAGCTACGCCTTACTACCCCTGGCGGAGGCGTATTTAATTTTCAAATCAGGCAAAACAATTTGTTAAGTCCTGAAGATGATCCCTTTATAACTTGAGCACGGGATCGAAACGTCGACTCCTTTGAGTAGACATACGTTTAACCAATGTACATTAATGTGTGTATGTGTTACTCCAGGAAACACTGATAATTTTGATGTAAAACAGTGCCCTGATTGCTCACTCTCTTTGCCTGAAACACTTTTCCCTCTACTACCTTCTCTCCTACCCTTTTTCAGTACGGTACAGGACTGTGCCTCACTGCAATTAAATGTTTTGTTGCCAGATGTATCTTAACCTTTAATAAGTCACTTGACTAATAAATTCCCTTTCCGGCTCGACAAGGGAGAGAAATATATAGCAGCCTATTGTGGTCTATATAATACTATTGTATGATTTTACTTAAGCTTAGGACCTTTGTTTTCCTTAAACCAATTTTTTTTTTTATGCTCAATTAGTGGTGTCACAGAGACTCGTGAGGTCCCCTCAGAGCCCTTCAAAGCATGAGCACGAAGGCATTTGGTGACTCCGTCGTGGCGTGTTCTGAAGGAGGTTACCTCAGGACAGATCTCAGTAAATAATTGTCATAGGGCCATAAGTATGAAAGGGTTCTACCCAGTCTGTTTCAATGGGAAACTGTGTTCGTACATATGGCCCATAGTTTCTAAAAAATAACGGGGCATATTACCAACAACTAGCGATAATTTTTGTCTCTAACTTGTTTAGAGACAAAAATTATCGCCGCACATCGGCGATTTTTATCGCAGATAAACCTTGGTATTAACAAGGTTTATCGCAAATGCGATAAAAAACGGCCGAAATGCATGAATATCGCTGAAAAGTCAGCGATATTCATGCATTATCGAGCAAATGCTCTTAGCCATGTTATCCACCTCCCATTGGATAACATGGCTAAGAACTGCTCAGGGCAGGTGTTAGCTTTTGGAGATATTCCCGCTTAGCGCGAATATCTCCAAAAGTTGGTAATAGGAGATAGCGATGTTAGCGACTGTTTTCAGTCTCTAACATCTTGGCACGCCCACTTTGCATCTCATTAGTGATAAATATCACTGACATGCAAAGTGGGGCCCAAGATGGTCGCTATCTCCTACTAGCTGTTGCTAACTGGTGTTAGCGACAGCTTGGTAATAGGGAGATAATTTTATCTCCGCTTTCTTGGCTTTTAAAGCCAAAAAAGCGGAGATAAACCCCCTTGATAATATGCCCCAACGTCTTCCTGTGGCTGTTCTCGGTACGAAGGACACATCCAGTACTTACCGGTACTATGTATGAAGCATGTGCTGCTGTAGGTCGTAACGTGCGATCATTGGAGATACAGTGGCTTTACTCCATGCAGTTTTGCCAGTACCGAAACGCATTAAACCGTGAACTCATCATTACCTCAAACAACGTCTTCAGAGACTCGCGAGCTCTTGCTTGAGATCCTGTGTAAACACCAGCAACACCCACTTTGCTGCAGCCTACCTAAAGCCCTAAAGTGACACTCAGTTGGGAGTAGGAGATGTCACGTGACGGGTCACTGAAAGTTGTGGGTCTATACATTTGTTAGGCATTCTCCTCTTCTAGCGTGGCTCCTGTGCTTATTGCGATATGGACCAAAAATTGAATACCTCTTTTAACTTAGGCACCTGAATGATTTTTGCAAAATGTGTAATTTAACACAACGATTACTATCGATTTCCTCATAAACTAGCAGTTTACGTGTTGCTGCGCACCCGTTGAATGGTGTTTTGACCATAATGAGTACAAAGGGGTCTCTGCCTGATGGCAGTGTCTCTCTGTAGCCGAGTGTTTGCCTCGCACAACATTCTCCACAGGAGAGCAGGCTGCTGACTTGGACCTGTACTGTAGTTTATCTTGCTCATTCATTATTCATCACTGTGCGCAGGGCTTTAAACTGGAGGAAAAAAGTGGAAGCCATGAAAGGAACCGCGCCTATATAATTAAGGATATGACTTAAACATACACACTAACATTTGCGTAGAGAGCCACCGTACCCACACATTTGCATAGAACAACATCTGCTGCTGGCATGCCTGACCATTGCTTAATGCCTTTGCAGAGATGCCAAAGATTGGATGACCACATAATCTGACACCCTTTTATCCACTGACAGGCACTGAGAGAAACTCGCACTGCCTTAAGCCGCAGCTCAATTGTGGCCAGGTAGAAACACCTATATGAAACTCAGATAAATCATGCACTAGACAAGAGTTATATGCTGCCTAAAAAAAATAACACAACATGAAAAAAGTAACATGGCCTTCTGAAAAAAGCAAACACTCGGGATTGCAAGATTAAGTAAATCATGTGAAAAGTCAGCAGGAAGGGGCACATGCATCAATGTAGGCTTTTGAGATTCCTTAATTGCGATTAAGGAATCGCAATTAAGTAATTGCAAAAGTCTGTGCATGTAGGACTCGCCTAAAAAATAACGATTCCGAAACATTCCTTAATTGCGAGTCGCAATTAAGGAATGGCTTCCCATTCATTCCTATGGGCCTACAGGCCCATAGGAATAAATGGGAAATTGCATGCGCAATTTGCGAGTATCCAACCGGTACTCGCAAATGGCGCATTAAATTTCAAGGGTGCATGGGTGTCAAAAGGACACCCTGTTGCACCCCTGAAATTGATATGTGCACCCATGTTACACACACACATGTCACAAGGGTATGTGTGTGTGCAACATGGGATTTTTTAAAATGCACTTTGGTGCTTTTTTCAAAGAAATCGCAATTTACCATCTCCGTTCATTTGACGGTAAATTGCGATTCTTAATTGCGAAATCGCAATTCTTTTTACTTTATTGCATTGCATTTATGGAATCGCAAATTGTGATTGCTTAAATTCAATCGCAATGTAAGTAATTGCTAATTTAGGATTTCTTCAATTGTGATTTTTGCATTTGGGATGATGCATCACAAATGCAAAAATACCGGTCGCAAACGGGCAGATTCTGAGGGGCACATGCATCATTGAAAGCTGCATTCGTAAAGGGTGTAAATCGCAAAATTCGCCTGTTTCCGAATGCAATTTCATCATTTGGGATGCATCATCATTTTTATACTTTTTGCAATTTAAGAAATCGCAAAATTGCGATTACTTAAATTGCGATTGCATTTGAGGAATCTCAAATTGAGATTCCTTAAATGCAATGCATCAAACTAAAAAAATTAGCGATTTCACTAATAGGGGGAGCAAATTACCATGAAGTTGACCTTCATGGTAATTTGCAAAAACTTTGAAAAATGCACTAAAGTGCATTTTTCAAAGTTTCATTTTACACATACACATGCCCTTGGGGCCTGTGTGTGTGCAAGATGTACTTATAGGCAGATTTCAGGGGTGCAAAAGGGTGTCCTTTTGACAACCTGGCACTCTTGAAATTGCATTCTCAATTTGCGATTCTCTAATTGAGAATCACAAATTGAGAATGTCTTCCCATTCATTCCTATGGGCCTCTAGGCCCATAGGAATGAATGGGGAGGTATCCTTAATTGCAAGTCGCAATTAAGGAATTTTAAGAAATAGCTATTTTTTTAGCGATTTCTTCATGCATAGCCTTTTGCAATTCCTTATTAGCGAATCCTTATTTTTCGCTAATAAGGAATCGCAAATGGCATTGTTGATGCATGTGGGCCTCAGAGACTCTGCCTGTTTGCGACCGGTTTGTGCCTTGATGCATCTGACCCTAAACGCTTTGTTGCTGTCTGTTCAGAAATTGATCAACGTTTTTACATGAAAAGTTAAAGACGTAAATACAGGGCCCGAAAGGGACACATTCAAATCCATTTTTAAATCTCTTGCAGGCCTGAAACAGGGAACCGGCCCACTAAAATCCTGAGTGTGCGATGCAGGTTTATTTGCTGAACTCCTGTCTCTGTTATAGCACTGCACTTCACTCTCGGGCACAGTTGCATCTGTAACATGAGAACAAGTTGCAGAACTTACTAATGCTCCTGAACAACTACCAGAATCCAGTTTCTGCAGACTTTCTCACTACCCCAGTGCACACTAGCTACCACCTAGTTATCTAGCCTTCCATCGCTCCTCCTTAAACCTGCAGCCCCACGGCATAGCCCTCAGTTGCCTTGCATAAATCAGAGCCCAAACTGTTGGAAAAATATCCACTAACTCATTGCCCTAACAGGCTGATTAAAAAAAAAAGAATCTTTTCCCTAGAATAACAGTAATCCTTAAGCCCCTTGTAATATCACTGTGAGGTGTCAGAGACCATCTTAGACAAGCATTGGCAAGCAGAGCTGTTGTGTCAGGGGGCCCTTATGTAAGCATAAAAATGGGTTCCAAAACCTAGAGCAGTACAGTGAGTCCCTCACAACCAGGGCACAAGTCCTAAAAAAAATAAAAGAAGAATTGGGGGACGCTGACATCAAGACTAGCGGAGGCGGAGCCTCGCAGAGCAGAGCACAACTACGGAGAGGAGCTTTGGGGCCGCCAGAGCCAACTGGTGAGCATTGTTACCGAGAGCATAGGCGACTACAGGATCAGGGCTCCCCAGCGGCATCTGAACAAATAGGAAAGCCCCCAGCGACCTGCCTGACTTCAAAATGTCGTCCGTTTGAGACAACCACAGGTTTTAATAACTACGCGAGTGCCAGAGACGGCGTGCAAGGTTGATAATAAAGAGGGATGGAGCAACTACAAGACTGAAGCCCAGAAGGAAAAACAAGGGCAGTTCAGTCCTCTCCCTAAGGGTGAAATAACAAAAGCTACACATGAATGAGGGGAACAGAGGAACAGACCTCATAACCTGAGGTTGGAGCTGTCCTATGCAGCTATAGAGGAGTCTGGCCCCTCGGCCGTCACCTACCCAGTCGGACATTTGACATTGTTTTCCGCATCTCCCCGTTTGGTCTCCTTCCCTCCCCCCCTCTCTGATTCTCTTGATGCTAACTGATGTATCTATGTATCCTGTAACTCCCTGTTTCAACTGATGTGGATACCTACAGCGGAGCCTGAACAACTTTGGTCGATGCCCAGTGGAGCTGTCCAATGCAACTATAGAGGAGTCTGGCCCCTTGGCCGTCACCTACCCAGCCTGACATCTGACATTGTTTTACTCGGCTCCCTGTTCGGTCCCCTTCCCTCCCCCTCCTCCCTCCTCTGCGATTGTTTGGATTCGAGCTGATGTATCTATGTATCCTTTAACTCACGGATTCAACTGATGTAGATACCTACTGCGGAGCCTGAGCAACCTTGGCCAATGCCCGGTGGAGCTGTCCTATGCAGCTATAGAGGAGTCTGGCCCCTGGCCATCACCTACCCAGCCGGTCATCTGGCATTGTCTACCTCAACTCCCTGTTTGTGTCTCCTTCCCTCCCCCACCTCCTCCCTCTGTTTCTTTGATTCAAACTGTTGTAACTTTGTAACCGGTAACTCGCTGATCCAACTGATATAACTATGTAACCTGTAACTCGCTGATCTTCATGTAAAGCGCTCTGATACCCCCGGGTCTAGCCAGCGCTATATAAAACTTTGCAAATAAATAAATAAATAAAATAAAGCATTGGCTTTGTTAATGTGTTTTAACTATCTCATACAGCAGCATGGCTGTGCAGCACATTTACAAGTAAAGTTAGCTAAAAAAAGCTATGTCATTACACTTTTCTTCCCTAACTTCACCGTTATCTATGCTACACAGACATGCGTAAATAGCATTAGTTTAACTGGTTTAAGGAGAAAATCCAAAGCTTTGTTCACTACATAAAATAAAACGCGGTTGCACTTGTGCATTCAAAACATCTCAAGGGTCACGCGCCATCTGAGAGCCGTGAGTCTAGTGAGGTTAGCCTGCCAGCCTGGTACTTCTAGTAGCACATTTAAAGTTAGAAATGCAGAAACATAAGTTGTAAATTTCAAAGGAAAAAGTAAGTGGACTAAATAAGCTATTCGTACTTCACAACGTACAACTTGTATTCTCTGCACATGGTTAAATTATATACTGATGCCCAATATTTGGATGTATTTTGTCTATAATAAGAAAGCAAGGGACCCCCTCTAAAGGGCGAATAAGGTCTGGGAGTAAGAGGGGGACTAAACAGAGCAAATTGAACCAGAGAACACTCCCCTTAGACCTATATTTATTTAACAAGAGATTGAATCTAGTATGGGTATACAAATATGGCAAACATCAAATATTTACAACATTACAACACCATCGTTATTTTTTTAGGCCATATTTATTTCTATCAGAGTTCTTAAAATTCTGAGTGGACTTCCATATTTTGCACATTTATATTTACTGACTATCCTTAAATGGGGAAACGTTGTTTACAACGCGGTCGTTACATCGCGATGCCATTACATCACGGTTTTTAGAACGCAAGTCGTTACAACGACTTGCGCTGGATGGCGCTCTAGGACAAGGAATAGTATCATTTACTATCCAACACCTTCCCTACTGTATGTAGACTGGAGTTGGAATAGTAAATTATACTACTCCTAAGTCCAGCGCCCTCCAACGCAAGTCGTTGTAACGTCTTGCGTCGTAAAAACCGCGATGTAATGGCATGCGATGCATTAGCATGCGTTGTAATGTCATACAACCGTTAAATGGCCACAAAATGCAAATGCTGTGAAAATTAAATCACTGCTGGGCCGAGGCGTTTAACTATGTATTACAATGGGAAAAACACAGGGTCCAATTCACTCAAGCTACTAACCTTCACCATGCTTCAGAATGTAAAAGAGAAAAGACACAAACTAAGAAAAATTACTCTCCAAATGAGACACCTTGGTACTTGCCATCCTCCAGGAAGTGGTTATGTTATACAGGCTGGAAAGCACAGTTATCCAAGATTAAATAAAACAGCCTGTGACCAAAGACTGAAAGTGAAAAGCGAATACCATCTACTCTGTTAGGAGCTATTCTATTGACACCAATTTTTAATTATTTGTTTGTGCCATCGTTATGGCGCACAAAACCATGAGGTATGAAGGTATTTGCATTGCAAGCAGAAATGTCCACAAGTGTGCCTGCACATGACCAACACATAACAGAAATAAAGAAAATTAAAAGGCGACAAAGAATGCGAACAAAAATTGATTTAATTGAGCAGTAATTATCAAACTTTACACATGCAGATGTAAAGGAATCGGATACAGTTACCGATCTACCATTTTTAAAAACGTTTGTTAACTGGTTCGTCAATATGAAGATGGCAGAAAAAGAGAAGGAATGGGTGGGAGGAAAAAGACGAAATAGTACCTCAATAATTAATGCCCATTTACATGATTTTTTTTGCATGCCTTTCGTGATTCAAGTTGATAATGTTTCTCACGCGTTGCCATGTCAGATGCAATTTATATGAGAGGTGTGCGATGACGCTTAACCTATTATTGAAAACCAGGCGATATTTGCCGGATTATTGTACCATGGTATCTTTTTCCATTGGCATGAATATGAGTGTCTTCTGCTAATGAGGACAGCTCAGTGTTTTCAGTTTTGGCTTTAAATAAATTCTTGTATCCTGGGGCTAATGTAAAGTCTTCTATTACCTTCAGATTGGGTCGAGTTTGTGGAGAGTGGAAGAAATAGTATCATCATATGAGCAGCGTAAGGGCACTTATTACATTTAATTAATCTGTGCTTGGTCCCTGCTCCACAGAAAGGATTGAAAATTACATTTGAAGAGCACTTCCAATTAAGGTGACTACAAAGTATAGGGACGCTGCATCCAACAAATGGTAAGCAATGGGAGGGCTCCAAGCCCTTTTTTGTAAACAAGCATTTACAATGCAATAGGTCTTGCATTTTCAAAACTTTGACCTATTGGTATTGTAAATGACAATACCTTTTATCATTGCATGTTTCTTAAACACATAAATAAAAGGTATTGTCGTTTACAATGCCAATAGCTCAAAATATTGCAAATGCGAGACATATTGCATTGCAAATGCTTGTTTCCACTCAAAATGTTGCAAATGCGAGACCTATTCCATTGCAAATGCTTGTTTCCACATCCTCCAGATTTTTCTTGGTCTGGTCCAGTATCCCTTATCTTGTTTCTTTTAGTCGTATTTCTGTTTACCTTTTTGTCACTGGTCCGTTATGGACTTGCTCACCCTTGGATTAGGTCATGGTTCTTCTTTCCTCATCCTTGTGTCTCTGTTGTCCCAGTTCCACTCTCAAGGACAGAAATGAGAGCCCCGTTAGATACTGGACCCATCCCACTTAAACAACTGATTAGTATTTGAAAAACATATTTGCAGTTCAAAAAATGCATTGGGCAGAAGACTGAAAGGGGCAAGTGTCATGGGATCAATTAGAATCTATGTCTGAAACTCACTCTCTTGAGTAAATACTTTGTAAAATTGTGTTTATTCAGCTGGCAACTGAGTGAATAGACAGTTCCCTCACGAATGACCCACATGCTTTGTTTACTTGTATCGTTGTTTCACATCCTCTGCCCTACATCCAGTTTATCCCCAGCAAGTGTCTATAGCACTGTGCCCCCTACTACAAATTGCATATGTAAGTGCCCTTACCTTTGTGGCCCTGAAACCACCTGTCTCTGCACTACCTATTTGCTGCTGTTTCTTGACTGCTGCTGTGTTCCAGGTCTAACATTTGAAGCAAGCACGATACCCCTTAAAAACAAAACCATAAATAGCACAATGCCTGCCCTAAAAAGCCTAATTCAAACTCAGCCCTCAAAAATCATCAAAAGGAGGATCGTGGTCACTAAAAAATAAGGTAGCCTCATGATGATTGAAGAAAACATTCATGTAACATGCATTATAAAAACTCATTCTGTGAAAACAGCTAAATACTCATAGACTACATCATAAAATATTTGGTTGCCATATTCTGAAGCTTTTGAACAGATGTGTGAGTCCTACTTTTCTTATTCAATTTTAAATTAACATAGCTGTATTTATTCCAAATTGATTTTACTGTTGAACTGTAAGCCATTTAGCGTAACTCAAGCACTTAATTTTGTACATACTTTTGAACATTTCTGTATTATGCCCTTACCCTCAAATGCTTCACACGCTTTCCTGCCATTGCTTGATGTTCATGTTGTCTTCACGTCCAACTAAAGATCTTCTTCAAGCAATGTATCCAGATGCTGGTCCCAAAGTACACGATCTCTACTATTTAACCTGCGGCCAGAAACAATGACGTTTCAGATATACAGCTAGCCATTGGCTAATTAGAAGAGATTATGTATGATTTTACCGGGCACTTGGTAGATAGCAGAAAGTTAATGCTAGTTGGATGAGAGACAGATAAATAGACACTTCTTCAAAATAAATCATGTTCCAGATGACCTCTTTGAGCACAATCATGATTGGGCCACAAACACAGGTGTAATTTAGTAATTTACAATTATGATGCAAGTATCCCAAGTGAGCTGGTGCACAAATTACAATCGATTACCAGGTAGGCATCTTGGAATCAGGAGCAATGCTCTAATAACACTTTATTTTCTACTGAAGGTTACACAAACAGCACATGCACACTATTTGCTCATGTCATTTTTGCCAAACTTCACCGGCCACAGATCGTGGTAGGAAAAGCCCATGATTTGCCTTCAGATTTTAATATCATTTTGGGATTACCCAGTCCATCCTTATGGGGTCTATGATTTGATAGAGACCATTGTCATTATGAAAAAGAAGGTGACATCTTGAACTTTCTAAAACCATTGTTTTTATCCAATTCATTTAGTAATCTAAATATTCTAACCATAACCACTGGAAAAAACCTGATTGTGCATGATAAGCCATCGCAAGCTGCACAATTTACAGTTCTTACCTAAAAAGTTTAATTTCTTGGTCAAAAGAATCAAAGGTTATTTACACAGCTTCACTCTTAGTACAATGGCACTCCAAATATTTAACTAAAGTTTATTGGTCACCTACAGCATTTGATTACTTAATTAAACACGTAGGGCAGATTTACAAAACATTTTTGGTAGTTCATAAATTAGTACTGTAGTAGTTATACTTGCTATCTACAAAATACAATTTACAAACCTATGGATATAAGTCTACACCTTCGCCTCACCTACATTTTTTATGGTATGATCGCTGCATATGTAAATTTGCTACCTAGTAGTAAAGGTAGGAAAAACTGGGTGAGCAGTGGGAAAATGGGGAATATTTACTACTATGGGGCTGATTCCGATCTGGGTCTGAAGGGCACCGAACGAGATCCTGCTGGTAAAACTACGAGCCGTACGAGTTTTCAGCCCGACTCGTACAGCTGTACGAGCGAGCAAGTACGGCGCGAGCTACGTGAAATTCACTGACCGAGTCGTTTCCGGGTCTGAACTGCTCCTTACGTCTCGGCCGTAAGCTTACCTTGCCGTGCAATGGATGCGATTTACGACCGAGCCAGTACGATGCACGCGTCGGACAATCGGTTCGAGATGAAGTTTCCAGCTCGCAAAACGTCAGACCCCCTGTCACCCGCAGCCTTACGACTCCGACACAGGGGGAGACCCAAGGGTCTTCCCAACACAGGCATGTATGGTGCAGATGGCACCGACGCATACACACTGTGGGGGGCACCTTTGTGCGAGCCGTACCCATTCAGTCAATGGGAGCCCATGTACGTGCCGTACAAATGGCTCCCATTGACTTCTATGGGAGTCCGCCTGAGTCGAGTCCGGCAGCATGCGGTCGCATCGTACTCGCGCGGTCGGAATGCAGGATCCGGCTCTGTGGCAGAGCGTTCTGACCCAGATTGGAATGAGCCCCTAAATTGGATGGACTAAGGGAGGATAAGAAGGTATGTAAGGAGTAAGGACGAGGTTAGGGAGGAGCATGCTATTACACCATCCACTCACAAAAGAGTGGGATCACTTGCATACACAAAGTATACTTTTAAAGTTACTACTGTCCTAATTATGACAAACCAGTAGTGACTGTATTCCAGCCTAGCCTTGGAGTAAGTTTAGACCCACAAAATGACTCACAGGTGCAGCAACACACTTGCATGGAAACTAAAGGAGGCAGGCACCTAATATAACACCCCATATGAAATAATGTTAAAATAACAAACACAAATTACAATTAAAATGATGTGTATATGCATATATTTTTGGTCTAACAAATATCCAAAATTAATATTCAAATATTGTATTAGTATTCAAATTAATAGTTAGCCTATTTAAAATTAAAAGGTAATTTACATTAATTACACTCAACTTTTACTTAAGTTTGCTAAACATTCATAAATAATAAAATGGCTAAGGATGGTGTTTATGTTTTATTTTTTTTTTAAATCCAATAATATTTTTAAATAATTTATTTATTCATTAGACATGGAAAAGATAATGTGCTATAACATTTAATTTTATTAATTAGCTGTGAGGTTTTACTTATCTTCAAATCTAATGTGTATACAAGTAATTTGTGTAGTTATTTTGCCTTTTTCATTTGCTCTTAGTGCTGGTGGATTTTAATATCTGTGCTTTGTCGATTACCCTTGCAATTGGTCGTAGGCTTCACACAACTAATCATTTACCTTGCATGATGACTACTTAAACATGTTACAGTCCTCAAGTTATTGAATAGCATTCAAATACTATCAGTATCTGCATTTTAATATGCAAATTGGCACTGAGAAACACTGTTATTCATTTTGTAAAGTTTGTAGCTGCTCAGGAAACAACCAAGGACACCTGTAAAATCTAAGTGTGAAGTCTATTGGTATATCATTATTTGCATATATGAAAATCATGCTTCAGTGGCTGCATGAATAGCTTGTTTGTATTTTGTGTAGTGGTCACCTGGATACATTTGATTCATCTAATGTGTAAAGGGAAAGAATCATTTTAAGCCATGTTCAGCATCTCTTTCAATATTGGTTCTGCAAACTTAAATAGTAGCCATCTATTTTATTTGGATATAAACATTGCTAAAAGCCAAAATGGAGGCCACAGTTCACTTTGAAAGTCAATCAGTTAACTAAACTGTTCCATATTCGAAGATCAGCAATACAGCTGAAGATTAGTTTTTTGTGTCAACTCTTTCATGTTAGTCTCTGTCGTTTATTCCCCCATACAAAGCGATTTAACATGTTGTATGTTCTGCTGTATTTGTCTTTTAGGGTTCTGCAGATGTACTTCTATATTGGAAGAATCTTTTTAATTTTGGAACAACGTTGACACCCAGGTATCTGATCTTATCCTCTATCGTTTCAGATTTGTATTAACTATTCCATCCCATAATTTCATTATTTTCTTTATTCATTTGATATCTAGAATCTTAGAAAACCAACTATTTCTCAGCCTTTTGAATGCTAGTCTCTGGTAAGGCTTCTGACAATTGCTGAGTCACAGGCATATAGAAAGCCCTGAAAGGGTTTATTCCCTTCTGTTCTTTAAGTTTTGCTGCTAAGGGTATGATATATAATTTAAAATAAAGTGGAGAAGTGGGCAACTTTGCCTTGTGCAATGTTTATTTGATCAGGCAATGTGCCATTTACCAAGACCTTGGCAGTTGGATGCCTGTTTCACGATTGAATAACTCCAGAAAGCATTTGGCTTAATACTATCTGGGCCTTCATTTTCCATACAAATGTCCAGTTAACCCGACCAAATGCCTCAGAAAAATTGTTTATGTGAACTTCTATGTCATGTAGTTCCTAGGAGTCCCCCAAGACCTGATCGTTTTGGATGATCCAAACTGAGGGCTTGGTATCCTGACTGCTTCTGGACATCCCCACAGGATATGTCAGCTGTTAGACCAGCTAGCTTTACAGTGACACTACCACCCCCTGTATACTACAGTGGTGTAAGTAGTCTCTGGCAACCACTGAACATGACCACCCTGATTCTTATGGGATTGTGGAAAACAGTACAGTACGTTTTGCTCAGACATCCGTGCTTGCTTTCTCCCAGAAAACACACAGGATGGCAATTAGGACTTTTCAATAAAAATGTATTGGTCCAGCGACAGCCTGATGTAAAACATATGTGCTGGGACAATCAGGAGAGAGAAGCATACGAAAGAGATTGGTAGTACCAATATAGTGAATAGTAGATACATTTCTACCATAGTGCTAATAAGATGAACACAAACAGTTCAGATAAAAACAGTAGCACTTGCATATTCCTAAAATGCGCGCCCTAAGTAATTTGCCTAAATGTACCTAACCTAACCTAGACGTGTAGGTGTATATGCGTATAGCTATGTGTATTCTGTAGCCAAGAAAGCCCTAGGGAATTACCAGCACTTCACCTGTAGGTTCAGAACGAAGGACCCTGTCTCTGCGTCAAGGATGACAACCTGCAAGGGATGTCAGACCATTGCATGTCGAAGATTCAGCATGAAAGACCTCCATCTCAGCTTGGAATTAATTCTCCTCTAATTTGTAGAGGGGGAATGAGGGTATTTTATATTGAAGTGGTGACCTTGCACAGCTGGCTGTTGGCCAAGGATGAAAAAAAGTGGTGAATGTGTGTATGTAGAAATGGGGTATACATGATGGGACTATTCTAGAAGACATGACAGCTAGTGAAAGTGTGCTCATTATAGTGATAACAACTGTGACAATTAAGGGTTGTGCAAAATCTGTCTATGTCTACTTTGAATTAAGGCCTTTTGATTGTTGTGATTACCGTATCACTCTCTGCAACCGTTTGCATAAGATGGCTGAAAAAAGTGTGATCTCAGTTTAACAATGACACTGGGTGATACTTTTTGAAATGTGTTGGACTTTTCCATGGCTTCTGAATAAGGCAGATGATGGCTTCACTTCAAGTGCTCGGTGTTTGACGTTTCTGGGTGATAATAATCAATATTTGACTATATATATAGTCTATATATATAAAAACGAAAGTATGTCTGTCTGTTTGTCCTTTATGCATTACTACACCATGCATTCAATCGCCATGAAACTTTGGGAAGTTGTTGAGTACACTCCCGCGAAGGTTTATGGCAATATGGCAAAAATAAATAAAAAATAAAAAAATTGTTAAAATTTGTTTAGTACACTTCGCAAAGGTTTCTGGCTAAAAAAATGAAAATTGTTAATTATTGGCCCCCCGGCCCCACAGGGCCCTCATAATCTTTCCAATACTGAACGTTTACAGTTTCCGGTGTGACTCGCTTTTACAATGACCATCAACAAAGCACAAGGACAATTGCTGCAAGTGTGTGGACTAGATTTGGAGAATCCGTGCTTCTCACATGGACAACTGTTTGTGGCCAGCTCACGCGTCGGAAAACCTTCTGATTTATTTGTGTACGCAGCAGACGGAAAAACTAAAAATACTGTGTATCCACAAGCACTCGAATAAATAAACAGAATTAAAACAACACTTTAAAATGTTTTACATATTAAAATGATTAAGTTTCAATAAAAATGACACAATGTAAATTGAATGTTATCATAACAAGTTTCCTTAAATTTCCTTTCTTCTGAGATCGCAGCAATGCGCGACAGGTAAGCTAGTAGATTATAAAATAATGAGAAAGGCCTCTACCGGCCTTCTGCCTTATCATGCTTTCTATTCAAAATGGGATCTAATATTTCTCAAGAGTTACATGTGTTTCCAAGAACAAAATTCTGCATAGAAAATATGTCAGAGTCAGAGGTCTCCACGTGTTGGTGTGTAAATAGCATTTTATAGTAAGTCGGTTTGTATCGCTTGACATACTACAAAGTTCAGTTTGTGAATAGGTCCGTAAGTGTTTCACGCTGGGGAAAATACAATTCCTGATGGTTTGTAAAAGACAGTCAGTGATTCACAGAAGTAGACCAGTGCTAATCAGTACAATACAAATTGAGCTTTTAGCAAGGACCTAGGTACATCTCGCTGTTAATTAAAGAAACATAAGTTTCCTCCTGGGTATATTTAAATACAGTCCTGGCTCTTCTGTTCACTTTCACACTAGTAGAAACCACATTGCCTATCGTGTGCCTTGTACGCAGATATTTATATAGTCCTTCTCCAGGTAATTTGCAGTAGGAATAGTTAATATAACATGAACTACTTCTTTCTTTTCACTTGCATGACACTCACATAGACATAAAGTAAATATGTTAAACTTTTTTAGTTTTGTCAACAGTGAGATGTTGTTTCATGAAGTCACCATAAGAAATCTCTAGTTGTGTGTTATTAAGCAGTTAACTCTTGCAGAAGACATAATAGATACTTTTTCAAAGTTACATCTTTCATCACTTCAGCTTTCACAATGATTTTCCGAATCATAATTTTTAACAACATTTTTGATGATTTTCTTCAGCATTTGTGCAGACAACGAGGTCCATGAATGTTACTGCTTTCACTCTTATAAGTCAAACCAGTGCAATGAAATTTACTTCATCTTCCTTCTGCATTTTGATCTCATTCTCTTTGTTAACAGCTTGACAGCGGCACGAATTCCGCCGCATTCCTGGTGATTTATTGAGTGGGCGGGGTTCGACAGCCCCCGGCCGTCGTCCGCACACGTCCACTGTGACGTCGGACGGCCAGGGGCCGCCCTACGCATGGAAGGTGTTAAAGCATCAAATATTTGCACAGCAACTAGACATCTATGAATTGAAATAACAATGCTTCTTGAATGGTTTTTAGGTTAATGCAAAAATTTGCCACATTACAATAAGGTGCATAGAAATGAAGAACATAACTATATTAAATATAGCAAAAGTGCAAAAGCAGCAAAGAAATATTAATAAGCAATGTTTGTAAACAAAGAAGAACCCCAACTAATATCTCAGTTTTAGTTGTTTTCTTTTTTCAGCAGGGCTGTATCTTCACCCCATTTCTTTTTAATCTTTATGTTAGAAATCTTGACAGGTCCTTTCGGAGTTAAAAGCAGATTGTCCACAGGTGGGGCAGCAGGTTCCGCCTCTACTATTATATGCAGATGATGCGTTTGTCATGGCCCGGACTGCCAGTGGGCTGCAGCCTCTGTTGAACTCTTTTGTCCATTATATGGAAGACTTGGACCTATCTGTTAATAACAAAACATCTTATGTGATGCTTGTGGGACCACGTTCCACAAAATTGCATACTTTTTAAGTTGGGTCCACCTCCTTGCCAAAGATCTGTGTATTTTCTTATTTGGGAGAGGTGTTCGACTCTGCCTGGAGCTGGCACCCTTTTGTTTGTTAGGAAGAAAGAGAAATTTGTTAGGGCAAACAATGCTGTTTTTAACTTTGCTTCATGGGTGGGCAGAAGCCCCACCGGGGACTTATTACAGATTTATAGGGCCAAATGCATTACCAAAGTAATTTATGGAACTGAGATTGGGGCTATACCACCCAGGATGAGCTGCAAATTGCTAAAAACACCTTTGGGAGATGGTGATGGTGTGTTCAGCAGCGTACCCCCACATTTGCAGTTCATGAAGAAATGGGTGTGGCCTATTAATCGTATATAAAGGCCATTTACTCCCTCTTCCTTTGGTTGAAAATTTGGTAGGCTGTGGATCAAACAAAGCAAAGAAATTCTGAAAGATTGTTTGGCAGTTGATTACTCCGATCACTTTCCCTGGTTTAAATGTATCAGGGACTGCTTTTTAGGTGTCGCCTAAGCTGCATAGGCAAAATGACCTTTTGCTATCGCTTCGGCTTTTCAGCCAAACACGTGCACCCATTCCATTGCCTTCAATGGCAACACGCGCACGTCTGGCGATTCACTTGCGGGAGCGAGCGCTGCAATATGGTAGCAATTATCACTCCTGTAAGTGAATCGCGTAGCCCCCCTCCTCCCCCCTGCTGCTGCACAAGGCGCAAGCACCTACCCCTCCTGCCGCACGTGGCACGCACGCTTGTTTACAAGGTTATTGTCCAGCATTGACACAACACAATGAGGTTCAAAGACAAACTGCAGCAGGATTGAGTCTCAGAAATGGAAAAGGGCCTCCAGCTTTCTGCTTTTGTAAGGCGACAGACTCAGGTATCAGGTTGGTATTGAACATTAAGATGCCAGTGTATCCGATTACTCATCATGTTACAATAACACTCCTGTTCTGCTGTGAACACAGCCCATGGGCAGGACACAATCAGAACTGGATCACAGAAGCAGGCATGCTAATGCAAAAGGCGTCAGCCAGCCTAGCCTAGGGAGAGAGGGCGCGCCTCCCTGGGTCTTGTTGTCCATCATCTAACCGCAGCATGGCAGCAGTGTTGGAGGTAGTGTGGCAGGAGCCTGCTCCCGATGATTGTCTGGTAAACCACTGGGCTGTCTAATGAACCCATGTTTGTTGGGATTTTTATGAGTTTCTTCCCTCTAACTCAGAGATCATGCTTAGTAGCTCAAAATTCAATTCCATTCTTAGGTGTGCTGGGATAAAAAAAAAAGGGGCACTGCTCTCTAAGTTGCCATCAATCAAAGTGCTTGGAGTGCACCATTTTAGTTATCAGCCTTGGTAAAGCCGAAGCTATGGAGTTGTGTTGTACAAGATTTCTCTCTCAGTGCGGTGTTTGGTAGAGACATTTTCCTTAAATATACCTTCTGTATATACACATTAAAGTAATGCTTTTAATGCCACCACACATACTGAGCTCTGAAATGCATGTCCTTTCCTTAGTGTTGGGAAACATGTTCATTGAATTAAGATTAGAGGTGCACGAAGTTGCCAAGTTGGGAAGCAAGTCTGCTTTAAAATGCGCAAGCTTCGCAAAGTGTGATGCTTGTGAAGCATTAAAATAAAGCCATCTTCAGCAGCCATTTGCAGCAGCAGAAAGCTGTTCCCGCTACTTCTTCTACAGCGGCAAGTGGCAGCCAGCGGAATGTAGCAGCTTGGCATCTGTCCCCCATCATTGATTCCGTCATCACCATGCCCCTTGCTGCATCCCCATTCTTTACACTGCCCCATGCTCGGTTTGACTTTGTCCTGCCACGGCAATAGCCCTTTTATTTTTGAGCTGCACCTCCACCCTGCACTGTTCCTGTTGGCACTACAGGTGATGGTTTCCCGTCACAGGGTGTCCCAGTCTTACTAACTGGTTCATCCTGTGGCTAGACATATGCCCAGAGAGCAGTTTGTTGGCAGAATAAGCTTAGGCTAATGCCAGGGTACACAATTATACATTTTGCCAACAAAAAACAACTTTTGAACGTGAATTTGGAAAGTTTGTCTACTTCATCCAGCTTTGTCAGAGGAGCCATTTTTTTCCAGAACGATTTTTCTCACAAAAAAATAGTTTTTTTCAGCAAAAAACGTACTTCATCAAAATCTTTCACCCACATTTGCGAAAAAAGGTTCACCAAGTGATGTAGTTCACAAGTAGGAATAAGGTGGTCGCACACTTCTGAAAAGATAAAAGAACTGAGTTACAATTCTGCTTTCCAGTTTGCAATTTTTTTACACCTATCGATCAAACTAATATTGTGGGTGTTTGGAGACGTTTGTAAATTCAATTCACACACTTCTGTGCCCAGTTAAATTACAAACAAAAGGTCGAAATGTACCTGTTGCACAGGAGCACCAGACATCCCAGTTTTCACAAGAGAGGTTGAGGAAGAAAGGAAATGTTAGAGAAATATAGGGGCATACGTACAAGGGGATTGCGCCACCAGGGCGCCACTTTTTACGACGCTTCGGTAGCGAAATGCCCTGCTCCATATTTACAATGCGGCACTAAGCCACTTTCTGTGGCTTAACACCGCGTGGTAAACACCGTACCCTTTCATGCAGTTTTTAGCGTCAAAGAGGCGTGAAAAGAGTGTTACTGTGGGCGTTCCACCACAAAACTCATTGCTTTTTGACACTGCCCCAGATTTTCAAGGATCTGTAAATCTGAGGCAGCGCCAACAACTAATGACATTGAAAAGCAGGCATTAAAGTGGCCCAACGGGGAGAAATACTTGCATTTCTCCTCGTTTTTTAGGTCTCTTCGAGACATTTAGTAAGTGGCTTTTAAAAGTGCCACCAGAGGCTTTTGCTGGCCTACAGCTTGCGTTCATGAGCCTGTGCACGTGCACAGCTGCCATCTGTGTTTTATTGCTGTAATTAGGCTCCTCTGCTTGCACTGCCAACTTCCTTTTCCCCCTTCCTCCTGGCCAGCTTCATTTGTGTTTTCTAGCTTTTCTAGCTGTGAATAATGCTCCTCTGCTCGCACTCCCCCTCCCTTCTCCACCTCCTCCCCCTCAGTTTCCTTTGTGCCTCCTATCACTGTGAATGCTCCTGCTTCCACCAGGCACACACACCATCAGTCATCAGTGCACGCTTTTAACAGCCACGCACACCACCAGCCGTCAGTTCACGCTTCCTCCAGGCACACACACCACCAGCTGTCAGTGCACGCTTCCACCAGGCACACATACCACTAGCCATCAGTGCACGCTTCCACCAGGCACACACACCACCAGCCGTCAGTGCAAGATTTCACCAAGCACACACACCACCAGCCGTCAGTGCACACTTCCACCAGGCACACACACCACCAGCCGTCAGTGCATGCTTTCACCAGGCACACACACCACCAGCCGTCAGTGCATGCTTCCACCAGGCACACACACCACCAGCCCTCAGTGCACGCTTCCACCAAGCACACACACCACCAGCCATCAGTGCACGCTTCCACCAGGCATACACACCACCAGCCGTCAGTGCACGCTTCCACCAGGCACACACACCACCAGCCGTCAGTGCAAGATTTCACCGAGCACACACACCACCAGCCGTCAGTGCACACTTCCACCAGGCACACACACCACCAGCCGTCAGTGCATGCTTTCACCAGGCACACACACCACCAGCCGTCAGTGCATGCTTCCACCAGGGACACACACCACCAGCCCTCAGTGCACGCTTCCACCAGGCACACACAAAACCAGCCGTAAATGCACGCTTCCCCCAGGTACACACACCACCAGCTGTCAGTGCACGCTTCCACCAGGCACACACACCACCAGCCATCAGAGCACGCTTCCACCAGACACACACCCCACCAGCCGTCAGTGCACGCTTCCACCAGGTACACACCACCAGCCGATAGTACATGCTTCCACCAGGCACACACAACACCAGCCATCAGTGCATGCTTTCACCAGGCACACACACCACCAGCCATCAGTGCACCCTCCCACTGGGCACACACACCACCAGCTATCAGTGCACGCTTTTACTGGGCACACACACCACCAGCCATCAGTGCACGCTTCCACCAGGCACACACACCACCACCCATCAGTGCACTTTCACCAGGCACACACACTACCAGCCATCACACACTACCAGCCCTCCGTGCATGCTTCCACCAGGCACACACCACCAGCCGTCAGTGCATGCTTTCACCAGGCACACACACCACCAGCCGTCAGTGCATGCTTTCACCGGGCACACACATACCACCAGCCGTCAGTGGAAGCTACTACCAGGCACACACATCACCAATCGTCAGTGCACGCTTTTACTGGGCACAAACACCACCAGCCATCAGTGCATGCTTCCACCGGGCACACACTTCTACCGGGCATAAGCATAACCAGCCATCAGTGCACACTTCCACCAGGCACACACACCACCAGCCATCAGTGCACACTTTCACCAGGTACACACACTACCAGCCGTCACACACTACCAGCCCTCGGTGCATGCTTCCACCAGGCACACAACACCTGTCGTCATTGCACGCTTTCACTAGGCACACACAAACCACCAGCTGCCGGTGCATGCTTTCACCTGGCACACACGCACCACCAGTCGTCAGTGCATGCTTTCACCAGGCACACACACCACCAGCCGTAGGTGTACGCTTCCACCAGGCACAGACACCACCAGCCATCAGTGCATGCTTCCACCAGGCACACACACCACCAGCAGTCACTGCCCGCTTCAACCAGGCATACACACCACCAGCCGTCACTGCACGCTTCCACCAGGCACACACACCACCAGCCATCACTGCCTGCTTGCACCAGCACACACACCACCAGCCGTCACTGCACACTTCCACCTGGCATACACAACACCAGCCATCAGTTCACGCTTCCACCAGACACACACACCACCAGGCGTCAGCGCACGCTTCAAACAGGCACATACACCAGCCATGAGTGCACGCTTCCACCATGCAAACACACCAGCCATCAGTGCACGCTTCCACCAGGCACACATCACCAGCCGCCAGTACATACTTCCACCAGGCACACACACCACCAGCTATCAGTGGACACTTTCACCAGGCACACACACCACCAGCCGTCAGTGCACGCTTCCACCAGGCACACACACCACCAGCCGTCACTGCACACTTCCACCCGGTACACACACAGCACGCTTTCCCCAGGCCCACACACCACCAGCCATCAGTGCACGCTTTCACCAGGCACACACACTACCAGCCGTCATTGCACACTTTCACCGGGCACACATACCACCAGCCGTCAGTGCACGCTTCCCCAGGCACACACACCACCAGCCATCAGTGCACGCTTCCACCAGGCACACACACCACCAGCCGTCAGTGCACGCTTCCACCAGGCATACACACCACCAGCCGTCAGTGCACACTTCCACCAGGCACACACACCACCAGCCGTCAGTGCAAGATTTCACCGAGCACACACACCACCAGCCGTCAGTGCACACTTCCACCAGGCACACACACCACCAGCCGTCAGTGCATGCTTTCACCAGGCACACACACCACCAGCCGTCAGTGCATGCTTCCACCAGGGACACACACCACCAGCCCTCAGTGCACGCTTCCACCAGGCACACACAAAACCAGCCGTAAATGCACGCTTCCCCCAGGTACACACACCACCAGCTGTCAGTGCACGCTTCCACCAGGCACACACACCACCAGCCGTCAGTGCATGCTTTCACCAAGCACACACACCACCAGCCATCAGTGCACACTTCCACCAGGCACACACACCACCAGCCGTCAGTGCATGCTTTCACCAGGCACACACACCACCAGCCGTCAGTGCATGCTTCCACCAGGCACACACACCACCAGCCCTCAGTGCACGCTTCCACCAAGCACACACACCACCAGCCATCAGTGCACGCTTCCACCAGGCATACACACCACCAGCCGTCAGTGCACGCTTCCACCAGGCACACACACCACCAGCCGTCAGTGCAAGATTTCACCGAGCACACACACCACCAGCCGTCAGTGCACACTTCCACCAGGCACACACACCACCAGCCGTCAGTGCATGCTTTCACCAGGCACACACACCACCAGCCGTCAGTGCATGCTTCCACCAGGGACACACACCACCAGCCCTCAGTGCACGCTTCCACCAGGCACACACAAAACCAGCCGTAAATGCACGCTTCCCCCAGGTACACACACCACCAGCTGTCAGTGCACGCTTCCACCAGGCACACACACCACCAGCCATCAGAGCACGCTTCCACCAGACACACACCCCACCAGCCGTCAGTGCACGCTTCCACCAGGTACACACCACCAGCCGATAGTACATGCAGTGCATGGACTCCTGTGTGAGTGAGTCAAGCTGCCTGGGGTTCACTCACACCACACTTGTAAATTGCACCTGCACCAGGCTTTTTCTCATTGGCAAAGTTTGGCGCATGCGCACAACTAGGCAGCCCCCACACTCCTGGGAATGACTGCTTCCTACAACCAGAATGGAAACAACATTCAGAGCAATGAAAACAAGTTCATTTGATGCAGAGAAATGTTAACAAAAACCATGTCCAGCTATTGTTGATCTGGCAACTTAAACAAAACAGCAACAAAAAACAAACAAGCATTGGCATAGGCAATAGTTCTTGCTTTTCGCACCCTTTAAGTATTTAATTATGCAGGAGAATATCCTTGGTGCAACAACGCCAACTGTTGCATGGCTAAACACTTATAAGGTCCCAAATGCGAGACCTATTGGCTATGCCAATGCTTGTTGAATCTTGGCAGGGGAGAATTATTAAGCAATCCAGACAAGATTTGCAAAAAGGATTACAACTGGATAAAAGATATTTTTGTTAGAAAGAGAATGATGGATAGAGAAAAAGGGGCTCTGACAATATCTAGTGTACGTCGTTATGTTATGTTGAAAACTGTGCCCTCTACGAAGCCCTATCTTTTATGGGTCAAGAGCAGATTAATCATTTTTTTATTAACTAGGTTTTGGCTGAACCTTTTTGCTTTTCTTTCACCTTACCCTCGACGGGTAAACAGGGGCCATATTCCTCTGCCCTGTGGCTGTGATGGAAAATCTCCACAGGACATGATACATTTTAAATTGCTCTGTAGTTTTTATGTGGTGGTCAGAAAGTGATCTATCCATCCCAATCTAAAAAGGGCAAATTTTAGCCAGGTTTGTTCTGCCCTTATTTACTTATATATGCTTTTGGGAGATATTGTACTCTTCGGGGCAGATTTCCAAGCCCATTGCACCTCTTTTGCGCCGCCGTTGCGTCACTTTTGTGATGCAGCGGCTGCGCAAAAGATGCGCCATGGTGCGGGCTATTTGCAACGTGACGCATCTGGGAGATGCGTCACGTTGTAAAGCCCTGCTCCTTAAGGAGGCGTTCCGTGCGGGGGGGGGCGTTCCGGCACAGGAACTCCTCCTAAAAGTGGCTGAGTGAAATCTACAAGCAGACGTAGGTCTTGACGCAGTATTAGTAGAATGGGCCCCCCAGAGCATTGCTGGAGCTGCGTCGCGCATGCGACGCAACTCCAGCAATGCGACACCTTTACGGCATAGATGCGTGACGCATCTGTGCCGTTTTTAACCCATGGTGCACCGCATTGGAAATGCGCCGTATCATGGGTGCGGAGGCATGGCGCACAATTACTGGCGCATCCCTGCTAATTTGCAGGGATGCGCCAGTAATTGTAAATATGCCCCAATGTTCTTAGCTTTGTAAAAGTTGCTTTTATTGTTTTTAAATTTATTTCTTTGAGTTTTATATAGCGCTGGCTACACGCAAAGGTATCAGAGCGCTTTACATGAGGTTCCACCTTGTTACAATGTTACCTGTTACAAGTTATAATCATTGCTAGAAAACCCTTAAAGAGTATGAAAGACAAGATAAAAGGAGCGTAGAATGGCAAGGAAAAAGGGTAGGAGGGAGATACAGCGGAGAGACGAAGGAAAGTCTGCCCAAAGTCCAGCTGGGTAGGTGACGGCCGAGGGGGAAGTCCACAGCCCATCTCCTCTATAGCTATCAAGGTAGCTCCACCGGGCCTCGGCCAAAATGTGAGGTCTGAATGGTCAGGTGGCAAGTTCACATAATCTGTCTTGATGAGTGAGCCAGATGTGGGATAAACTCGAGGTCTGATCGAAGTCCAATTTTAAGGTACAAAAGAGGGTGGCGATGGATAAAGCATCTGAACCAATCAAACACTCACACCCAGTCAAGAGATCTGGGTTTAATCCATCACCGTTCTTTAGCCCACTCTGCCACCCCAGTTCAGACATGGCCATATGCAAATCAGTCTGACCCTGTGCTTCAGGGAACAATCCAGCCCGAAATGCCAAGCTATGCATTCCCTGGACCGGAAACAAGCTTCCGAGGACCTGTTTCTGGCATTTCAGCCGTCTTCAGCCCGGCTTGCTTGAATCCAGTGGCAAAGTGAGCAAGGGACTCACATCTGAGCATACCCTGCCAACTTATCACGAACAAAGCAATACAAAAGGGGGTGGCGATGGACGGAGCATCTGAACCAATCAAACACTCACACCCAGTCAAGAGATCTGGGTTTAATCCATCACCGTTCTTTAGCCCACTTGCCACCCTAGTTCAGACATGGCCATATGCAAATGAAGTCCGACCCTGTGCCTCATGGGAAGAGTCCAGCCCGAACTGCCAAGCCATGCCTTCCCTGGACCGGAAACAAGCTTCCAAGGAACCGTTTCTGGCATTTCAGCCGTCTTCAGCCCAGCTTGCTTGAATCCAGTGGCAAAGTGAGCAAGGGACTCACGTCTGAGCATACCCTGCCAACCTATGGTGAACAAAGCGGTACAAAAGGGGGTGGCGATGGATGGAGCATCTGAACCAATTAAACACTCACACCCAGTCAAGAGATCTGGGTTTAATCCATCACCGTTCTTTAGCCCACTCTGCCACCCCAGTTCAGACATGGCCATATGCAAATCAGTCTGACCCTGTGCCTCATGGGAACAGTCCAGCCCGAATTGCCAAGCCATGCCTTTCCTGGACCGGAAACAAGCTACCGAGAACCGGTTTCTGGCATTTCAGCCATCTTCAGCCCAGCTTGCTTGAATCCAGTGGCAAAGTGAGCAAGGGACTGACGTCTGACCATACCCTGAAACTTATGGCGAACAAAGCGGTACAAAAGGGGTGGCGATGGATGGAGCAACTGAACCAATCAAACACTCACACTCAGTCAAAAGATCTGGGTTTAATCCATCACCGTTCTTTAGCCCACTCTGCCACCACAGTTCAGACATGGCCTTATGCAAATAATTCTGACCCTGTGCCTCAGGGGAACAGTCCAGCCGAACTGCCAAGCCATGCCTTCCCTGGACCGAAAACAAGCTTCAGAGGACCGGTTTCTGGCATTTCAGCCGTCTTCAGCCCGGCTTGCTTGAATCCAGTGGCAAAGTGAGCAAGGGACTCACGTCTGAGCATACCCTGCTAATTTATGGCGAACAAAGCGGTACAAAAGGGGGTGGCGATGGACGGAGCATCTGAACTAATCCAACACTCACATCCAGTCAAGAGATCTGGGTTTAATCCATCACCGTTCTTTAGCCCACTCTGCCACCCCAGTTCAGACATGGCCATATGCAAATCAGTCTGACCCTGTGCCTCATGGGAACAGTCCAGCCCGAATTGCCAAGCCATGCCTTCCCTGGACCGGAAACAAGCTTCCGAGGACCGGTTTCTGGAATTTCAGCCGTCTTCAGCCCGGCTTGCTTGAATCCAGTGGCAAAGTGAGCAAGGGACTCACGTCTGAGCATACCCTTCCAACTTATGGCGAACAAAGCGGTACAAAAGGGGGTGGCGATGGACGGAGCATCTGAACCAATTAAACACTCACACCCAGTCAAGAGATCTGGGTTTTATCCATCACCGTTCTTTAGCCCACTCTGCCACCCCAGTTCAGACATGGCCATATGCAAATCAGTCTGACCCTGGGCCTCATGGGATCAGTGCCGCCCAAACTGCCAAGCCAATCCTTCCCTGGACCGGAAACAAGCTTCCGAGGACCGGTTTCTGGCATTTCAGCCGTCTTCAGCCCGGCTTACTTAAATCCAGTGGCAAAGTGAGCAAGGGACTCACGTCTGAGCATACCCTGCCAACTTATGGCGAACAAAGCGGTACATTGTTGGCAGGGTGGGCATATGGCCATGTCTGAAATGGGGTGGCAGAGTGGGCTAAAGAACGGTGGTGGATTAAACCCAGATCTGTTGACTGGGTGTGAGTGTTTGATTGGTTCAGATGCTCCGTCCATCATCACCCCTTTTTGTACCACTTTGTTCACCATAAGTTGGCAGGGTATGCTCAGACGTGAGTCCCTTGCTCACTTTGCCACTGGATTCAAGCAAGCCTGGCTGAAGACGGCTGTAATGCCAGGAACCGGTCCTGGGAAGCTTGTTTCCGGTCCAGGGAAGGCATGGCTTGGCAGTTCGGGCTCGACTGTTCCCATGAGGCACAGGGTCAGACTGATTTGCATATGGCCATGTCTGAACTGGGGTGGCAGAGTGGGCTAAAGAACGGTGATGGATTAAACCCAGATCTGTTGACCTAATGACCTAATTATCAAAGGATATAAGTGGTCAAGAATATTACCACTATTAGTATCCAATACACTGTTTTTAATAATATTAGCTGACCCTTAAATAAAGTCGTTTTTGGTACAGCTGATATTTTTTAACCTCACTACCACTTGCACAGAACACATACCTAAAAACAACAAAAAAAATCACAACAACCTGCTTCGCTGTAAATCAGGTGTTGAAGCACACTGGAGGGACATTCGTTTCCTCCAGTGGGTACCCCATGATGAAGCATGTCACCACTAGGGTGAGTGAGGGTTCTTCTTAACAAAATATAAGTTATTGTCTCTGTCTTTTTGTGTGTTTCATTTGTTTCCCTATCTTTAGTTCTGATATTGCCTCATCACTGAAGGTGTGAGGTTGTTTTCCTGGTGACTTTGGGCTTTATTCTCTTGACCACAGCAACGACAAGTCACTCTTTAGTTGTTTTTTGCATTTATCATTGGGGATATAGGAGTGACCTCTTGTTTATCCTCACTCTCTTGTTGTTGATACACACGTCTGACTACATGCCTGAAGATCTGATAGAGGTAATGTTAAATGGGAGGGCTCAGAGCCTCTTAGGCTTTTATGTCTTACATTAAGCACTCACCCAATATGACCTGATCATTTAGCAGTCCCTATCGCTCTGCAAGAATAATTAAAGTTATCTTGTTTTACTAGAAGGCTGTTGCCTTTCCCCCTTGGGGTGTGGGAGTTAGGTTCGCAAGTTTACTTATGTGGTTCTTTTATTTATATGTTGGCATGTAGAAACACAGGGTGTTCTTTTGGGGAGTGCAGCGTGCTGAGGCGGTCCCCATGCTATGAGGAAGGGATGCATAAGGGAGGGGGAAGGCAGGGTTCTATAAGATCAGGGACGTCATGGAACGTAGATTGAATACTGACTTCCTCACCTTTTGGAACATAAGGAGCCTGGGCTTTTCACTTCCCTGTTGGTCCCCACCTGGAGCTTGCAGCCCAACACTTTGACTGAGCCCTCTTTCCAAGACTCCCTTAGAAAGGTAATCGCTGATTATTTTAAGCATATTGAAAGTAAGGTTTTAATGCCCTCATTGAATGGTAGGCACATATGGTGGTGGTAAAAGACCACTGCCTGGGTAACGTCATAGGGATACAGAAAGAAATGGACAGAGAGTTGGTAGCATTGGACAAGTTGATCCATGAATTAAAAATAGAGGTGACTACAAAACTGTCAATTGAAGAGAGGCTAGATGATAGTAAAATCAGTAACAACAAATAATTGAAAAACTTCGATGGCACTATTATTGAGAATATCTCACTAACATACATGATGATGAGGAAATCCCAGAGAGGCACCTGGCTTGGCTCAAATTATCTGAAATGGGAAGCACTCCAACAGCCTAAGTCCAATCCGCAAGTGGCACACTAGTGTACGAACAAGGACAAATTAACCACTGCTTTCATGACTATTACAAAACAAAATATGGCCCCCACAATGAAACCCCAGTGGAAGAGATCTAAACCTTTATAGACAAGGCACCACTGAGCCAGGCTGACAGAAACAACCTTAGAGGCCCCATTACTCCGAATGAGCTCAGAGGGGTTATCAAGCAACCAGCAAGGGGAAAGAGGTTGGGATTATACAAGTTACCAGCTGAATTTCATCAAATATACTCAGAACGTCAAATTACCCAGTTAGTCAAGGTTTATTAAGTTGTTGAAAGAACCCATACAACATGCAGTCTTATATCAGTTCATGACAATAGGAAGTAACAGACACTTGATAATTTGGCTTTACAGGGCACTCAATGCGATGATGCTGAAAGACCGACAAAACTTAAATGTAGATTGGAAGCAGACTTTGGCCCTGAAATACTATTTAAGGGATTGGGACTGAATGCTGACCCACACACAACACATATCTTGGAACAGAAGACTGAAGTAAACAAAACAGAACTATGTACACCAATCATACCTCTCCCCTAGTTAAAAGGGGACATCTATGGTAGAGATTCTATTTTGTGTCCCAGGTGCTCCTACTAGCATGTAAATGTAAATTGATACTTGTATAGCGCATTACTCACCCGCAAGGGTCTCAAGGCGGTGTACGAATACCGCTGTGGAACCCATACTGGCTTTCCCTGTGATGCGTCCACTACTGGGCACCCCCAAGGTGGAGGCCAGGTATCCTTAGCGTTGTGGGGGCTGTTGTGGAGATTAAGCAAGCTATTGCCCAGAGTTGCAGAGTGGGACTCCCTGATTGAAATAGGCACCGAGTCCAGAATTATCAGGTCCGTGGAAATTTTTAGCCCAAGACCCGCCGAGGCGGGGAAATGAACCCTGGTCCCGGGCTAGACCTCTGCATCAGGGTCTGCCACTCTAACCATTGAGCCACACTTCTCCGGTATGGTCTTGCCCAACGATTCAGGAATACTGGTCACACCATGTTGGACATCTGGACAAGTCCCTAGATCAAAATATAGAGCGGATCCTTCAGATATGCCTGTTAGACACGTTTAACTATCCATCACTAAAAAAATCAGGCAATTAAATTATGAACCTGGCACTTGCACTGGCTGGGAAATTAATATACAGGACCTAAATGACAAACAAGATGGGCTACGGAAGAGGATTATTGGGCTAGATCAGAGGAGGAGGCTCTCTTAAGAGAGGAGGCATGTGGATCTCGCAGACAGGCCTTTTTCTATTTGTGGAGGAAATGCATTCAGAGTTTTAAATATTATTCTACACCACCCCCCAGAGCTCAGAATGAGGCTCACTCTGAACCCATAGAGCATGATCAGGAGGTTATGGAGGAAAGCCCCCAGCTCGAGCTTGAAGAAATACCCCTTGCCTGGTGTCCCCCTAGCTACCCATTACTCTAATAGTTTAGTTAAAGTTTCCAATCCTCACCATTCCTTTGACACAACTCTTGAGATAGAAGAGACAATGCAAACAACTGCATGTGGTTGATTGATTTCACAAACATTTGTATATGTTCTAAAAACCTCAACTATATAATACAACTTTGTGCAGATTAAATGTAAGTGCTATAACATGAGTGTACACAATACCTTTGATGGTAATAAACAGAGGTTTAAAAAATAAAGAAATCAAATTGGAAGAACTTTTGGGGAATATTTCTCGCAGATTTGTCAAATGGTGAAAAGTCTATATGAAACTAACAAGCATTGGCAAAGCCCATAGGTTTTGACTATACAAAATCTATTGCTGTGAAGCATGGAAAAAAAACTGTGGTGGGTGATGTTTGGAGGGGCAACACATCAGAGAGTGGGAGGAGGGCAGGGTGAAATCAACAGAGAACAGGGGTGGTGGGGAAATGCGGGTGGGAAGAAAGAGAGTTGCTTTTGGACAAGCACTCAAAAGAGTGAATGTCCAGAAGTAACAAAAGAGTACATGCATGGAAGGACACTGGCCACTGGAAGTTGTACTTGGTCCATACTCCATGGCATGGACATGCAGAGAAGTCCCAGGAGCAAGCTGAGGTGAGGAACAGGTGCTGGCCAATGGTAAGTAAGTAAATAAATGTGTGTGACGTGGGAGTCACCGAATGGTAAGTAGAGATAAGTAAAGATAATTAATGGGTGGGCTCTAAACAACTTTTAAGATTTATTTTTAAGAACAATAGCTTTTGCAGACAGTGCATGAATGCTGTAGGCGAAACCATAGCCTACTTTTGTTACAAAATACAACACTACACCACATACTTTAGAGGGGAAACTCACTACAGCATGAACCAATCATACACATCCTAGCAACATAATAAAGCAAGAAAGACACAGACCTCCAAAAACGAATTTTAGAGTGATGGTAAATAGCTTTGTTAGCTTGCCCATCATTTTAAGGAACAAATATTTAAAGAGAAGAACGAGCATTTAAAGACACAAAATCAAAAAGAGATGCATCACCAGCCAAGTGCACCAGTGTAATTCCATCCCACAATCACTGTGAATAGGTAACAGGTGACTTTGGATTTTTATGGCAATTCCTAATTCTTTTCTGCATTAGGTGCTTTTGATTGCACCCATGTGGCACTTTCAGCATGAAAGTGCCACATGGCAAACATAGGGAACACCATTTCTGCAGCAAGCACCACTTGTATTCTAGCAACATGAAAGCTGTCTGTGGTGCCAGGGGTTGCTTTACTGAAATGTATGCTGCCTCAGTAACCTCTGGGATGGAGTTGGCTGTCGGCGACATATGGCTACTAGGATATTTTAAGTAGTTCACTCTGTGACTGCATGTACATTTAAGAAATGTTATGACAAACATTGTCACTCATAGCTTAAACACATCACCATACATATCCATAACAATATTGTTAATGCATGCATTAATCTCTAGATTATGTATTACTTATGTGTGGTAACTGTATAAAATATCACATATCTGTGTTGCAGATGATGCCAGGCATGCCCTCTCTTCCTATCTCCTCACTCGTTCTGCTGTCCAACCACACAATTTCAATAAAAATGGAAAGTTGAGGGATGGCTGGTTTTAACAATGGAGTGTTTTCTATGGAGGTGGGTGCTTGAGTGATAGATTAATAGTTCATAGGGAAGGGAGGTATTTTCCATGCCCAGAGGAGCAGGGTCGTCCACCATTTCCAGCTATGCTGAACTGGACCTGCTGGAGGTTAAGATTGTGGAGTTGGAGCTGGCAGGTCTGTGGGTGCTGCAGGCAGGTTGTTGTTAGGTTTAGTGGAAGCTGTGGTCTCCCTGTTTGCTGTTTCTGCATGAATTTAATAAGGAATATGCATTGGTCCTGTAGACTGAGACAGGCACCCATTGTTAGAATGGAAAAATTCATGTTGGCGCATTGTTCTATGTATGTTAGCATTCGGGGCATCATTTTCTATGCCAGCGCCATTTTGTGTTATAATCTAAACTTATTCTTTTCTATTTCTGAGAAAAGGCCTCAGTTGAGTTATGTTTCTCCAAGGCGTGTTTCACTTATGAATAAACTGTTCTTATTAGCGCATACCTTTCCCTCTAGATAGAGACCTTCTCCCACTTGCTTAGTGTCGGGGACGGGCAGATTATAGTAGATAGTGTGTGCCCGACCTCAGAATCTAAACTTATTTTTTGTACTTCACTGTTTTGCAGCATCTGCATGAGAAATTCCATTAAGGGCGTATCTTCATTGGTTCTAAAATGTACATAATGCATCTTTACGCTTGCTGATGTCAGTCCTTCTGCAGCACTCCTAGCAACTGGGCAGACTGGGCTTCACTCTGCGTGTACCTGAATAAACAGATATTGGTTTGTATTCTCTACTGTCTGACCGACTCTTTATTGAGTATAGAAGGCTTAGAGGTGGTTGTGAGTGACCTGGGTGACCCAAATCGGGCCACTTCCTTCACCATATGATATGGCCTATATCATCTGCATGGCCAAAGTATATTATCTTACAACTTATTTGACTGACAAAGATGTTCCATGTGCAACTTTACCATGTTTTGAGAAATAGTTTTCACCACTTCCAAGACACTGGTCTGTTTCTCTTTCAGCCTAGGATCCTCTTCTTAGTAAGTTAACAATGTGTGAAGAGTCTCCCCATTGCAAAAATATCCCTCCACATAGATGATTGTTGCTTAGCCTGTCCCGGAGGAAAGTATTTGCCCAATGCAACCTCTCACCCAGTGCTTGCATGAGCATCTTATAATTCTAGATTACCATTATGTTGAGGGATGATATCTTCAAGATTGTGGAAGTGAGATTATTGAAAAGGGGAAAGGGATTTTCACTACTGGAGGATGGAGTACAGGATTCAACTGTAGACTGTTGTATGAATTCAGGAGGGTGATGGATAGCCAATAAAAGCATCCCTGAATTATTAGCTACGGGATTGATACTTGCAATGCATAGGAGCTGCCTAGTAGGAAGACTGCTAGTCAGCTGTGAGGGGGTTTTGGAGATGATTATCTTAGTGCCACCATAATCTCTTCCTCTCTCTTCTTTCTCCTTCTTTTAAGCTGTGGATGCTGCAGACATGGCAGATTGGAGGAGGATAGGATTTATTTTCCCAGGGGTTGCACACTGTTCTCTTGTGGGTGGTAAGGCATCATTATCAAACTCTTGTCCCAAAGGACAAAAGAAAATTAAATAGAATTACTAAATTTAAATGTCAGAATGTCTATATTCCTAAAAAATAAACATTGCACAATTATTGTGAACAATATATCATACTTTTCTTTCATTAATGATGCAATACATTATTATCTAATGCTATTTATTAATTAATTATATGGCCTAATATGAAATAATGTATATTAACTCATTAGCCACAGATAATTTGTTTTTATCGAGCACATATGTTAGCTGCTAAGCCTGGGCAATGGCAGAGGGATCCAGCAGCCAGTTAAAATTATATAGAGTAAAAGATACATTGTAACAGCACAACTGAGATTAGGTGTCATATTTTCAACTAATGTTCTCAAGGTGAGTGAAATGTATACATACATGCAAATTGCAGTTAAGGGAGAGATATTTGTCAGTGGAAAGACAATTTTTATAAACGAGAAATGTTAAACATAATTGAAAAATATTTGGAGATGTAGTAAATGTATATTAATTTTACAGACTTACCTGACTGACGAATAGCAAAAGGTCTGAGTTGCAGCTTGCATATCATGCCCTAGTATCTGATGGGTGGAAAATAGTGATGACATTTGGGACTGATGAATCACTAAAGCTGTGGAGCTATATTTGGGCTTTCAACAAAAGGGCAGACATATAACTTACATATCTATAAAAACAAAGTAGGCAGTGTACATGAATAATAGAAAAATAATTCACAATTTAATAGTGCCCAATATTACCCCATCAAAACCTTGGTTACTGATTTTAAAAATCACCTTTTTAGCGGTGTTATACTACAAGAGTCATATGTAAAATCAGGGTCCTTGAATGGAGCACTACCATAGGTTTAAGAGGAATCAACATGGTAAGAGACTCTATTGATGGTTGAGTCAGATCATACACATTGATCTTAGGGCCCTCTGACCTATCATCCTGACAGTCATTGCTACGTATTGATGGCCAAGAATTATGGACTGAGTATCATTTTTCTACATTTTATTCTTTGCACTGTATTCCAGCAGAGTGACATAAAATCCTGGTCCTGATGAATGCCTTTAACTTAATTGTCACGTGGTAAGAAACATGTTGACCATATAACAGGGTATACATCCATAAACCTTGAACACAATGCTTTTATCTTCTATCCAGTAGGATGAAAAGAGTGAAGTTGTTGCTCCTACGGAGTTAGTTTTAACTCCTTCGATGCTCATGACGAGCTCAGCTCGTCATGAGGTACACCTCTTGTACACTGATGCCGAGCTGAGCTCGTCATGATTAGTAGGAATTCCAGATTTTCAGCACAGGGGGGGAAAACCATGAGCGTCAATGGTGTTAATACACTTTTATTTTCTGTTGCATTCTGCCCTCACTGCCCCCTTGAGGTACTGAAATCATACGTGCTTTGTACAAAAAACACTCCCACTCCTTCCCTTCTGGGTAAGTTGTAGCCCACACTGGGTACCTTGTGGTCCTAGTGTGTTGGAGGAACCCAATGAAAAGCATGTCATCCTCGGGTGAGTGAGGGTTTTCGTCCAAAATAAAGATGTGCCCTTCCCCTGTGACAGCCTTTTTCTGTGCCACATATTGCTACCCTATATCTTGGGAGAGTAATAAAAGATAGGTATATAGACAGACAAACAGACAGACAGACAGATAGATAGATGGATAGATAGATAGATAGATAGATAGATAGATAGATAGATAGATAGATAGATAGATAGATAGATAGATAGATAGATAGAGAGCCAGTAAAAAACATTTTTGCGCTATGTTATATAATTAATATTTTAAGATTTTAAAATAATTGTACATCATAGACAAACTGGTGTATAGCCATTTAAAAAAAGAGGTGAATATCCCTTTTAGAATTGTTTCTTTTTGTTCAGGTAATCTTAAGGCTGCCCTCAAAACTGCTGTGCTAGAGGCATCTAAACTTTCCACAACGGCTAACTACCCAATAAAAAGAAATCACGTCTCTTTATTATGAGCAGTGTGAAATTCTCAGTTGCAGCATTAATACTGCTCTATAATATGTAAAATGCTGGCACCTCAGCAGAGGCACTTTTAAGACTGCTAATTAACAACCTTCAGCTAATTCAAACATCAAATGTTGGTGCTATTTCCAGGGAGATAGACACAGCATAACTAAGCATTTTAGGAGTGAAAAGAATATCCATGTGTGTGTGTGTGTGTGTATACATATATATATATGTCACCTAGTGGCAGTCACCACTAGGTGGTTATAGTTAGGTCTACTTTTCCAGTGAAAGCAAGTTTTTTTTAGTTTGCTAATAACTTTGGCCCTATTTGACGAATCTTCCAAAAACTTTTTTTTAAAAAGAGGTTAATCCATCTCAGCTTCTTCCTGAAAAGTTTTGGTGTGATCTGTCAAGTGGGGGCCAATAAAAAACGAGGGGTCCCAAAAAGGGAAATCTCCTTGTATTTTCCAAAGAATTCTTTAGAGACTGCTACAGCAAAAACTGTTCAACGGAATGACACCAAATTCATTAGGAAGCTAGATCTTGGTCCACCGATTGTGATGATTTGGTGAAATCATCACATGTGCATGTGTGCATGTCAATTTAAAGAAATGAGGAAAAATACTAGCTGTAATGTCTTTTCTTTTTCTACAAAAATAAATGTGGATAAATATAGGTAAAATTACCCAAAAATAAATATGGATAAATACGGACGGAAATGTTAAAAAAATAAATACCATAAAACCGGGAGCACTAATTATAATGTTCCTTAAACCTATGTTTTTTTTCAGTAATTTTAAATTAGCATCCCATTCTCAACCTGGTGAAAACTGCTGATATCACCAGTTTTCCAGCGATAGCTTCTGCAAAAAAACATTGCCACAAATGAGAGCAACAACTAACGCTAATGATATGCAGAGTAGGTATTCAAAAATAACACAAGAACACCACTTCCTGATATTTTCAACGACTAGCCAAATCAGCGATGCGATCCAAAAACAGGCAAAAAGTAGCATTAGCAGTAAGAATTTAACATCTGCCTTTTACTGGTGTAAAGCAGGACGACTACCCATAGTACGAAAGGGAGCCCAGCCCAGGACAACATCTGAAGACCAACACATGTCATAGAGCTACTGATCATGCAGCTCCGACGCCCAAGAAGGCCACAGCACCCACTGCCACCACCTCCAGGAACTCTCCTCGGACAACCCCCCCTACTTTCACCGAGGCAGCGCAGAACAGGACAGTGGGTCTTTCCCAAAATGGCATGGCCTCTCAGCCACACAATAGCTGAATGTTGGGAGATGTGGCAACCAAGTATGTGTGAAGGACGCAAGTCACCGATCAATAACAATGCACACAATGCCAAGTGTAGTGGTGATGTGCTGGACAGACCTCAATATGCAGAGCACAGACCTCTCCATGCGTACATATACTGCTGGTGCTTATAGTGTTGTGGACAGTGGACGCAACCATGCTACCTCAGGCAGTGGGGAAGATGTAGCTGTGTCGCCCCCCCTGTAAGCGGAAGCAGAAGAGGAGTAGGCTGGTCCAACATACGTCACACTAACGTAGGAGTGTGAATAAATAGGCCGGGCCCTGGGTGTGGTTCACTTCTTGGAATGCCAATGCATCTGCCAGATCGAAGGACCACACCCTGCCACGAGGCTGCCGCCATGACCACTGGCCTCCTCGACACAGGCCCTCTGCGAACCCAGCGGCACAGCACCGCAGAGTTATGTCTGTACAGAATACTGCCTTTGATATACACTGCGGACAGCAGGGCTCACAATTCAGATCGAGTTGTGATTGCAGATGACACAGTCCAGTAGGCAACAGACATTGCTACCAGTGCTGTCCGCCCAGACCACCCATCATCGCAGGCTGCACACACGCTGAGTGCTTCAGGTGCCACTAACTCAGTGCACCATAAGTCATCGCCACGTAGCCTTATTAAGGCACAATTCATTAGACAAAAGACATTGCTACCAGTGCGGCCTGCCCAGACCACACATCATCGTAGGCTGCGCACACACTGAATGCTTCTGGTGCCACTAAATGTGCAGCTCAACTCAACGCCGTGTGGCTGTGGGCATAGCTGACCACTGCCTCCGACCTACACTGCGGCCATCAGGGCTCACAATTAAAATTGAGTCTTGATTCATTAATTGCAGAGTCCAGTAGGCAACTAACTATAACGACCCTAAAACCTACATAATATCCTTTTAGTATCCTTGCTTCAAGAACTGGTTTTATATCAGTTATAGCTTTACTACAATAACCAAATTCATCTTGCAAGTCTAAAGGAACACTGAATGGCAGTCTACACTGCGGACGGCAGAGCTCACAATTCAAAATCAGTTTTGATTTATTAATTGTAGAGTAAACTGGACTATATGTCCTCGCATTTAGTCAAGAGGAAGTGACAAAAAGCATTCCTCGATGTCTGTGCTAACTTCTTCTGCGCACAGCAGGGCTCACAATTCAGATAGCGTCGTGATTCCAGATGACGCAGTCCAGTAGGTAACAGACATTGCTACCAGTGCGGCCCTACCGGACCACGCATCATCTCTGGCTGTGCCCATGCTAAATGCTTCTGATGCCCCTACCTCAGTGCACCACAACTCATTGACCCTTTATGATAGAATCTTTTGTGTATGATTTCAGATCTGCTGCCCCTACCTCAGTGCACCACAACTCATGAACCCTTTACGATAGAATCTTTTGTATATAATTTCACATCTGGTGATTGAATCTCTGTGTGTGATCTGATAATTACTGTTGTTATTGTTGCCAGCACTAACCATTCCCTGAGGGCTGGCGCGGTGCTGCAGGATGCGCTGGGGGCTTGTGCAGCGGAATCCAGCGACAGCTGAGGAGGTTGTTTCGGGGTGTGGTGGGCCCTCTCGGACACACGGCAGTGGCGGAAGGTGAGCAGAGAGGCTTGTTTACACAGTGGTGGGCAGGCACCTCTGGGCAGTGGAAGTGGATGGTGTGCAGCAGCCTGAGTGTGCAGGGGCGGGCAGACACCTCTGGGCAGTGGGAGTGGATGGGTTGCAGCATCCTGGGTGCGCAGGGGTGGGCAGACAACTCTGGGCAGCGGAAGTGGATGGGGTACAGCAGCCTGGGTGTGCAGGGGGGGCAGCAATGAAGGCGTGTGCAGTTGTATGTACTCTACCATTACTGTTTCTATACTATGTTTTAGATGAGTGAGCTTGAGGGCTGCAGTATGTCCCAGCACGTGGTTGGAGACACACCAGTGGCGTAAAGGTGAGCTGTGAGGGTTTTGTCTGCAGTCTCGGCACTCACTCTCCCTCGACATCTCTTCCTTTCTCTCTCTCACACTCTTTATCTCTCCCTTCCTCTTACTCTCTCTCACTCTTTCTCTCTTTCTTCCTCTCTCTCACACAGTTTCTCTCTTTCTCTCTCTCTTCCTCTTCTCTCTCACCCTTTCCATCTTTCTGTCTTCCTCTCTCTCTCACTCTTTCTTTCTCTCTCTCTTCCTTTCTCTCTTTCTCTCTTTCTCTCTCTCTCTCTCTCCTTTGATAGGCGCATGATGCACAATCGTATCTTGCTTTTTGTCTTGCAGGCTGTGATTCACAGATTGTCAAGGGATGACACGCCATGGCTGTACCTAGTTTTATTTTGTTGTTTTGTTTAAAAATAATGTTTTATATGTAAATCCATAGATGACTGTGATTCGCATTTGTCCAAACTCACATGCATCTTGTTTGTTATAATTGTGAGACATCAGATGATTCATTACGTTCCAGATTTTGGAAGTTTTCTGTCACATTTGTTTGCCGGGGGGTTAGGAGGGATGGCAGACAAGGGGGTAGTGGCGGGCACTGTCGGGGTACTGTTGGGTGTCCGAGCTGCATGGTGGTTGGCTCCATTGCATCTGTTGTCGTTCAGGTGTGGCTGTGGGCTGGGCTCCCTTTCATGTTGCAGGTTGTAGTCCGACTTTACACCAGGCCAGAGCAGGTGTAAACTTCCTGGTGCTAACACACCCTATCGCCTGTTTGTATTCTCTTCCTCGATCTTGCTGGTGGTTGAGAAAGTTGCGAAGTGGTGTGTTCGCTGCTTTTTGCACTTTTTGAACGGGAACGCCTACTATGCATCTCATTAGCAATATTATCACAAATACCCCTGCCAGAACCTCCGCTAAACCTGCTCTAAAACTCCTCCACTGGCTTCCCATAAGGGAGCGGGTCAAATTCAAGACCTTGTGCCTAGCCCACAAACTACTACAAAATCAAGGCCCCCCTGTTCTCAGTAAACTCATCACACCCTATAAATCCACAAGATCCCTCCGTTCGGACACAGAAAATGTCATCACCACCCCCAGAGTCAAGAAAGCCCGCTCAGGAGGAAGACGTTTCTCAGTCCAAACTGCACGCCTTTGGAACTCGCTCCCCTGCGACCTGCGACTCGAACCACAATACCTTCGCTTCAGGAAGCGGCTCAAGACTCATCTTTTTCCCCAATGATTCATGCTTACCCAGAACACTGATCTTCTGCTCCCCCACCCTTTCGCTTTGCCCTCGGCCTGCTGAACTGAAGAGATAGGCCGCCCGATTCATGGAGCGAAATAGCGCCGGCAATGGCTGCGAAAACGCAATTGCGGGTGCAAAACACGGAATCGGCATTCAAGTACGAAATAGCGAAATCGCAAAAAAATAATAGCGATTGGAATAGCGATTACGCAGTAATAGTCGCAGACTCCGGGAAGTCGAGCATTAGCGACACGGAAATAGCGACCAACCACGGAATCTGCGAAATGATTAGCGAAACGCAATATTGTCGCAATCGGCATTCATGAAAGAAATACATTAGCGAAAAAGCGCAAAATCGCACGTTTGCGCGGCGCAATTTAAGGACAACTCAAAGCAGGTGGTAACCATAAAAGCCATGATGAAGCCAAATTTGAAAAACTGTTAGCCAATCACCAACAGGTCCAGGCCTGACCAATCACACATAAGGACATTCAGCAGCAGCATTAGGCGTTCCACAATGCCTGGGATGTACATGGTGGTGAGGCGGCGAAGGCTACAGCGAGCAGCACGGAGGAGACGCATGAGGCAGGCAAGGATTTACCGGCAGCGGGTCACCTTGCTGGGCCAAACCAGAGAACAGATTTATGCAAAATACAGGCTGAATGGGGAAATGATCACCTGGCTGATACAAGAACTCGACCCCATCATGCAGCACCCAACAAGGCGAAACAATTCTGTGCCCACACATGTGCAGGTATTGTGCAGCCTGCACCTCCTGGCCTCCGGCAGTTTCCAGGGCATAGCAGCCGCTGCTGGGGGGATATCCCAGCCCACCATGTCACGCTGCCTCCACACTTTTGTTGACGCCATGCTCAGCCAGCTCCACCGGCACATCACATTCCCCACGAGCCAACAGGAATTGGACCTCACTAAACTACAATTTTATAATGTTGCCCATTTTCCCCATGTCCTCGGCTGCATAGACTGTACCCACGTCGCCATCTGCCCACCAGCTGGCACGGAGTATATGTACCGCAACAGGAAGTCCTACCACTCCCTCAACATACAGATGGTCTGCAATGCCAAGACCATCATCACTGACATTGTGGCCCAGTACCCAGGGAGTACCCATGACTCCTTTATCTTCAGGCACAGCGGACTCCACACACGACTGATCAGGGGAGAGTTTGGGGAAGGACACCTACTTGGTAAGTACACTTTGTCGACAATGTCACATTGCTATGAAGTAACTGCGCTGCACAGGCAATCAACATCTGCTCCTCTCATTCAGGTGACAGTGGCTACGCCCTACGGGAATACCTCCTGACCCCTTACCTCAACCCTGCCACACCTCAGCAACGGCGATACAATGTTGCGCACATCCGGACAAGGAACTGTATTGAAAGGACATTTGGCCTGCTCAAGAGCAGGTTCCGTATACTGCACAAGACAGGTGGGGCCATGTATTACAGTCCTGCAGCGTGCTGCCGCATTGTGGCTGTCTGTGCAATGCTTCATAACATCGCAACCAAGCGCCGGATACCAGTTGACATCTCAGGCAGTGAATCTGAGGGGGACGACCGGCCACCAGCACATGCGCACCATGCACGCGGGGAGAACCCAGCTGAAGGCCACAGACGTCGCAACCACATCACAGCTAACAATTTCTAGCCCACCCCCTTCCCCCACCCCACATATCACAATAGCATGCAGAATGTAATGATTACACAAGGCGAATGTGTGCAGCAAAATAAATGTATTTGTTTCAATCACAATATAAAAGGGTCAAGGTAACAACTATTTACAAAATCCAGTATTCCAGCATACTGCATGTAAAGGATCATGGCAGGCTTAGCATCAGCCTGCGCCTGTGTCCCTGACACAATGTCATTGGTGCTTCCGGCGCACATTTCCCAGGCGCCTGTGAGGCTCTTCCTCATCCTGGGCAGCTGGACCAGGCGTAGCCCTGGTGCTGCGCCTAGGTGGGGGGGCCTGCGTGGCAGAGTTGCTGCTCACGCTGGAGGCAGCCTCACTCGCATCATCTCCCCCTACGATGGCCGGTAGGACAGGTGCAAGCAGTGGGATCACGGCGGTGGTCAAGTGCTCCAGCACCCGGGTAATCTCCTCGCAGCACTGGACCAGTTGGTGCTGCTGGGTCATAGAGCGCCGCGACAGCTGGGTGGTGGCATTTGCTGCCACATAATTTGATCGACTATAGGTCGACAGCTGGCTCACCAGCTGGTGGTGGCGCCTGCGTGCAACACTGCGCTGCTTCCCCAGCGCTGCAGTATTGGCCTCCATTGCCGCCGTCATGCGCTCCATGGCCGCCGTCATGCGGTCCACCCGCTCGCCGACTCCCGCCACATTGCGGCCGATCTTCTGCAGCTGGAGGTGGATGGCTCCTTGCTGCTGCGACTGGCGGTGGTGTAGACGGAGCATTCGCCGCTCCACGCTCATGCAGGCATAGAGATGCCCATTGCCCCTCCTGCTGTTCCGCCGCTGTGTGGCGGATGTGGCTGGCCCAGATCGTGTAGGACGAGCTGCAGGTGTTGTAGCAGCTGGTGTTGCAGGTGCGGCAGGCACTGGAGGCACATTGGTGGGGGGCCTGGCCTTGGCAGCCGGTCGTCCAGCAGATTTTGCAGCAGGTAAGGTGGGGGGCCTGGCCTTGGCAGCCGGTGGGCCTGCAGATTTTGCAGCAGGTAAGGTGGGGGGCCTGGCTGCTGCTGTTGGCGCTGTGGCAGGGGCTGGTGGCTGGGTAGCGGGTAGGGATTCCTCCTCCTGGGCCTCCTCGTTGATCACCAGCCTCTCGCTGTCACTGCTGTCATCCGCACCTGTGAGGGTAAGTGGATACTCATTAGGTGCATGTGACTGTCAGACGTGCAGATGTTACATGCATGCTGGGTGACATTCCCTGGATGACTGTGGATGTGCGCACTTAGGAACCTTTCTGGCCGCATTGTGGTACTACTACATTGTGGACATACTACGTCTCCCACAATGCCTCAGGGCATTTCCTGATGCACAACATAGGCATGATTAAGGGCCAATGAGTGAGCCTATTTGGTCAGGGACGGTCATAGGGGACAGGGTCGCAGTCGCATGCCACTTACCTTGGGTGTCTTGTGTGGGGCGGGAGGAGTCCAGAGTGGTCACGCCAACACACGCCTCCCTCTCCAAGGTGTCCTCTACCTGGTCCTCCAGTGGGGTGTTGGGTGGGACAGTCGGTCCACCACCTCCAGTGCCTGATGCCTCACCAAGGCGCGCCGCCACCTTCTCCTTTGCACGCCCTCGGAGGTCGTACCAGCGCTTTTTCAGCTCCCCCAACGACCTGTCCGCAACGCCCACAGAGTTGACGCTGGAGGCAATCCCCACCCAGATCCTCCGCTTCTCCTGTTCTGGGACCCTCTTGGAGTTGGCACCAAAGAGCTGGTCATGTTTGGCCACCACCCCCTCTATAAGGTTCTCCAGCTCCTGCTCCGAGAACTTAAGTTTGCGCTTGCGGCCAGCGCTGTTGCTGGGGCCAGGCTGAGGTTCAGGTTCGTCGGACATGGCGGTCGCTATTTCGCCCGGGTCGGGAGTCGCTAACGGAGGTTTTGCGTCAGCTTTCCGTCGTCTTCACTCGTATGGTAGCGTCACTGTGGTGTTTGGGGCTGGGATTTGGCTGCTTCCTGGTTGTGATGTCATCACGGTGCTCGGAATGCGTCTTCCCGTTTTCCAGATCCCGCGAGAATGCGACTCGCAATCCCGATCGCACGGGATTGCGAGTCGCAATCCCGTGCGATCGGGATTGCGTGTCGCAATCCCGATCGCTGGTGGCCGGAAATAGCGATTATTCTGCGTTTTTTGTAGGTCGCTAACGGCTTTAGCGCCCGCGTGCGAGTCGCTATTTTTTCCCCGAAAAGTACATGAATGCCGTTTTGCGTTTCCTCAATTGCGAATCGCTATTATTCGCTATTAGGGACACGCAAAACGGCATGTACATGAATCAGGCTGAGGGTTCCTAGCGCTGGAATACTTCAGGGTGACTACGCGCTCTACAAAAATAAATAATAATAATATTAATAATAATAATTTCCCAGGGTCATCCATGATTATGTTTTTGAGGCTGCTATCGCTGGTAACCTGGTGATATGGGCTGTTTGCTCCAGCTTGTGAATGGTGAATTAAATGTATCATCATTTTGGCTGCAATAAAGTGCTCTTAACTCAGCGATGTGTCCTTGAGAATATGCCTCTTGGTGTTTTAAAGACCTGAGAAGTACTCGAGTGCAGCGCTGAGAGCCGTGCACGCAGCTCGTTCACACCAGGGGTCAGCGCTGAGAGCTGTGCATCCTTCGTATTCAGACTAGGGGGCTGCTCTAAAAGCCGCTCACCCTTCGTATTCACACTAGGGGGCCACTCTAGGGTCGCGACTCCAAACTTGTTTGAAAAAAAAAAAAAAAAAAGCATTCACTTTCATTAATTTACATTTGCCTCAAGGCCCCCATCCCCCGAAGCATGCCCAGATCTACATATTTTTTTTTCTTAAAGGGGAGGAGGGGGCCCCCCTCCCAGGCCACTTCTGGCCCTTGGAACCCAATCCCCCTTGGGGCCTGGCCTCTCTGTTGGGGACCGTGGGGGGAGCCCCAATGCCCCCACGGTCCCATTGCTCCCCGCCTCCTGCGGGAGCCGGCATTCCTTTTGGGCAACAGAAGCTACTAACCTGCAGCTTCCCTTGCCCAAAAGCAATTCTCCTTTCCTTTATTGAAGGGAGAGGAGGTTTTCCTCCTCTCGCTTCAACGAAGCAAACCAGGGTTTGCTATCACAGGGTGGAAGCCATGCTCCCATCCTGTCATAGTAAATGGCAATGTTCCGGGGGTGGACACTCGGGGACATTGCAGGACCCGGCCCTGAGTGGTGACGGTCCCCAGGGCCATCAAGCGCTCCTGGAGGGGAGCTGCGCGGTCCCCCACCTCTATTTTCAAAGCTCTGGGTGGTGGTGGTCCCCGGAGGCTGTGGGCCCTCCCGCACCTAATTTACATAGCCCCGAGGAGGTGGCGGTATAATTATACGATTACCCCTGTGACTGGGCCCACCTGGGGGCTCATTTAAATGAAGTGTGGGAGCCCCGCTTAATTTAAAGAAAATTATTTGTCCGGATTGGCGTACCCACCGCGCATTTGAACGTTTAAAAAAAATTATAATAATAATTGGGTGGGGGTCCTTGTAGAACCCGCTGAGCAGGCCTAGGGGGTCCGGGAGTTTCTACCCTGCCCCCTTTTCTTCATTTTTCACTTTCTTTTACTGTTTTCTTGTGAGTCGGTTTTACCGAGTCACAAGATGGCTGCCAACACTTCCTGGTTTGGAGTGTTGACAGCCAATTAGAATGAAGCAAGTGGTCGGGAGGGTTCGCGAACCCACCACAACCCTAGATATCAATATTCTTATTTTTCAACAACTACGGAACGGATTTGCACCATCTTACAAAAGGTCGCTTTCTGAACCAAGAACTACCTTTTTGCCAATTTTGGTATAATTCCGTTCAGCAGTTCGGGCTGTAGCCTTGGCTAAAGTTTCCTATGGGAAATTGATTTTTGGACTTTTATGTTTCGAATTTCTCAGCAGCTACTGAACGGATTTACACCATTTAAAAAATGGTCGCTTTCTGATCCAAGCGCATCTTTTTGCCAAATTTGGTGTAATTCCTTTCTGCCGTTCGGGCTGTAGCCTTGCTAAAGTTTTGTATGGAATGAACATGGAGAAAACACTTTTTTGGACCCCCCTTTTTTCTCAACCCCCGCTTGACGAATCACCCCAAAACTTTCAGGATAGGAGCCGACCAGGATAGACCTTTTTTTTTAGAATTTCGCAAAGATTTGTCAAACAACATCAAAGTTATTAGAAAATTAAAAAATGCTTTTTGTATGGAAACTAGGATCTAACTATAACTATAATGACCGCCAGTAGGTAATATATATAAATATATATATAATACCATGGTAGGAATCACGTGGGACCATAGGCACTGGGGGTGTAATGCTTGTATTCTATTCTCTTTGAAAAAGACAAGGGTGCCTGGTCTCGAGTTTGAGTGCTGTTTTTTAATTATCAGCGAACATAAAGCTTCAAATTAATTAGAAAGCTTCTGTGTATTTTCACATGTTTTCCATTTTTTTAAACATTTTTTAGAAATGCGAGGTTTGAACACAACCTTAACAGAAATTATACACTTTTGGTGAAAACATTATAAACATATTGTGCAAAATATTATATGCAAATGAATTAGATGCAAATTTCTTGTGCAAAATAAGAACATCAAATTAGTGTGATTTCCTCTTTGTAAGGTACACCAGAAACAGTTGTATCAGTCCTGTCTGCCTGTTTCTTTAGCTGTTTGGGACTGAAGTTTACCATAGGCTTTTTTTATTCAAATTATGTCCAACAGCCTGGGACTGTTATTTTTTGCCTTTGGTGAAAGAAAGGATGACTCACTTGGAAAAGCCGACGCGTTTCCAAACCCGGTCCTAAGTGTTCGGGTTTTTCCTCAGGGCAACCTGGGTATATAATGGTGTTAAAAAATAAATAAACTTCTTTTAGTACCTTCTCCTATTTGTTTAAACTAAACATGGCGCTTTGTAGAACATAGGTGTACCTTATTGTTCCAGCGCCGCGATGTCTTCAGTATTCAGGGAAAGAACTTTTCTGACCTGTGTTAGTGAAAAGAGACACTGATTGTCCCTGTTTTCAGAACGGAAGGCATTTCTTGTTGTCTTAAATAGGTATTATTCACCACTTACTTGGGAAATGACTTGTGCTGCAGCCCGATTCTGCTGAGCCATGTTTCCTGAAATTTACACCGTCTATTTAAAAAATAAGCTAGTTTTATTTATCTGTGGGTCTTAGTTTGTGTAAACATACTGTTTTAATGAATCCAGAACTGCTTACTTGAGACGGCACTCTTCTTACTGGCGGTGCATCTCCGTTAATGATTTGGCAACCGCGGGGACTGTGTCCTGCTGTAAATAAATCACGAGACTAAGTTTAACTAACCTCATTGTGGCGCAAACTTGAGTTTAAGCGTTTGGGGTTTCTATCGGCTCACCTTCTTACTCTTAGTTGAGTTCTGCCACACTCGCTTCTGCTGCTGTTTGGCGTGCTACTCCAATGCGCTGTGATAAATCACGGAAGTCTTTGTCTAAGTCACATGGTTATATGTAGCTGTGACTTCTGGGAGTTGTGGTTCATATTGAAACGGGCTGCCATTTAGTCAAAGGTGGTTCCTTATGTTTTGTTATCCTTGCGAATAAGGTTTTGGATTTCAAACTCGCAAGTGAATACAGATATGTCGGTGGTGTGCACAGAGGTCAGTGTATATTTCTCTGAAGTTCTGACAATTCATTCATTCCATCAATCACGCAGTTGAACTTTAGTATCAGATATGCTTCTCTCTGCAATAGTAATGCCTCGACGTCTCCTCCTCGTGTAGGAGTTTTAATTCCGGACAACACTGTCCACTTGAATTCTTTCTCTGTGTGCCCACATTGTTGGAAATGGTGCACCATTGGAGCTGTCATTATGTTTTGTTTTATTCGGGATCAGTGTTGTGCTATTCTTTGATTGATTTGTTGTGTCGTTTTGCCAATGTACAATTTCGGGCAGGGGCAGGTGATTGCGTAGACCAAATTGCAGCTTTTGCAATTTGTGAATTCCTTGTGTATCCACTTGATGGTATTGTGCTGAAATTCAGTACCTTCTACTGTGTTGGCACAGGACACACATGTGCCACATTTATGTTGCCCTTCTATTGGTTTTAATCGCCATAAGGCACGTAAATCAGATTTGGCCTGACTCGTTCCCAGGTCTGCCCGAACCAACTGCTGCCCTATAGTTTTGTTCTTTTTGAGAGCAAAAAGCGGTTTATCGAATGGTATGTCTAGCCCAGACACTAAGTGCCAATTTTTTAGGATGATGGCTTTGAATTTGTTAGTGTGTGGTCCGTATGTCGTCACACACACTAACTTTTCCAAGGGTGCTTTTTGTTTCTTAATCAGCAATTCTTCCCTTGGCGTGTGCCATGCTCTTTTGGTGGAGTGTTTAAGCATTTTGCTTGGATAACCTCTTGTTTTTACCTGGTTACTTAGAATTTCAGCATGGGCTTCAAAGTCCTCCTTTCTGGAACAATTTCTCCTGATTCTAAGCATTTGGCTATAGGGGAGATTTGCTTTTAGATTTTGAGGGTGATAACTTTTATAGTGGAGGATTGTATTTTTGTCCGTTTCTTTGCGATGTAATGTGGTAGTGAGTTTTTGATCCTGTGGGGCAACCTCTACATCCAAGAATGTGAGGCGAGTTTTACTGAAAGAGATAGTGAATTTGATGTCAGGATGTCTCGTGTTCAGCCACTCATGGAATTGAGCTAAAGTTTCTGTGGGACCATTCCATTGACACCAAATATCGTCAATGTAACGATACCACGTTACGATATGGTTGCGGTACGGGTTATTCTGGTACACAAAACGTTCCTCATACCGGGCCATGAAGAGGACCGCCATCTCTGGGGCATAAGGACACCCCATGGCGGTCCCCTTCACCTGCATGTAGAACGTGTCCATGAATCGAAAATAGTTCCTCTTAAGTGCGATCCTGGCTAGGTCTATGATGAATTCTGTGGGCACTCTTTGTGGTTTAGGACGTGTTTCCAGAAAATACTCAAGGGCTTCTAAGCCCTCCTCCTGAGGGATCTGTGTGTATAAAGAAATGACGTCGAAGGACACCATCAAATGCTGACTATCATCAAATATAGACTCCTTATATTCTCATCAACAGTGAATACATGATAGTGACAGTCAACCATTTTCGGCTTTTGCCTTCCACAGGACCATAAAGTCCCACCATCTAGATAGTCATTTTGAAGGTGCCCTCAACTATAGTCCATCATCACTTTCCTTCTTTAAAAGCAACTAGACTGCGGAGTTTCTTACACAAAGTTGTTGCTTGCCATCTGCCATTTAAGAACAATTAATTCCTTATTACTGTTCTATGTAAAGTATATTTTAAAGGTTTACAATTGTATTTCTGAGCAGATGACTACTCAACCCAAATTTAGCTTTTTTAGATGGCAGAAGTTACTTTGTTTTTTATTTTTATAATTTTATTCATTTTTCACACTCATAATCCTAATATCCTGTGATTCAAAAATGCTTGATTGAAACTATAAAGCAATGATAATCTTACAGCCACATAGCAACAAATGTGTTAACTATGATACCACTAAAGTACTTCAAAAAGACGAGGAGATAAACAGGCAGAAGGAGACATGAATAGAGGGGGAAAAATATGATATACATTTTGAGTTTCAGTGCTAAAATAAGGATTGGTCAAAATAAGAAAAAGAGCATAGTGGTAGATAAAAGGATAAAAAGAAAATTGAAATAAACATTAAGAAATCTCATGTTGGCAACATGTAAGGGTTCCAGTATGATTTATAACTGATTTGTAAAGAGCAAATCCTTCCTATTCTTATGTGCAAAAATGCTTCATTATAAAGTACGATTGCAATATAATGCATCTTTCTCGGATATAAATCCGATCTACAAAGGGCAATTCTTTCTTATTCATATGTGTAAAAATACTTCTTTATAAAGCGCAATTGCAGTTTTAAAGTGCAAATGCATTCACAATACTGGATCTTTTCATCATTCATTTCCACTAATATTTACAACCTGTACCAAGTCTTTATCTTTCTTATATTAAAAAGTCATATTGCCATGTAAGCATCACCCACAGTTCTTTTTTAAACATTCTGATAATACGTTTGTGTTTGACCTATGCTTATTCCACATTGCACATTCTAGTTATGCCACTTGAACCACTGATATTGATCTAAGGTGCCAGTGCAGGAATATAAGCTCATGAGGTAGTGAAAGAGAGGCAGAGAGGTATTAGTCAAGGAACAAAGGAATTAGCAAAGATAGTTAGATGATACAAATATTTTCATTTTTGTTAATTGTCTCTAATGACTTGTTAAAGTGCAAGTGGTATAGTGCAAGTGCTAAAGTGCCAGTGCATGAACAATACTAAATAACTTTAATACTTCATGTTCCCCTATTCTTCATATACGTGACAGTCCTCTACCTCTCTTCGTATAAAAATCATTCTGTTGTTATTCATCAAGTCCAAAGTCTATTCCTGTGGCACCTTCAAGTTTCATCTACATTTCAAGACATTCACATTATCATATTCTTGAGGGTCAGAGGTGTTTTTTTATAAATGTATATGCAATCCAGCATCCAGATTGTATCCCATAGGTACCTCCATGCCCATTTATATAAATATATTCACTGAAAAAAACAAAGACTTATGTGAAATGTTCAGTAACAGTGTAACATTTTAAACTAGCAAAGACAGATAAATTTAAGTTATACATAGATATATATATATATAGTACATAAAATATATATAATATATATAAAATATTAATTTTATTTATCCATATAGGAACAAATATATGTATCTATACCCATATATATATGTGTGTGCATATATATTTTTCTTTGGTGGTAAAAAAAAACTCCCCTCCCTATAACTTTACCAGCCCCTGATCCTTATAAAAACATTACCTCTCTTTACTTCTACCTGTCCCTGTGTCCTAAAAGCCCTTTACTTTCCTTTACCTCTACCCAACCCTGAAACCTAAAAATCCCTTATCTCCCTTTACCTCTACTCGCCCCTACAACCCAACAGACCCTTAGCCCTTTCCTCTACCTTCCCCTTAACACTACAAAAACCCTACCACCCTTTACGTCTATCCACCCCAAACCCTAAAACTCCATCAAATCCCTTTAACTGTGCCCACCCCATAACTCTAAAATTCTTTACCTCCCTTTAGCTTTACCCATCAATGAACCCGAACACACCATACTCCCTTTGCCTGTAGTCTCCACTAACCCCTTGATACCAAATCTCTTACTTAAAAACTAAGCCCTCCCTTTTTAATGTGATAAAAAAGTTAAGGCCTGAATTAGATTTCAGAGGAGGGGTTACTCCATCACAACGGTGATGGATATCCTGTCCTCCGAAATATAAATCTCCTAGGATATATTGGGATTTATATTTTGGCGGACGGGATACCCGTCACTATTGTGATGGAGTAACCTGTCCACCGAGATATAAATCAGGCTGCCAGCTTAATTAAAAAAAATGTTTGTTAAAGCCTGCTTTGTGAAATGCTTAAAAGGGACCTTGTTGCACGTATTTACTTTGTACAGACGCAAATTTTAACGTCCATCATGGTAAACATTGCATTGTAAACGCAACATACCAATGATAGAGATCTAAAGCCCAATAGGCATAGATCACCTTCAAATAAGCCTCTGGAATTTCTGACATATCTAAAAAAAAGCACCTCTTCCTCTCGCTGTAGATTATGGGCCAGATGTAGGTATCCAAATACCAGTCGGAAACGGCCGAAAATACCGATTCTCGGCCGTTTCCGACTGGTATTTGGATATTGAGATGTAGGGGCATGTTAAATTACAGAATCGGTAATTTTACCGAATTTGTAATTTGTCCGATTCGGTAAAATACCGAATTGGTAAAATTACCGTTTCTGTAATTCAACATGTAGGTAGCACTGTAATCAGTGCTACAAGTGTTTAAGAATTCGTTATTTACCACCAACTAGAAGTTGGAGGTAAATAATGAAAACCCTTCAAAAAGCATTTTTTTTGCTTTAAAAAACGTGCCATGTTGCAGACATACATGCCCTAATTGCATGTATGTCAGCAACATGTGCACCCATGCACAATTGAGGGGTGCAACAGGGTGTCAAAGTGACACCCTGTCCCCCTTGCAAATTCGATAATTTTACCGAATCGGGATTTACCGATTCGGTAATTGGCATTGATTCCTATGGGCCTCAAGGCCCATAGGAATCAATAGCAATTACCGAATTGGTAAATACTGATTCGGTAATTACCGAATCATTCCGATTCGATAATTTCGAAAGTGAAATTACCTACATCCCATTTACCTACTCTTAAATACCAAATCGGTAAGATTCGGTATTTAAGAGTAGGTAAATCGAGATTACCTACCTCTGGCCCTTAGTCACTTTTCCTTCTGATGCTCCTCCACACATTACACCTCTTAGGTTACCAACCTCCAGTGACCGGATGCCTATCAATGGTTTGTATTAATCTGCATCACAGTTGATGTCATTGTGACTCTAGTGACCATCAACACCATGACTTTTCCATCTTCTTATCTCACAGTAATGGCTTCAAGGATAATAGGCTCTTGCAGACATGTCCATCCCAAACCAACGAAACGTGGCGTTGCCTATCCAGATTCTTCACAATGTCCTCTGCCAAACCTTTCCATTGTGCAGTGCTTTGAAGTCACAGAAAGTGACATGTAGTGTGATGGAGCAGGGTTTCGAGAAAATAAAACCTGCTCGGATTGATTCCTCAGTTACATTTACAAATAGTGTGATGTGAAATTAATGTGCAGAAGCACAGGAAAATGCTTTGCGCATTCATGCACTAATATAAGACTGATTCATGACTAGGCAGCGTTTGTGTTATGCTTTTCTTAAAAATAAAAATAATGCTGCTTTTGTTCATTAACGCTCTTGCTAGAAAACATAACATGGGATAGTGCAATGGTGGGTGGTAAACAGTGAGAAGTACATTTCGTGAAATTAATAATGTCTGTGTTCTATTCATTTTAAAGAAACGCATGGGCCTACATTTCTGCCTGCCTGTAGTAGGTTAAAAAGAGGATTATTAAGAGTAAATAAGCTAAAAATCAAGCTCTGAGAGAGAAGTGGCAGAAGCTAAGGCTGATAACCTTCAAGAAACATTTGTTTGTCTGTCAAGTAATGGAGGAATGTCCATGAGAAGTGACAGAAATGTACAAAGCAAAAAGCAATGAACAATGAATTTGTAGTGATTTGCAACATGTTATTTACCAAAGGAAATGTGAAGTCATCGGACGTGGTTAATGTAATGTAAAATATGAAAAGAAAGATTGTTAAGCAAATATGAATGTGACTATGGTGGTGTGATAGAACACCCCCCGAATCAGCCAATGAGAGATCGAGATTTTGTAAATGTTTCAATAACTGTAGGTTGGACATGTTGGTTTTAGGGTATAAGTGAGGTGCCCTTGGGGCTGTGGTTAGGAAGCGTTTGGAAAGAAGCTTAGAGTGTGATTGTTGCTGTTTGTCAGTTTGCTGAGGCGTACCTGTTTCCTGTTCCTGTTCCTGTCCTGTAACCAATATCCTAATAATCTTCGTTCACTGAATCTGTCTCATGAGACCCCTACTATCCCGGTGGCCAACGGATGGTATTTCTCTATTTTCATAGTTTAGTATAGCTAATTATCTGTACTTTAATTTATAACTTGCAAATGTATTTTATCTCTGAATCATTTGTCCCTACGCCTATCCACTCCTTCATATGCATTTTATTTATTTGATATGAGTTTGACACTGTTTGTATTTGATAAATGTTCTATCTCTGTGTGTGATTAATGCATTGTTTCCCTTGTGAATCTGTATATGTTGAACTCTTATTTACTTAATTATCTGGTGATAAACATTATTAACTTGACATTGAGTTTGTGGTTATTTAATAAAGATAGATAGATAGTTATTATTATTACCATCAACTTCTCAACTTTGGGTCCATCGACCAGAGGAAAGAAGTTGACATGCAGACTCAGTTATGTTTTTAGAGTGTAAGATACGAGTCTGCATAATGGACAACTGATTTTGAGTGTTCATTAGTCTTGAAACTCACCCAGCGTCATTCAGCGGATATTAGTTTGGGTAAGTGCGTATGGGCCTGTGTATTGTTATTGGTTATCGATCCCTGATTGGTGCTGGATCAGTTTTTGGTAGCAGAGGATGATTAAATATTGCTTAGTTTGGTAATAATTATTGATTATTGATTTTTTGTGTCCTAATATGAAGAGTTAGTGTTTTGTTCTATGTTGTCTAGAAATGCGAGTCTGGAGTTACCTGAGATCACGGGATAATGTTATTAGCCTGAAGTAGGCAGAAGAAGAGTGTAGATAAGTTATCACACTGGAGAAGTACTTTGTCTTTTGTCATAATACTGAATGGCGAAAGGCTGTAGAAGTTATATTAGGGACATTTCGTTTGAGAGTAGATTTTTAGGTGTCATAGTGAAGGGTCCACTTGAGAAACTCTGGCCTTACATCCCCAAAGGAGTACCAAGACCTCCTTCTACGTGAAAGTCCTCTTCCAAAACTTTGGCTAGTATCCCTAGAGGAGTACCAAGTCCTCCGGTCGCTTGCTTGGGTGTAGAATAGCGATGGTTATTGTTTTACTCGAAGGGAAAGAATGTCTATTTTAATAGTAGACTATCTCTTTATTTAGTGGAACAGACAAGGTAGCATTGTTTTATGTTCTTATTAACAAGAATTTGGTTAAGAGAAACCTAGAAAATACATTGCCATATTATTTTGTAAAGGGAGGTTCAGCAGAAGGAGTAATACTGACGTCACAAAAAGCCAGACTGGCATTGGTCAGATAGTGGGAACTTAGAGAGTTGTGATTGGTTGAGTTTTGAGAACTGCATTGGTATTGGTCAAGACACTGCTTACATAGCAGTGCTCTGATTGGTTAGTTCGTGTGAGTCGCGCTGGTATTGGACGATCACTAGCAAATAGAAATTGCAGAAGTACGAAAAGTTTAGTTGTTGGTTTATTGAATTATATTTTAGCGTAAAGAGAGGGAAAAATGAAGCTGCTTAATAAGATTAAGAGTTTCTTCAGAAAGGACAAACCAATAGTACCTAGAGAAGGAATTCCTATTCCACCTCCAAGAACGCCTGCTTCTTTTATGTGGTTAGAACGTGGTTACCATACGTGTACATGGTTAGAGAATTGGGTAGAATATACCCATACTTCTTTTACGAGGTTGGAATGTGGTTACCATATGTGTACATGGTTAGAGAATTGGGTAGAATATACAAAAGATGATGGTGTTTTAACATTTCCAGAGCATGGTACATTTAATGTAAGGATTTACAGAAGCTGAGAGTAGAAATGAATTCTCTTGAACCAAGACCTAGACCTATTCAGTATGAGGCTCTTGAGGAATAGGAACATGAGCCATACGAGTGAGAGAAATTTAAGGGTAGCAGAAGATACAGAAGTATAATGTCTAGATATCCTTTTGAAAAACGAGATGATGAAATTAAAAGATGGAGGAGAGCAGCACTAACGAATGGTTTCTACCCAGTTTTAGTTGCTGAAGAATCAACTGGAGGCAAATGTAAAGAGAAAAAGAAAAACATTGAGATAACACGATTACATTTTGATGCGAGTGATTCTGATGATGAAGTATTAGATGACCTTTTAACTAAAAGACCTCCACCATATCAGGAAAACTTGAGTGAGTCAGTTCCAAATGCACCATTAATTTGATTTTATTTGATTTTCAGATTTGTAGAGCGCATGAATGCCCGTGGGCGTCTTGGCGCTAAAATATAACTTAGTGGGAGAGGAGAGGTACGCCAGGGGTTAATTGAACACAATTATTTTGAAAAGAGCCAGGTCTTTAGAGACTTTCGGAAAGATAGCAGTGATGGACTATTTTTTATTGCTAATGGTATCTGATTCCAGGTCTTTGCTGTGGGCAGAACAAAGCTTCTCCCCCAATCTAAGTTGTTTAAATCTGGGGGTCTTGAGTAGCATGGCACTACTGGACCTGAGGGTCCTGGTTGGGTCATATTGTCTTATGTTGTGTTTCAAAAACTGGGGGCCTGAACCATGCATGGCCTTATATGCCAGGCACGCTGACTTAAATTGAGTTCTCTCTTCTATTGTTAGCCAGTGGACACTGCTCAATCTGTGAGCCACCGGTTCAAATCTGGGTATATCCAGGACTAGCCTGGCTGCCGCGTTCTGGAGGTGTTGAAGTTTTAGTAGTAACTGTTTTTGAAGCCCTGCATACAGAGCGTTTCCGTAGTCCATTTTAGATAATGCTAGCATTGTTACAAGAGTTTTCCTAGTGTCTAAGGGGACAAATGGCAGACGCTTTCTTATCAACTTAAGAGTGTACCATAACGACTTGGAAAGTTTGCTGACCTGGGCCTTGAAATGTAATTTGGAATCAAACATAAACCCCAGGTTCCTTACGCTATCCACTGGTGACGGACAGCAACCTAGACTATCAGGCCACCAATCCGGTGACCAAACGCTGTTTTTCAGCCCCCAGCAACAGAACCTCTGACTTATCACTGTTTAATTTTAGGCAGTTTGACTGCATCCAATGGCTGACCTGGCCCATGCAAAGTCTAAACCTATCTGCTGTCTCGCCTGTGTTGTTTGAGATGGACACCACTATTTGGGTGTCGTCAGCGTAGGATATAGGGAGAAAACCCCAGTTCCTAATGATGCTTTCTAAAGGGGCAACATATATGTTAAAAGGGGTAGGGCTTAGTGACGAGCCCTGTGGTACCCCCCAAGGGGTTCTAAAAGGTTTTGATGAGAATTCCCCTAGCTGAACCGTGAAAGATCTTTCTCCCAGAAAGGAGGCCATCAATGCAACTGCAGATGCATGCAAGCCTATTTCTTCTAGGCGGGTCAGGAGTATGCTGTGATTAACGGTGTTGAAAGCTGCCGACAGATCTTGCAGGATCAAGGCACCCTTCCCCCCTGCATCCAGCCCACTCTTGACCTCTTCTGCTGCCATAATCAGAGCGGTTTCTGCCCCATGTTCCACCCGGAACCCAAATTGTGAGACATCTAGTGCCTGAGAAGCCCTAATGAACCCGGAGAGTTGTGTGTTCAAATGCTTTTCTAAGATCTTAGCCGGGAAGGGAATTCTTGATATTTGTCTATAATTAGCAGGGACCGATGAGTTAAGGTTGGGTTTCTTCAGGAGAGGCCGTACAGAGGCATCTTTCCATGCCTTTGGGCAGCAGTTTGCCTGTATTATTTTGGCGAGGAGCAACTGGAGTTGATTGCTGAGCAGCTCCGGGAATATTTGCAGTACCCTGAGTGGACATGGGTCCATTGGGACCCCTGACTTGGTTGTCAGTATGAGTTGGCGTATCTGCTCTGTGGATGGGGCTGAAAACTGAAAGTCTGCCATAATCAATTCTAAGTCCCTATTTGATTTGAGCTGTACATTTCCTGTTGACAGGCAGTTACTATTGAGGGTGTTGATGGATTCATAAATGAGTTTAACTTTGTCAATGAAGAACTGCCCCAGTTTATTACATAGATCTAATCTACCTTCTATGTGTTTAGGTGTTGGCTCTGTTAGTTTTTTGACCGTGGCAAATAGTACCTTACTTGAGTATTTGGCCTCCTCTATTTTTTTTACGAAATAGGCCGCTTTTTCTTCCGCTATGTGTTTCTTATACGTTAACAATGACCTACAGTAGTTTGCTTTCTCCTCGTTATCATAGCTACGCCTCCATGTCCTTTCGGCCCGTCTAGATTTTTGTTTTTGTAGTCTTAGTTTCCCGAAAACCAAGGCTCAGAGATGTTTTTCCTCTTGGGGTTTTTCGTTTTTATGGGAGCGACTGAGAGAACCGCCGCTTTGATCCAGTTATTTACTTGGTCTGTGGCTATATTGATATTGTAGTCTAGCCTTGGAACAGCCGTGCTGAGCTGTTCATGTAGTTTAGCTATATCAATTTTGTCCCATTCCTGATAAGTAAAATGCTTACCCTGAGGAACCCTTAAGGTTTTAGTGTGTTCTATGGTTAGGGTAAATTTACCAACTTTATGGTCTGAACATGGGACAGGGAGGACTTTAATGGGAACTCCACTAGTTCTGCAAGTTTCACAAGTCCCGGTAGTTACTAGAGTAGTACAAGAGCGTGAAATGGACACGTTGAATAAAGCAAGAGAAGAATTGACTCAGAAAATAATCAATTGAGTCTGAATGCGGAAGCATTAACAGTGCCAGTAAAAATTCTTTCAATAGTTCCATTGTATGGAGATAAACAGAACATATCGAGAGCACATGCATTGAAAGTTCCAACGAATAGTGTTAGGAATGAGGTAGTAATAGTAGCTGATCAGGCTGACGAGTAGAAACAAATACTTCATTGATTGATCTTCCAGTTTGTTAGTTGATAACAGAAACTCCAAAGAGAGATGCACAAATGGAACCAAGGAGAATAGTGCAGAATGTTACTCCAGTGTCAGGGAGTTCAACGAGTCCTTCGCTAGATGAGTTAGACTATTGGATAAGGGGAATGAAAAAGCAAAAACCTCAACCACAGAGTAGAGATGTGAGTAAATTGAGAGTGGATTTGGAAGACATTATAATTGGTACAATAAGTCCGGACAGATTAGGTACTTATTGAGATGAAGAGTTGTTATTCTTGTGTATTCAATTCAATAAATCTTTATTTCGTTTTTTGTTCAAACCATAAAAGTACACATACAGTGATGACACAATTCGAAATTCATTAGTTGAAAACACATGTCTGATAAAGTGCAAAGAGTGCAAGGATGTGCTATCTTCATTACATTGGAATCAGAAAAAGTTAATAAATTCATCGAAAGAGTCCACTACTGATCCATACAATTTCTCAATTTAACAGTCAATGTTATTAAAAATTCTGTAATTTGGAGAATACTGTCACTGTGCAAAAGTTGTAAATACATTAAAGCAGGTCTGATCTGGGTAAAATTGTGTTTTTTTTTAAGAGAATCACCAAATAGCGCTTGCATGGGTTTTCATAAAACCTACATAAAAATATAAAATGCAGCATATCCTGCGGAGACTTTCTGTCGCAGCCGCAGGGTACTGCAACCTATTAAAATTAACAGTTTTTGGCCTAATCAGCAGATGATGAAAGAGATTCAACCTGAACCTTGTTAACAGGAACTTTTCATGCGAGGTCAGTGAGCCCAATAAATATGGCTCGGTGGTTTCACACGTTTTCAACATGACAAATTTTCTCACACTTTGTTTCTGGAGCTCCACTCCTTCCCTCAGGATCTTCCTGTCCATAAGGAAGGCCAGTTTAGTTACCTCCAGATTCCCCTTGACAATCCAGCTTGGGTGTTCAAACAGATCAAGACGCCCAAGCCTAGCAAAGCTGGATTTCAGGTATTTTACCCATGGGATGCCCAATGCCTTATCCTGGGACAAACAGTCCCTCACAATCAAGTGTGTCAATGGTATATCCGGATTCAACCACAGTTTTATCCAGCAAGTCAACGGGCGTAAAGAGAAAATGTCACATAAGTATTGCGTCCCCTGTTCTTCGTGTACTGCAAGATTGGACGTACCTGCGGGTACACACAGGAGACCCTTCATTAAAAAAGGTTTCAGCAATCTGCAGCTGCTCACCGCCAACATACCCCCATATTTCACTACCATATGTGGCAATTGCCACGGATTTAGCGTTATAGAGTTTCAATATTGCACCGGTAGGTTTTTTCCCCAATTTCAAAGCAAAGTTAAAAATGGAGGCATTCACCCTGGCCAATTCTCCTTTCTATTTGACAAGTTGCGGACCCCAGTTCCGTTTAGTATCAAAAAGAACCCCAAGATAGGAGAACGTTTTTGATATCGGGATTACCGCTTCATCAATTTTGAATGAAAAGTTCCTTCTTGGTTGTTGGCCTACTTGCATGACAAATGATTTCGAATTATTAATCAAAAGATCTCTATCTGTCAAGAACGATTTAAAAGCATTTAATAAAGCTTGAAGGCCCCTTTCAGTTCTGGATAATAAAACTGCATCATCTGCATATAAAAGTACCGGAATTCCCCGACTGCCGACTCTAGGACAGTCAGCCGTAACCTTCTGCAAAACGCTATCTAGAACATAATATAAAAATTAAAAAGAAAGGCGGCCAAAATACATCCTTGACGGACACCCTTTCTAATGTTAAAGTTATTTGTTACGCTCAGATCTTGGGAATATCTGACATTTGCTCTGGTATTGCTGTGGAGATCAACAAGAAAATCAACAATTCCACTATCCACACCCCTCGCCCTCATGGACTGCCACAACTTCCCCCTGTTCACACAGTCGAAAGCTGAGGACAGGTCCATGAAGGCGAGGTGGATGGTACCCCTTTGAACTACAGTGTACTTACATAATATTAAAAATAGGTTAAGGCATTGAGTTATTGTTGAATGACCACTGCAGAAACCATACTGGGAGATGGACATGATGTTATTTTCCAGCACCCAGTTTGAAAGTCTCTGCATTAGTATCCTTCCTATTATTTTAACCATAGAGTCTATTAGTGAGATAGGTCTGTAGCAATATGGGCTACACTTGTCCCCCATTTTAAAAACCGGAACAATTGTAGAAACCCCCCAAGATTGTGGGCAACCACTTTTCACAGCAGCATTAAAAACAGACTCTAATATTGGAGCCCAGAAGGTTGGCTCAGACCTAAATAAGTCTGGAGGGATCCCATTAGGACCGGGTGCTTTTCCGGCTGTTAGTCCCACAATACCCTCAATGACCTCCCCTCTATCAATGCTAATCTGCTCACCAGTAATACAAGGTGCAGGGTTAGAATTTTCATCCATTGGGCAGCAGTATAATTGCTTGAAGTGTTCTTCCCACTCCCCCTTTGGTATGTAACAGTCTAAGCCATCACCAGGCTCCTGGACCAGGAAAGGTTTCTTCATTACAGCCCAGAATCTGGAGCTGCACCTCAAAGTAGTGGGATCAAGGATCTTGCTCCAGGCCTCTTCCCTTAGGGATTCCTTACGTTTGGCAATAGTAGATTTATATTATTTTCGACAGAGTTGGACTGTCACCTGTATTCTTGGTTTAGCTACTAGTGCCATCCTTAGGTTCCTTGCTGCTTTGGAACAGTCATGGTTGAACCATTTTGGTCCCACGTTCTCTAAGTTTTTTGCTGGTAACGACAGCAGCTGAGAGACCTTGTTCGAAAAACTTTGGAACGCACTAAGGACCTTACTCGGCTGTATGCCTTCTTGAGTACAGGCAATAATTTCATCTGCACAAATGACTTTAATGTCTTTATACAGCAGATCTGGGGTGATCTTAGACCATCTCAGTCGGCGTTTTCCATCAGTTGTGCTCCCCCTACCCGAAATGTGGTTCGGCCCTTCTTTGGCTATCCAAGGTCCCATCAAGTGAACAGTGAGCAGATTGTGGTCACTAAATTCACTGTCTTCAATGGTGAAAGAGTCCACAAAAGACTGCATTGATAATGACATTAATACATAGTCAATGAAAGTCCCCCTCCCATGCCCCTTAAAAGTCGGGATCTCAAAACTCTTGGCAGGATCCATCAAGGCCATGTTCGGTGTCACATCCAGGTCATTCAATAAATCATTAAAAAGTTTCCCCTCAATCGTGTGTTCTAAATGCAAACCCTTGGATCGTGCACAATTCAGATCCAGAATACTTTTCAAAAGGGGGTCACCACAGGGGTGAACATTAAAGTCAACCATGATCATAAGATTATGAATGCACGGTTTCATTAACATACTGATAAAAACAGTCTTTCCTCTTAACACTGCAGACTCTGTGACAGAATTCCAGAATACTATGACACATATACAGAGGTGGATGAACCTTAATCACCTAAAACTTAACCCAGGCAAGACAGAACTGATCTTGCCTGGGAAAAGTGAACTGAGTTGGGCCCCATGTTTTTGGCCATCTGACATGGGAGCCCCACCCACAAAATCCCTCTCTGTTAAAAGCCTGGGGGTCACGCTGAGCGCAGATCTCTCTCTGAAAGGACAAGTTGGAACAGTAGTCTTCGCTAGCTTTTTCCAACTTAAAAAAATAAAAACAATAGCCCAGTTCCTGACACAATCTGCTCTTATCCAGGTAGTCATTGCCCTTGTTCTTTCCCGACTGAATTTTTCCAACAGTCTCTATCTGGGACTCCCAGTAGGCCAGTTGAAAAGACTTCAGCTTGTTCAAAATCAAGCAGCTAGGCTGATTTGCAGACAATCTAAATGGCAGCCTATCAGACCTGGCCTGGAAAAATTACATTGGCTACCTGTAAAACAAAGGGTCGAGTTCAAGACTGGATGTATTATTTTTAAAGCTTTACAGGACACAGGCCCAAAATTTATTAGGAAACTTGTCTCTATGTACAACCCTTCATTAAACTTTCGCTCTGCGCACAAAAGTTTTTTGGTTGTCCCTACCTTTAAGAAAAAACGTCTGGGGCGCAACTGTTTTGATCATCTTGCAGCCACCTTTTGGAATTCCCTTCCCCTGCCTTTAAGGCAGAGCCCTGATACAGGCTTACTGTTAAGTATTATGCTGTGTTATGTTCTTCTCCGATAGCGCCATGAAGCCTACGGGCGTACGCGCGCTTAATAAATACATTTTAACATAACATAACATAACATTCAACGCTGATATTTGACTAGAATCTGAGCATGGATTGACAGCATTATAAAAATTGACCAGACCAGCTATGCAGTTTTCTCCAGTTAAAATTAGACCGATAATTCGAGGGTTGGCAGATGATACTCTACGTACTTTACAAGACAATGCAACGGAGATGTACGTGACCATCCCCCGTTAGGTCTTCCCCTGGTGGTTGCAATTGCGGGGACGTAGAATGCCTTATACCCTTCTAAAAAATAGTTCCATTCAGTTGACTAGGTTTACTGCAAACAAATTATCTGATACTGTTTGATATACCTAATCCAATTACAATCCTCCATTTTAGCACCCAATCCCGCAATGTTTCAAGAAATTACATTGTTATGACTCATTTTTTCCCGTGTGGCTTCCATACATCCCAAGTCAGCCGATCTCTCCCTTCCCTGTCCCTCTGAGTCCTCATGTCAATCACACGCCTCTAGGCCTGAGAGTAAATCAAATCTTTTTTGCATCACAACATTAAACCCATTCCTACAATGGTTATCAACATTATTGAGTTGTGTTACTTCAGGGGCCAGATGATGAATAGGAGTAAATGGCCTAATTCTACTAAAGTCTGGAGGAGCTTTAATTAGATGAGTGTAGAAGTAGCCAAGTGGACGCACACATACACTATTCACATCGTAGACTAAAGAATCTGCTCTTAACAAAACTGTTGCAACATGTTGGGGTGTTTGAAATTAACAATGACACAATTCCCACTACATGTCTTACTAGACGGGCCAATCCAATTTACCCTTCTAGTGGACAATCCTTGCTCAGAGTATGTAATTGGAAAGCCACATCTCTTGTTCAGCCATGAAACTGTTTTGTTTTTAAGTGATTCATGGGATTCCTCATGGGGCTGAGCATGGTGACGATCAATAGGCGGGACATTGGTTAGGACAACCACATAGGGTGCACAGTCAGAGGGAAGATTAATGAAGCGACTTTTCTTTACTTGTCTAAAACCCAAATTGCCCTCTGGTACTGCTTAGGCGTGGGCGGAAAATCCGTTCCGCTCGCGGATTTTGCGGATTTTCGGGAAATCCGCAATCCGCGAGATTTGCGAATTTCCCGCAAAATCCGCAAATCCGCGAGCAGCGGATTTTGCTCGCACTGCTCGCACTGTTCGCGTGAGTTCGCGCCCCGCGAATAAGTGCAAAATTGCAGAAATACGATTTTAGCAAAACTGAAAGTAACTACTTACCAGGTTCAAAAGTTCAGGCTCATCATTAGTAGCCATTTCCTGGAGTGCTTCCTGAGGGGCCCCTCCAGAGTTCAGTTGCCAGTTGAAACTAGTATGTGACCCTGCTCTGAACCTCAGAATAGTTACACATATGCCACAAAGGTCCTGAATTACAGCTAAGGGAGACAAGCAGGAGCCAGGCTGGAAGTTAAAATCCATTAATCAGCCCCTAATTCATTATTGTCAGTTGGGGCAGGGCAGGTGTTGTAACTAATTTTGCAACAATGAAAGCACTTAGCAAGTGCAAAAGATCACTAATCAGGGCGCACTAAGGAAGCAGGTGCCAGCTAAAAAAATATTCTGTGACACATGAATCAGCCCCAAATTAATTCAGGTCACTTGAGGCAGGGAAGGTGTGCTTTGCTTTGCCGAAAATAATGTACACTGGACAACCAGAGGGTGTGGTGATGAAACAGAGGGTGGCATGGGTGGGCCAGAGGGTGGCATGAGTAGTCAGAGAGTGGCAGTGGTGACAGAGAGTGGCAGTGATGAAGAAGAGTGTCCCAAACAGGCTGGACACGTAGAAACAACAAGTTCGCGAAACTTGCGACCCGACAGGTAAGTTCGCAATTTGCGAAAGTGTACAAAACCCTCGCGAACTGGCAGAAACACGGGCGAACACAAAAAAAAAAAAAATCCGCAAATTCGCGGGAATTCGCGGATTTTGCGGATTGCGAATCCGCAAATCCGCAAAATTCGCGAACGCGAGATCCGCAAAATTCGCTCATGCTTAGTACTGCTATAGCCTGTTTATTCTGACAAATTATTGGTGTAAGATCAGGCAAAGCAGTTTCAATTACTGGTATTTGCTGGCTTGGTTGCTGTAAAATGCCTTTACTAATTCCCTGCCCCTCGCCAGCAGGACCCTTGGTGACAGCCTTAGTTCTTTCAGCCAAGGCCAGATGTGTTGCTATCAAACCTCCTAGTCTGTTAACTTCTAGGGCAACAGTATCCAATGTAAGCACTAGGGGTTTAATGATCTCTTCCATCTTTGCCTCTATTTTGGCTTCTATAGTACAGACCAATAGTGCAAATTGCTCCGGGTTTATATTTATACTGGCTGTGCTTTTTCCTTCCTGTGGGTCAATTCCACCAGAGGGACTATTTTGGAGTAATTGGGTTGTTTCTGCTCTTTTTTTGCTATACTTCCCCCCCACGTTTAGTTTGTAATTTCCTACAAGCCCTCACAGCTCTAGGGACTGGCTTGGGCTGCTCCATTGCCTCAATACGTATATCAGGCATATCTTCGTGCAGCTCAGAATGAACCTGCGCTTCAGCCGTTACGGCAATCCGATTGCCCAGATAAAAGCTATCATCCACTGGTAATTTCACCAGTGGGGTAGGAGTGTCTGGGTGTAAAGCAGGAGGGCTCCCTCGTCCTAGCGAGGCTCTCCTGTCGTTATTAATTTTGTTGACCACTGTCACTAAGTAATTGTCTATGGTAGCCAACCCAGATGCGGTTTTATCAGATTTAGTTTTAGACATGGTCAAAACTTACAAATAGTACTTAGGTGCTAAGTAAAAGAACAAAACAAACATCAGGTACAAATTACCCTAATACCAGGGTTACAAATATATTTACTAAAATAATGACTAAGACAGAACCCTGGCCAAAGTCAAAAAAGTTAAAAGTCTCACTTGGGCATATAAATCCTTTGCTGCAGGACCGAAGTCTGTGGCCCAGCCAAGCCTCGTCCGGCCCCGGACGGCCACAGACGGCCCGCCCTTTGCCCAGGCTTAGCCTGGCGCACGCCCGCGCGCGTCCCGCGGGACGGGAAGCATTTTGGTGTTAAGTAGCGCCTCTGGGCGTTGTCAGTGTTGTCCCAGGTGCGCCCGCTCGACCCTGGGGCACCTGGGGGGTGTAGTCCTGCACTGGGTAGGGGAGAGCTGCGTTAGAAGTCCGGCCGTTCCCCTCACGGCGCTGCGGTGGCAGGTAGTTGGAAAAGAACTGCAGTTGCCCTCACGGCGCAAGTGCGTGCAAGGGTATTGCCTCCCACTGAGCGCTCGGTGCTCCGGTGTTAAGTAGCGCCTCCGGGCGCTGTCAGTGTCGTCCCTTGTTATTCTTGTGTAAAAATATTACTTGGAGAGCATGAAATCTTCATGAGAAATTAGCAGAGGCTGCTTGTGAGTATGGGATAGATTTTGAGAAGTCAAAGGTGTTACGGAAACATATACATTGGATTTTTCTGTTAAGGATTTGGAGAGTTTGAATGCATCTGGTAAAAGATAACAGAGTTGATGAACATCTTGAAGAAATGGGGAAATGTAGAACGATGGAAAGGTAGATGGGCGAAAAAAAAAGAAGACATGAATGCTGATAAAAATGCGCCTTTGTTTCCATTGAGGGAGACAGGACAAACTGAAAGGGTGTGTCCGATGAGAGAAGTTCCAGAGGGTGGATATGTTCATGTTCCTGGGACATGACAGGATATATTGTCTTTTACAAATGAGTTTCCTAGATTGAGGGAAAAACAGTTGAGTGGTACAAACAAGTAGACAGGTTTGTGAAAGTTTCAAAGGTGTTGTTAAAGGTTCTAGATGGTTTGTTTGAGACTGTTGTTCTATCTGATTTGTGAACTGAGTGTTAGATAACTGTTGATTGACCTAAAGAAGAATATCCAAGAGATATGAAAACAGGTGCACCTTCAGATAAGGTGATGAAGAAATATAACCTGGTAATAATTTACCTGAAGGGTAACATTTCTCCAAAGGAAACAGATTGGGTTAAAATAGACAGGACAACTCAAGAACCACAAGAGTCAGTACATGCATACTATGAAAGGTTGTTACAGGTGTTCAAAAAGTACAGTGGGTTTGAGAATATCGGAGATAAAGATATGGGACATTTTATGTATCATTTTGTGTTTGGATTGAAACCAGAAATTAGTATTGTGATTCAGTAACATTTGATTTGCTGGCAGTGCAAAACAGTTGACGAGATTCTGAGGTATGCAAAATATTGTAGTGATGATATTGACTCAAGACATAAAAAGTTGAAAGAGAAAATGATGTGGGCACAAGTGAAGGTAGCAGAGCAACAAGCAGTAAACAGTGGTTCTCCACAGATTATCAGAGGAAAGGTCAGAACCAGGGTGGTTAATTATCTGGTGGTGGTAAAGATAAAGGTAAAATGAGTAAAGATGACTTGAAATAGAAATATCCTTGTCATGCGTGCAGAAAGTTTAGACATTGGAAGAACGAGTGTAGATCTGTTCAGAAGAATAATGGAGTGAATCAAAATTTAAATCCACAGATGCAGAATGAGATGGTTGTGAATCAACAACAGCAACAGCAGCAGGTGGTAATTACTCCACAGTTACAGATGCCACAAGCTCCTATGCCAAATAATGTGAATCCTCAAGTACAGAGATACAATGCGAACACTGGATTTCACGCAGATGAACAAGTTGGTAAGAATCAAAATGTGCAAATGGTATCACAATACTAGTTACAATGGAATTAGAGTGATTCAGACTCATCTGCACCATCTATTGTACACCAGATGGTATTGCTTCTCAAACACCAGATGAGGATGTTGCATTTAAGATGATGCTAGTGAAGAAAGGAACAGAAGTTTATTAAATGTTTTCACTTCTCACTGAAACAGATTTGCCTGCATAGTTGAGAAATTCAGTAAGGTCTGATGTATGGGACTTTACAGGAAAAGAGATTGGTTTGATGAAAGGTGTGGATCCTATTCAGGTTACAGTGAAACCTGGTGCAATGTATCCGAACACACCTCAGTACAAAATGAGTCCTGAGATAACAGCAGGAGTTACTCCTGTGATTGACCAGATGATTAAATAAGGTATTCTAAGAGAAATACTAAGTAGTCCTTGTAATTCGCCTATTATTGGGATAAAGAAGCCAAGTGGAAAATATAGAATAGTGCAAAATTTGAGGAAAATTAATAAAATTGTAGTACTCTGTTGTCATATAGTACCAAATCCAACAGGGATTCTTTATCAAATTCCCTGTGATGCAGAATGGGTCACAGTGATTGATCTGTGTCAATTGTTATTCTCAATTCCTTTACATCCGGATAGTCAGTATTTATTTGCTTTCCGGTTCAGAGACCATGTTTTGGCATGGTGCCGAGTTTCTCAAGGGTACACAGGGAGTCCTTTAATTTTCAATCAGATTTTGAAAAAGTGTTTGGAGACTTTGGTCATGCCAGAAAAATCAGTATTGGTCCAGTACATTGATGACCTAGTGGTGGCATCAAAAACACGAGAGGCATGTGTGACAAATACAATTGCCAAATTGAACCATTTGGCAGAAGGTGGGCATAAAGTGTCACCAGCAAAATCACAATTTTGTAAGCAAGGTGTCCAATATTTGGGACACAAAATAAAGAAGTGCAAATGTTCTTGGGAAGGGTTTGATACTGCAGTCAGTGGATCAGCGGCTTTTCACTGATTGCAAAACCTCTACAGAGGTTGACACACAAAAATGTGACAGATCCGATTGAATTAGATGATGAAAATATGCAAGCTTTTATTGAGTTGCGAGATGGTCTTTATCGAGCACCTGCACTGGGAATGCCAGATTATGCAAATTATTTTGCATTATGCTGTTGTGAGAGAGATGTGTGTGCATTATTGGTTTTAACCGAAAGACATGAAATGGCACAACAGCTAGTGGCATATTTTTCTGCTACTTTGGATTCAGTGGCTGCAGCATTACCAGGCTGTTTGAAAGCAGTGGCTGCAACTTGTGTGAGTCTGGAGCAGAGTGAATCGATTGTGATGGGACATCCAGTCAAAGTATATGTGCCACATTGTATTGATATCCTATTAACAAGGACACAGACTCAACACATGACGTACAGTTGGCTGACTAGGTATGAAAGAGTAAAATTGGGTGCCGAAAATGTGACAGTGGTGAGATGCATGACGCTAAACCCAGTAACACTGTTGCCTAGTCTATTTTCTGAGGAAGCGAAAGATGAAGCAGATCATGATTGTTTGGATGTGACAGAGTTGTGCACGAAACCAAGGCCGGATATTAAGGATATCCCACTAGAAGAATCAGATAGAGTAATGTTTGTTGATGGATCATATCTGAGAAATGAAAGAGGTGAACTGAGTTCTGCTGATGCAGTATGTATAATGACTGCAGTTCTAGAAGCATCCTATTCAAAAGGGGTAAACTCTGAACAAATTGCTGAACTAATCGCTCTGATTAGAGCATGTAAAATTGGTAAACATTTGAGAGTAACCATATTTACTGACAGTCAATATGGCTTTGGGGTGGTTCATAATTTCGGGCAGTTATGGATGCAAAGGGGAATTCTGACTTCTTCACGTTCTCCGATAATAATAGTAAAAATGTAAAAGCTCTATTGGATGCATTGCAATTGGCCAAATAGATTGCAGTGGCAAATGTTCTGCACATAAGTCAAGAAATGGTTACAGATATGATGATCAAGTAGCGGGTTTCTGTGCACAAAATTCAATTGCCATCAACAGAAAGTTGGAAAAGAAAAATACTAATTGCCACTTAATGTTTTCTTCTTTGGAAACTTGAGATGAGATTAGGCAGTTGCAAGAGGATGAAGTATGGGTTTACAAAGATGAAAGCCTGTCCTGCCAGACTGGCTACTTTCTCAGATGGCAAGGGTATATCATGGAATTGCACATGTCAGATGAGATGCAATGATTAGGCTCTTCAAGCAGTCATGGTATAACCCTAAATTCAGGGTCATTGCACATATGTGCCAGAGATGTGTTACCTGTCAGCAACAAAATCCAGGTAGAAAGACAGTTGATAGTTAGGGATGAATTGGAAACGCAGCAGGACCATTTATGAGGCTCCAAGTCAATTGTATCGAGCTTCCCCCATGTAATGGACTAACATTTGAGTTGGTTGTTTTTTTGTTTGTTTTCTCGTTGGGTAGATGCTTATCCAACAAGAAGGAATGATAGCCTTACCATTGCAAAATTGCTTCTGGGGGAATTATTACCAAGATTTGGTTTTCCAGTCACTTTAGAAACAGATAGAGCATCACATTTTAATGACGAGGTAATTCGGATGATTTGTGCAGCATTACAAATTGAACAAAAGCTGCATTATGCCTATCGACCAGAGGTTTCTGGAGTAGTTGAGCAAATCAATGGCACTATAAAGTCTATACTGGGAAATGTATGTGCATCCACAACACTGAAATGACCCCTAGTATTGATGAGTCTTAAAAGCATTCCTGATAAAAAGACTGGCTTGACTCCTCATGAAGTTCTAATGGGAAGAGCAATGAGACCAGCGATTGTACCAGAAAACAAACTGATGAATATTTCTGATGATCTAGTGCTTGAGTACTGCAAAGGATTGGCTGATCTGGTGCGTTCTGTGTCTCATCAGGTTTGAGAAATTGCAACCACAGCACAGCCCGATCAAGCTCATGATTTGAGTCCTGGTGAGTTGGTTCTTATAAAAAAACACGTGAGGAAGTCATGTTTAGAACCCAGGTGGCACAGACCGTATCAGATTATTCTGGTTACTATGACAGTAGTGAAGTGTGGTGGCTTGCCAAACTGGATTCATGCAAGTCGTACAAGAAGAGTCCCAAGTCCACTTGAAGAAGGTGAGCAGCAACTGAACAACAAAAACAAGAAACCAGAAGCTAGAGGTTGTGAAGGTAAAGAATCTAGAGTGACAGATTCTGATGAGCCTGCGGATGATGAACAACTAATCACAATCCAAGTAAAGTGGGCACCAGCTACTGGGTCTCGTAAGACTGCTGTTGAGCAATAAAAAGAGAACGTTTCTGAAATTAAAGAGCAAGCACAACAAAGAGAAGGGCTGAATAAAAGAACCTGTGAACCAGAAAAAGAAGGTGAAGAAGAGGTTCAAGCCAAGAGAGTGAGAAAAGGAGATAATTGGCCAAGTGGAGTGAAAAGACTGAAATACACTCTTGAAAAGAGAAAGCAAGAACAAATAATTGAAGTCTCAAGTCAAACTGAACAAGAAGAATCAGAGAAAGAATTAGTGTGAAAAACAAAAAGAATAAGAATCCCAAGCAAGAGATACACAGCTCCAGATGGACATACGTAATACTGGAAGAAATTGAAAGCACAGATCCGACAAAGAAAGAAGTTGAAGAAAGCCAAAAAGTAATTTATAAATAACTTCTTCTTTATTCAGAATACTCTGAATAAAGAAGAAGTTATTTATAAATTACTTTTCTCCATTGACTTCATTTGAGTGCACCTTCCATTTTGGCTTTCTTGTACTATGGTAACTTGTACATCCTTAAGCAGCGGATGTCGGAAGTGATTGCACCACCTAATATCAAGAACACATAGAATCATTGTGCTTGACCTTGTCTGCTGCTTTAAGTTTTTTGGTTACAATGAAAGAAGTTGCCAATGGTACTGAGTAAGTTGATGAAAGCAAATTGAAACTGCCTTAAAAAAGAACAGTAAAAATGAAGGTGCAACAACTGCAGTCGAAATAAATTGAAAGATCAAGAAGATCTGAAGAAGACTTTGAGAAGACCTTTTTTTTAAAAAGAGGGGGGTAAAGATGAAAAGCTTGGAAGTGTTGAATACACTAGATGAGGGTTTTCTTTTATTTTTTCCAGTAATTTTGAATTTTCCAGTAATTTTTGAGTTTTTCAGACAAGATACGGGGTTTTCTTGGATTTATTTTTAGTTTTTATATACAAAATGGCAGAAGCTACAGTGACTGGACATCCAAAATCTAGTCTAAAATGTAGGTGTATTAAAGCTTGCTTATGTAGTGTCTTACTACTAATGTTGATGTGGCTAATATTAACTGTCATTGTGCCTGTCCTAATGGTGACTAATAACAAAAATAATACTAATAATGTAATAACTGAAAGAGTTAATGCTGTTACTAAAGAAACGCCCATTACTAATATAGAACAAATACATGAATACATGAAAGTATTTAACATCATGATAAATCGATTAATGATTTCTTGTTAAATGTCTTTACAAAACTACTCTATGAATATATTGAGACAAATATGTGAGAGATTGTTATGTGTGCATGCAATTATCTTCGTCTGTCTCGGAGGGAGTTACTTACCATCACTTACCCTTAACGTATGGTGTGTCGTGTAGTGTACTAACTAATTTATTGTATGTAACGGGGAATTTACAGTTTTATTATTCAAATATGAATTTAGTATTTTCAGAAATTCCTATTAGAAAAAGACATGAATAAGGTATATAGTAATAGAAAAGCAGAATACATGAGCACATTTTTCCATATTACTCAGACTCTAGATCAGTGTTCTTCAATCTGTTGGGCGCGCCCCCCTGGGAGGGGCGCAACACCTTCCCAGGGGGGGTGCGCACTCCAATTCAATCCGACCTTTGTTCCTTGTGCCCTCCGTGCAAGTCTTCTTGTATGTGAAAGGGGGAGGGAGGGGAGATCGATGGGGCAGGAGGTGCTGTTCTTTTTTCCTGTTAACGCTCCCAGGAGGGGGTTAATTCGCAGAGCTGACAGCTTCAGCTGCATTAGGAGGCAAGGAGTCTTCTCTACTAAAACCAAATGCAAACAAACAGACACTCTTTTGGTTTTAGCAGAGGAGACCCCTGGCCTCCCACTGCACCTGAAGCTGTTATCTCTGTGAATTAACCCACTCCTGGGAGAGTTAGCTCCCGATCATCTCGAGTTTCGTCATTAATTATCCCAGGACCACAGAGACTGAAGACGAAGCAATGTAATGAAACTGACCTGGCAGTATTTTTGGTTTCCTCCTCTGATTGTTTCTGTAAAATGAAAAGAGGCCAATCCGTGTATCCAGAGGAAGAAGAGGGAAGACACGGTTTTGTTTGGCCTCCTTTCATTTTACAGAACAATAAGAGCAGGAAACCGAAAATACAGCCAGGTCAGGCACGGACCTCGATCCAGTCCTACTGGCTGTGTTGATACATTCTGAGACCCGCAAAGGTAGAACTCGCCTGAAGCACAGGGTAGGTCTGCTGTTAACACTCCTCTTTTAACTGGTGGGTATTGAGTGTCATAAGCAGGAGTGGAATCGAAGCTGAGAGTTAGCTATTAGGCTCCTGGCCTCGAGTCAAGGGTAGACGCGGTAACCGGCAGCTGTCTGCACAGTTTAATCCTATAGACAAGCATCCCCATGCACACTCTGCAGCCCTAATCCTATAGACAAGCATCCCCATGCACACTCTGCAGCCCTAATCCTATAGACAAGCATCCCCATGCACACTCTGCATGGGGATGCAGAGTGTGCATGGGGGCTCTGCAGCCCTTTGCAAACATTCAGCACTATTAATATTACGTTTCTGACTGCTGCCATGTGATGTTGATGCCCTGAACGGATGTCTCATTGGTATCTGTATCTTAAATTTCCATTTTAGTGATCTAGAGCAGTTCGAAGTTGTTTTAGTGCTTTTATTTTGCTCACAAGAAAGAGTCACTCAAAGTTGTTGAATGTCACTCATAATTACACTGAAATTATGGAAATGTCACACATAGCCATCTAAAACCTTGGCAGATATGGCTCTTCCCAGAACGGAGACAAAGTTTCCAGGGAAGTTTAAGGCACGGGCAAAGTGGGCTCTGGCGCAGGGACCCAGCCTTTCAAAGGGGGTGGGAGCTGGGGGTAGGGGGAGGGGTCTTTGAAAGAGCCAGCTCTATTCTACAGTCTTGCCCTCATGACCTTGAATGATTTTAAAACACAATGTTGTAAATAGCGTTTTTCAATCATCCATTTTTAATGTGTAAAAGTCTATTGCAGACATTTTGCAGACAAAATATGTTTATGCGTCATGTGACATCCATATAAAAAGTTTATTCTTGATCAATACATGACCTCACATATGAGAAATAGAAGGGTGTGACAGATTATTTACAGTAATATTAGTAAACTGCTGTTGTATTACATACTGAAAACACACATCACTATCCCTGAATATCCGATGTACACACATTTAGTATTTGACCAAAGAAGGCATGAAAGAGCTGAGACTAGATCATAAAATCAAAGCTGGTCCAAACTGGGGCCCCAAAAATACATTTGGCCCACAGGACCCAAAATCCTTAAAACGTCCCTGAAAGTTTCTTTTAAAATTCACAGGCAGGCGCGCAAAATGCCAGCCAGCCATATGTTGTTTAAACAGCTTGCAAATTGCTAAATATGGTTATAAATAAGAAGTATGTATTCATTTGTAATGTTAACGAGCTCTCGGTCCCCCCTTCTTTTTGTTGGTTCATTTATAATGTGACTTTTCTATCTTTGTTCCCTTTTATTATCAGTCATGGATCATTCATGCAGCTCTAGAAAACAATTAAAAGTTCTTTCTATTTATATTTGCTGTTCAAAGTATGCACAAACAAGTGCTGAAAATACAGCTTTAGGTGACTGCTTATTTTTATACCATCTGTGACATCAAAATAATTAGCTGGCAACCGTAATCATAAGACTGGAAGTTTGTTGAGGGATCAATCAGCACATTATTTATTTCCTACACCCTCATCCCTGGTTACGGCCATAATATCAATAGTTTAACACATTTGAAACCCTACGCTGCCGTCAATAACATGCTGAGTTACTTCAAGTCTCTGGGAATGCATCCTGCATTCAGACCACTCACTCCACATTCTCGCCCTTCACTTTCACACTCACCCTGCACTCACACTCACCCCAATGCACTCACACCATTCACCCACTTACCCTCCACTCACAGTGATCACTCTGCACTCACAGCGATCACAATGCGCTCACACTGATCACCATGCACTCACACTATTCACCCGCTCACCCTGCACTCACACTGATCACCATGTTCTCACACCATTCACCGTGTTCTCACACCATTCACCCTATTACCCTCCACTCACAGCGATCACTGCACTCACAGCGATCACAATGCGCTCACACTGATCACCATGCATTCACACCATTCACCCGTTCACCCTGCACTCACACTGATCACCATGTTCTCACACCATTCACCCACTTACCCTCCACTGACAGTGATCACTCTGCACTCACAATGCACTTGCACTTTTCACCCTGTACCTCACCCTGTAGTCACACGAGCACACTACTTAACCTGCACTGTTGACACTTCACTCACCTGTCCCCCTCACTGTTCAATCTGCAATCTTACTCCAATAAGCCCACCACTATTGGGTTCTCAGCACATGCAGTATTAAAGACAAAGTACAGTTGAAGACTGGATGTGGAGCACAACCTGAGAATGGCAGTAGCAAAAATCTATCCACAGATTGGCCGTCTTTGAAAAACAGGCACACCTGTCACATTTATGTTGGTGGTGTTATTATCAATCCATGTCATATGTAAAACAAAGCATCCTAGTAAAAACAATTTGCACACATTTTATCTTGGAAAGTGGTGTTTTGAGCTGTGTAATAAGCCTCTGTCATTTCATCACACCCACCCACTCACAAACCTACAGTTTACTAATCATTCTTATTGTATTGAATGTTATGCCCGGAATGTGAGTGTGGCGGTCGAGTCCAGAAATTTCTGTCAGGTGGTGGGGGGGGGGGGGGGGGAAGGGGGGGGATCACCAACATCTAAAAAAATTCAGCTGGGGGGGCTCAACCTACAAAAGTTTTAAGACCTCTGCTCTAGATAAAGTATATGATCATAGAAATAACCTTACATGTAGTTTGCGAGCTGAAGAAGAAGAATGCATTAATATGGTAGAAGTTAGAAGAAGGGATTTTCAAAGAAAGGATGCGGAACAGAAATCACATGTACCACCATGGGCTTTTAGAGAGGGAAATGATAAGAAAGGTGAGACTTACGCTGCAATGTCTCTGGATTGGTATCATAAAGGTAAACTTTGCTTGCTTAGACTAAAAACTGACTATAATAATTATTTAATTGGTACTAGTGAATGTGAACATCCTTTCATAATAACTGGTGGATGGGGATTAAAAGGAGCAACTGATCCTGTTTTTCCAGGAGCGTATTATGTGTGTGGTAAAAGCGCCTACCATAGGTTGCCTGCACATTGGTATGGTAGTTGTTATTTTGGGATTGTATTTCCCAAAGTTTATCAAATTGATAGAAATAATAAGATCAATGAAATAAAGCATGGACTGATACGCAAAAAGAGAGCAAGTTTTTCAAAAGTAATAGTTGATACTTTTGGTGCACTGATACTTTCAGTTGGGTTCGTTCTCAATTCGCATAAAATTCGAAAATTGTCTACAGTGGTTGATCGTTTATCCACAGATACCGCTTGTGGGTACTTAATGATTGATACTGAAATGGTTGCAATTAGTTCAATGGTTTTGCAAAATCAACTTGCCCATGACATCTTATTGGCAAAAGTCTGTGGCATGTTGAAAATCCAACACTGCTGTACTTTTATCCCTGACAAGAGTAAAAGTCTTTAGGGGTATATTAAGAATATTATGAAATTACATGAAGATTTGACCCATCTAGAGGTTAATGGTGTTTGGGAGAAACTTGGTAAGAGATTTTCCTCAATAGGTAAATGGATTGCTACATTTAGTAGTAGCTTATTAGGGAAAATACTAATACCAGTTATTTCAATAGCTATAGTGACATTAACCCCTTGAGTGTTCATGACTAGCTGAACTCGTCATGGCACACAGTTGCCCTGTGCTCATGATAAGCTCAGCTCGTCATGACACCCACCCACGGGGAAGTGATGGCGCCCCACCCATGGGTGGCCGATCTCCAAATTTGTTACGGGGAAGGCAGGGAAGACTTTCCCCTGCCTCCCCCAGCCCCCCCATCTGCATCATTGGAGGTTCCCTTTGTTTACAGACATGCAGGGAAGCCATTTGCTTCCTGTGTGTTGGTAAAGAAACAGTTAGGTTTTGGGGTTGGGGAGGGGGATTTAAACGAAAGAGGCATTGGGGGTAAGGATTGAGTTTTCCTTTCCATCAATGCCTCTTTTGTACATTCCTGTTGCACGATCATGCAGCAGGAATGCCCACTAGCTCCAGGGATTTTTTTTTAATGTGGCCATTGTTTTCTTGGTTGGGGGAGCGGCCCCTTGGGCAAGGGTCGCTCCACTTTGTGGGGGCAATACTTTAGGCTTTGTCTGCCCCCGAGGAGGCAGAGTTTCATTATTTCTATGAAAATCGGCCAATTTTTCGAATGCAATGGGGAGTGGGCCCTTGGGCAAGGGTCATTCCCCTTGGGGGGGCCATTTTAGTAAGCCCTCGATGTTTTTGTTTTGTTTTGGGGAGCGACCCTTTAGGCAAGGGTCACTCCCCTCTTGGGGGCAATTAGAAAGGCTTTGTCTGCCCACCTGGGGGCAGAATTTGATTAAGTATTAGGATGTGCTCGGGAGTGGCCCCTTGGGCAAGGGTCACTCCCCTTTGGGGGCCATTTTGGTATGCCCATGATGTCAGGTTTTGGTTGGTTGAATCCATCATCATGCTGTAGCTCACTCCAGCACCCAGTTTAGACATGGCCATATGCAAATTAGTCTGACCATGTGCCTCATAGGAACAGTCCAGCCCGAACTGCCAAGCCATATATTCCCTGGCCCGGAAACAACCATCCTGAGACCGGTTTCTGGCTAATCAGCCGTCATCAGCCAGGTTAGCTTGAGTCCAGTGGCAAAGTGAGCAAGGGACCCACTTCTGGGCATACCCTGCCAACTTAGGGCATTCAAAGCGCACAGGGTCAGCCTTATTTGCATATAGCCATGTCTGAACTGGGGTGGTGGAGTGAGCTAAACAATGATGATGGATTAAACCAAGATCAGTTGACGGGGTGAGTGTTAGATTTGCTCCCGCGCTCCGTCCATCATCCCCTTTGGTATCACCTTGAGGGGCAGTTGGGCTGGTTTTTATTTCTAGGGCCACTTGGGCACCAAGGTTTATTTTTATGTTGGGGAGCCTTTACGGGAGGATGATTGTGGCCATTTCTTCCCTTTGGGTGGCAGAGCAGCAGTATGTGTTTAGGCCAATCTGTCCCCAAGGGGGGCAGAATCCACTAGACGCCAGAGTTTTTAAAATATTTCTTTTGGGGGTGGCCTCAAGGGCAAGGGTTGCTCCCCTTTTACGGGGGTGAATATTAAATTTATACTGTTAGACCCACCTACCCCTTAGCTTGGCAGGTGGATGGGTGCATTATTTGCATATTTGATTGTAATGGTATTTTCTCCTTTAAAATGTAGTGTAAAGCTTTTAATTGCTGTTGAAGGTTTCAACAGTGGTTGTTCTGCAGTTTTGTGTAGTTGCATTTTCTAGGTAAGAAAAACATTTTTGTTGTATGTACTCCAAATGAGTAATATTGTAATGTACAGATACATTTTTTTTGTGAGTGGTGGCATTTAGTTAGTGTTTTGAGCATGAAAATCTTTGTGATGTGTTTTGCATTGTCTTATGTGTAATTTTCTTTTCTCTTTCTTTTTTAGTGGGATATTGTTGAGCCATACTGTGTCTGTGCAGAATACGTGGTGGTGAGTTTAGCTGCTTCTGGCAAGTGAGTGGTATCGTTTTGGAGTGTATAGGTATTTTTGATAAAGGTGCATTTTGTTTATTACTTATTTTACAAAGTGTTTGTTGTTGTTGACTTGTTTGACAAGTTACCTTTATTAGTAATTGTTAGACCTGGCACCATTGGCATGGGTCTCCCTTCCATTTTTTCTGTTGCCTCATGTATTTTTGCTGGTGTTATATGCTTTGGGCACTGTGCCACTGCTATTCAATGCCACAGTGCAAGTGCTCCCTATTGTAAACTGATGTATAGATTAGTGATTCCATGTTTGGCTATGTTGGTTTACTTGTCAGACCCTAGTCTAGTGCACTGAGTGTGCCAGAGCGTGAAATCCAAATGCTGCTGGTGGCCCTGCAGCACTGGTTGTGCCACCCACAGAAGCAGCCTTGTAAAATGTGTCTAAGGTCTGCCATTGCAGAGCCTGCGTGCAGTCTGGTACTGTCATGCTGACTGGGCAAGTGCACCCACTTCCCAGTCCCTAAACCTTCCCTTTTCTTCATATCAGTCACCCCTATGGTAGGCCCAACGGCAGGGTGCATTGTAAGTATAAGGTAGGACAAGCCCTGGTGTGTGTGGCATGTCCTTATAGTGAATTACAGCCATTTTCGTTTTTCACTATTGCAAGGCTACCTGTTCTCCATAGGCCAGAATGGGCTGTAGAATTGTTACATTTTATAATCCTAACAGGCTCAGAGAACATGGTAGAAATTCGAGTTTAGTATGCCTGAACTCAGAATAATAAAATACATCTTCTAGTAAAATTTATTTTAGTATTCTGTGTTTGCAAATAACACTTTTAGAAAGTGGGTTTTTGCTTGTCTAACCATTCAGACCTGCCTCTGCTGAGTTTGTGTATTCCTATGTCTGGTTTCTGTGAGTGACAGGGCTGGGGAATTCCAGGAGACAGGCTGAGTCACCCAGTGGTGAATAGAGAGTTTTCCATGTAGATGGGAGGGAGGAGTGCACCTGAACCTTGAATAGAGCTGTGCCTGCCTTCCACAATGCGGGTTCAACCACCCCCTGGGGAGCGGCTGATGTCTCCTCGCCCTGCACACTGAAAGAAGAGAAAGGTCCTGTCAAAAAAGTGCTCCTGGACTGTACTTGCCTTCCACAATGCTGGCTCCACCTCCTGTGGGGCGTCTGATGCTTCTGCCCTGCACTGCGAAAGGAAAGGAGAAGTCTGGTAAACAAAGTGCTCAGGAACTGGTTTGGACTATGCACAGGCCCCTCTACCCCCAGAGAACAAAGGATTTTGGGGTATAAATATTGGGACCCTGCTCCCAAAAAATTAGATCACTTTTGGACTACAAGAAGAAACCTTTACTGAGGAGAGGAACCTGAAGAAACTGAGGAGAGACTATTCCCAAGCTGAAGTGCTGCTTGGGGGATTGGCCTGCAGTGGTTGCCTTACTGCCAAAGGAAGGAGAAAGGAACTTTGTGTACTTTGCTTTCAACTTGTGAAGGATCACCAAGGGCATGGAAAAGAGCTTGCCTCCTGATGAAGTCTCAGGGACAACAGACTTCACCCCCAGCTCCCCAGAGTTCTTTTGGAAGTGCCTGCTGCTGTTTTGGGCATTCTGAGGAACTGCGTGTCGCAAGGAGCTGGAAGCGCGACTCAACGAGAAGAAGCGTGTCGCTGTCGCTGTGCCTGCCGTCGCAACTCCGGAGAAAGGAGGGTGTCACCGCTGGAACTGTCGCACTGCACCGCATCGGAGAGAAGCGTGCCGCAACAAAGAGGAAGCGTGTCACCGTCGCTGCCAACACAATTCCGAAGAAGGAGGGTGTCGTTGCTGTGGTTGTTGCACTGCACCGCATTAGGAGACGAATCTCGCAACGAGGTCGGAGTGTGTCGCCGTCGCTGTGCCTGCCGTCGCAACTCCGAAGAAGGAGAGTGTCGCCGCTGGAACTGTCGCACTGCATCGCAGCTCCGACCGGCCGCCATCGGAGCTGCTGCCGTCGCATCTTGAATGTCGCCGCTGTAGTTGTCTCATCGAGCGGTAGCTTCATGTATCGTGGAGAAGAGCGTCGCCGCTGGAGCTGTTGACGTCGCATCATAAGGGTGTCGCCGCTGCAGTCCACGCATCGAACCAAGAGTTTCTCGCATCCCCGAGAAGCGTGCCGCATCTGGAAGATCTTCACGTCTTTATTTCTTTGCACCTGAACTTTGCCGCATTTCCCATCGCTGCGACATTGCTTGTCGTGGAAGCGCAACGCAACCTAAGGTACATTGACGCAGAGTGTTGCATCTAAGAACTGAACTGAACTAAGCTTAATTTACCATCTTAAAGAAATCATAGTATGTATTTTTGTCGTTTATGGTCTTGTGGTAACTCTATATAAAGTCTACTTACTTCTGCTTAACTTACAACGCCTCTGAAATAAGCCTTGACTGCTCGCACCATGCAACATAGAGGGTGAGCAGGGCTTATTTTAGCTGTGTAATCCCCTTTCCCTGACTAGCGGAGAGGGTCCCTATTTGTCACAAGTACCAACCTGTGTCAACTAGAGACCCCCAAATCTAACAGTAATCATTATGGCTGGCCGTAGAATGACTGCTCAGCAGGTGGTTGGTATGCTTCTTGAATCTTCCTCTGAGCCGGATTATGAGACTGACAGTGCATCTGAGGGAGAGGAGGGAGGGGAAGATTCTGGACGTGAGTTTTCTCTCCACATGGAATTATCGGATGATGAAGGTTCTCTCAGTACAGATGAGGTGCATGTTTTATAGGAGGATACTGCTCTGCTGATGGTGCAAGAGGCATTTGGATTGCAGCCTGAGGCTGCTAGGCTTCCTACTGGAAGTGCTGGACTCTCGGGTTGATCCAAACATGGTGCAGCCGGTGTTGCCTGCCTTTAGCGGTGATGCAGGGTGTAGAGTGGATTGTGAAAATGTTTTGCCTATATAGTATTTTCAGTTATTTATGGATGATGTATTTTTCGGTGAAATTGTTGAGCAGACCAATGTATGCTGAACAGTTTTTGAGGGACAACAGTGACAAACTAAGGCCCCACTCTAGAGGTACCCAGTGGACTCCCACAAATCTGGAAGAGATTAAGAAGTTTTTGGGTTTGACTTGATGGATTTGGTAAGGAAGCTGAACCTTGCTTCATATTGGTCTTCCAGCCCCTTGATGGCAGCAATTCAGAAAAGGGGGTGGTGATGAACAGAGTGTCTGAATTAAGCAGACCACTCTTACCCAGTCCAAAGATCAGGGCTTGATCCATCACCGTTATTTATCTCACTGCACCATCCCAGCTCAGAACCTGGCTATATGCAAATCAGTCTGTCCCTGGCCCAGTGCATCATGGGAACAGGGCAGACTAAACTACCAAGCCAATTCTTCACCAGAAAGGAGACAAGCTACCGGGGACCGGTTTCTGGCATTTCAGCCGTCTTCGGCCCGGCTTGCTTGAATCCTGATGGTGCAGTGAGAAAGGGACTCATGTCTGAGTATACCCTGCCACACCTATAGTGGCCAAAAACGATTCAGAAAAGGGGGTGGTGATGAACAGAGTGTCTGAATTAAGCAGACCACTCTTACCCAGTCCGAAGATCAGGGCTTGATCCATCACCGTTATTTATCTCACTGCACCATCCCAGCTCAGAACCTGGCTATATGCAAATCAGTCTGTCCCTGGCCCAGTGCATCATGGGAACAGGGCAGACTAAACTACCAAGCCAATTCTTCACCAGAAAGGAGACAAGCTACCGGGGACCGGTTTCTGGCATTTCAGCCATCTTCGGCCCGGCTTGCTTGAATCCTGATGGTGCAGTGAGAAAGGGACTCATGTCTGTGTATACCCTGCCACACCTATAGTGGCCAAAAACGATTCAGAAAAGGGGGTGGTGATGAAAAGAGTGTCTGAATTAAGCAGACCACTCTTACCCAGTCCAAAGATCAGGGCTTGATCCATCACCGTTATTTATCTCACTGCACCATCCCAGCTCAGAACCTGGCTATATGCAAATCAGTCTGTCCCTGGCCCAGTGCATCATGGGAACAGGGCAGACTAAACTACCAAGCCAATTCTTCACCAGAAAGGAGACAAGCTACCGGGGACCGGTTTCTGGCATTTCAGCCGTCTTCGGCCCGGCTTGCTTGAATCCTGATGGTGCAGTGAGAAAGGGACTCATGTCTGAGTATACCCTGCCACACCTATAGTGGCCAAAAACGATTCATAAAAGGGGGTGGTGATGAACAGAGTGTCTGAATTAAGCAGACCACTCTTACCCAGTCCGAAGATCAGGGGTTGATCCATCACCGTTATTTATCTCACTGCACCATCCCAGCTCAGAACCTGGCTATATGCAAATCAGTCTGTCCCTGGCCCAGTGCATCATGGGAACAGGGCAGACTAAACTACCAAGCCAATTCTTCACCAGAAAGGAGACAAGCTACCGGGGACCGGTTTCTGGCATTTCAGCCATCTTCGGCCCGGCTTGCTTGAATCCTGATGGTGCAGTGAGAAAGGGACTCATGTCTGAGTATACCCTGCCACACCTATAGTGGCCAAAAACGATTCAGAAAAGGGGGTGGTGATGAAAAGAGTGTCTGAATTAAGCAGACCACTCTTACCCAGTCCAAAGATCAGGGCTTGATCCATCACCGTTATTTATCTCACTGCACCATCCCAGCTCAGAACCTGGCTATATGCAAATCAGTCTGTCCCTGGCCCAGTGCATCATGGGAACAGGGCAGACCAAACTACAGAGCCAATTCTTCACCAGAAAGGAGAGAAGCTACCGGGGACCGGTTTCTGGCATTTCAGCCGTCTTCGGCCCGGCTTGCTTGAATCCTGATGGTGCAGTGAGAAAGGGACTCATGTCTGAGTATACCCTGCCACACCTATAGTGGCCAAAAACGATTCAGAAAAGGGGGTGGTGATGAACAGAGTGTCTGAATTAAGCAGACCACTCTTACCCAGTCCAAAGATCAGGGCTTGATCCATCACCGTTATTTATCTCACTGCACCATCCCAGCTCAGAACCTGGCTATATGCAAATCAGTCTGTCCCTGGCCCAGTGAATCATGGGAACAGGGCAGACTAAACTACCAAGCCAATTCTTCACCAGAAAGGAGACAAGCTACCGGGGACCGGTTTCTGGCATTTCAGCCGTCTTCGGCCCGGCTTGCTTGAATCCTGATGGTGCAGTGAGAAAGGGACTCATGTCTGAGTATACCCTGCCACACCTATAGTGGCCAAAAACGATTCAGAAAAGGGGGTGGTGATGAACAGAGTGTCTGAATTAAGCAGACCACTCTTACCCAGTCCAAAGATCAGGGCTTGATCCATCACCATTATTTATCTCACTGCACCATCCCAGCTCAGAACCTGGCTATATGCAAATCAGTCTGTCCCTGGCCCAGTGCATCATGGGAACAGGGCAGACTAAACTACCAAGCCAATTCTTCACCAGCCATAATTCCTGCAGTTATGACTCATGATCGGTATTTACTTTTGCTGTGCATGCTGCATTTTGTTGATAATTCTTTGGCGTTGCCACGTAGTCACCCTGACTGCGAACGTCTTTTTAGAATCGGCCTAGTGTTGATCACTTTGTAGATCAACTTTCAGAGATCTACATTCCAGGGAAAGAAATATCTATTGATGAGTCTTTGGTTTTGTTTGAGGGTAGTTTCGTTTTTAGGTGGTACATTCCTAACAAGAGGGCACACTATGGAAATAAGCTATATATGTTGTCTGAGAGTAGGACAGGATATGTTTTTAATTTCCGTGTGTACACTGATAGAGATTCCACTATTGACCCCCCTGGTTGTCTGTCCACTTTTGGAGTTTCAGAGAAAATTGTGTGGGATCTTGCCAGAAGACTGTTTAACAGAGGCCACCATTTGTGCCTTGATAACTTCTACACTGCTGTGCAATTATTTAAGGAATTGTTTAAAGTGGACACTTTGGCATCTCGCACAATCCGCTCTAACCGCAAAGGTTAACCAAAAGAGCGTGTTTGCAAAAAAATTCAGAGGGGTCAGTGCAGTTCCTTGCATAGTGATGAACTACTAGCTATGAAATTTGTGGACAGGAGAGATGTGTAAATGCTGACTACCATCCATGATGAGAGTGCTTCACCTGTGCCTGTTTGCGGTCAAGTTGCTGAAGTGTACAAACCTGTGTGCATTCTAGACTACAATCAGCACATGATGGTGTTGACAGACATAAGGAGCCACACTGATATGGGGGTTGTAACTGAGTGTAATCTATTGCCAACTGTTGTATCTCGATCTCTGGAAAAAAATGTAATATGTAACGATAATATTCCTGAAGAACAGGTAGAACCAACTCGTACTTTAAGACACTCACCTTCTGAGGGAATATCTTCGGGAATCCAACAAGTGACATATACTGGTGATGAGATGCCAAGGGTTAATACTGTTATGTCTTCTGTACTGGGGACTTCGGTTAAGCTAGTCAGTTGGAATGTAGCTGGGGTTGCCAGCAATTTGAGGGATCCTGACTGGGCTGCATTTATGGAATCCTTCGATTTTTGCCTACTTCAGGAAACCTGGGCAGTTGACACTCCCCATAGGGTGGGCTACAAGACTTTTGGTATTGGAGCAATCCCATCTAGAAGTGGTAGGCCGTCTGGGGGTCTCCTGATCTGGACAAAGATCAATCTAAGGGTTAATATTGAGGTGATAGACACAAATTCTGTAGATATCCTAGCATTAAAAATAACAACCTCCAATGGGAACAAATTATTCCTAATAAATATCTATAATAGGCCAACCCCGTCAACAAAGGAATCTCCGACTGTTCTTAAGTTGGATTGCTTTCTGAGGGGGTTGGATCCTGGGGAGGATTTTGTCATCTTGGCTGGGGATCTGAATTGTAACTATGAACCTGTGTTGGGCATAAGTGAGATTTTTGAGGAGGAAGATCAGGCAAATAAAATCCCCCTCCTCGGGAGCAACAAATCGGTGAAATGTTCCACTCTGGCTCTCCAACTGATCAAATTATGCACAGAGCATCACTTTAGGGCCTGTAACGGTCGGTTACCGTCTGACATCTTAAAAAAACCAACCTTTAGAAGGAATACATATAGGAGCAACTTGGATTTTGCGATAGTTTCTATCCCTCTTTGGTTGTATCTCATAGATCTTGAAATAATGGAGAGGGCAGAAAGTGATCACTTTCCATTAAATTTGTCACTAAACGCTGCATTACTTAGCGATCCTTCTTCACCACTCTCCTTTGAGGAGGGTGTTGGGGATGGTAATGATATTCATATTAGTAACAACAGGAGATCACTAAAATGGCCATTTATTTTGGATCATGGTGATATCTTGAGCGAAATATACTCACTTTTTGCAGGGACTTTTGCTACATATCTAAGTCTAACTCCCGAGGAGGAAGCAAAAACTCCTTTTTTGACCGTACATCAGGAGTTTTTCCAAAAAATAAAACTATTGGTAACTAAAATGCCTAAAAAACCCCAGCAGAAGACTCAGAACCTGTCTCACAGCAAGCCTTGGTATGACAGATCCTGTAGAGAGTCTAAGAGGGAACTGTTAATTGCTATTAAATCCAAGTCGCAACTGGATGTTAAAAAAGCTAGAAGTAATTATAAAACTGCCCAAAGGACATCGAAAATTGCGTGGGAGGAAGAAAAGTGGGCCGAATTGCTATCAGCTGCAAAATCACACGACACTGTAGCTTTCTGGAAGTTGATAGCAAATGGGAATAAGGTAGGAAGGGTGGTTAAAGACACTTTTCTAGACGAGCAAACCTGGGTAACCCATTTTACCAATTTGTATAGGAAATACGACGACCCTTATACAGCATACACTGCAGCAAGTCCTGAAATTCCAGTAGATCCGCTGGTTTTTACCTTGGGGGAAACAGAGCTGGCCATAAGCCAAGTAAAAACTGGGAAAGCCCCAGGTTTGGATAAAATCCCCGGGGATCTTTACAAGCATGACTTGAAAACATGGGCACCATATATCAATTATCTATGCAACAAACTATCTCAAAGCTTAGAATTTCCTGAAAGTTGGAAAGGAGCTGAAATTGTTTTAATATTTAAAAAAGGAGACAGGAAGGATCCCTGTAATTATCGCCCAATAAGCTTAATGGACATCCTTCAGAAAATTTACTCACGCCATATTTTAGTACGAGTGAGTAACTGGTTGGATGAAAATTCATTTTTGACTAAATTTCAAGCCGGGTTCAGAACTAAAGTCAGCACTATAGATCAGTGTTTTAGATTCTGCTGCCTCTATTGGAAGTACGTAATGATAAAGAAGGCCCACTTATATGTTGCCTTTGTTGATTTAAGGGCAGCATTCGATTTGGTCCCACGTGATCTTCTGTGGAAGACGCTGAGTGCAGCGGGTATGCCAAACAATATAGTAACTCAAATTATAAAATTACATGATGGGAACTTTGCGAGAATTAGATGGGGACAAAATGGCGAATTATCACGGAAAATTCCAATTGAACGTGGAGTTCGCCAAGGATGCGTTTTGGCCCCCACGCTCTTTTCTATTTTCGTGAACGATATTCCCTCTTACTTAGAAAGATGTAAAAATGACGCACCTAAATTGAATGGCGAAAGGGTAGCATCTCTATTGTTTGCTGATGATACTATTCTGATATCCCAAACAAAAAATGGCTTGCAGACTCTATTGAATACTTTTAACAACTATTGTTGTCAAAAGGGGCTAGAGATTAACGTAAAGAAAACGAAATACATGGCCCTTAATCCAACCAAACCAGACAAGGGTTGCCTAACTTTAAAAGGGATAAAGTTGGAATCAGTGCCTCACTTTTCTTACTTAGGGGTGACGCTAGATTGCAACTTTACCTGGAAAGCACAATTGGAAAAAAGCAAATTGTTATTTGCTCAGAACGTCAAACCTATACTCAGAGAGCAAAGCTTAAGCACCAGTAAAGCGGTGCGTCCAGTTATGGAACTTTTTAAATTTAAGGTCCAATCATCAGTGCTATATGGTGCTAAATTGTGGGGGCCAGGGTCCAAGGAGACCTTTAGTATCCACGATAACAACTTTATGCGAAGCTTGGTAAGGGCTCCGAGAGGAACCCCATTAGTACCTCTGCAATTGGACCTCGATCTTAAAAGAACAGATCATCACGTTCTTATTAGACCGCTTATGCTCTGGGTAAGATTGTGGCACGTTTCTGAGCTTCAAGCATACAGAGAAGGGCTGGTAGAGATCATGGCGTTGGATAGTAATAAAAAAATCCCTTGGCTTACACATGTTAGGACTTGGCTTAACCTCATAGGCCTGAAACATTTTTGGGTGCATCCCGAGCTGTTACCATCTAATCCCAAATTAGTCCTGAAAAAAGCTTTTTGGTCCTATGTAGCAAATATGACTGTAAACATTAGTACTAGTGGTTCATTAATCTCAAAATTTTTAAGTTTTAAGGACGAACCCTTATATGAGTCCTTTATGGACGAAATAGAGCCTCCACTTGCCAAAACACTATTTCTAAAGTTTAGATACGGAAATCTTTTACTAAAATCAACTTTGGCACGTTGGGCAAGGAACCGTGATCCATCAGCTGAGGTATTGGACGAAGCTTGCTCACTCTGTGAAAACAACCAAATTGAGAATGAGCAGCACATTCTTTTCTTCTGTCCTATTTACGCCCATGAAAGAAAAAGATGGATTAAACCGATATGCCTTCTATTAGGCTTGAGGTCCTGCCATCAGGCTCTGAGAATTTTGACTACTAACACTTCACAACAGATAATATTCAGTGTCAGTAGATTTCTACTTTCTATTTGCTACCGTAGGAAAAAAATGGGCCATCAGCTGTGAACCAAATTTCTATAACTTTGGTCTTAATTTATGGAATTGAATTTGTTCATATTAGCACTAAGAGCACTACATAATTGAATTTGCTTATAGAACTATTGAGGTGTCCTCCTGTCTCATATGATTTTTATTGTCATGCTCCAAGTATTTTCCAACATGTGTTGCATAGTTATATAGAATGTATTTTATCTTTTTAGTGATCGTCATTTATTTTTACTAAATTGTAATGTTTAAACTGTTCTTTTATGGCGTAATGCCGAAATAAAGATTTGAATAAAGAATAAAGACAGAGTAGATCAGAGGGTGGAACCTTGCACTGCTATTCGGAAGGCTTATGTTTGATATCAGAAGTTGGCCATCCATTTTTTAAACTTAGCAACTTTCAATGCTTTTATTGTGTTCAAGGAGTGTTCTTCTGCATCAAAGTTGACATTTTTTCAGTTTCAGCACTCTGTGATAGCTAGCCTTGTTGTTGTGGAACAGGTAAGTGTTCCTAGATTTGGAGTGGTGGAGGATGTGGCTCGATTGAAAGATCGCCACTTTCTTAATTACATTCCTCCCACATCTACAAAAGACTTTCCCACTAGGAGATGTAGAGCGTGTTGGCAAAGAGGTTTGCGGAAGGAGGCTTGTCTTTTCTGCCCCAGGTGTCCTTCTAACCCTGGGCTGTATGTGCCTGCTTGTTATAGAGCGTACCACACACAAAATAATTTTTGGGAGTATCCATGAGTGGTAAAGTGAACTGCCTGGTCTGTATTGTTTAAAAATGTGTATTCTGTTTCAAGGTTGGCATTAGTGCAATGTATTTAGTTTCAGTTTTTGTGTTAGTAGATTTGTATCTATTTGTAATTTGTTTGTATTTTTTTGTTTAAAAAATCCTAAATGTGATGGCCTTGTGTGGAGGCTGGCGCTTGGCTGGCAGTGTGCGTGGACTGGCGCTTGGGTGGCGGTGTGCGTGGATTGGTGCTTGGCTGGCGGCATGCGTGGTTTGGCGCTTGGCTGGCGGTGTGCGTAGACTGGTGCTTGAATGGCGATGTCGGTGGACTGGCGCTTCGATGGCGGTGTGTGTGGACTGGTGCTTGGCTGGCGGTGTTGCCTGGACTGGCGCTTGGCTGGCAGTGTGCCTGGACTGGCGCTTGGCTGGTGGTGTGCGTGGATTGGTGCTTGGCTGGTGGTGTGAGTGGACTGGTGCTCAGCTGGTGGTGTGTGAGTATTGACTTGCTGCTGGTCACGACACACACTGCCAGCTGAGTGCCACTACATGCAATCCATCAGTTTGTGTAGTTGCTGTGTCAGGAATGTGGGCGTGTGAAAGTGATGGGCCCTTGAATGGCGCTGTCTGCTGGTGTGGGTGTTGTAATGTGATGGGCCCGCGGCTGGCGGTGTGAATGTTTTGTATGTGTCATACGTATGAAAGGTGTATGAATGGCCTGTAAAGAGGTTGGTGCCTTGTCGTGGCTTTACAGCTCACAAGCTGTGAGTAAATGGTTCAGTTTCTCGTCCTTTCAATTATTAATAGTGCAAATGACTTGCTAATACAATTGTATATACTGAATCATCACTCACCCTCGTGCCAAATCAAACCAGTATGTGTGTGTGCTTGAGGATTAGATGGATGTGCAGTATTATTTGTCTTTTTGTCTTTCTGAAGCAGGGTTTCCCTTGTCCCTTTTTGTGAATGTTGTAATGTGTTGGTTTTGTACCCGGCGGTGTGAATGGTCTTGTGTGTATCAGGTATGAAAGGTGCGTGAATGGTCTGTAAAACGGTTGGTGCCTTGTCGTGGCTTTACAGCTCACGAGCTGCGAGTCACTGGTTCGGTTTTTGTGCATTTAATTATTGACAGTGCATTTCTTTTTTGTGAAATTTCTTGTTAATACAATTTTTTGTACTGAACCATCACTCGCCCTCGTGCCAAATCCAACCAGTATGTGTGTGTGTTTGAGGAATAGATAGCTGTGCTGGAATCTTTGCCTTTTGAGTCTCTCTGTCATGGTGTACATTCCATATAGGAATAACCTATCAAATGTAGATATTATTGTTAACCCATGGGAGTACATGGTGATGTCTCTCTTGTGAATTCCAACAAGTTATTTTATGCACAATGTCCTGCAAACTTAAAAATGTATGTCACATTTTCCTTGCAATATTCTGCCAAAAATCTCAGGCTGCAGAAATAAACACATAATTATGTCAAAACGATTTTGTTTTGCAAAGGAGGTCACTTAGGTTTTTGGGCCCGTGCTCGGGGGCCATCAAGGGAAACATACCAAAACCACACATTTCTGAAAACTAGACACCAGGGGCTTCCAACGAGGTATGGCTTGCATGGATCCCCCAACGTTCCCTTCCCCAGAATCTCTTGCAAACCTCAATTCTAGCTGAAAAAATCTGTTTTTCACACATTTTTGTGTGGGAAAGTGTGGCATCACCGGACTCACACAAATTTCCTACCACCCAGCATTCCCCCAGGTCTCCCAATAAAAATGGTGCCTCACTTGTGTGGGAGGCGCAAGTACCCGTGACAGGCAAGGGCTCAAAACATAGTGAGGCAACATCAAAATTGCCTCTCTCGAAACCACCTGATTTTGCAAGGGGGGTCACCTGGGTTTTTGGCCAATGCTCAGCGGCCATCTAGGGAAACCTACCAAACCAACACATTTCTGAAAACTAGACACTTGTGTGGTAGGCCCAAGTACCTGCGACAGGCAAGGGCCCAAAACATTTTTTGATAGGCAATGTTGATGTTGCCTCAAATCGTTTTTTATTTAACTTATTTAAATATTGATGGATCTACACAAATGACCCCTTTCGGAGTTCAGAATTGTGTCTACTTTTATAAAAATGTATACCTTTCCAGGATCCATTATTGCTTTTACACTAATTTTTCCCATTAACTTGAAGGAGGATGAAAGCACAAAAAATAGCAAAAATAAGCTATGTCCCAGAAAAATGCCAAAACTGTGAAAAAACATTGGTGATTTTCTGACAAAAGTCTGTCATTTCCTAAAAGCTGGGAAAATGGTGATTTCAGCCCCACAAACCCTTTTTTGATAACATTTGCAGGGAAAAATCCAGACGCTTTCATTTGTAGCCCGTTTTTCCAATTTTTCTGAAAAAAAACAAAAATGTTGCTGTATTTTGGCTAATTTCTGGAACCCCTCCAATGGAATCCACAAACCCTGGGTACCTTTAGAATCCCCATGTTGTTGGAAGAAAAGGACACAAAATTGGCGTGGAGACTTTATGTGGTCAAAAAATTACAGGGGCCTAAGCGCGCACTACCCCAAATAGCCAAAAAAAGGCTTAGCACAGGAGGGGAAAAGGCCTAGCAGCGAAGGGGTTAATAATAATGACATATAAATGTTGCAAGTGTAGATGTGAAAGGAAGAAGATAACAGAGTTAGATAACAAACGTAGAGCAAGAAAGAGAAAGAGAGAGGAGGAGGAGCTACGCAAGCATCCGAGATGGCCGCGTGAGCACAGAGCTCCCCGGACCTTCGCCACTCTTCGCAACTTATCCTGACTGCATCCTGAATTGTTGGACAGATTATTGAAGAGGAACCTTGGCTGACTCCATAGCTCTTTTCAAATTTTAATTCGGACTCGGGGAACCGAAATTATATCGATTCAGACTTTTGATGCCCAACCTGCGGCAAGCCGGGGACTTGGCGAATTGTGAGGCCGGGACGGAGTTCAATAACAACGGCAGAGGGGTCTCCTCTGTAGACCTACTCCAACTTTCGGTTTCGTTTTTGGGCCCTGGCATGGTCTGATTGCGAGAAGGTTCCGCTTGGTCGGGGATCTACCCAGCCTCTGTTCAGTGTGAGGGAGACTTCAGCATGGCAGCCAGGGGCGAAGCCGAGAAACGGAAGACTAAGACGCCCCTTCGTGGGGGACCGGTCCAATCCAATAATATGGACCGGTACACTTAGTCCAAAGGATCCCCTGGAGTCACCAGCCGTACCCTGGAGGACGCCAAGGAGGACTCGACCGCCCCTACTGATCCGTCGCTGCAGGACATCATGGGCGCCATTACCAACATGAAGGAGACCATCGGCCAACAGTATGAGGCTCTCGCTCATAAAATTGACACCATTGCCATAGATGTCACCCTGATCAGAGCCGACCTGTCTAAGACCAACGAGAAAGTGAAGTCGTTGGATCTGAAGACTTCTAGCCTCACGGCCGATGTGTCGGAACTTCAGACTGAACTTGGCAATTTGAAATCAGCTAATGACCTTATGTCTCATCGTCTGGAGAATTTTGAGAACAGGGCAAGACGCAATAACATCTGCGTCATAGGTGTTCCTGAAAATCCTGAGACTTACTCGATGGATCTCCTGGTGGAAGATCTGGTCCTGAACCATCTTGCCCCTTCAGGACTGAGCAAGTTCTTCACAGTGGAGCGCGCCCATCGCGTTCCGGGTGGAAAACCTAAACCCGGCGTACCTCCGAGGCCTATCATCGCAAAACTTTTTCATTTCAGAGACCGTGATACTATCCTGCAGGCGTCGAGGGTGAGCGGCCCGGTGAAATTCGAGAACTCCACAGTTAACTTTTACCCAGACTTTACTCAGCTTGTCCAGAGACAAAGGATGGGCTTTCAGGGTGTAAAGCAACGTCTTCGAGACTTAGGATTGAAGTACGCAATGCTTTTCCTTACCAGGCTTCGTGTGGAGTATGAGGAACGGACATTCTTTTTTGACCGACCAGAGAACGTGAGTGACTATCTGGATTCCCTGCCTACCCGGAACGACCGGACTGAGCACCCTGGTGGTGCCGAAGGTGGTGAGCCTGTACAGAAATGATGCTTCGGGCCCTGATCTCTGAATTCTAGACATTGTTCAACTGGGTTCTAACTCTTTTGTATGCACATGTTTCATTCGTGTTCCCTTTAGGGTGGCGGGAGGGATGGGCCTCTTTCCTCCTCCAGGGTCTTTTTGTAGAGTGGGAAATGTTAGGGCGACAGGCACACTGCATGTTGGGGTGGCTTTTTAGTCTACTGCAGGGGTGCAGGGAGGAGGGAGTTGTAACGGGTGTTGGTTGGGGGGTGGGGAGGGTTGTTTTTGGGTTTGTTTTTCTTTCTCAAGGCGAGGTATTGGTTTCTTCTATGCTTCGAGTGTTCTGCTCTTTGTGGGGTGACTCCTGCATCACTTGTTGGAATGGGGGGTAGTGGGTTGAGGTTAATATCGTGGAATGTCAATGGATTGGGTGATCGTATAAAACGGGGTGTGGTATTGCAGTATTTGAGTCGCTTGTCTCCTGATGTGGTACTTCTGCAGGAGACGCATCTGGTGGGGAATATGTGTCATGCCATGAATAGGTGGGGTTATCGCCTGGTCGCACACTCCGGGTTCACTACTGGTTCTAGAGGAGTGGGTATTCTGGTTCAGTCCTCTCTCCCCCTGGAGATTGATGATGTAATCACCGACGACGGAGGGCGCTACGCCGCCCTCTCTGGTAGGTGGGAGGGTAAGACTCTTTCTCTGCTTACTGTCTATGTTCCCCCGGGTCTCCAGACCCCCACCTTCTCAGATATCGGCCGTGTGATGCTGGAGCTCCCTGATGGCACTCTCCTTATGGACGGGGATTTTAATTCAGTGCTTTCTGGTACTACAGATCGTCACCCCCCCCCAGGGATCTTCCTAAGTCCCAGTCATGGCTTGGTGGGTTCTTGGACACCTTTGGTCTGGTAGATTGCTGGTGGTTGATGCATCCGACACAGAGTCAGTACACCTTTCACTCTGGGGCCCATTGGAGTCTCTCCAGTATTGATTATGTCCTCATGCCCGCTGCCCAGTCTTCTTCTGTCAGGGAGATCAGACACCTTGCCCGGGGCATTTCGGATCATTCTCCATTGTGGCTCTGCATGGACACTGGGGTGCATGTGGCAGGGCGGGACGCCCGGGTTAACCCCTGGTATTTGCATAATCCCAAGACCCCTAACAGTTTGGTAAAGTCCCTAGACCAGTATTTCCTGGAGAACAAGGGGTCTGTTTCTTCTTCTGTGTCCCTGTGGGAAGCTTTCAAGACTGTTATCCGTTGGCAGGCCTTGTCCTTAATTGCTGAAACTAAGAAAGCTAGGAATCAAGAGGTTGTGCGTCTTGAGGCGGAAATATTGGAACTGGAGACTGACCTAGAATCTGGCGTTACCCATGACGGACTCCACACCCTTGGTTTGAAGCAACTAGACTATAAATCCCTTGTCACGGATGCTGCCAAGACTATGTACAGGGAACAGCAGGGTAGACTGTATGACGTTGGGCATAAGGTGGGTAAATTGATTGCGTGGCTTGACAAGAAAGAAAGAGCGAGTCGAGTGGTCCCCGTGATTCAGACGCTGGATGGTGAAAGTGTGACTGACCCAAGTGAGATTGTGGAGTGTTTTGCGGATTATTTTCGTACTGTGTACTCCCCGGTGTCTGATAGAGACGAGGAAGACTCCCTTTCATTGCTGCGTGATATTGCGTTGCCCTGCCTGTCCGAGGAGGACCGAGAGTGCATGGAAGCTCCTTTGTCTGCAGATGAAATTGCGACCACAATTCGCTCCCTCCGTTCGGGCAAGGCTATGGGCCCGAACGGCTTGCCTATTGAGCTATACAAACTGCGCCCGATAAAGTTGCACGGTATCTTCGCGATATGTTCATAGAGTCACGTGACCTTGGCACCCTCCCTTGTGATCAGCGTTTGGCAACAATCGTGGTGATTCCTAAAGAGGGTAAGCCTCGGGATCGCTGCGCATCATACAGGCCCATCTCCCTGTTGAACGCTGAGCCTAAAGTTTTAGCCAAAGTTCTAGCGAATCGTCTGCTTACAGTGATTTGTGACCTGATCCATCCGGATCAATCCGGTTTTATTCCACATCGGAACACTGCTCTCAACTTGCGGCGCCTGCATGGTGTTCTCACGAGGGTGGGGTCTATCCTGGAGCCGGCCATCTTGGGTTCCTTGGAAGGTACGATGGCCTTTGATACGATAGAATGGCCTTATCTTTGGGCCGCCCTCGCGAAATTTGGCTTTGGCTCAGAATTTATTGGGTGGGTGCAACTTTTATATAGGGAACCGCTAGCACAGGTGGTCGTCAACGGTCGAGTTTCCAAGTCTTTCACTCTTGGGAGGGGTATGAGACAGGGGTGCCCGCTGTCCCCCTGCTTTTTGCTCTCGCTTTAGAGCCCCTTGCAGCCTGGCTCCGGTGGGAGCCTTCGATAAAGGGCATTCAGTGGGCTCCCGATTTTGAGGACCGAATCTCGCTGTATGCCGACGATATTCTCTTGTATCTTACCTCCCCTCGTAAATCCCTTAATGTCTTGTTTGACGTTCTCACCTCGTTCGGCAGGAATTCTGGTCTGGTTATAAATTGGTCTAAGTCTTGTGTGTATGTCATTTCAGGCGGCCTCCCTCCCTTACCAAGTAGATTTCCTATCCAGGTCTCCCAATCCGGCTTTAAATATTTGGGGATTTTTATATCGCTGGATCCAGTTGCCCGCTATGAGCGCAATCTTCTTCCCCCTCTCCATAGGTTGAAACTTGACGTGGGTTGGTGGTGCAGATTGCCACTGTCGCCGCTCGGCCGCGCCATGCTCTTTAAAATGATGTCTCTGCCTCGGTTTTTATATGCACTCCAGAATTTGTTTGACATCATTCCGGCAGGTTACTTTCGGGAGGTAGAAGGCCTGCAGAGGCGGCTCGTTTGGGATGGCCGCGCACGAATTGCTCTCGCTAATCTCACTCTCCCCTGGTATGACGGGGGCATGGCGCTCCCGGATATCAGGCGGTACTATTGGGCCTCCCAATTGTGCGCGATCAATCACGCAATGTATGCACCCAGCCCAAATCCGGCTTTCGAGATGGACAAGCATCAGTTGCCGGGTGGTAATTTCAACAGGGAGCTTTACTCTCAGGCAGCGGGGAAGAATTTAACGGGACCCACTAAGATTGCTGTGCGTGTGTGGAATGATGCGAATGTGGCCCTGGGATGGAACGATCGACTGACACGAGCAACCCCTTTGTATGCGTCGGAAAGATTGGGATGCCTCTGGACTACGAAAGGTTTTGAGAAATGGGATATGATCAGTATAAGTAGAGTGGGTGATCTTCGGGTGAAGAGTACGGTTAAGACCTTTGAGGCACTGCAGAAGGAGTATGAGCTTAGTGACAGAGAGTTTTTCCGGTATGCACAGGTCCGCCATGCTTTGACATCGGCCTTCGCTGCAAACGCAAATGTTCCAGAGTCCTCTCCACTTGAGGACCGTATACTCGATGGTCATCTGCCCGATAGTACGATTTCACTGATATATAAGAAGTTGATAAACAATCGGGCAGATCTCCTCGTGCGTCTGAGGGAGGCCTGGACTGGAGACGGGTTGGAGATAGATGATGAAGACTGGCAGTCTGCTCTGTCTTCCCCGAAAGAGGTAGCCATTCCCGCCCGTCTTCGTCTCGTCCAACTCAAAATTCTTCATCGGGTGTATGTTACTGGTCCTCGTTTGGTTGCCAAGGGCTTCTCCTCGGATGGGTTGTGTAAGCGCGGATGTGGTTTGAGTGCTTCTTTCCTCCATATCATTTGGGAATGCCGGGAGGTGGCTGCGTATTGGACTCGGGTGCATGCTGTGATGGAGTGTGTTACCGGGGTTGCTCTGTTGCCTGAGGCCCGGAGATGTTTGTTGAATGTGTGGGAGCCGAATGATTACAACGTCGCCCAGGCCCGGTGGGCGGCCCTTGGGAACATGATCGCAAAGAGAGATATTGTGCAGTTGTGGAGTTCCCAACGGCCCCCCACCGTGTCAGTATAGAAGGAGAATATGGACTGGTGTATGTTTAGAGAGAAGACAGTGTATGTGGCTAGGGGCAAGCCTGGGCGTGGAATAAAATCTGGGGCCAATGGAATGCCTATCGTGGAAACATCTGTGCGCCCCCGTTTGAGGAGAATCCGGACATTTCCCTATCCCCCTTATCCGACATTCCCTGTATAGTCTACTCTCTTTCCTGATTTTGACTTCCCCACTGTCTCCCCCCTGACCATCTCCATTGCTCATCTAGTTGTTCATTTTGTAGTCAGGGTCCCCCCATTGGAGCACGACTTCGTCCATAATGTTTTTCGCCTTGAGACTTGTTTTGTTTTTCTCCCTGTTCTTTTATAAAAAATAAAATAACTTTATCCTGATTCCATCCTGTGTTGCCGAAACTTGTATCCTGTATTCTGAAATGAAAGATTTAGATGAAAGAATGATGAAGAGAGAAAAGAGTACAGACCGTTAGATAAAAATAAAGGTGGTAATTGGTATGATGGGTATTTCGTGATGGCTCAAAAAGGCCATCAAAGGGGGGAATTGATGGAGTAGGGTTTTGAGAAAATAAAACCTGCTTGGATTGATTCCTCAGTAACATTTACTGATAGTGTGTTGGAAAATTAGTGTGCACAAACACAAAAACACAGGAAAATGCTTTGCACATGCGTGCACTAATATTCAATTCAATTCAATTCAAATAATTTATATAGCGCGCTACATACCCAGAGGGTCTCAAGGCGCTTGGAGAAGGGTGGGGGATTACTTGTCAAATATCCAGGTTTTAAGTTGCTTTCTGAATGCTAGGTGGTTCTGAGTGAGGCGAAGGTGAATGGGCAGTGAGTTCCAGGTTTTAGCCGCCAGGTAGGAGAAGGATCTTCCTCCCATGGTGGTTTTGTTGATGCGAGGTACAGCAGCAAGGGCTTGGTTGGAGGAGCGAAGCTGGCGGGAGGCGGTGTAAAAGGACAGTCGTGTGTTGAGGCATTCGGGTCCAAGTTCGTAAAGTGCTTTGTGTGCGTGGGTTAGGAGACGGAATGTTATCCTCTTATTGATGGGGAGCCAGTGGAGGGTTTTCAGGTGACCAGAAATGTGGTCGTTACGCGGGATGTCTAGTATGAGTCTGGCTGATGCGTTCTGGATGCGTTGGAGTTTTTTCTGAAGTTTTGCGGTGGTACCGGCATATAGGGTGTTTCCGTAGTCCAGGCGGCTAGTAACCAGTGCGTGGGTGACCGTTTTTCTAGTTTCGGTGGGGATCCAGCGAAATGTTTTTTTGAGCATGCGAAGAATGTTGAAGCAAGATGATGAAACGGCGTTGACTTGTCTGGTCATCGAGAGTGAGGAGTCCAGGATGACGCCCAGGTTCCGTGCGTGGTCTGTCGGGATGGGTGCTTTTCCAAGGGACTCTGGCCACCAAGTGTCGTCCCAGGCAGAGGGGGAGGTACCTATGATAAGGACTTCTGTTTTGTCGGAATTCAGTTTCAGACGGCTGTGCTTCATCCACTCGGCTACTTCTTTCATTCCTTCATGTAGGTTGGTTTTGGCGGTGTTAGGGTCTTTGGTGAGTGAGAGGATAAGTTGAGTGTCATCGGCGCAGGAGATGATGTTGAGGTTGTGTTGGCGTGCGATGGCCGCGAGGGGGCTCATGTATACGTTGAAGAGGGTGGGACTGAGTGAGGATCCTTGTGGCACGCCGCAAATGACTTCAGTGGCCTCTGACTTGAATGGTGGGAGGCGGACTCTCTGGGTTCTTCCGGCAAGGAACGAGGTGATCCATTCCAGTGCCTTTCCCTGGATTCCGATGTTTCTGAGGCGTTGTATCAAGGTGCTATGACAGACTGTGTCGAAGGCTGCGGAGAGGTAGAGGAGGATGAGGGCAACTGTGTCTCCATTGTCCAGTAGAGTTCGAATGTCGTCTGTTGCTGCGATGAGTGCGGTCTCAGTGCTGTGTTTGGCTCGGAAGCCGGACTGTGAGGAGTCGAGGAATTTGTTGGTTTCGAGGAAGGCGGCGAGTTGGTTGTTGACAGCCTTCTCGATGACTTTGTCCGGGAATGGAAGGAACGAGATGGGGCAGTAGTTTTTGAGTTCGGTGGGGTCAGCTGTGGGTTTTTTCAGAAGGGCGGTGAGTTCAGCGTGTTTCCAGCTTTCCGGGAAGGTAGCGAAGTTGAGGGAGCAGTTGATGACGTCTCGGAGGTGTGGTGCTATGATGGAATCTGCTTTATTGAAGATGTGGTGAGGGCATGGGTCTGTGGGGGATCCTGAGTGGATGGAGTTCATCAGGCGGATGGTGTCCTCAGTGGAGATTGGGTTCCATTCATTAAGGATGTTCAAGGGGGGTGAAGGTGCGGCAGAAGGTTGGGTGGGTTGGTCTCCGGGTTGGTTGTCGAAGCTGTTGTGGATGTCTGCGATTTTGTCGTGGAAGAACGAAGCTAGGGAGCCGCAAAGGGTTTGAGAGGGAGTGATGTCGTTGGAGTTGGCAGTGGGGTTAGTAAACTCTTTGACGATGTTGAATAATTCCTTGCTGTTATGAGCGTTGTTGTCAAGTCTGTCTTTGAGTGCGGCTTTCTTGGCTGTCCGGATCAGTTGGTGATGTAGATGGGTGGCGTTTTTGAAGGCGTCCCTGGTGCTGGTGTTTGGGTCTTTTTTCCAGGCCTTCTCAAGGGAGCGACAGAGTTTCTTGGATTTCTTAAGACCATCGTTGAACCAGGGGGCGTTTTTGTTGCCTAGTTTGATTTGACGTTTTTTCAGAGGTGCTAGGTTGTCGGCGCTGTTGGTTAGCCATTGGGTGAGGTTAATGGCTGCTTGGTTGGGGTTCGAAGAGTGGGCAGGGGAGTTTTGAAGAAGCGATGAGGAGATCTGGTCGATGGTGATTTTGTTCCAGTTTCTTCGCAGAGTAGGATGAGGATGGTTGTGGGTTGCGGTCTTATTGTAGATGAAGTGAACGCAGCTGTGGTCCGTCCAAAGGAGAGCTGTGGTGTGACTGAAGGAGATATGTTTGAGACTAATGCATGCAAGACAAGGTTTGCGTTACGCTTTTCTTAAAAATAAAAATAATGCTGTTTTTGCTCATTAATGCTCTTGCTAGAAAACATAACATGGGATAGTGCTATGAAGGGTGGTAACCCATGAGAAGTACATTTCGTGAAATCAATAATGTCTGCCTTCTATTCATTGTAGAGAAACGCATGGGCCTACATTTCTGCCTATATAACACACAGGGTAGAAGGGTCTCAGGGAAGTTTTAAGACCTGCCCAGGTTACAATCCCCTAATATCTAATATGAAAAACCAAAATAAACCTGGGGGTCTACTATTGAGTGAATGTATACGCTAAAGTAAATAAGACTTATGCCCAACAGTTTGGTGCAAGGTAGATTACCTTTCGGTCTTAACACCTTGGCTGCTAATGGTTTTCCCCTCCTGTGCTGATCCTCATCGATCCCCAATGTTCATGACGAGCTCAGCTCGTCATAAGCACAGCTCCACTGTGCCTCATGACGAGCTGAGCTCATCATGAGCATGGAAGGGGTTAAACAGAATGCTCATAATCCAACACACATAACCACCAGTAACAGTAGGTGAGACCCAATGTCCAGAGATGGATTCCCATCAAAGTCTTGTTAATGTTCAATATTATCATCTGGTCATCCAAAGGTTAGGAAGGTGTGTCTCTAGATCATTGAGACAATATCCATGCCCACCATGAAAGACAGGGTTTCGACCCGCAATTACTCGTGGACCAATAAATGGGAACGAGTGCAGTGCAAATAAACAACGTGAATGTGGGATTAAAAGTAGAATAGAGGACAAATAGCGAAAAAACTTTAATAGCTATTGGTCTCTTTCTGATAAAACCAAGAACAGCGCAAAAAAACAGTTTCACCAAATAGCTGCATAAGGGCCGACATGTTTCTGCCAAACAGGGAACAAACTCCCAAGGCTTTCTTCAGGGCCTCTGTTCTAAACAATTTTTTTGCCACTGCATGTGCCTACTACGTATAAATAAACCATATATCAAATCGTGCAACAATCAAACCATAAAGGATATGTATTTCTAATCCTCCATGTCAATTGGTGTAATTTTCACCTACAATAAACAAACAGTGGTGTCAGTGTATTGGATATAGAAAATTCCCAAATAGGAAGCAAGTGCATAGATGTCAATTATTTACACCATGACGGTTGTAGTTGGTAAGAGCAAGGGTAGCCCTATCCTGAGCCAGGTCCAGGTGAGGTGAGGTCCTATCCCCTGTCATTATGGGTGAGTAAGGCCATTTGCATGCTATGTTTGTATTCTTGAATGCTACTATATCCAATACACTGACACCGTTTATTGTAGGTGAACATTACATCAATTGACATGGAGGAACAGAAATACATATCCTTTATGGTTTGATTGATGCACAATTTGATATATGGTTTATTTATACGTAGTACGCACATGCAGTGGCAAAAATTTGTTTAGAACAGAGGCCCTGAGGAAAGCCTTGGGAGTTTGTTCCCTGTTTGGCAGAATCATGCAGCTGTTTGGTGAAACTGTTTTTTTGCGCTGTTCTTGGTTTTAATCAGAAAGAGACCAATAGCTAATAAAGTTTTTTCGCTTTTAGTCCTCTATTCAACCTTTAATCTCACATTCATGTTGTTTATTCACACTGCACTCGTTCCCATTTAATGGTCATACATATGGTCTACGAGTAATTGCCGGTCGAAACCCTGTCTTTCATGGTGGGCATGGATATTGTCTCAATGATCTAGAGACACACCTTCCTAACCTTTGGATGACCAGATGATAATATTGATCATTAACAAGACTTTGATGGGAATCCATCTCTGGACATTGGGTCTCACCTACTGTTACTGGTGGTTATGTGTGTTGGATTATGAGCATTCTGTTTAAGACTGAAAGGTAATCTACCTTGCACCAAACTGTTGGGCATAATTCTTATTCACTTTAGAGTATACATTCACTCAATAGTAGACCCCCAGGTTTATTTTGGTTCTACATTTCTGCCTGCCTGTAGTGGGTTAAAAAGTGGATTATTAAGAGTAAATAAGCCAAACATTAAGCTCTGAGAGAGAAGTGGCGGATGGTTAAGGCTGATAACCTACAAGAAACATTTGTTTGTCTGCCAAGTAACGAAATGATGGCCATGAGAATCAAGAGAAATGTACAAACTTCTTCCGCAGAAAGTGACAGCAATGAACAATGAATGTTTAGTGATTTGCAACATGTTACTTACCAAAGGAAATATGAAGTCATTGGACGTGGTTAATCTAATGTAAAATATGAAAATCAAAGAGTGTTAAAAAAACATGAATGTAACTATGGTGGTGTGATAATGCAACCCCGAATCAGCCAATGAGAGATTGATATTTTGTAAATGTTTCAACTACTGTGTGCTGAACATGTAGGTTTTAGAGTATAGTTGAGGTGCCCTGGGAGGTGTGGTTGGGAAGTGTTTGGAGAGACGCTTAGAGGGTGATCGTCATTGTTTGTCAGTTTGCTTAGGTCTACCTGTTTCCTGTTTCTGTCCTGTAACAAATATCCTGATGATCTTTGCTCCCTGAATCTGTCTCAAGGGACCCCTATTACCCCCGTGGCCAGAGATGGTATTTCTCTATTTTCTTAGGTTAGTGTATCTAATGATCCGTTCTTTTCATTGTAACTTGCAAATGTACTTTGTCTCTGAAACTTTTGTCTCCACGCCTATCCACTCCTTCATATGCATTTTATTAATTTGATATGAGTTTGACACTGTTTGCATTTGATAAATGTTATCTCTCTCTCTCTGTGATTAATGTAATGCATTGTTTGCCTTGTGAATCTGTACATGTTGAGCTCTTATTTACTACATTATTTGGTGATAAACATTATTAACTTTACATTGAGTTTGTGGTTATTTAGTAAGATAGATAGATAGATAGATAGATAGATAGATAGATAGATAGATAGATAGACAGACAGACAGACAGACAGACAGACAGACAGACAGACAGACAGACAGATAGACAGATAGACAGATAGACAGATAGACAGATAGACAGATAATAGATAGATAGATAGATAGATAGATAGATAGATAGATAGATAGATAGATAGATAGATAGATAGATAGATAGATAGATAGATAGATAGATAGATCTATCTTATTATTACCATCAACTTCTCAACTTTAGGTCTATCGACCAGAGGAAAGAAGTTGATATGCAGACTCAGTTATGTTTTAGAGAGTGAGATACGAGTCTGTATAATAAACAACTGATTTTGAGTGTTCCTTAGTCTTGAAACTCACCCAGCGTCATTCTGTGGATATTAGTTTGGGTAAGTGTGTATGGGCCTGTTTATTTTTATTGGTTATCGATCCCTGATTAGCGGTGGATCAAGTGTTCACAAAAACCTTCAAATATTTGAACGAAATTGTGCCAGGCAGGATGGTGCACTCAATAAGTTGTGTCAAGTTGTATTTGTACAGTTGTGCAATAATAAGAATAACTGAAAAATCTTTATGGTTCTGATGTCATAACAGTACTATTATCAGTTTCTGTTAACTTAGATGATTTCTATAGTAATATATGTCTAATGGAATTTCTATCACACGGGTCTGAACAGTCCCTCACTGATTAATATTTCCAATTAGGAATGGAAGTATCACTCCCTGCCAATATAAAAGTTTCTCACTTCCTTGACAGCTTCTCTAACTCCACAGGCTGGAGTTTATTTGGTGATATCCCAAAGGTGGGAACATTTATTAGATCAGGCCTTAGAAAGTATTTCTGATATTTAGAAGTTTTGCTTGGCTGGAAAAATATTGTTTATCCTCAGGTTCCCTGTAGTTTATTTGGTTCGTGGTATTTTGTTGTTGTATATTTCTTTGCGGCTCAGACTAATGAGTTGTGTGCTAGTGTACCCACATTTTGCTCTCATATTGCAGGTAATGAGCGGCCTGTCAGCCATAGCATTGTGGTTTATACACAAGTCATTCCCCATAAATTCCGAAAATATAGAATAAGCTGTTTTGGTTTTGCTAAACAATTTCTGTAAGCATTTCTACCGATTCCCTACAATTAGAATTAGGCTTTGAGCAGTTAATTGCCAAACTACATTTGAAACTCATTTGGAAAGAAATAAAATCAGTGCCAGCTTTAAAAAGAACGTGTCAGGGGACTGAATCATTCTGACCATGACTTGATAAAGAAAGGGAGCTTAGAGTGACCTGAGCATAAGGAGATTTATGGCACGAAACAGATGCAGTAAGCTTGGAAACCGAGAAGCAGAAAAACAAAGTACCCTATTAAGACAAGGCGCATATGCTGACGGACAGCAGGGCCAATGAACTGAAGTGTCTTTCCCGAGCTCTGACTGAGCAAGCCTCGATTTAAATAAGAAAACACTTTTTGTCTTCAATGATTTACATAAGAACAGAAAAATATGCAAGGCAGATACTAATGTGGAATCTCTGTAATTACAACGTTACATTTAATATGAGTTAAAGGCGTGGCTGTGAGCAATGAAAAGAGTAAATGGACATTAATGTGTGATAATGTTGTATAATAATATTCCACACAGGTAGCAAGACTATAGTCTGGATGCTCATTTGGAAATTCGTACATGTCCCTGCATTTAACAACTACATGCTAATAATAGGCTCGGGTAAACATTTTCTTTACACTGGAGGTATCTCGTGTAATTTACGCCATTTCACAAGACGCCTGCTACAAGAAATTCTCGAAATTATGTCATAACGCCTTGTCAAATAATTGAAGACATTACAGGTAAAAATTATATTGCAAGAGCACGTAAACGACAAGCATGTAGGTAGCTATATTATTCATGGCACTTGAGTTTGTGCCTATTTTTTAAGCCAAAATACGTGTTCGTATCTGACATACTTCACACTAAAATATAGCACTAAATACCAGGGTGCAGAGTTACAAGTCCCTTGCACCGCTGGTGCAGCACGTTGCGTGACGCACTGGTGGCGCAACCTGCTGAGTGTTATTAACAAGCACAGGTAAAGTAACCCTGCGTGACTTTACCTGGGCTTGTAAATATTGCCCCTGTTCACGCAACACTTTGCGTGTTAGGGGTGTGACATGGGTGTTGCTGTGGGTGTTCCTACCCAACACCCACTGATGCATTTCCAGATTTCCAAGAAAAAAATTGGAAGAGGAAATCACCTCAAATGATTTTTGAGCAGGAACAAAAATAATCTCCCCACGACACAGGCATCCTTGCACCATGGTGCAAGGGTGCCTGCGCCGGTGCATGCCAGCAGTTTGTGCATCAGTGCAGGTGGAAGCACAGGGATGCCACATATTGTTGTAAATATGTTGCATCCCTGTACTTCAAAATGAATGCAGCAAGGCACAGAAAAATGACTTGCGGCATTGCGCTGTGGTAGTTTCTTATAAATCTGCCCCCAGATTTCTATTGTGCTTAATTTTGCATACAGCAAAAGCAAGTCACGTGATTTAAGCACACCTCTAGCTAATAATCAGTCTCCAATATGATAAAGTATTTTACTGAACTAACAGCTAGATTCATGAAAGAAAAATCGGCTCGCAAAGGGCAGGATTCTGCGAATCTGGCCCTTTGCGAGCGCAATTTTTGCATTTGGGATTCATGCGAGGAATTGCATTTAAGGAATCTCTATTTGAGATTCCTTAAATGCAATTCTTTATCCATTTATTATTTGCGATTTCGCTATTTCTGGCCGCTATTTACCGCGAAGTGTAACTTCGTGGTAAATAGCGAAAACTTAGAAAAATGCACTTTAGTGCATTTTTCTAAGTGGTATGTTACACACACACATGTCCTTTGGATATGTGTGTGTGCAACATCAGGCTACATTTATATTTCAGGGGTGCAACAGGGTGTCCATTGTCACCTCTGCACCCTTGAAATCGCAAAATCAAAATGCGAATTGCTAATAGCGATTCGCACATTGATCTGTCTTCCCATTCATTCCTATGGGACTTTAGGCCCATAGGAATGAATGGGGAGTTATTCCTTATTTGCGATTAGCAATTAGCTAATCGCAAATAAGGAAGCTGTAGGAATCGCAATAAATATTGCGATTCCTACATGAATCCCATTTTGCGAGTCTGTAATAGCGATTCCTTATTATTCGCTATTACAGACTCGCAAAACATGCCGATGATGATTCTTACTGTAAGACTCTGTCTTTTCCCAAAATAGAGTATGTTTGCTCTCATAAAAACTACATTGGTGTATTAATTTTACTTGTTTTTATATTCCTCAATATGTCTTTTTTTTCGGGACTTTATGTTTTTTTAAGAAGGAAAATAATGACTCTCCTGAAGTGCAGAATGGGGATTCAAAAAAAGAGAAAAACGAATACATGAAAAAAATGTCATGAAAAAGGCAGTGCGCGGCCAGTGTTTGCTTTTGGCTTGCTATGTACTCTTTGCACAGCAGAGCCCCGAGGAGACCAGTGACAGATGGAGGCTTATGAATAGCAATTCGGGGATTTTGAGAGCAGGAGAGGTGATGTATTTCCACTTCAGCATAGATACATAAAAAGTGACATGATTTATCTTTTGAGCAATGGACATATGCACGTTTAGCAACTAATCGCAAGAAAAGCTAGCAATTAATTCCCTCTTGCGTGTTTGTCTAATCACAAAGTTTCTCCTCAGTATTCCTGCCATTTTTCTTTTTCAATTTCCTGCTCGCCCTTGAGTTTATTTCATCTTATTTTAAACATATTTGTTAATCATGCGCAGTTCCTAGTAAGGCAAAAATGGAAATCTCTAAAGAAACAAGTAATTTAGCGAGAGAACAGAACAAAGCAATTAAATAAGCAATTTACATCTTCAGCCAGAATGGAACAGTGTATTTACAGTAAATGGCAATTTTAACACTTGTACTAAATTATTATTTGATTATAATTACGGATGATAATCATTAAACTCAGCCTGTGTTTCAATAGCTCCGCCATTCTAGTCACAGAACACGACAAACAAATCCTACATCAGCATAAACAGCCCCCCCTAATGGAACCATCAAACCAGGGTTTGAGGTCTCCTCATTTAGTACTGATTTCCACAATGCTTTCTACTTTTATATGCATGTGTAATTAATGGTAAATAATATAGTCAGTTTCTCCGCATCTCTTCATGTAGAGAATTCTCTAAATATGTGTACCAGAAGATATGTGCACCATATTGTGTGGCCGGAGGGATGTGCCTCATAATCCTGCTCTGTTTGAGGTCATCAAAGTCTGTACGCTTCAACTTGTGATCCTCTTCAATTTCACTGCCTCTGTACACGCTGCGGATAAGGCTGCGGGTAAGGCTGAGGGTAAGGCTGCGGGTAAGGCTGTTGAGTATTGCTTTAAAGGGAGTGCTGATTCTGGGGTGAAGTATGTGGACAACTTCTGGCTTTCCTATTGTCTATCTATATTCATCATGACCATGTTTAGTTTAGTCTCCTATTATAATCCATTAATTGGGATGGCAATGTACTAGCCACAGTATGGTCACAATAAGGTAATGTAAGTTAGTAATGCAATAAACAGGGTTCATGTGACCCCCCACACCTGCCTTTGTTTTGAATGACAGAGTTTAAGGATATTTATAATGATCAAAATGAGTGTAACCTCATCCAGGCAGTAAATAGCTAAAGAATATTGGCAACCAGCTGGTACAAAAGCACTGTGAGGAATATCAAACACAAACAGGCAGATTTGCAAACTTTTCTATTGCATCTAAATATTTATTTATGAATGTGTTTTAAGTCCATGGTGCTCACGATGCATGATACCCTAAACATACTGGATGCCAGTGAAGATGTTAGGTTTCACTCAGTGAAGAGCAGGCATGGGTAAACATTTTCTGAATAGGTTTTGTGAATAGGGTAGAGAGCTTTGGGCTCAACATTCACATCCTCAGGCATCATTTAAAGTCATTTTAGCCTGGCTGTATCATCAGTCATGCTGCCTCAGATCCAGCAGCATTATTTTGAACCCGTTGACACCTCTCATGTAGCTTCTTTGGGAATTCTGTGTGGAAGATGTTTCAGTAGTCACATCATCAATGTTCTGATCAGCTCTACTTGGTGATTGTTTCAGAGGAGTGGGATGATCCTGCAAAGGTTGGAGGGCTGCACAATAATGTCCTTGACCACTGCTTTGATTTGGTAGAGCTGTGCATCAAATATAAAACCCAAGCTCCATACTATCAGCAAGGAGGATAGAGGCTCACTGAGGCTTGAAAGGGAGATTATTAATGTTGTCCTTCCCACAACTATAAGCACATCCTTGGACCCATTCAGACAACAGATGTTTTTCTTCATCCAATGTGTCATGTTGTCTAGGCATGTTCTGTTGTTGTCCTCATTTGATGGCATGCTTTCCAGATGGACTTTGATGTGGCTGCTATCAGCAAACAGTTGGACATTCACCTTATATTTGGTGGGTGAACTAGCAAATGCAGATGTTAAGTTGCAGACCTGATTTGTATGATCATTTTGCCCCTCCACAGACACTTTGTGTGATAATTATTCAAATTCCCCAAGAAAAGACTCATTCACTGCAGTTGGCAATGAATTAAATGATCCATTCAAGTGTAGAGACAGAGCAGAGAGCCGCTACTACTGCCGTGAGTTGTCATGCATATTATAATGATTATTCTGTGTTCTCTTTCGCAGGAGAACTAGACGGGTTTTTCTAAACACCTGGATATAACATTCACTACACACAAGGGCCAGATCAAGCACATGATTAAAAACAAATGTATTTTTAAAATACCAAGGCTAAGACCTTAATTAGCCTGAGAACTGGGCAAATGTATTCCGACAAAATGAAAACCACGCAATAATTCATTTTAGTTTCAGAGGATCTGAGTTTTAATTGGATGACCGTCAACTTCAATGAAGAGCAAAGCTGGGGTTGAGGGCATTTTGACAGTAGGTTATGTTTCTACAGTGATTCCTAAAATAAGCAACACTGGGGCATATTACTGGGGCAATCAGCGCCAGGATGCCTGCAAGGTGACAGTGCGCTTAATAAATGTCTTAAATAAATAAATTAAATAAATTACCAACAAGTAGCGATATTTATCGCTAAATAGGCTTAGCGACGATTTTTTTATCGCTGCCCATCACTGGATATGTTAGCGGAGAAAACATGCTATTAGCAACGTTTTTCTCCATTGTGCTAAAATATCCAAGGATAGCGGCAAAATGCGTGAATATCGCTGAGAATACAGCGATATTCACGCATTAGCGACGAAATGCTCTTAGCCATGTTATCCACCTCCCATTGGATAACATGGCTAAGAACTGGTCTGGGCAGGTGTTAGTATTTGGAGATATTCGCGCTTAGCGCAAATATTTCCAACACTACGTCTGCCTTGCTAATAGGCGATAGCGATGTTTTCACCAGCTAACTGGTTGGGTACGCCCACTTTGTCATTAGTGATAAACATCGCTGACATGCAAAGTGGGCCCCAAACCGCTCGCTAACGCCTAAAAGCTGTCGCTAAAATCAGTTAGCGACAGCTTGCTAATAGGGCGATAGAATTATCGCCGCTAAGTCGGCGATAATTGCCTATCGCCCCCCCCTTAGTAATATGCCCCACTGTTTGGTATGTGTTGATAGGTTAGGCTATGAGTGTTTCATCGAGCATGTCAATGAGTAATATGGACTTGCTGCACTTTGCAGTGTCTGAGTATCCATTAGGATTCTTGATGTGGCGAAACAGGCATTAACCTTCAGCAGGTAATTACATTGAACGTCAGTTGCTTAGAACGTATTAACATATGTTCTTTTTTTAATATTTCAAATTCAACAAGAGGCCACCTCAATATTCCCATAGATCTGTAAAGCTCATTATATAAATGTATATATTACCTACTGGCGATAGCCAGTAGGTATATATAGTTAGGATTTTTTCTCTATGGGACTTTTGAAAATTCTATGTCTAATAACTTTGGCGTTTGTGGACGGAATCGGCTGAAATTTTCAGGAAAATGGCACATTTTGTTTCTGAGCAGCCCCTGAAAATTTGGGGGGGTTTCGTCAAGGGGGGCCGAGAAAAAAGGGGGGTCCCAAAACGCGTTTTTCCCATTCATTTTTCCATAGGGCGTTTGGCCTAACTTTTAGCTCGAACGGCTGAATGGATTTGCACGAAACTTGGCAAAATTGTAGGGACTGTTAGCCCGATGTGCCTTTGCTGGGTCTCAATATATGTGCTCCAGTGGATTTTGAGAAATTAACGTTTTAAAAAACAGATATATCTGTGACAGCGCTCCGCGTAGCGTCCCGGTTCGCGTACTTTTCGCGATACGGAACTTTGCGAAGCGAAGCTGATTGGCTCTCCGGTGTCTGTCAACATTCTAAACAGTCCGGAACGGCCGCCATCTTGTCTCTCGGTAGGATCGAGAGACAAGAGGAGGAGAAAAACGAAGGGGGAATTTAATGAAAGGGGGCAAGGTAGACCCCTCTTGACCCCCTAGGAATGATGTTGGGGTTATTAAAGGGTCCCGTGGGGCAAATAAAAAAAATTAGATTTTTCGCGGTAGAAGCGCTTCCCGGTTCGCGAACCGGGTCGCGAAACGGGAATTCGCCATTTTGTGTTTCGTTTTAATTAAATTACAAGATGGAGGAAAAACAATGTGAGAAATGGGTATAAGGGGGTACGGGAGACGTATCCTGACCCCCTATGTTTTCTGAGGGTGGCTGAGGATGCTCATATATGTTGATACATGTCTTCCAGCGGCTGCGCGTGAGCGGAATTTTTTTTTTTGCTGCGTGATGTCTGTTAACGTTCGATTCGAAGAAAATCAGGAAGTGTTGACCGCCATTTTGTCACTGCGAGTAAATATATTGTTAAAAATAATTGTTATAAATTAATGCGTATTGATAAACATTGTCTGCGCCATCTTTTTTCCAATGCCACACTTTTGTCGTGCACGGCAGCCATTTTAGATGCCTTGACCAGACCCACTCTCTGCACGCCGCCGATCCTCAGCACGGCTCCCCACCCTCGCAAGCATCTCCCCCACGCACTGGTCACCCCCGCTCTCTCTCTCATGCATGGGCCATAAACCTCCCCCCATCTGCGCTGCTCTTCCCTGAGAATCACACCCTGTGCCCGCCCGACACCTCCCTTTCACCCTATTCACTACCGCACCCTCTGACACTCCTCTTCCTCTATGTCTGATTGTCCAGGCTGGTCCCAGGCTATCACCTAGCCCTGCGGATGTAGTTTATGGCCCCAACTGTAAAGAATCACCCCTCTTCAAAGGAGTTACAGTAGATCAAGGCCCCAACCCCATGAGATCCGTCACACCACACGCGTTCCTACTATCTGATAACGATCCTGTATTGTGATTGGGGAGGGGATTCACACTGTAAGGGTGTGTGGGACCGAGCCTGAAGCGAAAGATTCCAGGGATGCCTTTTTGTACATCAAAGTCTTCACAATTATGTGTCACATTAAAAATATATAGCACTCCAACAAAGTAGTAGGATTATAACACTTTAATAACTTATAAATATATACAACGCTCCAACAAAGTAAACACGTTAAAAAAAAAAAAAAAAAACAACTATTTACATGGCAGCCTGCTGCAACATCCATCTCTAAGCAACAATGGGCTGCTTTGGTCTGTCTTTTAGTCGGCAAAATCCGTCGGCCTGTGAGGTGGCGTCAGTAGCGGTCCATTGTGCGAATAGGCCGAAGGCAGCACAACGCGCCGAGATCCGGACGGCACCCAGGTGGTGTCCAGTAAGTTGCCGCACTGGTCTTGTCATCCTACAATGCTGCGCCGAAAAACGGCGTGGGGCGCCCCGGGGGGGGGAGGTGGCGCGAACGGGCCTCCCCCGCCTCCCCAGGTGGAGGCTCCTCTGCTGCAGTGGGGCGCCCTTTAGCGTTTCAGTCGCCATTCAGCTGTTTAGCGCCCGCTTTTGCGGCACTGTGCCTCATCCGCAATTCAGCTGAGTTGCGCCCACTCTTGCGGTGCAGCGATAGGCGGCTGCCACAGGACTCTCAAAATGGCGGCCGGCTCTTCGGATTTGGGCCTGGTCCACTAAAATGGCCCTGGGACACATTTGAACTCGGACATTTGCGTGCTAGGGCTTGGGCCCCATTCTCGAAAGCGTCCCCTGATGGTTCTTGTTGTTTTGTCCCATCTGTTGTCATCTAACAGAACCTTTTTGGACTGCCGAGTGAGAAAAAAAAAGGTGGGGCTTTCATCATTTGGGAAAAAAAAACGTTTCAATCCAATGAAAAGTGTTATTTTTAGGTCATATGATCAAGCCTTCCATCATTTAGAAACCAAAAGTAAAATGAACCAATAAAAAGTTTTATAAACAAGTCACATGACCTGTTATGCGGCTTTGGGCTATAAAAAGCCTACAAAATCCGTTGGCCTGAGAGGCGGCATCAGTAGCGGACCGATGTGCGAATAGGCCGAAGGCAGCACAACGCGCCGAGATCCGGATGGCACCGAGGTGGTGTCCAGCAAGTTGCCGCACTGGCGTGGCCATCCTACATTGCTGCGCCGAAAGACTGCGTGGGGTGCCCGGGGGGGGAGGCGGCGCAAACGGGCCTCTCCCGCCTCCCCAGGTGGAGGCACCTCATCTGCAGTGGGGCGCCTCTTAGCGTTTCACTCACCGTCCAGCTGAGTTCCGCCCGCTCTTGCGGCACAGTGCCTCACCCGCCATCCAGCTGAGTTCCGCCCGCTCTTGCGGCACAGTGCCTCACCCGCTATCCAGCTGAGTTGCGCCCGCTCTTGCGGCTACAGCGTCTCGCCCACCATCCAGCTGAATTGCGCCCACTCTTGCGGTGCAGCGATAGGCGGCTGCAACAGGACTCTCAAAATGGCCGCCGGCTCTTTGGATTTGGGCCTGGTCCACTAAAATGGCCCTGGGACACCTTGGAACTCGGACGCTTGCCTGCTAGGGCATGGGCCCCATTCCCGAAAGCGTCCCCTCTTTTGACTGATTGTTCTTGTTGCCTATCTCTTCTGTTGTCATTTAACGGAACCTTTTTGGACTGCCGAAAGGGGTTCTGGTCCGACCGCAGGTTGGTGGAGACATTTTGACTATATCCTGGACCTGCCCGGCCTCGCCCAAAATGGCGCCGGTATAAATGGGACTCGTAACTCCTTGTTGTATACTGGTTGCCCAACCTTGATATCACGAGATACGTATGCAGTTTTGAAGCACATGGCGGGCGGGGACGAGTACTGATTGAACATTTGGACATCCCTATTGATATTAAGTTCTGATGTGTTATTGATTACTGTACTATTGAAAGTTCGAATTAACGTCACCCATGGTACTTGCCCGCAAATGTATATCTAGATAATTTTATTGTAACTGGCCCAGTCGTACTTTAATTATAAAATGTACGTCCACCGATTCCGCAACTGTTAGACACCTTAGTTCTTGCAACCTAATGGCCCGCCCGTTACGTTCTTCTACAGTGTAAATGTCCCCTCATCATATACGATTCCAGTTTGCTCCGTGGCCGGCCCACGTGGTTATAGGCCCGTATTTGTATACTGACATTTTCACAATAAAGGTTTTTAAAACAAAACATGGTAGTAGTACCTAGATTGGTAAAGTTTTGAATAATAGCCACTGTTTTCGAATCAGTAAAAGGCAAGTGATATAAAGCAGCCCGATTACATGACGGTTAAAAGGTATAATACGCAGGAACGCAGTAAAGATAAATGGTCAAGGGCTGTTGTGTTTTCCACTTCTGCAACATAAAGTGATCGATAAGAATCCGATATTCATGCCTATCAGCGACTAAGACAGCAGGCCGAGCCTCTTTTGTTCAACGGCTCCCTCATGGGACGAAGAAACGCCCTCTTTCTCGAAATAGGAATATTTTACTTGCAGGACAGTTGTAAATTTCCCGGGAAAATACATTAGCCTGGAACATTGTTAGTGATAAACTGTAAATGCATCTGGGTCCTTTGCTTTACAAGTCACAGTGAGAAAAAAAAAGGTGGGGCTTTCATCATTTGGGAAAAAAAAATGTTCTAAACCAATGAAAAGTGTTATTTTTAGGTCATATGACCAAGCCTTCCATCATTAGAAAAACAAAAGTAAAATGAACCAATGAAAAGTTTTATTAACAAGTCACATGACCTGTTATGCTTACGTTATGCGCTGCGCGCCGCGCCCCGGATCGCTTCCGGGAAGCTGCGCCTCACGCACCGGAGCACTTCCGGGTGCGCTAACGCGGCGCGTCATATGACGCATTACGCGACAACGCAGGTCCAGAATATAGTCAAAATGTCTCCACCAACCAGCGGTCGGAACACAACCCCTTTCAGCAGTCCAAAAAGTTCTGTTAAATGACAACAGAAGGGACAGGCAACAAGAACCATCAGTCAAAGAGGGGAGGGCAAGTTCTTCTCTACCGGGTCACGTTGGGGCTCCACCGGAACTGATCGAATTGGTAGTCTACAGTGTTTCTGGATGTTTCAGATTGAAGCTGGCGTCAGCATGAGAGCACCCCGTGGCTACGTCGTGGCCATTCCGCGAGCAATCATGGCAGTCGCTCCCCACCGGAAGTCTGCGGGAGTCGGGGGTCCCGGTGACTGTTGTAGAATCTTCAAGGCTGAGGGGACGTTTTTGGGAATGGGGCCCATGCCCTAGCAGTCAAGCGTCCGAGTTCCACGGTTGCCCAGAGCCATCCTTGCAGGCCAGGCCCAAGTCTGTGGAGCCGACCGCCATTTCGTGTGTTCCGTGGTAGCCGCCTGTCTCTGTACCGCAAGATTGGGTGCAATTCCATTGGATGGCGGGTGAGACGTTGTAATAGCAAGAGCAGGCGCAATTCAGCTGGCCGAGCGAGGCACTGTGTCCCAAGAGCGGTCGCAAGAGCGGGCGCAAGTCAGCTGGCCGAGTGAAGCGGTGGGGTGTAGCTGAGAAACCTCCACCTGGGGAGGTGGGGGAGGCTCGTTCGTGCCGCCTCTCCCTTCTAGTGCACCCCACGCCGTCTCCTGGCGCAGGTATATGTGATGGTCGGACCAGGTCACCGCAGGACGTGTCTTCAGGTCAAACGGATTGTGGGACAAGGTGTGGAGCAGGCGCAATTCAGCTGGCCGAGGGAGGCACTGTTCCGGAAGAGCGGGCGCAAGTCAGCTGGTTGAGTGAAGCGCTGGGGTGTAGCTGAGAAACCTCCACCTGGGGAGGTGGGGGAGGCTCGTTCGCGCCGCCTCTCTCTTCTAGTGCACCCCACGCCGTCTCCTGGCGCAGGAATATGTGATGGTCGGACTAGGTCACCGCAGGACGTGTCTTCAGGTCAAACGGATTGTGGGACAAGGTCCAGAATGGAAGAGTCACTAAAAGGCAAAAAGTTCCGCCTGACCCCAGGAGCTGGCCGCCTATGTCGGGGGCGATCTTAGGCCACATCAGGGCAACAAGAATTGAGGAGGGGGCAGGAGAAATCCCAGGAATGGATTTGATTTTGAGCCCCAAATACAAGGCTTGTTTGGATCGATGTTGCAGCAGGCTGCCATGTAAATACTTATTTAATAAAACGTTTTACCCTGTTACTTGTTGATTTTGAGCCCCAAATACAAAGGCTTGTTTGGATCGATGTTGCAGCAGGCTGCCATGTAAATAGTTATTTAATAAAACGTTTTACCCTGTTACTTTGCTGGTGTGTTGTATATATTTATAATATTTGCATAGGGTTTGTCATTATTTTGGGTGGGGTGGGCGGCGGAGCCGAGCTGTCTTGCAGCCATCATGGTGTCGAGCTCAGTTCATCTCACTAGTTTCGTATTTCTCATGAGGGGTTGTTCCTAATGTTTCTATTTTAGCGAGGTCAAAAAGAGATCCCATTAGTGGCCTACTGATTTTGTTTGATTCCTTTTGTTTTTTTAACGATTTTTCACTATCTGCAAAGACTAAACAGAGTATTGCGACTCTGTGCTTGTTTGTAAATAGAGAATGAACCAAAGAGAACCAATTCTAAAACAGTAAATGCTTGGATAACAATCAATCAAATGGAGAGACAAGCAGGCACGACGGATTACAATGGGGGCAAAGGCCTGCGTTACCTACCCTTCACTATCTGCAAAGAGAGAATACTCCTAAAAGAAAAGAGGGGGGGAGGGGGCAGCGTTCAAAGCACATCAGCGTGCATAAACACGAAAATGTTTTTACCTATCACGTACTTGACATTTTAAAGCTTTTGATATTTGCTATTAAAAAACCATTGAAATTCACTGAAAAAACCATAGGTTATAGACCATATATAGTTAGGAATTAGCATTTACAAAACCTTGAAAATTCACTGAAAAAACCATGGGTTATAGACCATATATAGTTAGGAATTAGCATTTACAAAACCTTGAAAATTCACTGAAAAAACCATGGGTTATAGACCATATATAGTAAGGGATTAGCATTTACAAAACCTTATTTTACTCGCACAAAACCATTGAAATTCCATATATAGTTAGTTGCACTAACTATATATCGCGCACCCGCAATCCACTGCTGATGATGTCACATATAACATCATTCATGACATGGTCAGTGACATCATATATATATTCATATTTACAGACAAAAAACAAACATCAGTGATGTTGTTTGAGATGCCATCAGGGATGTCACTGGCTATGTCGTGAGTGATGTAATATGTGAGATCATACGCAGTGCATTGTGGAGGCACAATTTATGCGTTTTGTATGAGTGAAATCTGAGCCTAACTATAACCTCCCTGTAACCTTCATTTTTTTCAGTGAATATATATATATATATATATATATATATATATATATATATATATATATATATATATATATATATATATATATATATATATATATATATATATATTACCTACTGGCGGTCTCCAGTAGGTATATATAGTTAGGACCTAGTTACCATAGGAAATTCCGAACATTCTATTGGGAATAACTTTGGCGCCGATTGAGGGATCTGCCTGTAATTTTCCTTACATTTGCCTCGCTGCGCTCCGCTTCTTCCCTGAAATTTTCGGGGGGATTCGTCAAGCAAGGGCCGAGAAAAAAGGAGGGTCCCAAAACGTGTTTTCCCCATGTTAATTTCCACAGGGACATTCTGACAAGGCTACAGCTCGAACGGCTGAACGGAATTATACCAGATTTGGCAAAATGGTAGGGACTGGTATGCAGCAGTGCCTTTTGTATGTTTGGTGTAAATCCCTCCAGTAGTTCTTGAGAAAATTGAATTTGAAATTTTTCAAATGGCATTTTCTATGGGACATTTAGACACGGCGACAGCCCGAACGGCTGAACGGAATTACACCAAACTTGGCAAAATGGTAGGGACAGGTATGCAGTAGTGCCTTTGCTATGTTTGGTGAAAATCCCTCCAGTAGTTGTTGAGAAAATGAATTTGAGCAAGTTATATATCTATATGCGCTCAACATTCTATTGGGAATAACTTTGGCGCCGATTGAGGAATCTGTGTGTAATTTTCCAGAATTTTGGCCAGCTCCGCTCCGCTCATTCCCTGAAAGTTTCGGGGGAATTCGTCAAGTGGGGGCCGAAAAGGGGGTCCCAAAACGTGTTTTCCCCATGTTAATTTCCATAGGGACCTTTAGACACGGCTACAGCCCGAACGGCTGAATGGAATTACACCAAACTTGGCAAAATGGTAGGGCCTAGTATGCAGATGTGACTTTGCTATGTTTGGTGATAATCCCTCCAGTAGTTCTTGAGAAAATTGAATTTGAATTTTTTCAAATGCCATTTTCTATGGGACCTTTTAGACACGGCTACAGCCCGAACGGCTGAACGGAATTACACCAAACTTGGCAAAATGGTAGGGACAGGTATGCAGTAGTGCCTTTTCTATATTTGGTGAAAGTCCCTCCAGTAGTTGTTGAGAAAATGAATTTGAGCAAATTATATATCTATATGCGCTCAACATTCTATTGAGAATAACTTTGACGCCGATTGAGGAATCTGTGTGTAATTTTCCAGAATTTTGGCCAGCTCCGCTCCGCTTATTCCCTGAAAGTTTCGGGGGAATTCGTCAAGTGGGGGCCGAAAGGGGGGTCCCAAAACGTGTTTTCCCCATGTTAATTTCCATAGGGACCTTTAGACAAGGCTACAGCCCGAACGGCTGAATGGAATTACACCAAACTTGGCAAGATGGTAGGGCCTGGTATGCAGATGTGACTTTGCTATGTTTGGTGAAAATCCCTCCAGTAGTTCTTGAGAAAATTGAATTTGAAATTTTTCAAATGCCATTTTCTATGGGACCTTTAGACACGGTTACAGCCCGAACGGCTGAACGGAATTACACCAAACTTGGCAAAATGGTAGGGACAGGTATGCAGTAGTGCCTTTTCTATATTTGGTGAAAATCCCTCCAGTAGTTGTTGAGAAAATGAATTTGAGCAAATTATATATCTATATGCGCGCAACATTCTATTGGAAATAACTTTGGCGCCGATTGAGGAATCTGTGTGTAATTTTCCAGAATTTTGGCCAGCTCTGCTCCGCTCATTCCCTGAAAGTTTCGGGGGAATTCGTCAAGTGAGGGCCGAAAGGGGGGTCCCAAAACGTGTTTTCCCCATGTTAATTTCCATAGGGACCTTTAGACACGGCTACAGCCGAACGGCTGAATGGAATTACACCAAACTTGGCAAAATGGTAGGGCCTGGTATGCAGATGTGACTTTGCTATGTTTGGTGAAAATCCCTCCAGTAGTTCTTGAGAAAATTGAATTTGAAATTTTTCAAATGCCATTTTCTATGGGACCTTTAGACACGGCTACAGCCCGGACGGCTGAACGGAATTACACCAAACTTGGCAAAATGGTAGGGACAGGTATGCAGTAGTGCCTTTTCTATATTTGGTGAAACTCCCTTCAGTAGTTGTTGAGAAAATAGAATTTGATCAAATTATATATCTATATGCGCTCACCGTACGCGCACCGTACGCGTACAGTACGCGTACCGTACGCGTACGTGCGCGTACCCTTACGTGCGTGAGCGAGTTTCTGATTGGCTGGCAGTCGACTGTCAACATTCCAAACTGTTCGACACAAATGGTTCAGCACACCATATAAAGTACAATGACAGTATCAGTGAGGTCAAAAATATCAATAAGCTATGGTGTATTCTTTTCTTGCTTTATTTCAAATCTTCATATACAAGTAGCCAACGCATTTCGTCCGAAGGACTTCTTCAGGGCGAAATGATAAGATACTGTTTTGTGTTCTGGACTTTAACAGTAAAAAGCAATCTCCAGCTACTGTAATGGCACCAGTCTCCAGGAACTTGGATGGCAAATATCCTTTTGTTATGTGATGGACTGGTCAAGTTTTTGTGATGAATATATTCCAGCGAAAAGAAAGGATGTCAAAATACACATCCATAAAAGGTGATGTCAATATTCACCTTCGCTATATCTCGGTTTTCTGCGGATTCCTCTGTCGTCGTCTCGAAAAGGTAGTTCGAAACCAGGAAGTGTTGGCCACCATCTTGTTTTTCAGGAGAACTGAGGCACGAGAGCCCAGAACAAGAGTGGAAAACACGAAAAGGGGGCAGGGTAGAGACCCCCCAACCCTCTAGACCTTCTCAGGGGGTCCCAAAAGGACCCCCAAGGGCAAAAAAAAAAACCAATTGCGGGGTACGCGCACCGTACGCGTAGGGTACACGTACCATGTGCGTACCCCGCAATTTAAAAAAAAAATAATAATTTTTTGCACTTGGTGGTCCTTCTGGGACCCCCTGAGAAGGGCTAGGGGGTCAGGGGGTCTCAACCCTGCCCCCTTTTCACGTTTTCCACTCTTGTTTTGGGCTCTTTTGTGCCTCACTTCTCCTGAGAAACAAGATGGCTGCTCAGGTGGTCCCAGGAGGATAATAACATATATAAACGTTATCCAATAATAGAATTAGCATTTACAAAACCTTTGAAATTTATTGAAAAAAATTATAGGTTTCACGCCTGATATAGTTAGGAATTAGCATTTAAAAAACCTTGCAAATTCACTTAAAAAAACCATAGGTTTCAGGACTTATATAGTTAGGAATTAGCATTTAAAAAACCTTGCAAATTCACTTATAAAACCATAGGTTTCAGGCCTTATATAGTTAGGAATTAGCATTTTAAAAACCTTGCAAATTCACTTAAAAAACCATAGGTTCCAGGCCTTATATAGTTAGGAATTAGCATTTAAAAAACCATTGAAATTGCTCCTATATAGTTAGTTGTACTAACTATATTTTGCGCACCCGCAATCCACTGCTGATGATGTCACATATTACATCATTCATGACATGGTCAGTGACATCACTGATGACATCACTGATGACATCTCAAATGACATCACTGATGACATCTCATTTGACATCACTGATCACATCACTGATGATATCATTCATGTAATAATACGATGCACCTCCTCACACTCTAATATAACCTTTGATACACCCAGTGTTAAATACAGACTACCATTCTTGAAACCATTGACACACCAACACCAGTTACTACATACGCACTCACTGATTCCTAGGTCTACACACACATTCCCTCATTCACCCATAGAATCACTCATACATACAGTCACTCATCAATACAACACTATCATATGCACTCATACACCTATACAGACACTCACACACTGCCACTCATCCATGGAGTTACTCACACACCTAGTCAGTCATGCAAAGAATCAATCATACTTCCATTTCCTCAACTATACAGTTATACAGACAACACCTTACTTATTCAAACATATGCTAACACATACTTACTCTCTTATACAATCACTGATACAAGTACACAATGATCCATATAGCCACTCGCACATTCACTGGCTCTCATGTATAGTCATTTATATATGCCAACTCTCACATGCCCTGTGTTTTACATATGTACTTATTTGCACATGTAGCACTGAGATATCCATTCACTCACCAACACACCCATGCACACAGTCAACCGCCCATATAGCTGTTTCCACATGCACTCTTGAACTCATACACCTAGTGAATCAATTGCTCACACATCTATGCACAGAGTCACACACCTCCCATCCACCCACACACACACTCAGTCTCCCATTCAAATACTTGGGCAAACAATCAATAACCCATATAGCCACTCATATAGCTACTGATCAACACATGCAGCAGCTTACACAACAACAGACATACTGATGCACACATTCAGACAGTTTAGTCACTAACCCATGCATTTAGTAAGACACATTTAATCACTCACTCATACAGTCAGTCACGCACCTACAAAATCCTTCATCGCGACACTTATACATCCACTCATTCTTCAGTCAGTCAGTCAAAACACTTTATTTCGAATAATTAAAATCATAAAAAGACAAGCATAAACATATGTACATATATATACACATCATTTTTTACAGAATTCAATCATCAGGTATATGTACAAGGGATAAAAAGAGATAAAAATAAATGTAATCACAATACGTTCAAATGTCAGGATATCGTGAGAGTAAAAAACTATTTCATAAAATTTCAGAATAAATAAAAATAAATGTAATTTAAAAAGGGAAAGAAGTCAACTATAGACGTAGTACATATTTCATAGTATAATATACCTAACAACCCATACTCAACAAAAAGTATAAAGTGCAAAGTGCAAAGTGCAGTTAAAAAGCAACACATCGGTAAGATTTAACCTACTTTATCTACTTTATCTAACATATTCTTTCTCCGGACTGCGGCCACCAGAAAACTAGCGACACAAAACATGTCACGGGGGCAGCTTAACTTCTGTAAATACAAGAGGGCTGGTCTAACTTGCATAAAGCCAGCCTCCTTCAGGATCAGTAACAGATATTTGCCTCGCATTTCCTGATAAAATTCGCAAAACATAATAAAATGCATCGTATCCTGAACTGAAAAATTATCACATTTACAAGGTTTACTGTTTTCTGGTTTACCCCAGGTTGGGAAATCCCCCAGAGTAAGGTGTATTAGATTAAAGGGGAACTTTGATAAGAGCTGTCTATGAAAAGGGCGATTAACTATATTCAAATAAGGCTCAATTGAAGGAGATGTTGATAATAAAAAATTTGCTCTCACAGACACTTTCTTGAGTTCCCGCTCCTCTCGTTTAACACTAAGCATGTTAAGAAAATGTGTCTTTATCCAGCCAACATCCTCCCTTCTAATACAGTTAGGGGTAGTATAAATATCGGGGCGACCTAGATTTGTAAACATTGTTTTCAAATACAAAAGCCAGGGGATCATGTTCGCCCTATCTAGCGCTAAACAATCCACCAGAATTTGATGATTTAGGGTTACTTCCTGGTTCAGCCAGGTCTTAACCCAGCAAGTTAGAGGTGCCAGTCTAAGCTGGTCCGTCACATATCCTAGTCCTAACTCAGTGTGGACTGAATAGGTGGGTGAGGATTGTGGCAGACCCAGCAATGATCTTAAAAACTTATTTTCACCAAATTGAATTTTTTCATGAGATGTATAGCCCCAAATACTAGAACCATAGGACGCTATAGCGAGGTATTTAGATTTATATATGTGGAGAAGAGCCTCAATAGGTTTTGCCCCTAGCCTTTTAGCAAACCCCAGAACTGCCGAGATAGATCTAATCAGAGCATTACTTTTATGGATCTGCTGAGGTCCCCATGTCCCCCTTTGATCGAACAATACCCCTATATAAGTAAACATTGGAACCCTAGAGATAACTATGTTCTTACAGTGAAAGGTTTTCATTTTTTGGGACCTACAATTTTTGCCCACCACCATAATGTGTGATTTTTTGGTATTGACTTTTAGGTCTAGGGACTCCATGAACTCTCCAAAATAATCTAGTAGCTTCTGGAGCCCATTTCCAGTCCTTGTCAGAAGGACCGCATCGTCCGCATATAGGAGAACCGGTATCAGGGATTCTCCTATATGCGGCACGTCCCGTGTAGCTCGGTCTAGGCACCTCCCAGGGCATTGATGTACAAGGTGAACAATAGGGGGGCCAAAATACAGCCTTGTCTCATGCCCCTCCTAGAGCTAAAATAGTTTGTATATCTTCCCTCCTGGTTTACCCTCACTGTTGCAGACAAATCAGTGTGTAAAACCGCTAGAAAATTAACTAGGATTCAGAAAAGGGGGTGGTGGTGAACAGAGTGTCTGAATTAAGCAGACCACTCTTACCCAGTCCAAAGATCAGGGCTTGATCCATCACCGTTATTTATCTCACTGCACCATCCCAGCTCAGAACCTGGCTATATGCAAATCAGTCTGTCCCTGGCCCAGTGCATCATGGGAACAGGGCAGACTAAACTACCAAGCCAATTCTTCACCAGAAAGGAGACAAGCTACCGGGGACCGGTTTCTGGCATTTCAGCCTTCTTCGGCCCGGCTTGCTTGAATCCTGATGGTGCAGTGAGAAAGGGACTCATGTCTGAGTATACCCTGCCACACCTATAGTGGCCAAAAACGATTCAGAAAAGGGGGTGGTGATGAACAGAGTGTCTGAATTAAGCAGACCACTCTTACCCAGTCCAAAGATCAGGGCTTGATCCATCACCGTTATTTATCTCACTGCACCATCCCAGCTCAGAACCTGGCTATATGCAAATCAGTCTGTCCCTGGCCCAGTGCATCATGGGAACAGGGCAGACTAAACTACCAAGCCAATTCTTCACCAGAAAGGAGACAAGCTACCGGGGACCGGTTTCTGGCATTTCAGCCTTCTTCGGCCCGGCTTGCTTGAATCCTGATGGTGCAGTGAGAAAGGGACTCATGTCTGAGTATACCCTGCCACATCTATAGTGGCCAAAAACGATTCAGAAAAGGGGGTGGTGATGAACAGAGTGTCTGAATTAAGCAGACCACTCTTACCCAGTCCAAAGATCAGGGCTTGATCCATCACCGTTATTTATCTCACTGCACCATCCCAGCTCAGAACCTGGCTATATGCAAATCAGTCTGTCCCTGGCCCAGTGCATCATGGGAACAGGGCAGACTAAACTACCAAGCCAATTCTTCACCAGAAAGGAGACAAGCTACCGGGGACCGGTTTCTGGCATTTCAGCCTTCTTCGGCCCGGCTTGCTTGAATCCTGATGGTGCAGTGAGAAAGGGACTCATGTCTGAGTATACCCTGCCACACCTATAGTGGCCAAAAACGATTCAGAAAAGGGGGTGGTGATGAACAGAGTGTCTGAATTAAGCAGACCACTCTTACCCAGTCCAAAGATCAGGGCTTGATCCATCACCGTTATTTATCTCACTGCACCATCCCAGCTCAGAACCTGGCTATATGCAAATCAGTCTGTCCCTGGCCCAGTGCATCATGGGAACAGGGCAGACTAAACTACCAAGCCAATTCTTCACCAGAAAGGAGACAAGCTACCGGGGACCGGTTTCTGGCATTTCAGCCTTCTTCGGCCCGGCTTGCTTGAATCCTGATGGTGCAGTGAGAAAGGGACTCATGTCTGAGTATACCCTGCCACACCTATAGTGGCCAAAAACGATTCAGAAAAGGGGGTGGTGATGAACAGAGTGTCTGAATTAAGCAGACCACTCTTACCCAGTCCAAAGATCAGGGCTTGATCCATCACCGTTATTTATCTCACTGCACCATCCCAGCTCAGATCCTGGCTATATGCAAATCAGTCTGTCCCTGGCCCAGTGCATCATGGGAACAGGGCAGACTAAACTACCAAGCCAATTCTTCACCAGAAAGGAGACAAGCTACCGGGGACCGGTTTCTGGCATTTCAGCCTTCTTCGGCCCGGCTTGCTTGAATCCTGATGGTGCAGTGAGAAAGGGACTCATGTCTGAGTATACCCTGCCACACCTATAGTGGCCAAAAACGATTCAGAAAAGGGGGTGGTGATGAACAGAGTGTCTGAATTAAGCAGACCACTCTTACCCAGTCCAAAGATCAGGGCTTGATCCATCACCGTTATTTATCTCACTGCAACATCCCAGCTCAGAACCTGGCTATATGCAAATCAGTCTGTCCCTAGCCCAGTGCATCATGGGAACAGGGCAGACTAAACTACCAAGCCAATTCTTCACCAGAAAGGAGACAAGCTACCGGGGACCGGTTTCTGGCATTTCAGCCTTCTTCGGCCCGGCTTGCTTGAATCCTGATGGTGCAGTGAGAAAGGGACTCATGTCTGAGTATACCCTGCCACACCTATAGTGGCCAAAAACGATTCAGAAAAGGGGGTGGTGATGAACAGAGTGTCTGAATTAAGCAGACCACTCTTACCCAGTCCAAAGATCAGGGGTTGATCCATCACCGTTATTTATCTCACTGCACCATCCCAGCTCAGAACCTGGCTATATGCAAATCAGTCTGTCCCTGGCCCAGTGCATCATGGGAACAGGGCAGACTAAACTACCAAGCCAATTCTTCACCAGAAAGGAGACAAGCTACCGGGGACCGGTTTCTGGCATTTCAGCCTTCTTCGGCCCGGCATGCTTGAATCCTGATGGTGCAGTGAGAAAGGGACTCATGTCTGAGTATACCCTGCCACACCTATAGTGGCCAAAAACGATTCAGAAAAGGGGGTGGTGATGAACAGAGTGTCTGAATTAAGCAGACCACTCTTACCCAGTCCAAAGATCAGGGCTTGATCCATCACCGTTATTTATCTCACTGCACCATCCCAGCTCAGAACCTGGCTATATGCAAATCAGTCTGTCCCTGGCCCAGTGCATCATGGGAACAGGGCAGACTAAACTACCAAGCCAATTCTTCACCAGAAAGGAGACAAGCTACCGGGGACCGGTTTCTGGCATTTCAGTCTTCTTCGGCCCGGCTTGCTTGAATCCTGATGGTGCAGTGAGAAAGGGACTCATGTCTGAGTATACCCTGCCACACCTATAGTGGCCAAAAACGATTCAGAAAAGGGGGTGGTGATGAACAGAGTGTCTGAATTAAGCAGACCACTCTTACCCAGTCCAAAGATCAGGGCTTGATCCATCACCGTTATTTATCTCACTGCACCATCCCAGCTCAGAACCTGGCTATATGCAAATCAGTCTGTCCCTGGCCCAGTGCATCATGGGAACAGGGCAGACTAAACTACCAAGCCAATTCTTCACCAGAAAGGAGACAAGCTACCGGGGACCGGTTTCTGGCATTTCAGCCTTCTTCGGCCCGGCTTGCTTGAATCCTGATGGTGCAGTGAGAAAGGGACTCATGTCTGAGTATACCCTGCCACACCTATAGTGGCCAAAAACGATTCAGAAAAGGGGGTGGTGATGAACAGAGTGTCTGAATTAAGCAGACCACTCTTACCCAGTCCAAAGATCAGGGCTTGATCCATCACCGTTATTTATCTCACTGCAACATCCCAGCTCAGAACCTGGCTATATGCAAATCAGTCTGTCCCTGGCCCAGTGCATCATGGGAACAGGGCAGACTAAACTACCAAGCCAATTCTTCACCAGAAAGGAGACAAGCTACCGGGGACCGGTTTCTGGCATTTCAGCCTTCTTCGGCCCGGCTTGCTTGAATCCTGATGGTGCAGTGAGAAAGGGACTCATGTCTGAGTATACCCTGCCACACCTATAGTGGCCAAAAACGATTCAGAAAAGGGGGTGGTGATGAACAGAGTGTCTGAATTAAGCAGACCACTCTTACCCAGTCCAAAGATCAGGGCTTGATCCATCACCGTTATTTATCTCACTGCACCATCCCAGCTCAGAACCTGGCTATATGCAAATCAGTCTGTCCCTGGCCCAGTGCATCATTAGAACAGGGCAGACTAAACTACCAAGCCAATTCTTCACCAGAAAGGAGACAAGCTACCGGGGACCGGTTTCTGGCATTTCAGCCTTCTTCGGCCCGGCTTGCTTGAATCCTGATGGTGCAATGAGAAAGGGACTCATGTCTGAGTATACCCTGCCACACCTATAGTGGCCAAAAACGATTCAGAAAAGGGGGTGGTGATGAACAGAGTGTCTGAATTAAGCAGACCACTCTTACCCAGTCCAAAGATCAGGGCTTGATCCATCACCGTTATTTATCTCACTGCACCATCCCAGCTCATAACCTGGCTATATGCAAATCAGTCTGTCCCTGGCCCAGTGCATCATGGGAACAGGGCAGACTAAACTACCAAGCCAATTCTTCACCAGAAAGGAGACAAGCTACCGGGGACCGGTTTCTGGCATTTCAGCCTTCTTCGGCCCGGCTTGCTTGAATCCTGATGGTGCAGTGAGAAAGGGACTCATGTCTGAGTATACCCTGCCACACCTATAGTGGCCAAAAACGATTCAGAAAAGGGGGTGGTGATGAACAGAGTGTCTGAATTAAGCAGACCACTCTTACCCAGTCCAAAGATCAGGGCTTGATCCATCACCGTTATTTATCTCACTGCACCATCCCAGCTCAGAACCTGGCTATATGCAAATCAGTCTGTCCCTGGCCCAGTGCATCATGGGAACAGGGCAGACTAAACTACCAAGCCAATTCTTCACCAGAAAGGAGACAAGCTACCGGGGACCGGTTTCTGGCATTTCAGCCTTCTTCGGCCCGCCTTGCTTGAATCTTGATGGTGCAGTGAGAAAGGGACTCATGTCTGAGTATACCCTGCCACACCTATAGTGGCCAAAAACGATTCAGAAAAGGGGGTGGTGATGAACAGAGTGTCTGAATTAAGCAGACCACTCTTACCCAGTCCAAAGATCAGGGCTTGATCCATCACCGTTATTTATCTCACTGCACCATCCCAGCTCAGAACCTGGCTATATGCAAATGAGTCTGTCCCTGGCCCAGTGCATCATGGGAACAGGGCAGACTAAACTACCAAGCCAATTCTTCACCAGAAAGGAGACAAGCTACCGGGGACCGGTTTCTGGCATTTCAGCCTTCTTCGGCCCGGCTTGCTTGAATCCTGATGGTGCAGTGAGAAAGGGACTCATGTCTGAGTATACCCTGCCACACCTATAGTGGCCAAAAACGATTCAGAAAAGGGGGTGGTGATGAACAGAGTGTCTGAATTAAGCAGACCACTCTTACCCAGTCCAAAGATCAGGGCTTGATCCATCACCGTTATTTATCTCACTGCACCATCCCAGCTCAGAACCTGGCTATATGCAAATCAGTCTGTCCCTGGCCCAGTGCATCATGGGAACAGGGCAGACTAAACTACCAAGCCAATTCTTCACCAGAAAGGAGACAAGCTACCGGGGACCGGTTTCTGGCATTTCAGCCTTCTTCGGCCCGGCTTGCTTGAATCCTGATGGTGCAGTGAGAAAGGGACTCATGTCTGAGTATACCCTGCCACACCTATAGTGGCCAAAAACGATTCAGAAAAGGGGGTGGTGATGAACAGAGTGTCTGAATTAAGCAGACCACTCTTACCCAGTCCAAAGATCAGGGCTTGATCCATCACCGTTATTTATCTCACTGCACCATCCCAGCTCAGAACCTGGCTATATGCAAATCAGTCTGTCCCTGGCCCAGTGCATCATGGGAACAGGGCAGACTAAACTACCAAGCCAATTCTTCACCAGAAAGGAGACAAGCTACCGGGGACCGGTTTCTGGCATTTCAGCCTTCTCCGGCCCGTGTAAGAATTGGCTTTTGTAGTTTGGTTTGCCCTGTTCCCATCATGCGCTGGGACAGGAACAGACTAATTTGCATACAGCCAGGTTCTGAAACTGGGATGGTGCAGTGAGCTAAAGAACGGTGTTGGATCTAGCCCTGATCTCTTGACTGGGTGAGAGCTTTCTGCTTAATTCAGAGACTCTGTCCCTCACCACCCCTTGTTGTAAATATTTTTGTCCACCCTAAGCGTGGAAGGGTATTCTCAGATGTGAGACCCTTGCTCATTGCACCATCAGGATTCAAGCAAACCGGGCCGAAGACGGCTGTAATGCCAGAAACCGGTCCCCGGGAGCTTGTTTCCTTCCCAGTGTAAGAATTGGCTTTTGTAGTTTGGTTTGCCCTGTTCCCATCATGCACTGGGACAGGAACAGACTAATTTGCATACAGCCAGGTTCTGAAACTGGGATGGTGCAGTGAGCTAAAGAAGGGTGTTGGATCTAGCCCTGATCTCTTGACTGGGTGAGAGCTTTCTGCTTAATTCAGAGACTCTGTCCCTCACCACCCCTTGTTGTAAATATTTTTGTCCACCCTAAGCGTTGAAGGGTATTCTCAGATGTGAGACCCTTGCTCATTGCACCATCAGGATTCAAGCAAACCGGGCCGAAGACGGCTGTAATGCCAGAAACCGGTCCCCGGGAGCTTGTTTCCTTCCCAGTGTAAGAATTGGCTTTTGTAGTTTGGTTTGCCCTGTTCCCATCATGCACTGGGACAGGAACAGACTAATTTGCATACAGCCAGGTTCTGAAACTGGGATGGTGCAGTGAGCTAAAGAACGGTGTTGGATCTAGCCCTGATCTCTTGACTGGGTGAGAGCTTTCTGCTTAATTCAGAGACTCTGTCCCTCACCACCCCTTGTTGTAAATATTTTTGTCCACCCTAAGCGTGGAAGGGTATTCTCAGATGTGAGACCCTTGCTCATTGCACCATCAGGATTCAAGCAAACCGGGCCGAAGACGGCTGTAATGCCAGAAACCGGTCCCCGGGAGCTTGTTTCCTTCCCAGTGTAAGAATTGGCTTTTGTAGTTTGGTTTGCCCTGTTCCCATCATGCACTGGGACAGGAACAGACTAATTTGCATACAGCCAGGTTCTGAAACTGGGATGGTGCAGTGAGCTAAAGAACGGTGTTGGATCTAGCCCTGATCTCCTGAGTGGGTGAGAGCTTTCTGCTTAATTCAGAGACTCTGTCCCTCACCACCCCTTGTTGTAAATATTTTTGTCCACCCTAAGCGTGGAAGGGTATTCTCAGATGTGAGACCCTTGCTCATTGCACCATCAGGATTCAAGCAAACCGGGCCGAAGACGGCTGTAATGCCAGAAACCGGTCCCCGGGAGCTTGTTTCCTTCCCAGTGTAAGAATTGGCTTTTGTAGTTTGGTTTGCCCTGTTCCCATCATGCACTGGGACAGGAACAGACTAATTTGCATACAGCCAGGTTCTGAAACTGGGATGGTGCAGTGAGCTAAAGAACGGTGTTGGATCTAGCCCTGATCTCTTGACTGGGTGAGAGCTTTCTGCTTAATTCAGAGACTCTGTCCCTCACCACCCCTTGTTGTAAATATTTTTGTCCACCCTAAGCGTGGAAGGGTATTCTCAGATGTGAGACCCTTGCTCATTGCACCATCAGGATTCAAGCAAACCGGGCCGAAGACGGCTGTAATGCCAGAAACCGGTCCCCGGGCGCTTGTTTCCTTCCCAGTGTAAGAATTGGCTTTTGTAGTTTGGTTTGCCCTGTTCCCATCATGCACTGGGACAGGAACAGACTAGTTTGCATACAGCCAGATTCTGAAACTGGGATGGTGCAGTGAGCTAAAGAACGGTGTTGGATCTAGCCCTGATCTCTTGACTGGGTGAGAGCTTTCTGCTTAATTCAGAGACTCTGTCCCTCACCACCCCTTGTTGTAAATATTTTTGTCCACCCTAAGCGTGGAAGGGTATTCTCAGATGTGAGACCCTTGCTCATTGCACCATCAGGATTCAAGCAAACCGGGCCGAAGACGGCTGTAATGCCAGAAACCGGTCCCCGGGAGCTTGTTTCCTTCCCAGTGTAAGAATTGGCTTTTGTAGTTTGGTTTGCCCTGTTCCCATCATGCACTGGGACAGGAACAGACTAATTTGCATACAGCCAGGTTCTGAAACTGGAATGGTGCAGTGAGCTAAAGAACGGTGTTGGATCTAGCCCTGATCTCTTGACTGGGTGAGAGCTTTCTGCTTAATTCAGAGACTCTGTCCCTCACCACCCCTTGTTGTAAATATTTTTGTCCACCCTAAGCGTGGAAGGGTATTCTCAGATGTGAGACCCTTGCTCATTGCACCATCAGGATTCAAGCAAACCGGGCCGAAGACGGCTGTAATGCCAGAAACCGGTCCCCGGGAGCTTGTTTCCTTCCCAGTGTAAGAATTGGCTTTTGTAGTTTGGTTTGCCCTGTTCCCATCATGCACTGGGACAGGAACAGACTAATTTGCATACAGCCAGGTTCTGAAACTGGGATGGTGCAGTGAGCTAAAGAACGGTGTTGGATCTAGCCCTGATCTCTTGAACGGGTGAGAGCTTTCTGCTTAATTCAGAGACTCTGTCCCTCACCACCCCTTGTTGTAAATAGAAAATTAACTAGGGCAGGGTCAACACCAATGTCTAATAATATAGACCACAGTTTCGCTCGATTGACTAAGTCAAATGCCGAGGAGAGGTCCATAAACCCTAGGTATAGGGACCCCTCCTTGGCTACCGTATATTTGCCTATCAAGAGCTGAAGGTTCAGACACTGGTCCAGAGTGCTTCTTTTTTCTCTGAATCCATATTGGAAGTCAGACAGGACCCCTCTGCCATCCAACCACTACCTGAGTCTCCCCAATACAGCTCTCCCCAAGATCTTAACAGACAAATCTATCAGGGAGATGGGTCTGTAGCATGCAGGGTCCCCTCTGACACCCTTCTTAAACACCGGAACAATGACTGACGTTAACCAGGAATCAGGGACCCTACTTTCAGTAATAGAGATTACAAATTCATACCATTTGTATTCATTAATTCAAAAAACAAAACTTTTAGATGCAAAAAAGATTTTAATTCAAGATTGCATGCATCCTATTCAATGGATATAGTACTCATTAAACATTTATTTGATACCAACAAGTTTATATACAGTGTACGTGCCCACATTCACAACGGGGAGGGGATGGCGTGAGGGAAAGTGTAGGGGATAGGATAAACGTGGTCTGAATCATTCAGTGACAAGTCTTATTCATGTTTTTAAGACAGTGTACATGTGGTCCCTTAAAATCAGGGCCACAGCTTGAGGCTCCTATAGAGTCCAAAAATTATGACTAGCAAAACAGGCCTAACTCCGTTAAAGCCGTAAGTGTCTGAATAGGGACCGGAGTTGGTCGTTGGTTGTGTAGTCGTCTACGTTTCGACCCAAAACCAGTAGGAAACTTTTCCTTACGAAAGGGTCTTCATCAGGACAAAGAAAGTTGTGGGTGGGCAACCTCCTAAGGGACAATTAGAAAAACGAATTAGAAACACACCATTCCTGCCTTCAAATTCATAGGATGGTGGTACATGGTTGTCAGTTAAAAGGGACCGTGTTGTCTATCTATGTCTGAATCCCACATGTTAGATTGAAAAGTATAAACTAACGCTCACCTTTCGCAAGGGGCGAGAGGAGTAGGATCAAAGGATGGATTTTCTTAGTCCAGGCTGATGGTTGGAAACCCTGGATGTTAGAGAAAAGACTGATGTTTTTAACAAGTCTATGGGTCAATATCATACCTACAGGTCTGCAAGTCAAAGTGGAACCAGCTATCTTTGTAGATATTCCAAAATTTCGTGAAGGATTTAGTTTTGTTGCAAATAACTGTTCTAGACATTGGATGGTGTTGGGGATAGAGACTGCAGCAGAACAGGTGGCTGTACTTACCAAACAGATAGCCGAATTGAAGGCAAGCATCTCAGGCGATAGCACGCTCACCAACTCAAAAGAAGCGCTATCCAAACTTGTTGAGACTCTACAAGATTTTGAGACCTCAAACATCAAGAAGAAGCTTGACAAACTAGCCCGTGATCTTAAATTCTACGACAAGAAGAAAACATATCCATACCTATCTGAGGATTACTTTCGACAGGACCAACAAGGACGCTTTACGAATCGAGGCTACAGAGGTGGCAGATCCAGAGGACACTTCACCACATTCTCTGACTCTTCCTATAGTTCTGGAGAAGACTCAGAACAAGCAGGTCCCAGCAATTCCTACGGATATCAGGATAATTACAGTCCCCAATACCAACCCAATTCTTTTTTAGAACAAGGGACATGGAGACCGCCCCGCGGATGAGGCAACAACTGGAACCGGGGGACAGGACGGGGACAGCAAGGCCCCCAGATGCAGTGGGACAACGACGGTGGCAGAGGCCGCGGCACGAAACAAGTTCGATTTCAGCCGGAAGAACACGGGGAACGCTCAACCAGGCGCAAGAATTACAGGTGGTAAGAACAACAGACACACCAATCATCAATCTGTCCTCGCATGAACTCAATGAGGATGAACGTAGAGTGCTGAGCAAGGGTTTGTCTTTAGTCCCTACAACCCCCCCGAACAGTTTCAATACATTAATGGAACTTTCCAAATTCTTTAGGAAAATAAGACTGCGATTCTTTTTTAAAAACAGATCGCCACCGATGAATACTTCTGTAACTGGATTCAGAGTACCATCCACCTTTGTACCCCAGTCTAATGCAATGAGCCACCGCATACTGGCTTACGAAAGCATCATTACTGAAGAGGTCAAGAAAATCTTGAGAGAGAAGACTTACGTGAGATATAATATCCGTAAGAGCGAAAGAACAGCACTGATCACTCTGAAATCAAATCCCAGTGTTGTTGTAAAGCCAGCAGACAAGGGCGGGGCAATCATCATTCAAGATGTATCTAAGTACAAAGGAGAGATCTTGCGCCAACTAAATGATGGGATAAGTTATAGGCGACTGCCATCTGACCCCACACGAGACCTGGCCACGGAAATTCAACGGGTGACGCAGGAAGGTGTCCAACAAGGTTTCCTCACGGATCAGGAATACCGTTATCTTAATCAAAGCCACCCACGAATACCGACTATCTATACCTTACCCAAGGTACACAAAGACCTACACAATCCCCCGGGGCGACCCATCGTCTCCGGGTGTGGTTCCATTCTTGAGCCTTTATGCCGGTATATAGACTTTTTCTTGAAACCACTAGCCGAAGCTACTTCCACCTATCTGAGGGATACTACACATACGATCACTTTGGTTGATGGGAAACCCTTTAACCCAGATGAAGAACTACTGGTCACGTGTGACATTGTGTCGCTGTACACAAGCATCCCACAGGAGGAGGCCTTAATGGTGGCCACTGAAGCCCTTGACAGTCGTGATGCCCCAGTGCAAGTACCAACCACATTCATAATTCTTCTACTTAAGATTGCCATGATGAGGAACTATTTCATGTTTCAGAATGTGTTTTATTTACAAACGAAGGGTGTGGCAATGGGGGCAGCCTTTGCCCCAGACCTGGCCATTTTGTTCATGGCCTTCTATGAAAAGACCTTTGTCATCTGTGACCAAAATCCATTTCATCATCATATACAACTTTGGGTACGGTACATTGATGATGTGCTGCTAATCTGGAAGGGCAATAACAATGAGCTTGAACTTTTCCACGAATGGTTAAATTCACGGTCCCCAGACATCCAATTTACAAAACAAGCTAGCAACAAAAAGATTGATTTCCTAGACATTACATTAGTGGCAGAGGGAGGCACTCTACATACCACCTTATTCAGAAAACCTGCAGAACGGAATTCATTATTAAAGTATTCCAGCCACCACCCTAGGAGCCTTCGGGACAATTTACCCTACGGACAGTTCCTCCGTGTACGCAGGAACTGCAGCAAAAAGGAGGATTATATGCTACAATCTGAGATTTTGATGGCACGCCTAATAGAGAGAGGCAATCCTAAGCGGCTCATCAAACGCTCTAGAAAGAGAGCTTGGTTCTGCCACCGTGAAACACTTCTCGAACCAACAGTACGCAACTGTCAATCAGAAGAACGCATGATTTGTGTCACCACCTTTTCGACCAAGAGCCATTCAATCAAAAAGGTTATAAATAAACACTGGAACCTTATTGCAAAGGATCTAGATATAACAAACGTGCCGAGGCACGCCTTCAGGAAGGCCAGGAATGTCAAAGACCATGTAGTTTCATCGTTCTTAGAGTGCCCACCCGAACCCACTATAACCTCATGTTGGAACCAACCACGGGTAGTGGGACATTACAGATGCGGTAACTGCAAAGCTTGCCCGTCTACTATTCAATCTAAAGAATTTGTCTTCAAAGATCATCGACACATACTTAAACACCACACGAACTGCAACACCAAAAATGTGATCTACGGAATTATCTGTCCATGTGACCTCATTTATGTTGGTCAGACTCAGCAACGTGTAAAAGCACGGTTCCTTTCACATTGCAGCAGAATTAGATGCAAGGTACCTGGGGCACCTCTAGTTGAACATTGTACAACACATAACCATCTGCCTGAATCACTAAAATGGGTAGTTTTGGAACACGTCACACTAGGCCCAAGGGGAGGAGATCTATCTAATATCCTGAATATCAGAGAGCTCAAGTGGATCTACACCTTTAATTCTGTAGTTGAGGGTCTCAATGAATCTGAAAATAGTTTCGCGCAATTGGCGATTCTTTAGGGTAACATGCTGAACCCTGTTTTCCATTTATACATCTGTGATTACGCGAACTGATTGTCCTTCTGATTATCACCACATGGGATGTTGGAGTCTACACTATCCTACGCGATTTGTGCACTCCCCTGTCCACAATAACCGTCACCTCAATGTATAGTACCATGTGAATACAATGTTGGTATATTCTTCTAAAAATAATGCATGTAAGAGTTTTCACTATCCTATGAGATAAGTGCACTCTAGATACAAATGGATTGTTTGGAACCTGACTCGGTTGTTCTTCAAAAACAAACCTTAAATGAACTAATTGATTGAAACTGAATATTTGTTTAACAGTATTTTACTCATTGATAGCATGGTTTGTTGCGGCAGACTAGGCTTATTTGATTATTTTCCTTCGAACCACCAATGTGTCAGATGAGATATAACATAGCCAAGAGGAATGCAGGGATATAATTCATGATTTATTTTGAACCACAATAAGAAATATAACATTGCCTAGAGGTACGCATTGATATAATTTACATAACCCTTGAAATTGTTTTTGAAATGGGTTGAGTCTTTCTTCCATCTTTAAAACTCGAGGCTCCGCCCCCTTTTTTGGAACAACCAGGAAATGTTTAGCTCCAAAGCGGTGTTTTAATATAGAGAACGCAGCGGCAGCGGGAACACATATCCTATGCAAGTGTGCACGAACGCTGAGCACTTCTGACTCGGGCAGACTTACGGACGTCTTAGAAGGTAATCATAGACAGCCCCCTCGCCTGCTACTGGGTTTAACTGCGCGTCCTAATCACGGACATTTCCCTGAATTGTGTTTGTTCAACCTGCTGTAGGAGGCGGTGAACATCACGGAAGATTCGGTCCCTCCTTATTCAAAACCATCTCGCAGTGGAGGTAGGAAAGCGTGGAGCAAGGCTCTTTATATTTAACGTTTATAAGCGTTTCCCGATTAATGCAAACTCAGACTGCTTTCATTTTTACTCGTTCTTTAGGTAGAATTGCGCACCCTCCCATGAGAAGTGTTAATTTATGACTGAAAATTCGACTGCTTTAAAGGATAAATTTCCTGTAGCTTCTCCTGGTAATGTTACCCATTTGATTTTTTTTTTAAAATAAATGTTCCTTACATTTCACGTTTACAAGCGCTCAAGGATTTATGTAAATTAGATTACTTTCTCTTCCCTCAGGCAGATTTTCATGCGGATTTCTTGAATAGGTTGAATTTCCATTATGCATCCTCCCAAGAGAAGTGGTAATCTATAAAAGAAAAAGTCTACTGCTTTATAGGATAATTCTCCTGCAGCCTCTCCCGGTAATGATACTTGTTTACACACAAGGTATCCCAATAGCTCCTGCCTAAGAAATACTAATACCAGTTCACTGTTCAAATTTCTTTTTACATGTAGGTTTTCCACCAAAAATCGTGGTTGCCCCCAATGGAAAAGTGTGACTGAGTGAATTCTCCTACACAGTTTACACAGGATCCACCTATTCTATTCACTAACCTGTTGATAGTGGTAAGCCTGTTTAGGGTGACTTTTTGAAACACCAAGAATGGTTCCAAGTATGATATCTTTTCTGCAAGAATATATTCCATCTTTTCATCTTGTAGGCTGAAAATCCTTACCCACCGACAAAAAATCCTAGAATAACCAGCCAAGACGCTAACCTGTAGAGGTCAACAGGTAAAACATACTTAGGAATCTATGACCCTTCATCTTTTTGAGCTTATAGCAATGTGTGCGGACAAGTTCTTTTAAGCATAGATGTTTTTGCACATCATTTTTAAAGATCAGACCGGCATAATCTTCTGTATATATTCTAACTGTACTAGCTGACACCCCATAGACTTGTTAAAAACATCAGTCTTTTCTCTAACATCCAGGGTTTCCAACCATCAGCCTGGACTAAGAAAATCCATCCTTTGATCCTACTCCTCTCGCCCCTTGCGAAAGGTGAGCGTTAGTTTATACTTTTCAATCTAACATGTGGGATTCAGACATAGATAGACAACACGGTCCCTTTTAACTGACAACCATGTACCACCATCCTATGAATTTGAAGACAGGAATGGTGTGTTTCTAATTCGTTTTTCTAATTGTCCCTTAGGAGGTTGCCCACCCACAACTTTCTTTGTCCTGATGAAGACCCTTTCGTAAGGAAAAGTTTCCTACTGGTTTTGGGTCGAAACGTAGACGACTACACAACCAACGACCAACTCCGGTCCCTATTCAGACACTTACGGCTTTAACAGAGTTAGGCCTGTTTTGCTAGTCATAATTTTTGGACTCTATAGGAGCCTCAAGCTGTGGCCCTGATTTTAAGGGACCACATGTACACTGTCTTAAAAACATGAATAAGACTTGTCACTGAATGATTCAGACCACATTTATCCTATCCCCTACACTTTCCCTCACGCCACCCCCTCCCCGTTGTGAATGTGGGCACGTACATTGTATATAAACTTGTTGGTATCAAATAAATGTTTAATGAGTACTATATCCATTGAATAGGATGCATGCAATCTTGAATTAAAATCTTTTTTGCATCTAAAAGTTTTGTTTTTTGAATTAATGAATACAAATGGTATGAATTTGTAATCTCTTTTCTCGAGTCTCGGGACCCCTTCCTTTCATTCTAATTGCTACCCAGGTCCCTACTGACTTTATTGGGTTTAACCCTGTTTTTTCATAACCTACTTTCAGTAATGGCATTAAACACATTCGTTAAAATCCCTGCCCAGAAATGAGGGAAATGGCCGTAGAAATCAGCCGGGACCCCGTCAGGGCCAGGGGCTTTATTTTTGGACATATCCCGTATGGCCTTTTCTATCTCTACCTTATTGAAAGTAATCGGGATTCCAGATGGATTGATGATCGGTTCTTGCCCCAGAGAGCAAGAATCCTGCTCATAGATCCCCTTAAAGTGCGTCAACCATTTTTCATCGGGGATAACACAGTCTAGTGCTGAATTGTTGTCCACGGAGAAAAAAGGGTGATTAACGGTAGTCCAAAATTTGCTGCTATCACGTAGCACCTCCACAGAGAGGAGTTTTTCCCAGGCCTCTTCCTTAATTTCTTTTTTACGTTTCATAATTGCCCTTTTATACTCCTTCCTTAGTGCACTAACTGCTCCTTTATTTCTTGGTCTACGTTTCAGCTCCTCAAGGAGAGAGCTATGAGCTTGGGAACAATTTTTGTCAAACCATCTTTCCACTCTAACAGATGATTTCCCATTTTTGACTCTCAGATCTTCAGCGACTTGCTGGCAAATAGCAGTATAAGCGTCAATTACTGTCGTACTATGAGCGGAAGAATCAAGGCAGGTTCCCAAATGAGCATCTGTTTTACTAAAAAAATCCTCATAAAATACTTCAGGAAGTACCTTCGACCATTTAAGCCTCGTACCCTGGTCCTTAACTGTCAGGTGCCCAAGTTCCTTCATTAATACATCCTGTGATCCTGTTCCTGCCTCTAACTGCACCTCTAGGGTAACAGGGTTGTGGTCACTAAAAGCGGATGGCAATACTTTATATGACAGAGTACTTAGTAACACCCAATGTGACATAAATATATAATCAATCACGGTGCCTGACTCTGTGCCCTTAAAGATAATAATCCTATCTCCCTTTTCATTTACCTCGGGCTCGCTTAGATTCATAGAGGCTAAAAATTCCTCTAGGGCATTGCCATGAATGTTGTGCTCAAAATGGGAATGGGCCACCCCCGGAGGCCCAAAATCATACTCTGTTTGACATTGTAAATCACATAAATGTGTGTTAAAATCTCCCATAAAAATAATTTCAAAAATCGAATTGTGTTTTGCTTTATAATCTGACAGAAAACTATCTAGAGTAGTAATGTGCTGACTCAATAGCACACCGTCCTTAGCGTTATAAAAATTTATCAGAAGAATTTTTGTCTGATTGGGCATCACCCACTCCACAATTAGGAAATTCTTTGAGTCTGCCTCCACCTTGGTAAAAGAACCACTCAATCTTAATGAAGTAAGGAGGATTAACCCACCTTTTGCTCTACCCGCTATCCCCGGGGTAGCAGGCACAACAAAACTAGTGTACCCATTCAGAAAACAGTACTCTGCAGGGTCCCATGTTTCCTGCAGAGCAATAATATCAAAATCATTTATAAAATCCAACCAAATAGCATCATTCCATTTAGCCTTAATGCCCGCAATATTCCAGCTCACCAATCGACACAGTGTATCATGCTTAACTTGGGGCGAAATATCTAGGGGTTGGTGACTACCATCCGTTAGTCAGTCAATTTCCTCCAAATCTGACAACGGAGCAAAATGATTATGCAGAGGTATGTCTATCCTCCCTACGCAAGATTGGGCTTAGTGGAGAATGGGTTTGTAGTAGTGGCTACAGTGGGCGTGATAACTCCTCCAGTTTTGGGATTGGGGTTAATAGTCAGGCCATTGGGAAGTACAGTGGGTGTCATTAAATCTCTATCATCTGTTGATATGTGTGCAGGAGTGGTGAAATTCCTACCATGTCTGTTTTTGGGGGGGGTAAAAAAATCCCAATGGTAATGGTCTAATACCAGGAGAGCCTAGCTCAGAGGCATCCCAAAACAATCTGTGGGCTATGTTTGGTCTATCAAAATTCACCACCACACAATCTCCTGGAATGTTTTTGGGAGCATGCCCCACCCATCTCACTCTTCTAGCCATGATGACATTAGAGGCTATATCAGGTCCCCCACTACTATAGTAAGCACACAGTTTTTTTGAAAGTGTTAATAGCTCATGAGAGGATTCAAACCTACTTTCAGAGAATGCAGGAACCCCTGTAAATACTGCAACTAGTGGGGCGGCATCAGGGGGCAAGTCTTGCTTTTTCCTGGAATATGTGCCCTGATTCAATTTCAATTCCCCGTGTCTACCCTCTATCTCTTCCCTTCTTACATTTCCAGAGCTTCCCCTCGCAGTTCTGTCCAAGGGGACACTACCCCCTGGGATGGAAGGCACAATATTGACATTAGTAGGCACAGTATTGACATTAGTAGGACCCTCATCACATATCATCAATGAATCACCCACCGGGTCCCGGCCCCTAGGTGGGCTAAGAGTACCCATGTGACGGTTAGAGCCCCCTTTCGTGACCCTACCCTCCTTCTTAGACTGGGAATCTTCAACCTGCTGCTCCTTGTATTCAGTGATAAACTTTCCAATTTGATCACATTTTTTCGGCAGGCCATCCACACAAATATTTAGGGTATCTACAATATCTTTAGCTATGCCCATCAATAGAGGTTCCAGTTGGGATGTAAACATTTTTTCCACAAGGGCTTCAAGGTTGTGCATAAGATGTGGGTCACTCCTTTGAGGTCTAGATATAGACTTTGAGGGTTTTATACATTTCCTAGAGTTCTTTTGTTTCCTCATTTTCTGAGGATCAGGAGACCTTTGAAGATCACCTTCAGCCCCCGATAAGTCTATTACAGTGTCATTCTCTATTGGCCCATTGCCTGGCTCAGGCCCTCTCGTGAATGTTTCTATTACTATAGTCGGTTCCAGAGGTACAGTGGGCATAGGGGTAATACTACTGCTAACATCGTTATGAACATTAGCAGGTGTAGTCAGGCCCAGTTCTATTTCGGCGTGTGCAATTTCTTTAGACAATACACCCACGGCGGAAGTTAGATACGAAATAATGCTTTCTGATTGTCTAGGTACTTTTGCTTTTTTACCTTCAGAGTCACCATTGCTCGGTTGTTTACGCTTGCCCATTCTAGAGTGTTTCTTAGGGGGGGAGCCCGTCCCAGCCCCAGCTGGCCCCTGACGGCCACAGAAGGCCCGCCCTCTGCCCGGGCTCAGCCCGGCGACCGCCCGCGAGCGTCCCGCGGGGCGGGAGGTACAGCCCCCTCTTATGCTCCTCCGGGCGCGGGAGTCATGCGCGGCTGTGAGCGTCCCTGGATGTCAGGAGGGGACGCTGGGAATTGTAGTCCCGCAGGTGATGGTTAACGCTCCCCCCTCTCCACGGCCGCGATGTGTGAAGCGGCGGCGGGGGAGAGCGAAGGTGGATGCCAAAGTGTCCTTTCAGAGCCCCCAGTGAGCGTACTCATTCTTCAATATGTAAAACATATATAAACTTTACAGAAACACACAGTCACTGGATGATGTCATCAGTGATGTCATCAGTGATGTCAAATGAGATGTCATCAGAGATGTCATCAGTGATGTCATTTGAGATGTCATCAGTGATGTCATCAGCGATGTCACTGACCATGTCATGAATGATGTAATATGTGACATCATCAGCAGTGGATTGCGGGTGCGCGAAATATAGTTAGTTCAACTACCTATATAGGAGCAATTTCAATGGTTTTTTAAATGCTAATTCCAAAATATATAAGGCCTGAAACCTATGGTTTTTAAGTGAATATATATATATATATATATAATATATATAATATATATATATATATATATATATATATATATATATATATATATATATATATATATATATATATTCCACTCCTTCCTGCTTCTTCAGGCACGGCACGCAGGACACAAAGACCACCACACAGCTCGTCCAGTACAACAGGTCAGTTTATTATCGCCTTAGTTCTCCCTCTGGCATGACGCGTTTGGGTATGGACTACCCTTGATCACATATATATATATATATATCAACTTAAAGCTCATCTTGGAATCTCCAGTGCCTCGGCGATCAAACAAAAGACCAGCGAATCCCAAATAGTGGCAAAAGGGTTTATTTATTCCAGAAAATTCAGCAGCGTAGCAGACGACGCGTTTCGGGCATAAATATGTGACATTTCTATTGTTCTATTGCGCGATCCTACCCAAACGTCAGTAGAGCACTGTAAATTGTCAAAGACAAGCATGAACTTCACAATTAAGAGGAATATAAAAGGAAGCAGGATTGCGGATGGTTAATGCACTGTGATTCTGTATTCTTTAAAAAGATGAGTCTTCAACTCTTTCCTAAATTTGAGGAGTGTTGGTGATGTCTTGATGGCTACGGGGATGTTGTTCATTATCAATGGAAATGGCCTGTATTACTTTATTTGCAAATTACACCTGCCTGCCCTGTAGATCATGCCAACTCAGCCTTATATTCTTATCAAGTTACTAAATTGAGTGTTGTCAAATTTGGTAAAGTTAACACCTGTTACAGACATGCCTGATGGTCCTTTTATTTTGTGTAGGAATTTTGCACCACTGTTTCTTGTGCAGCATGCGTGTGTGTGTGTGTGTGGGGGGGAGGGGGGGTAATGTATTCTAAAATATCTTACATTAAAATGTCAACTTGCATAAATATTGTGTGCCACATTTAATTTACAAAAATACCAGCCCCATGGGGAGTAGCTTTTCTATTACTAATTACAACGAGGTGATTTATTATAGATGATATTTAGGACACAATGTGTATCTACTACTACATTTTAACAACAATAATCTGGTCCCAGACCATGTCAAAACATTGCAGCTCTGCAAACTGTGCTTTCACTGTAGGGAATCCTAAACTGATGGTGGGTTCACTGCACACTGTCATGTCTGCTTGATAAATTGAAAATATATTTTCATTCATTAGACAAACACAACAATTTTCGGTGCCATTGTTTTTGATGTTATAGAGTTTTACACACCACACTTGAGGCATGCTGGGAATTGTGGTTTCCTTTACTTGTTGATGTGCTTCTGGGAGCGAGAGTAGCACATATATAGTCCTAGCATGAGCCTCCATGTGCATCTGGTAGCACTGGATTCTGCTAATGAACAGGACACCAGCGCTTCCTTGGATGCTGACATTTAAAGCTGTCTGTTTCTGCTGCTGCTGGAAGGCTTGCAAAAAAAAGCTTTTGACAAGTTGACATTTAAAGGTACACAAATGAGTGTTGTAGCAGTCAGAAACGGGAAGAAATGATGACAGTCTCACCCACATTACAGTTAGTCTTTATCGCTTGCCCTGGAGTCCTGTCAAAAGGCCACAGAAATGCATCAGTTCTGCTGCCATGATAAATTAGCTTATTAGCTACTAGAGTCCACCTTGCCATTGACTGCACACAACACTCACACTTGAGCTTCCAGTACTCCTGAATGTGCCAATGTGACCAATATATTCGGGTCCAGGTGGACTTCTGTTATGGATTTATATTTTCCTTGCATGCTGCCATTCCCCAGGGTCTTTTATTTGCACTGTTCCACTTATGCGAATTGCCCCAGACAAAGACATAATATACTATCATTGGTCACAGTATTTAAAACTCTCCCTGCCCTTTGCTCTTTTATCCAGTTCACATTTTTTTGTTGTTGCAAGTTAATGCAGAGCCTTATGTGGTCAATGGATGGACAAAACCAAAGCTACAAAACTTAAAACGAGAAAGCAATAAGTATACATCTATATTAACAAGAATTGGCAAAGCTAATAGGTCTTGTCTTTTGGACCAATTGGCATTGCCAATGGTTGTTAGTAATGCTGTGAAACATGGCTAAAGAGGAAACAAAAAAAGCATTGGCAAAACAGATAGGTCTCGCCTATAGGTGAGCAATTTGCTTTAGCAGTCGAGTGGGGTTGGGGAACCAGTTGTGGGACAGTAAAAAAAAGCACTATCACGGAGCCAGCACTGGCAACTTCATAGCACTTTTTTTTAAACCTTATGTCAATTGCAAGGCAAAAAAATAAACAAAGCTGGGACAGGTGGGAGGGGGAGAATAAACAGGGACACAAGGAGAAAAAACAGCAGAAACAGGATGGGGTGGATAGGAGGGAAGAAGAACATTTTGGTTGGGGTAGAAGAAACAGGGATGAGGTGAGGAGAAGGTAAAAAGGCATTATTACGCGGGCAGCATTGACCATGTACTAACACTATTTTTAGAAGAGATTCTATTTGAATCACAGTGCGCAACCTATGGCCAGCGGTGGGACACTAATCAAACTGAATTAATTTGTGCTTGGTCTATGTGCCACAAAAAGATTAGAAAGTGATACAATGCACGCACTGCTCAATTAGAATACAGCAAAGAAGAGTGACAAGGATGCTTATGAATGGTAATCGATGAGCGGTTTCCATGCTCATTATTGAACACAAGAGTCTCTCAAGCGAGGGAGCATGTGCTAGCTCATGCTCACACAGGCTGGATCTAAAAAAGTGGTATGATGTGTCCACTGCATCCATTTCATTTTGAAGGTGACTGCAGCAGGCATGCACGTGCATACAAAATGTGCTGGTGCCTTTTTTTTCTTCTTATTCACTGATCCAACTTGGATTGGAAAAATTCAAAACAAAGGTAGTGCAGAAGCATTTGTTTTTCAAAAAGTGGGTGTAAGCAACATGGTGAGAGTTGGTGGGGGTAGCATCATGAAGTACATAACAGAAGTACATAACACCAGGGAGAGAACGCAAAATTGAAGGTAGGGGAACAGAAGCACACAGGTGAGAGAGAGCGCAACGGGAAATGAGGGAGATAAATACAGTAAAGAAAGCAATGCATGGGGAGAAGCACACAAGGACAAGCACAGCATAAGGGGGAGAGTGTGAAGCACATTGGTGGGAGCAACATGGAGTGAGGCAGAATGACAAAGAGAAGAACATAAGGGAGTCAAAATGAAAACACATACAGTGTCATGAAGTGTTAAACCAAAACGAATAAAAGAAGTGCCTGAAAAGTAAGCAGTGGATGGAGACAAGTAATGAGGCCATGCTCGAAGGGAGAGATAAACACAAGAAGAGAAATGAAAGCCCACACAACTAGTCTTCAAAGCAGGGTTGACTGCATTTGTTTCTTTATTAAAAGCATAACACGTAATGCAATGAACGCAATATTTCTTATTCCCACGCACAGCAATTAAAAAATGTACAAGGCAATCAAATATGAAGTTTATGCAAATGTGAATCTGCCTAGCCAATACTCGCCCTAGGGTTCACAGCAACATCCTACCATAGACTCTCTTCTCAACATTCACATTTTAATTTCCATAAAACAGGCCTTCAAGTTGTTAGACAGCTATGAATGACATGTAAATGTTTTTTAATCTTTGATATGGTTTAGGAATATTAGATATCTAGGTGGCTAGTTTCAAGTGAGAACAAGGAACTTCTGAGTAAACAAACACAAATGCAGGTCACAACTTTCAATAAAAACAATAATCAAGAGAGTTGAAAATAGTTGTTAAGAAATGTAAAATGAAGAGCTTTTAATTTGAATTTGAATTTAAAAACATTTATTGAGCGCGCTTATACCAAGCGGTTTCATGGCGCTTTGAAGATTACGACCAGCAAACAGCAGCAGGGGAGGGCATACTAGGTGGTAAAGGCACTAGAAAAAAGAAAAGTTTTCAAGTTTTTCCAGAACTCTAAATAAGAGGATGAAGTTCGAAGCACCAGGGGGAGGGAGTTCCAGAACACTGGTGCAAGGGCCGCAAATTTCGCCCCGCCAGTTTACTTTTTCTTAAAGCGGGGTATGGCCAGAAGTGCCATGTGGGTAGAGCGGAGTTCTCTGCCCGGTAAGTAGGGACTGACAGCTGAGCAAATGAACTCAGGAGCAGTGCCCATCCTGGCCTGAAAAGTGAGGCAGCCTAGTTTGAATAGGGACCAGGGGGAGGGAGTTCCAGAACACTGGTGCAAGGGCCGCAAATTTCGCCCCGCCAGCTTTCTTTTTCTTAAAGCGGGGTATGGCCAGAAGTGCCATGTGGGTAGAGCGGAGTTCTCTGCCCGGTAAGTAGGGACTGACAGCTGAGCAAATGAACTCAGGAGCAGTGCCCATCCTGGCCTGAAAAGTGAGGCAGCCTAGTTTGAATAGGGACCGTTCTCTCACGGGCAGCCAGTGCAGTGCCTTCAGCAATGGAGTGGCTCGATGGAATTTAGGCAGTCCATGAATCAGGCGGGCAGCCTGATTCTGCACTAACTGCAAGCAGTGTATGGCGTAGGCCGGTGTGCCGTTGTAGACTATGTTTCCATAATCAAGGCGCGAGAGCACCATAGCCATTACGATGACCTTTAGCGCCGGAAAGGAGAAAAAGCGGGGTATTTTCCTGATTATCCTGAGAGAGAAGAAGCAGGAGGATATCACCGAACTGACTTGGGAGTGCACAGAAAGTTGAGAGTTAAGCAGAATCCCAAGGGTTTTAACTTTAGGGACCGGGAGTGGGGGGGCACCGAGTGATGAGGGCCAAAATGATGGGGACCATGGACTGCAACCACCTCCAGTCAAGACCAGCTCAGTCTTGTCTGGATTGAGCTTGAGGTGGTTGCAGTTCATCCAGTCCTGAATGAATAACATAACAGTTTGAACATTCTGAGCGGACGAGGGGGAATGGGAAAGATTGAAGATTAGCTGGGGGTCATCGGCGTAATTAAACACTGTGACCTCCAGCTGCTGTAACATAAAAATGAGGGGGTAGATGTATAAATTAAACAAAAGGGGGGAAAGTGATGAGCCCTGAGGGACGCCACACTCCACCTTACGGGAGGCGGCAGTGAAGCCAGCAAGGTGGACCGCTTGAGCCCTGTCGCACAGGAAGGACTCAAGCCATGAGAGGGCTAAGCCCTCTATGCCCGCCGCCCTGACACGGGTGAGAAGGATGGAATGGTCCACCATGTCGAAGGCGGCGGGCAGGTCCAGAAGGATAAGGGCCTGCGGGAGATTGGTGTCAATGCCCTCGCGAAGTCCATCCATTACCGAAATCACTACCTTCTCCGTGGAGTGTAGAGGTCGGAAGCCCGCCTGGCGGGGGGAGAGGCAATGATTTGCCTCCACGTGAGCGCTCAGGGTGGTGGTAACATGGGTTTCCAGAACCTTTCCCAAACAGGGCAGCAGGGAAATGGGGCGGTAATTGGAAGGGGATGAGGGATCGGCGCCAGGTTTTTTCAGGATTGGAATAACAACCGCTGCTTTGTGAAAGTTGGGGACGACACCGTTGCTGAGCGAGTCGTTAGGCAGTGTGAGGGGGGGGGCAGGGCAGGCCAAGAAAATTTCTCTGAGGGCGTGAGCGGGGCCAAAGTCCAGAGGAGAGCCCGATTTTACCCGTTGGAGCAACGGGGGAAGTGAGTCCATAGTCAATGGAGGAATGATGGTCAATTTAGAGGCAGTGGGTGGGGGAGAGGGGTTACCGAATGTTGGTGAGGGAAGGGGTATGTTGATTTTGATCTTTTCAACCTTCTCAATGAAAAAATTGAGCGAGTTGCATAAATGTTGGGAAGGGGGGATCGTTGCTGTGGCTCTATCAGATGAAGCTAATTCGTGAACCGTGACAAAAATTTCTTTAGACTGGGACTCTGCCGCTAATATCCTGTTAGAGTAAAAATCAGTGGAGGACAGAGAGGTATGCAATTTTCAGTACAGGGCAATAGGCTCTCCTCCAAGCTCGCTCAGCTCTCCGCGCAGCTAGATTTTTTGCCTTGAGGTCTGAGTTGAACCATCTATTAGCTGCGTGGGCCCTTTTAACCGTAATCCGTCTCAAGGGGGCGAATTTGTCGCCCGATTGGGTCAGCCAGTTGTTAATGGTTGCCAGCTGAGCTGGGGCTGTGAGGCCTGAGAGGTCAGGGCTGGTCTCAGCCAAGGACGAGCAGAGGGACGGCATATCAGCTTTGCCCCATTTCCTGATCCAGATATTCTTACGGAGTAGAGGCTTGGCATCAGGGGCTAGGGCAAGGGAAAATGAGATAAGAGAGTGATCGGACCAGGGGCAGGGGGAAACAATGGGAGTTGATGTGGGGACATTTAAAGCCCAGATCTGGTCCAACATGTGACAGTGGGTGTGAGTGGGACTGTGAATGTGGGATGTGAAATTGAGACTGGTCATGAGATCAGTAAAGTCCTTCGAATGGGAACTTTTAGCAGGGTCGTTGGGCCAGAAATTGAGGTCCCCTAGGACTAGAACTGAAGAGTTATTTATCGCCAGTGTGGCCAGGAGATCTTGAAAGCTGGAATTGAAGGAAGGGGTAAGTTGGGGGGGGGGTAAATGAGGACACAAGTCAAAGGTGTCAGGTATGAGGTCGAGCGTGCTACCAGGTAGTCCACTTCCGGAATTGGGGGGGAGGGAAGGATCTGAAAGTGGAGGTCAGTGCGGGCTATCAAGGCCACTCCTCCACCCCTCTTGCCCTCCGGCCGATCAGCTCGGATGGCAGAGTATGAGGGGGGCAGTATAGCTAGAATATTGGACAGGGAGTCAGCCTTGAACCAAGTCTCGGTTAAGAACAGGAGATCGGGCACATGCGTGTCAATATAATCAAATAGCTCGTGCTGATGATTGACCGCTGACCTGGTATTAAGTAATGTGGCCGAGATGTTAAATGCCGGTGCTTGGGGAGTGAAGGGATGAAGGAGGGTCGGGGATGGTAAGACATGCGAGGGTATCAACTGTGACACAATCGCGGGAGGGGAACAGGGAGGGGAAGTGGACAAGCCAAGGACAGACACATGAGTAGCTACAGAGGAAGAGATTGTGCCAGGAGTCCAATAAGAGCAGAGTTGACATGAGGAATAAGTAATCAAACGGGCAGAGTGGGGTGCCCTTAGCCCCTGCCAGCCGCGGACGGGCGCAGACGGGCTTAACTGTGGCGCGACTCCGGCGCGCCTTCGTCGCGCCCGCTGCGCTCATCCGCTGCGCTGACACATGTGAGCCATTTATATAGAGGAGTAGCGTGGGGGGAGTGGCGTGGGTGGAGTTCGCCGGTCCTGCCCAACCAAAGATGGCGGGCGCGGCCGCTGTGAGCCCGCCTGGGACGATCAGCCCACAGCCAGCCACGCGCAGCCCCTGAAATGAAGGATGCAGGTTAGTAACCTGTTAACTTTGAGGGCAAGGTTAGACACACAATAAAAGGCACTGAGGTTACAGAAATTAAAAAGAGCGTGCCACCGCTCGCAATCAGCGGGACAAAATGAAATTTAAAAAATGAAATAGCGACCATCCAGCTACCACCAGCAAGCCCACTGCCACCGGGCTGCTCGCAATCGCCAGGAAGGTGCAGAAAACACTCCTAAATAGAGGAGTAGCGTGGGGGGAGTGGCGTGGGTGGAGTTCGCCGGTCCTGCCCAACCAAAGATGGCGGACAGGAATTGAGAGCCATGTTGAATGAAAAGTTGGTGGTCTTTAGGTTAGGGTGGTATTGGACTTGGCCCTCTTTGATGGGTCATCCCCAAACATTTTGCCTTCTCCCCTTCTGTTTTCTGAAATTTATGTTTGTCGACATTAGGACTCTGTGCACTTTATCAATACTAACCAGTGCTAAAGTGCTTGTGCTCTCTCCTTCAAACATGGTAAAACTATTGTACACCCAATCAGCACATTTAATTTACTTATATGTCCCTAGTAAAATGATGCTACATCTCCCTGGCCTCTAATTTAAATGCTACTGGTGGGCCGTTGGCACTTATTGTGCCACCCACTTAAGTGGCCCTTTAAAGTCATGTCTTAGATCTGCCATTGCATCCTGTGTGCAGCTGCCACTCTGACCTCACAAAAAAATTGTTTGCCAGGCCTAAATCTTCTTATTTAATATATATTAGTCACCCCAATGGTAGGCTCATAACATCCCATAGGGAAGGTTGCATTGTACTTAAAGCATAGGAAAAGTAGTTTTAGACTTTACATGTCCTGGTAGTAAAAAACTCCCAAATTCGTTTTTCACTACTGTGTGGTCTATTTCTCCCATAGGATAACATTGAGTTACCTTATTACATTCAATAAGTGCTAACGTTTGATTGGGAACAGTAGCGGTCGGTGGTGGAAGTAACTGCCGGGTGGTGACTTGGAGAGGGGGAGGGGTAGGGTGGGGGGTAGTAATCTATGGATTACGGAGGATTACAGGTAAGTAAACATATAAATAAATAAAACAAATTTTGTTGCGTGCACTACATCACATTTGGGAATGCAGTGCGGGCAACAAAATGAGTTTTATTTATATGTTTACTTACCTGAAATCCTCCGTAATCCATAGATTACTACCCCCACTCTGCCCCTCCCCCTCCCCACGTCACCGCCCGGCAGCTACTCCCACCACCGACCGCTACTGATTGGGAACAGGTAGAAATATCATGTTTCGACTCTAATAATTTGTAATTTAAAATTCTCTTTAATGATAAAGTCTGATTCTAGATTACACATTTTGAAAATGCCCCTTTTTGAAAGTTGACATTTTCCTGCTTTTAACTTTCTGTGGCCTTTTAAGAGTTTCTAGCTGCCAGTGCATATTAAATGATTCCCCATTCGGAATGCTTTTTTGGACCCAGAGAGTGAAACAATAGAACCTTGATGTAGATGGGAGAGGGCCATCCTTCCAGAATGGGAGGGGGACCTGTTCCCTGCGGCACTTACATTTCAAAGGACTGCCTCCAGCACACTCTCAAATGAACTTGACACGGGGCTATTGTCACCCTAGACCAGAAACAGGTAAAGGGATATCATAGAAGTTTCCCCTCTTCAAAGGTTGGCACCAGGTATAAATATTGGATCCTCAGACCTACTCTTCAGTACATTCTTGGAATTTGGGACATTAGAGAAAGAGGATTGCCTTTTTACCCAAAGGACAGCCCTGCTGCTTGAGACCTGCCTTATTTCCCAGAGGACTCCCATGCTGTTTGGGCCTGGCTTGTTCTTTGGAGGACTGCCCTGCTGCTACCAGAGAACTGCCCTGCTATTTGAGGTCTGTGTTGTTCCCCGGAGGACAGCCCTTCTGCTTGAGGCCCACCCTGTTCTTCAGAGGATCACCCTGCTGCATGAGGTCTACCCTGTTCATTGAGAAGGAAGTCTGGGTTCCCATCATCCCAGGCTAATGTGAGTGACTCAAAGGGTCAGTTGGCTGACCTCTTGTTCGGAATTATAGAGACACAACAAGCTACAGATGCCTCCCTGCAACTGCCCAGCTGACCTGGTGCAACTGGCAATGCTTGGACCTGCAATTGGACCTGCCTGCAACTACAGCTGGACTTCCCTTATCACTGATGACCTCTGCTCAAGTAAGTTCTGATCCTGAATAGGAACTTCCACATGTCCTGGACCCTTGGCTGGCATCAGTTGACCTCGGCCTATGGACTCCTGATATTTTTAACTCTGCGCACCAGACTTTGAGACTGTAACTTTTTCATTGGGACTAACCTGGTCCCTGTATCCTGTCTAGCATGACCAGCTACCCACAGTTAGTACTTTCTGCTTCTTGATGTTATTTTTACTCCAACATTTAAAATTGCATATCTCTGGTTCTACTGACTGAATTTTTTATGTTGAGGACTCATTTTATTTAATAAAATGTATACTATGTTTCTACATTAGTTTGGGATTTTTATTTTGTTGTGATTTCACTGTTTTACTGTTTGTTTGCTGCAGAAATACTTAACAGATATCCTCTAAGTTAAGCCTGACTGCTTTTGAGCCAAACTGCAAGAGGGTTATGCACAGGTTAATTTAGTGACTTTTGTGGTTCACCCTGACAAGGATTGTATTTGTTGCTCGAGAAGAGATTTTACCCCAATTAAACCCAATTTCTTACAGGTGGTTAGGGTGGTGGTGGTGAGGATCGTGAGGGTGGTAAAGATGGTGGCTGCAAGGGTGGGAAGGTGGAGGTGAGGGTGGTTGAGGTTGGTGTTGATGATATGGTGTATGATGGTAGTGGTTAGGGTGAAGAAGTACTGATGTACACCACAAATGAGGTCACGAACTGCAGCCACAAAGTTGAGATGAAATAGTAGAGAAGTTTATTTCATAACATGAAGTTCCTGCCACTGGCACAAATATTCCAGCTTTTTCCTCTAACTGTTATTTTACCTCACGTCGCTACATTCTAAACAGCCTTTAAAACATTAAATCCAGGTGAATGGGGGAATAGAACATATCAATATGGGATAAATAATACAAGGATACCACAGGTGGTGATGGTGTTGAGGGGATTGGGGGTTGAGGTCGTGGTTTTGATGGGGTTGTTTAAGGTGGAGGTGGTGGGGGTTAGGGTGGTAGTTGGTGGTGGTAGTTAGGGTGGTTACAATTAGGTTGGGGAGATGGTGATTGATGTTAGGGTAAAGTGGTTGTGGCTAGAGTGGAGGTGGTGTATAGAGTTGTGGATAGGGTAGGGTGTTGCTGGCAGTTAGGGTAGGGTGGTCGTTAGGGTAGAATTGTGGTTAGCGGTGGTGGCGTGGTTGGGGAGATGGTGGTGGTTGGGGTGGTGGTTAGGGTGTTTGTGATAGGGAGGTGGGTAGAATGGTGATAGGATGATGGTAGGGGGCTGGTGGTGGAGGTTAGGGTGATGGTGATTAGGGTAGTAGTTGGGGTGATTATGGTGCTGGTGGTTAGGGTAGGGTTGTAGTGGTGGTTAGGGTTAGGTGATGTTGGTATTAGTTAAGGAGCTGGTGGTTAGGTTATGTTAGGGTTGTGGTTAGGGTAGAGTGGTGGTGGTTAGGGTGGTGACACTGGTTAAGGTAGTGGTGGTTAGCATGGTGGTCGTGTGTAGGGAGGTGGTGATGGTAGAGTGCTGGTGGTAGGGTGCTGGTTGTGATATGGTGTTGGTAAGCTTGTTAGGGTGGTGGTAGTGGTATAGGTGGTAGTTAGGGTGGAGGTTAGACTGTTGTTTTGGTGGTGGTAGTAGGGTGGTGGGGGTGAAGGTGAGGGTTGTTGTGGTGGGGGAAGTGAGGTTAGTGTGGGGAAAGTGGGAGTAGGGTGATGTTGATATGGTGATAGGGTGGTAATGATGGTGGTGGTTAGGGTGGTTTTGGTGGTGGTGCAGTTGTATGGTGCAGATGGTTAAGGTGGTGGTGATGGTGGTTATGGAAGTGGTGATGGTAGGCTGGTTAGGGTGGTGGTAGTAGTTTGGGTGGTGGTGGTTAGGCTGTTTTTAGTTTGGTGGGAAGGTGGTGGTGGTGGTAGGGGGTGGGGGTGAGGGTGGTGGTGGTTGTGAGTGGTGAGGTGAGGGTGACGAAGGCGGTGGTAGGGTGATGGTGGTATGGTGAAAGGGTGGTGGCGATTGAGGCAGTAGGGTAGTAATTGTGGCAGGGTAGTGGTGCTGATAGGGTGGTGTGGTGATGGCAGGGTGGTGGCGAAAGAACAACACAATTGCCAGTACTGGACTTTACTTTCTATCTGTTTAGAATGGCCTTTATGAATAAAACATACCTGTCCATTTTATAAATTACGTCACTAGTTTATTTATTTCACTAATGGAATTTTTTCATTTTTTTATGCATGTATAAACAGATATAAAACAATACAGTTCATCACATCAAAATTTCAATATACAATATCATTACAAAATTAACACACATCCTACCCACACTATGACTAAGACATTCATACCTCATTCATACAAAACCACATATATACAACACATTTTTAGATGATCCTATGTCAATGACACTAATTATTCGTCCATATAGATGGTGTTGAATTCCTTAATTGAGAGTCCTACTCCATCAGAACTGTCACTTGGACTCAAATCCTTATTTCCAAACCAATAATCGTCTACTTATTCAGATTGACAAAAGGAGTCTAATCTGGGCAGGGTGGTGGCAGCAGCACTGAACACCCTGGCCGGTGCATACGTCTGTGCTACCTCTGCCTAGTGCCAGAGTCTGTTGCCTTGCTTCCTGCCACAAGTCCCGATACCCCCCCGCTTCGGTCCCGCTATCATCCACTTAGGTGTGTATTTTATTTTGGTAATTTTGTCCTGATAATTCAGTTCCTTTGGTTACCTTGTTATTTTAGTTCTTCAGTTTTTTTAACTGAGTTTTCTGGTTAATTTCTAGTGCTCTCACCCCACCCACTCCCGCAGTTCTTTCCCGTGAGCTGGTTCCTGCTTCCAGCCTCCCACCTCCCTGACAGCCACTCAAACCTCCCAGGACTACTTGTGCAGGCCTCTGCATGGCCCTATAGTGGCTATGCTGCCAGCACACTGAAGTCAAGCCCATCTGTGCCCATCCACGCCCGGACCGTGCCCAGTGCCAGAACCCCAGGCTCTCCTGCCATTCCCTACTTCACTGCCAGGGAGTTCCTGGGACTAAACCCCAGACATTGGAAAAGCAGCTGCTGCACATTTTCCCCGTGATTGATCAAAGGACTCTGTATCTGCTGCCACTGTCGCTTCTTCTGCAACTCAGGTCCACCAGCCTACACTGGATCCTGCGCTGCTCCAGCCCAGCAGACCACAAACAACCCAGAAGCACTTCAATGCATCCTGCTCAACACCCTTTCCGTCTGCAAACACACCACGGAATCCTGGAACACCATCACCACCCTCTTCTCTGACATTGCCTTTATCACCGAAACGAGGCTCAACCACTTTCTTGAGCCCCAATATTGCCACTGCAACACCCAAATGCTACAAGTTGTTACTCTGAGACGACACCAAAAACATGGTGGGGGCATCGCCATCATCTTCAAGGAAACCATCAAATCCAACATCACCAATGATGAGCCCATGCCCCTCATGGAACACCTCAACTTCCAATTACAGAACAACACCAAGACCACCATAAAGGCACCCTCGTATACAGACCCCCAGGAACCCGACAAGCCTTCTGCGATGCCATCTCCAACATGAGGTACTGGGTTTTTCAGAACCGGTACTAATCCGGTAACCCAGGGGTGTCAGGGCAACACCCAAAGACCCCGGATTCCCCTGTCTTGGCAAACAGAGACACAGGATACTTCTTGATGACGTCAAAGACCAAAGTTTATTGGTTGCAACCAGGGACAGAGATCTACGAAGTACACACGGGTAGTTTGTCAGAGACTGCACACTTCAATAAACGAAACTCGGTCTTTTATGCCGAAAATTACGCCTCTGGCAGCATTACAATTTACATTTGGTGCATACAAACTGACCAATGACCAAGTAGCATTTCAAAAAGTAGCGAATGACGACAGTCAAAGATAATCCCACTTTCCGTTGCCCAGCCCACCAAAACGGTCGCACACATGCTTGGTTTCCTGTTCGATCAGGCCGGACAAACCCATCATAAAACCTTCAACCCAGATCGATGAACATGTCGTAAAGGAAAGGCAGAAACAGATGGAAAGGAGATAGAGGAGTGGGAACGGTGTGCCATAAACTCGGACATGTCCTGCCCTTTGATCTTTATCAGGCCAGTTGCCGCACAAGGAACTGGCTCAGCGGGATTCGCCCCAGGCAAGGAGTCAGTTCGGCCAGGTCAACCAGAAGTCAGCTAAGGCGTACGTGTCAAGGACTTTCTCGGCCTCAGTCATCGGGCCTATGTTAGGGCAACCACACAAAATGGCTGCCACATACAAAATGGAACCCAAAGGTTCAGACTAAATCCTCAAATGCAGAGTGTTCTCCTATATCGATTCATACGAAAACACTCAGACACGTTACACTCGCCATTTGCGGTCTGTAGAGACCAAAATCGTCCATTTCCGACGATCTTTATAAATCGGGTTTCGGAACTATTGAACCCAATTCGGGACCATGGAACCACAGACCCTCCTTTTGCCCTATCATAGGCAATAAACCCAGACCCATTTTAATCTGAATCCGGATCTATATTTATCAGGTCATCGATATGCTGCTGTAGCATCATCTTATTACTATGCATCTCTCTCCGGACAGGTTTCCGTACGCACAAAGTAGCACAGAGGCCACAAATAGCCGGAGCACACTGTACACAGAGACAGAACATGAACAAGATTGCTAAGACCATCCCAATGACCATCAAAATCTTCCAACCCCAAGTGGATATCAATCCCCATAACCATCCCATCAAAGACCAATCTCCTTTGTCCAGATGGACAGAATCAGAGATTTTGTGCAATTTGGAAATGGCCTGGAAGACTGACGGAGCGTTGTCTGGAATAAAAACACAGCAGCTCAATTGAATCAATCTACAAACTCCACCTCGATCTGCTAGGATAACGTCTAGGGCAACTCTATTCTGAAGTGTCATAAGTCTATCCGACTGGAGCTCAGCAGTCAGGTTACCAAGGGCACCGGCAGTCTCAACTATGGTGGACTCAACCACTCTCGTAAGCTGACGAATATTCCTACTGTTAGCCATAGGTCCCCAGAACGGCAGAAAACCCTTGAAGAAATCTCCCAATTCTTGTCCTGCAGTGTCTTCTTGGCTAAAGACACCTCTCGCAACTCTCGTCTTGTGGTAATCTGCCGCAGCTGTAAAAGTGGGGGGTAACAGAAAGGAAACAAAACATGTGCCTGAGAAGTCGGGGGGCAACCATGTATACGCTTTGTCATAGCAAACAAAGTAGGTACCCTTAGCAGCTAAGAACGCTGGGGAAGACTGAGACGGAAACATATAAGTCTCAGCGCAAACGCTCTTCCCTAACTGAGCCTTCGGATTCTTACTGTTGCCCTGCAGACAATAGTAGCCCTTATGGGGCACTATCCAGATCGGTAGAGGACTTTTCGCTCATGGTTAATACTCAGACTAACTCCATATCCAGTAACGTTCCAACCACTATATGGTTGCCTCTCATCTTTCGGAATAGTCTCTACTGCATTAGTCCCTTTAATCATGTCGACTATGCCTCTAGCTATAGGACTATTCTTCGGATTATCTTTCGGTGAACGTAGGGGGTCAACACTGTGGGCATAGATGAACATGGTTCTGTAAGCTCGAATTGAACCATTTAGACTAAAGGGCAAAACCAAATAAGGAATACCTTTATCGGTTGTATGAGGCATCAAACCACAAATCCAGCAGTTCGTTGTATTGATCACTAACTGATGCTGGTGCAAAAGCTGTATGAAAGAATTATTAGAGAATTCCATACGTCTGACTACCTCATATTCGGGCAAAGGATGGAAAGAATGAGAAGAAATAGTAGGTGAAGGTGTAGGTTGCACAGTGGAATTAGACGTCATTTTAAAAACAAATGCTACATAATCAACTATGAATATTACGAAACTCAATAGCAAAAATATACATGGTATCAAAAAGCATTTCTTCGACATTATTTTGCATATACGTTTTCTAAAAGTCAATGTCTGCACAGGTCTCTCCAACTCAAAGAAATCCATCCTAAACTAAGGGTGCTGCCCGCGGTGGTTGGTTGATTCTGCTTGAGAGTGCCTCTGCTGCACCCAGGAAGGCTGCCTCGGGCCAACAGAACCCTCGACCTAGTGTCTCAGGCTTACACTCCCAAGACTGGTAGCAACCGCGACCCTAGCAGCGAGAACCGGATGGCAGTTCAAGAAAAATAAAAATAAGTAGATCCTTGGTGGAGAGTTAACCTGCAAACAGTAAAAAAAAATCTACTTTATTAATCTTTATTTGTCCTTAATTCTCGATCTCAGATTGTATCGATTTCTTCCAGGTAGCTCTTGATCAGCAAACAAAAGATGAGGCTCGGTAGTGTCCAATCGCTCTGCAGGAGGCACTGATGCTTGCAAAAGTCGATCACTCTCCTGTTCTGAGTTAGTTCCAATCAGGCGAGCATCACTGAACGGTACAAACTTCGGGATTGTCTCAGTTTCAGAATCTGCGAGACTATCCTGGACCCACTTGTCATAAGGCAAAGGCAAAGGTGCCTTTTTGGTATGGGAGCCGTGTATCCAATGGCGCTTCCCACGCACTCGCACCGCAGATCTTGTAGATAGCAGGACCTGATAGGGTCCAGTCCAGCGGGGTTGCTCGTTCTTCGTACGCTGGAAGTTTCTGACAAAGACCCAGGCACCGGGTTCAATAGCGTGGCCTGTATCCTCTGTAGCTTGAGGAAGAGTATTGTATACCTGTTGGCGTAAAACACTCATTTTAGTTGTCAATTCACGCAAATAGTCAAGCAAAACAGGGTATTCGAGGTTACTAAACCTCGTCGGTCTTGGTACGTCCCAAATATTCGCCGGGGGACCAAACACAACCTCGTATGGACTCAAACCCATTCTCGAGTGCACAGTCATTCGGGTGGACAAAAGTGCTAATGGCAAAGCATCTGGCCATTGCAAACCAGTGCTTTCTTGAATTTTGGCCAACTTTAACTTAAGGGTGCCATTATAGCACTCTACTAAACCAGCTGACTGGGGATGATTTGCAGCGTGGAATTTCTGCCTAATCCCGAGACCATCACACACTCTCTTCATCACTTGACCCACAAACTCACTTCCGTTATCACTCCAAATGATTCTCGGCATACCAAATCTCGGGAAAAACTCTTTTATCAAAACCTTCGCAGTGGACAAAGCAGTATTGTCCTTCAGGGGTAAGCTTCTACCCATCTAGAAAAAGAGCAATCAAACACTAACACATACTTTAAGTTGTTGCATCTTTCCATATGGATAAAATCTAGCTGCAAAGCCTCGAACGGATACGTAGGAGGAGCAAAATGACCAGCTGGTGTTGGAGTTCCCTTACCAGGATTATGCATCAAAAACACCATACAGTTGTTGACTAAATTCTCTGCACATCTGGGGATCCCTACATTCTGCCAAACCGGAGCCAACAACTTGCAAATCCCTTTCACACTAATGTGTGCCAATCCATGTGCCATTTTAACAACTGGAAGCACATACGCATTAGGCAACAACCATTTATTTATTTATTTATTTAAGTAGCTTATACAGCGCGCAGCTACCCCCGGAGGGGTGTCCCGGCGCTAGAAACAGAGCCTCCGGGAAGGAGCAAGCTTATTGCAAGACATCTCTGATGTTCGGACAAATCAGTCCAACAACCATTCGAATGCAACCTACCCTTACTCTCTCTCCATTCATCCAACTCTTTCTCTGTAGCCTCACTCTGAATGACCTTAACGCTCTCAATGGTGTCTTCGCACATACTCTTCTCTGGAACCCATCTCGCCGGACCCGCAACATACATTCGACTCATCACATTCCTAGCAGTTTCTTTCGCAACTTCATCCGCAAACGCATTACCACGACCAACATCATCCGTAACCTTTTTATGGGCACTGCATTTCACAATCGCTATTTGCAGAGGTAACGTAAGAGATTCAAGGAGTTCATTCACCAGTTGTCCATGCTGAATTTTCGTCCCATGCGATGTCAAAAACCCACGTTCACGTCACAACCGTCCAAAGCTATGAGCCACACCAAACGCATACTGACTATCTGTATACACATTCCATCTTTTCCCTTTCGCCAACACACATGCTCTCGTAAGTGCAATCAGTTCAGCCGCTTGCGCAGAATTATGTGGGATACTTGCAGCTTCAACAACTGTATGTAAAGTCGTCACAGCATATGCTGCAGTGGTATCACCATTCGGTAATTTGAAACACGAACCATCAACCCACAAGGCATCATCACAGTCAGGAAGAGGAGTATCCCTCAAATCTATTTTCCCTTTCGTCTCTTCTTCAGTTCTCAGAAAACAATTGTGTTGCTCTTCGCTATCATCGTCTGTCTCAAGCGAAATCGGCAACAATGTAGCCGGGTTTAAAGTATTGCACCTCTTGATGTGCACATGGCTCGCTAGCAACGTAAGTTCATACCCTGACAACCGAGCACTAGTTAAGTGCTGTGTCTTCGTACGATTCAACAAGGTATCCACTGCATGTGGAACCATGACCACTAGCGTATTGTCCATAACCAAACCAGCAGACTGTCGAATCGAAACAGCCGCTGCCGCTGTGGCTCTCAAGCAACTCGGCAACGCTCTGGCTACAGGATCTAAAGTTGACGAAAAGTACGCACATGGGCGTTGCTTCCCGCCAAACTGTTGAGTCAGAACCGATAATGCACATCCCTCTCTCTCATGGACATACAATGTGAAAGGCTTGCTGTAGTCGGGAGTACCCAACACAGGAGCCGAACACAACGCATTGCGTAATTCAGAAAAGCTCTTTTGGCATTCATCAGTCCAAGGAATCGGATTTGGAGTATCCTTAACTGTAAGAGCTTTCAAAGGTTTCGCTAGAAGAGAACAATTTGGGATCCACTGTCTACAGTACGACGTAATGCCCAAAAACGCACGTACTTCTCTCTGTGTCGTAGGGACACTCATTCTCGCAATAGTCTGAATTCTTTCTGGGGTCAGTTTCCTACCCTCCTTCGATAAGAGGTGACCTAAATAGGTAACTTCTTGGCGACAGAATTGTAATTTCGAGAGAGAAACTTTATGATGGTATTCAGATAAATGAGACAACAAGGACACAGTGGCATCCTTACATATGTTTTCAGTATCGGCAGCGACCAGCAAATCGTCAACATACTGGATAAGGGCTGCACCTTCAGGTAAAGCTAACAAGTCAAGTTGAGTCTTCAAAGCTTGACTGTAAATCGATGGACTCTCACAATAGCCTTGAGGAGCACGCTTAAAATGGAAGCTTCTTCCTCCTAAAGAGAATCCAAAGATATCTCTACTCTCCATGGCAATCGGAATGCTGAAGAAAGCATTCTTCAAATCGATCACCGAAAACCAAGTGGCAGAAGCTGGAATCAATGTCAATAATGCAGTAATGTCGGGTACAACAGGGAATTGCGGAACAACAATTTTGTTCACTTCACAAAGGTTGATAACAAACCTATATACAGGAGGCTGTGAAGAATCAGTTCTCTTCAAGACAGGCAAAACCGGACTATTACACACATTACCTCAAGTCTCTTCAATAACGCCCTTGTCAATCAGAATATAAATGTTCGCCAAAAGCGCTCGTTCACCATCACTTGAAATACGATATTGCGGAATGCGCGGTAACTGAGCATTCGCCTTCAACGTCACAACATATGGGGGAATGTCTAACAGGCCCACATAATTTGGACCCGTAGCCCATATTGAATCTGGTAGCGAAGACAATTCAGGTGAGAGACAATCTTTCGAGACATATATTGGAGAGATCACATTCTCACCCAAAGTAAGATGTACTACGGACGGAGAACAGTACAAAGTCGCATACAATCTCTTCAACAAGTCAAGGCCTAGTAAGTTCTCATTACAACCTGTAGTCAAAAGAAGGGGTGCTTCAAACCTACGAGGACCAACAGAAAGAGGCAATGGAACGGAAATCGGATTCATAACGGGGCGCCAGAAAAACCTATAGAAACAATATTAAAGCCAGACAAAGGTGCGCCAGGGAGTTTAGAATGCATAATAGAACTCTTCGTAGCACCAGTGTCTAGCAGAAAAGGCTCTGACACACCTGATGCAATCACTTCCACGTAAGGTATACTCTGATCTACCGTAACTGAAACAACTCCCTCTCTTTGTCTATGGCTGTCCTAGCAATCATTACCTTTGCTCTCCATCGCCTTCAACATAGTAATCATCTACGTAGTACTGTGTAGACCTACCAGACGAATTCTGCTGTTGGTCAAAACTGTTCATTGAATTCTGCAGAGGCAAAGGGCGCGCGTTCTGTCCGCGACCTCTACCTCTAGGCGCTTGTTGAGCACCTCTACCTCTAACACCAGGAGCACTATTTGCACGTTGCAACAGAACCGGACAACTGTTCTTATAATGGCCTTCTTCTCTACAATATGCACACTGATTAGGCCCATACTGAATACGCTGTTGAGGAGTCTCGTCTCTCTGCGAGTTCCTCGAATACTGTTGAGGCTGCTGATAATCGCGCTGATTATTAACACGGGGTGGATAAGCTTGTTGTAGAAGAACTTTAGTCTTCAATTCCTTAGTCTTCTTATCCGCTTTCTCTAACTCATCCTTGCGCCTATTCTCGTAGTACTGAGCCATAGCAAGAATCTGCACCGATGTAGAAACGGGCCAAGCACTCTCGGAATCCTTCAACTTGGTACACAACTCAGGAAGAAGATTGTGTACAAATTTATCAACGAATAATCTCTGGCCACCCTCGGTAGCCATATCCTGCCCACTATGATCAACAAAGGTTTCCTCGAATCGCGAGAAAAAGTCCGAAACAGTCTCGTCTTTCTTCTGCTTACAAGCAGACAATTTATCCCAATTAACACGGACCTCAGGCATCAAAGTCTTCATGAAAGTGATAATTCTACCAGGGAGTTCAGTAATAACATTTTCAGGCTTAGCACCTCCAACTTGTCTATCATTTGCCGCAACAAGATTCACCCACGAGTCACCCAATTCATTATCATGATCTGTATGTCGAATGACATTCCAGATGGGCTGTGGAACAACATTCCCAAACAGCATATCTATATCTGCCAAATTCATAACGCATGAACTCACAGTTTGCGTAAGTTCCTTATAATATCCTGCCGGATTCTTCCGCGGATCTGGTAAAGTCTGCTTAAGCGCTAGAACTTCTGCACGCTTCCATGGAACATGAACCCACACACGCTGAAAATGCCCATCAACAGGTGGATGAGCATTAGGATCAGCAGGTCTCCATACTGGAGGAACCTCTCGCATTGGATATTGACGCGCATGTCTCCTAACTGACGAATCTGGCTCAAACAGCCGTTCAGTAGGGACATTGCTTCGAAGCGACAGTAACGTCGATACCGCTTTCTCGATGTCATGTAGACTCACAATCGTTCCTTTAGCAAACTCGGAACGCAATCAGAACAATTCCGCAGGAACTCTACCCACTTCGTCCGTCCATTGTTCATGGAGGAACGCACACATAAGTTCAAAAACATAACATTGCTTTGGTGCTTCCCATTGTCGGAAAACATCCATAATACCTTCTAGATCATACTGGGACTTATACGTCACCCATCTACGTGCCATATGATCCAAAACCACTCGCTCATCTGTATCGGGCAATTGACTACGCAACTGTCTACGCTCACTCACAGGAGACATACTCATTTGTCCCAACAAAGGAGTTAGAAAATTAGAAAAGGCAGCGGTCATCCGCTGTCTAGGAGAAGGAGTAGTCGGAAGGACAAGTGGAGACGAAGCAGTAGTAGAAGGATCCATAGTCGGAACAGGCATAGAAACAGTAGTAGCAGCAAGAGGCAAAGGTGGCGACCCCTGAGGAGGCTGCGCATAAGGAACAATAGCCAACGAGGGAGCTGGCTGTGGAGGAATAACAGGAGGCAAAGCAATAGGTGCTTGCACGGCCACGACCGGTGGCGGTGGTGCCGTAGCATTCTGCACATAAGGTGGCGGTGAATTTAAAAAAATGTGACATTAAAGGGTCTTTCACAAGATCCTTTTTGTCTTTCTGCTCTTTAGCTGGCAATACCGGGTAGCATCGGTCTACCGCTAACTTCTTCACTCTAAGCTTCTGCTCATTTTCCTGCTCTTCTTCATTATCTCTGTATGCAATGGCAGCTTGCACCATTGACATACCCTTCCTATTTTTCTTCGCTAACTTAATTTCTTTCTGTTTGGCTTCTTTGCGCCATATGCGGAAAGAGTCAAACATCGCCGGCCGGCCTTTCTTCTTGAACAACTTCACTTCAAGGTTATCTAAGACTTCTGTCTCGAAACTACCATAACGGGGCCACTGTAGGACACCGTCATTCTTTGTGTATCTAACCCAAATCTCATTATAGCTAATAGGACCCACGCCATGTGTCACATATAGGTCGTAGGTAGGAGTTCCAATCGGAGGAACCAGACACGAATCCTCCAACTGGGAATCCCTCAAAGTACCACAACTAAACAAATTCCTAAGACTGCTAAAACCAGGCATCTTGCTCACTAGTCTAGCTTCAAACAACAAGGGTAATCTAAATCGATAATCTTGTGAATACACGAATCCCTTGGCTTTGGGGCCTGCAGGTACCAAATCAAATCTATCCACTAAAGGATACAAAACAAACTAAGAACTAGGAGACGCTCCGTTCATACTTAACTGAGTTGTCGATGGCGTCACCAGAAGACCCGTCAATCGTCTCGCTCTACAAAAGTCTAAGGCTCCAAAACAGGGCGACAGTCAGGGCAGCAGTCCTTCGTAGCCGTCGGAAAGCGGGAAACCTCGCAGCAAAGACCTTTGGAACCACCTCGACATACAGGGGTCGCTAAAGTGGCTGGCAGTCCTCCGGAATTTTCACACGAAGCTCCTCACGAACCTCTGGCTTGGACCGGTACCGCTGAAGTCGCCCCACGTGGGCGCCAATTGAGGTACTGGGTTTTTCAGAACCGGTACTAATCCGGTAACCCAGCGGTGTCAGGGCAACACCCAAAGACCCGGATTCCCCTGTCTTGGCAAACAGAGACACGGGATACTTCTTGATGACGTCAAAGACCAAAGTTTATTGGTTGCAACCAGGGACAGAGATCTACGAAGTACACACGGGTAGTTCGTCAGAGACTGCACACTTCAATGAACGAAACTCGGTCTTTTATGCCGAAAATCCGAAAATTACGCCTCTGGCAGCATTACAATTTACATTTGGTGCATACAAACTGACCAATGACCAAGTAACATTTCAAAAAGTAGCGAATGACGACAGTCAAAGATAATCCCACTTTCCGTTGCCCAGCCCACCAAAACGGTCGCACACATGCTTGGTTTCCTGTTCGATCAGGCCGGACAAACCCATCATAAAATCTTCAACCCAGATCGATGAACATGTCGTAAAGGAAAGGCAGAAACAGATGGAAAGGAGATAGAGGAGTGGGAACGGTGTGCCATAAACTCGGACATGTCCTGCCCTTTGATCTTTATCAGGCCAGCTGCCGCACAAGGAACTGGCTCAGCGGGATTTGCCCCAGGCGAGGAGTCAGTTCGGCCAGGTCAACCAGAAGTCAGCTAAGGCGTACGTGTCAAGGACTTTCTCGGCCTCAGTCATCGGGCCTATGTTAGGGCAACCACACAAAATGGCTGCCACATACAAAATGGAACCTGAAGGTTCAGACTAAATCCTCAAATGAAGATTGTTCTCCTATATCGATTCATACGAAAACACTCAGACACGTTACACTCGCCATTTGCAGTCTGTAGAGACCAAAATCGTCCATTTCCGACGATCTTTATAAATCGGGTTTCGGAACTATCGAACCCAATTCGGGACCACGGAACCACAGACATCATCGCCACCTGTCCATCAACTCCTACCACTACGTCCTGCTCGACAACCTCAATTTCCACATCTATGACGCCTATGACACCAACTCCTTCACCCTCCTGGTGAGCCTGAACAACATTGGCATTATCCAACTGGTCACTGAACCAATGCACAAAGCTGGATACACACTCAACTCTATCTTTATCTCCAGTGACAGAATCAAATTCAGCCATGTCGCAGAACTCACCTGGACATCGTCAACTTCACAATCTCAATAAGCATACCACCACCAAGCAATGCAGCTCCTCCCACCACAGCTGCAGCAAGGTAACCGAGACCAAGCCTTCCAGAATTTCTCTGCATGGATCACCAATAGCGCCGGCAGAGTTTCCCCACTGAAACCAGCTAAGACAAAGAAAAATTCAAAACAAGCCAGCTGGTACACCCCAGTGCCAAGAACCACCAAGCGCAACTGCAAGGGACTCGGGAATCTATGGCGTGCCACTAGGTAACCCTCTGACTGAGCTGCTCACAAAGCAGCCCTCTACAACTACCACATTCACATCAAAGAAGCCAAGAAAGTAGCCATCACTGCCCGCATCGATACTGCTGCCAACCACACGAAGGAACTTTTCAAAATAGTCAAGGAATTCTCTAACCTGACAGCCACAGAGAACACCATCCACCCCTCCCAAGAAATCTCTGGCACCCTGTCGGACTACTTCCAAAGCAAAGATTGCCACCAGCTGCAACATCTTCATCCATCAACCCACTGCTCTCAACCTCAACAACCTCAGCCATCCAGCTACTCAACACTTCACAATCAGGATTCCATAGCAACCATAGCACTGAGACCTTGCTGATCGCTGCCACAGACCACATCAGAACAATCCTTGACCACAGAGAAATTGTGACCTTCATCCTGCTCCACCTTTCTGCTGTGTTTGGTACAGTCTCCCACCACATCCACATTGACAGACTCCACATCGGCATACAGCATAACTCCCTCAAGTGGATTGCCTCTTTTCTTACAGGATGCACACAAAGATTCCAGCTGCCTATTTTCACCTCTGAGCCGCAGGATATCATATGCAGCATACCTCAAGGATCATTTCTTGATCCCATCCTGTTAAACACCTACATGACCTTTCTCACAGATGTCGTCAAATCCCATGGCCTCAACATATTCTCCTATGCAGACGGCACTCAACTAATACTCTCACTCACTGAGGACCCCTCCAATGCCTAAACCAACTTCTGAAACGCCATGACCAACGTAGCCAACTGGATGGAAGACAACTGCCTCAAGCTCAACTCTGACAAAACGGAGGTACTGAACTTTGGGTAGAACATCTTTGTATGGGACCACAGTTTGTGGTCAATGGAACTTCGATCAACACCCACACCAATAGACCATGCACACAACATGGGTATCATACTCAACAGCGAACTGACCAGGAAACAACAAGTCAACACAGTCGCCTCCTCCTGCTTCCACGCCCTCCACAAGCTCTGCAGAATCTTCAGATGGATCCCAGTCAACACCAGAAAGACTGTCACTCAGGCCCTTGTGACTATCCCCTTCGACTGCAGCAAAGCTCTCTATGCCGGCATCTCCATCCAGCTACTCAGAAGACTCCAGACCATACAGAATGCTGCAGCCAGCCTCAACCTGGACCTCTCCAAATGTACCCATGTCAACACCGACCTCGGAACCTTCCACCAGCTCCCTGTGTAGAAGAGTTGCCATTTCAAGATCCTCACACACACCTACAAAGTTGTACATGATCAAGGACCATCCTACATCAACCATCAACTGAACTTCCAAATAGAATCAAGAAACCTGCTCGCCTCCTCACTTTCCTAAGAACAGACCCCCCACATCCATCGCAGTTGTAGCTAGGGCCACTCCTTCCTCTACATCGCCCCCTAGATCTGGAATGACCTGCTGCGCCACCTCCGTAAGGCACCCTCCCTGGCAAACTAAAGAAAGAACCTGAAGACCTGGCTTTCCGACTGAGACCTGACACCCTCAGCACCCAGATTCTCCTACAGGTGACAGTGGTGTGCTGTATAAATGCTGACTGATTGATTGATAGGGTGTTGTGAGCTAGTCATTCGGTGTTGGTGGTAGTGTGGTAGTGACTTGGTGGTGGTAGGGTGATTTTGTTTGGGTCATGGTAGGCTGATTGTGGAAGGTGTTAGTAGGTTGGTTGAGTTATTTTGGTGGTACTAGGTTGGTGGTGGAGAGGGGGTGGTAGTAGTGGTAGGGTGGTGGTAGTAGGGTGATAGAGTGAAGGTGGTGGTATGGTGGTGGTGGTACGTGTATTGGCTATTTGCGTTAGTTTTGCCTAAATATGTCTGAGCGGGTGTGCGTGAGAGAGTTTGGTTAGATGTTTATGATTCCCTATTTCCACAAACAAATATAATACCACCAACATTTTTCCAAACGTCTACCTGAAGTATCATTTTAGACAGTCAAAGGGAAATATTGAAAAGAACAGCCTAAGCGATGGGATACTTTTGCAGTTGATGTAATTCGCTCCTGAAGTGTAAATGATAGAAGAATAAATAATATAGAAACTTGTTATATTGAGATAGACATGACTAACTGCTCCTCTTTCTGTACACATTGTGCCCCACAAATAGCCTTATGATTTTTATTCTCCTCAATAATGCCAGGCAGCATTTATCTCTTCACACATTTGGCTCACCAGCCCAACCACCAGAATGCATCAACCTGCTTGCATTGTGGGACTTGCAGTTTCGCTTGCACCAGCATGCATCAACCTGCTTGCATTGCGGGCCTTGCAGTTTCGCTTTTAAATTTTCAGTGATCAATTCCAAAGTCTTGAAGAAAAAGCGTTGCTTTAAAAAAAGTAGTTCTGTATGAAGGGTCCACACATTCTATTTCCCCACTTGGCAGCTACAGACAGGGGTATATGAATGCCTTGGGGGATGTGAAATCTTACTTGTGAATTAGCAGGTGGTCAGTCAGAGGGCTACTTTAGGGCTGTCATGGTGCGTTGGGGGCACATAGTCATCTTAAATGTTTCTCTTCTGCCCGAGCCTAACGATGACAAAATCACATTATGTGAAAAATTAGTTGCCACAAACCTCACATGATGCACTTGTTTTTTTGTAAAATGTTTTTAGCTTCAGTTGCATCAACTCTACAACTTTTTCCCACACTCTTTTCATACAGCACGAAGAGGGGCGGGAGAGTAGAAGGAGGCAAGTAGCAACACAAGGCAGAGAGATGGCCTGTCAAAACATAGGGCCTGAATCGTTAAGGTAAACTGAGATGAAAGTCTAACTTGACTTTTTTGGGGTATTCACAAAGGGGATTGACGAGTAGTAAAGTTAGACTTTTGTCTCAGTTTTGGTCTCAGTTCAACTTAAGACTACAACTCAAGTTTAACTGAGACAACAGTCTAACTTTACTACTCGTAAATGCCCTTTGTGAGTACCGAAAGTCTTAAAGTTAGACTTTCGTCTAAGTTTACCTTTGTGAATCAGGCCCAAACACTCTTATCAGGTACGGCAAAAAAAAAACTTCACATCGAAAAGCGTGAGCGGTGAAAGGACACTGGACATCGTAATGAAGTAGTACTTGAGCCATGCTCCAGGTGATGGGACAAACACACAAAGAGGAAATGAAGCTGCATGCATTAACATTTAAAAAAATACTCACAAGTTACAGTGCAGGTGCTGTCTCAGGTGAAAACTAGAAAGGAAATATAGAAGCTAGCCTACTGTAACATAAGTACAATCTCGATGTTGACAGAACAGACATTGTGATTGGTAACTAGTGCAACCCTGGAACAGACAAAAAAATTAAAACCAATGGATATCACGATGACAAGAATTTTGTATTATTTTTACCTAAGATCAGTGTCGGAAATCGCCCCCAATCTAATGCATGTGCACAGACCTGGTACAAATCTTTTATAAAATAAAACATACATAAGTAAACATGTAGCATATAAACCAGGCTAGCCAACAAAGGGGAGAGATGCCTAAACGATAGTCTGTCCCACCTGGCAGTACGCATTCACACAAAAGACTCAGTCACTTAGGATATCGGAGCCAAGCAAATTAACATCAATGTGACAGAACTTTAGAGGTAGTCGACTCAGAAGATTGTAATGTAAATCATACATGAGCCACTGCAAACCATATCTCTGTTCTCAGAATGTGATGCTTGTGGGTTTGAATAGAAAACACATGTGATGATATTAAGGGGGAGATTTTCAAAAAAGTTGCGCAACGCAGCGCAGCCCCCCACGAGGCTGCACAACTTTGCTCGACAGAGAGGGAGCTGGAGAGAGCCATATCTTCAGAGATATGGCTCTCTCCTCCCCTTTCCCTTGCGCCGGCGCTGATTTCAGCTGTCGTGCACCATGCGCACACCTTAGTGCTGCAGCGCTAGGGTGTGTGCAGTAAGCATGGGCGGAAAATCCGTTACGCTTGCGGATTTTTGGGAAATTCGCAATCCGCGAGATTCGCGAATTTCCCGCAAAATCCGCAAATTCGCACGCAGCGGATTTTTGGGGCGGCGCGCGGCGTTGGTGATACAATTTTTGCGGCGCGCGGCGTTTATCATCGTTTGCCGAGTTGTTTTTCTCGATATTTTGCGAGTGCTGCGCCATTTTGGATATTGCTGTGTGATCCCGCGGGAATTTGGCGAGCGCGATTACGTCATCGCGGCTTGCCAACTTGCACAGCGAGAGTTTGTCAACGCGAGTACGGCGAGATCACGTCTCGCGGTACTTCGCAATTGCGAGATTTGAGATGCGGCGAGCGAAAATATAAATTTGCAATTCTGCACAAGAAATCCACCAGCAAGCAGCATAAACCTTCTAGAAATGATGATTTTTATCTGAATAACTCCTTAGTTTGACATTTGCCTGCACTTTTTTAGCGAGGAGTCCATTTTGGGGAGGGGGGCAGGGGGGTGGGAGGAAGGAAGTGCCCCACAGTCTTCAACTTCCTGTTCCTGTTCAGCAGGCTCCTCCCAGTGCTTTGTCCATCTCCTGGTCACTTTTCATTTGGGTCTGGAGCTGGAAGGATTACTTTTTGTGGATGCTGCTGGATATTTGGATTTGAGGCCTTTTTGACTTTCTTTGGATCACTGTTGGATTAGAAATTTTACAAGTAAGTTTGTTTGGGGCATTACAGTTGCTGCAATTAAAATTTTGGAATTTTCGATTTTTGGGCTGTTTTGGGGCCTTTTGCCCAGGGGTACTCAGTGGTGGGTGGACTGAGTCTTTCTGTGGGTTGTCTTGAACTTAAACATCATGGAGGCCATGGATGAATTGGGATTGTGCTGATTTTTCTGTGTTTTTCGATTTTTGACCTGTTGTTGGGGCCTTGACCAGGGGTAGTGAGTGGTGCATGGGCCTAGTCTTTCTGTGGGCTGTCTTGAACTTAAACATCATGGAGGGCATGGATGGAATGGGATTGTGCTGATTTTTCTGTGTTTTTCGATTTTTGACCTGTTGTTGGGGCCTTGACCAGGGGTAGTGAGTGGTGCATGGGCCTAGTCTTTCTGTGGGGTGTCTTGAATTTAAACATCATGGAGGGCATGGATGCCATGGGGATTGTGCAGATTTTTCTGTGTTTTTCGAATTTTTGGATTGCTCATGGGGACAGGCCATGTGGGTGGGGGCCATTTTGAGTGCTGGTACAGGCAGGCCCTGGCCATGTGCTAGGAGGCAAGTGGCCATTTTGAATGCAGGCTTTGTTGTTAGGCCTCCAACCATTTTGCCTACTTTCCAACCTTTATTTATGCCCAGGGGTAGTGAGTCTTGCATGGGCCTAGTCTTTCTGTGGGTTGTCTTGAATTTAAACATCATGGAGGCCATGGATGGAATGGGATTGTGCTGATTTTGCAGTGTTTTTCGATTTTTGGGGGTGTTCATGGGGAGGGACATGCCATGTGGCTGGTGGCCATTTTGAGTGCAGCTACAGGCACTGGCCATGTGCTGGCAGGCAAGTGGCCATTTTGAATGCAGGCTTTGTTGTTAGGCCTCCAACCATTTTGCCTACTTTTCAACCTTTATTTATGCCCAGGGGTAGTGAGTCTTGCATGGGCCTAGTCTTTCTGTGGGTTGTCTTGAATTTAAACATCATGGAGGCCATGGATGGAATGGGATTGTGCTGATTTTTCAGTGATTTTCGTTTTTTGGGCCTGTACTTGTGGCCTTTTCACCAGGGGTATTTGAGTCTAGCATGGGCCTAGTCTTTCTGTGGGCTGTCTTGAACTTAAACATCATGGAGGGCATGGATGGAATGGGATTGTGCTGATTTTTCTGTGTTTTTCGATTTTTGACCTGTTGTTGGGGCCTTTTGACCAGGGGTAGTGAGTGGTGCATGGGCCTAGTCTTTCTGTGGGGTGTCTTGAATTTAAACATCATGGAGGGCATGGATGGCATGGGGATTGTGCTGATTTTTCTGTGTTTTTCGATTTTTTGGATTGTTCATGGGGACAGGCCATGTGGGTGGGGGCCATTTTGAGTGCAGGTACAGGCAGGCCCTGGCCATGTGCTAGGAGGCAAGTGGCCATTTTGAATGCAGGCTTTGTTGTTAGGCCTCCAACCATTTTGCCTACTTTTCAACCTTTATTTATGCCCAGGGGTAGTGAGTCTTGCATGGGCCTAGTCTTTCTGTGGGTTGTCTTGAATTTAAACATTATGGAGGGCATGGATGGATTGGGATTGTGCTGATTTTGCAGTGTTTTTCGATTTTTTTGTGCTCTATAACTGAACTGATGTTCCTCTGTCTTCCATTTTTTTTAGGTGCACAAGACTCAAGAGAACCACCAGTGCCAGGAAGAAGTCCTGCAGCGGTGTGTGTGTGCAGCATAACGTCACGCGACGTCACGTCTGGCCTCAGACAACTCTACAATTCGTGCAACTGCGGCCTGCTGTCTGACCTGCTCTGAAGAAGATGGCCCCAAAGAAAGGTCTCCGTAGCTCCTCTAGCAAGAAAGTTGCTAGTAAGGAGCAGAAGAAGCAAGTTACCAAGGAGGCTGGTGTGCCACCCGCCACGTTTTTTGGGAGAAAAAAAAAAAGTACGCCTGCAGCAGCAGGATCTGCTGGGGACCAAGCTGGGAGCAGCACCCCTGCTCCATTGGGTTCAGTGCCTCCACCACCACGCCAACTTAAGTCAAAGCCCTTGAGTGCTTCAGAGGCAGTCAGTGTACTTCTCCAATCACCATCGACCAGTGATGTTGGCTCATCGCAAGAAAGTAGCAGCAATGTCCCTGAATCAACACAGGTTGTTGTAACTCATCTGACAAGTGTTGAACAACCACAGCCGCAACAACAACACCATGTGCAAGTACACGCCCAAGTACATTTGGAAGGAGAGGCAGCAAAAGGAGATGCGCAAGCAAAGGTGCATGGAGGTTCACAAGTGCCCACAATAGTTGTTCCTCCCGAAGTAGGGGCACATCAGGAAATCGACAATGAAGCCGAGGTATCATTGGAAGCCACTCCTCCTGATGATCATTCACTGTCTTCCATATCCCCAGCAAGGAAAAGATCAAGGGGGGTGTCTACATCTTCTTCAAGCCCACCTCCTACTGATGATCTGGATGACGAATGGGTACCACCACGGCAGCCTGAGAGTGAGGCACACCATGATCTGACAAAGGTACCTAAGCGTAAAAGGAAGGTCGTCGAAAAACTCATAGCTATGGAGTGTGATGAGGCTCAACAAGAAGTGACAGATACTGCTGGTGATGAAGCCTCTCACGATGACGACGAGCCAGTCATCACAAAGGTCACTGCAGCCCCACCGGGCATGCAGCAAAGAGACATTTTGACCCTATCCCGAGAAGCTGCTGAGCGTGATGATGATGTCGGCGAGGAGGCAATGGAAATGGAATCATTAGATTTGGAGTTAAGTAGTACACCAAAACCTACCGCTTCCATATTTCTTCCTCGCAAGAAGGTACCCACCTCGTCCTCGACCTCAATTCGTGGTGGTGAAAGTGCAAAACGTACTGAAGTTCGGCAATCCACATCCTCCACTTCATCTGGCATTAGCAGCAGGACCACCACCACCAGTATCGCCGCCTCCTCCGGCCCCCGAAGACATTTCAAGTCTCCAGTTTGGGACTTCTTTAGTGTTTGCCCAAAAAAGGAAAACGTAGCCATTTGTAGCATTTGTAAGCTTCGAGTTAGTCGTGGTAAGTTGGGTTCCAACTATGGTACCGGAGGCCAGAGAGGTCATCTTAGGAGAACGCACGATGTCCAATGGTTTGCGCACCTACACTCGATCAAGGAAGCCCGAATTGCACGCAATGAAAACGTTGATTTTTCATCTGATGATGACGAGGAGGAAGAAGACGATTCGAACACTTCACTTACACCCAGTTCCCCTGTCAGCAGCACACCCCATGGGAGCCACACTAAGAGTGTGGGAGAGAGTGAGACATCAATGCGGAAAAGTTCATCAGCGAGCGTAACTGGGTCGAAGAGATCATCATCATCCCGTAAATCCTTGGTCCAGGGCAACATTAAAAAGATGTTGTTTACAGAAGCGCAATATGAACGCAACCACCCAATGACCCGTCTGTATAACACTAAACTGGCTAAAATGCTAGCTCTGGACCTTCTCCCTTTTTCTTTTGTAGAAGGGGTTGGTTTTCTAGAATTAGTGGCAGCGCTCTGCCCTAAATGGAAGGTTCCTAGCCAGTTCTATTTTGCCCGAGTTGCGGTTCCAGCACTACATGAAGATGTTCTGAAGGTGATTGGGGCAGCTTTGCAGAAGAGTGCTGTTCACACTATACATCTGACAACAGACATGTGGACCAGTGGCGCAGGCGCTGATTACATGTGCATCACTGCACACTGGGTCTCTTTTTCAGGGGCTAAAGCAAAGCTAAACGCAGGTGTTGACACGAACATTGTTTTTAAAGGTGCTCGGAAACATGCAACACTAGCCATGTTTGGTTTGGAGAAACGTCACACAGCAGAAAACATTTTGGATGTCTTTAACACAAAGGTCCTTAACTGGCTGTCCCCACTAAAACGCAAGGTTGGTTATGTTTCCACGGACAATGGCGCCAATATAGTTAAGGCCATGAGGGACGGTTACTATTTCAGAGTGCCGTGTTTGGCGCACTGTATAAACCTGGTTGTCCAAAAATTCTTGGGTAATAAAGGCAGTGCAGCGTACAGTGTATTGGAGACCTGCCGAAAAATGTGCAAGCATTTCAGCCATTCTTTTAAGGCCCGGAAGCAGCTGAGGAGCCTGCTATATCAACGTCAAATGCCAGTGAAAGCACTCATCCAGGAGGTGGTAACACGTTGGAACTCAACCTTCTACATGCTTGAGCGTCTGTATGAGCAGTATACGGAACTCGATCAATATTTCCTTAAAGAGGGTACAGAGGAGCTGAGGATGGGTGGGCCGCAATGGAACATAGTTGAAAGCCTGACACGCATGCTTCGTCCTTTTGAGTTCTTCACGCGTGCAGTCAGCAAGGAGGACTCTAATTTGGGAAAAGCTATCCCATTGTTGTACATGCTGGAGGACCAACTGAAGGAGGTGTGTTCTGTGTTTGGAAAAGATGACAAAAACCAAGACTCTTTGCTTCTGGCTGAGCAATTATTAGAGCTCCTACAAGGTGATGAACGTCTTAAAAAGATCCACTCAGAACAGCATTACATTTGTGCTACTATTCTGGATCCACGCTACAAAAAGGCGCTGGCAGGCCAAGCATTCTTTCCTTTTGATGATGAACATGTTCCAAAGTACAAACGTTGGCTAGCCTTGTCAGCCAAGAGGTTTGAAACAGAACGGCTGGAAATTGAAGGAAATGGCAGTACATCAGCAGGCCATCCCCAGTCAAAACAATCCACTTCTGCACCTGTGGCTGTGGCACAAGTGACCTCTCAGCCGTTAAAGACACCGGCAACCGGATCATCTGCACGAAACACAACAGAAACATTGGAGGCTGAAGAGGATTGGCTAGCTCTGCGTGGGTTTGGTTCTCAAAAGGTCAGAGGCACAGCAAGAGCTAAGCAAAGTGGAGGAACCTTGGATGAGGACCTTGAGTCGATGGTGAAGGACTATCTGAATGACTCAACAGAGGTCTATGTTAATTCTGACCCATTGGCGTATTGGCATGGGAAAAAAGAATTGTGGCCACAGCTCACCAACCTGGCTTTAAACTACTTGTCTTGCCCACTCGCAAGCGTGTCTTCTGAACGGGTTTTCAGTGCGGCTGGTGGGATTGTAACTCCCAAACGGAGCCGCCTCTCGCCCAAAAATGTGGAGAGGTTAACAATGATCAAGATGAATCAGCACCTCATACCACCAGATTTCAGAGTACGAGAGAGCGTGCCGGATGAAGAGGAGGTGGCCAGCAGCATAGATGAGGGAATTTCTACTCTGTCAGGTGACACTGAGCTCACCCTGCCTGAATTCGCAGAGTATGATGACGAAGCCTTATTCTCATTCCTGGACCGTGATACCGAGCCCTGAAAATGAGACAACGAATCAATAACTTTCTTTTTCGTCCCTATTCACTTTTATTCCTGTGTGTCTGTCTTTCTTTGTTGTGCACAGTTAATATATTTCAAACTTTAATCAGATAATCACAAAATCAAGCCCATCAGCAGAACTGTCTTCGCTGGTTTGCTAATTGATTTGAAGTTGCCGCAGTCTGCATTCCTCAGGTTCACAAGTTCAGAAGAACATGCTCCTCTATCCTCCTCCTCCAGACTCCTATTTCCATCAAACCAGAGGGCTGGTTTACGCCCAATGAAGAAAGACTCAGCACTTGTGGGGGTGTTGTTGTACCTCTTTGCAGGTGAGTTGACGGCTCTGGGACCATTGTTGGGAAGCTCTAATACCGGATAAAAGTGGTTTGGACCAAATCCCAGGAAGAAATTTTTTTGTGTTTTTGATGACTTGCTTGCCTTTTAGGTGCTCTTAGGGGGGGTTCCGTCTGTTTGTGGGTGAGTTTCGTGGTCTGGGAGCATTGCTGGTACACTCTAATCTTGATTGCATTTGCTTTTCAGGAAATCCGTCGTGCCAACCCCGACTTATGGCCTAGCTACGCAGCGCGTTTGGACCGAAGGCCCAGAAATATCGCAAGTATGAGATTTTGCTTTTGGCCTGTTTGGGGGTGTTATGCTTCTTGGCGGGTGGTTTGGCGGGTCTTGGGGCATTCCTGGGAAGGTCTAATACCGGGTAGAAGTGGTTGGGACAAAATCCAGGCCGATTTTTTTTTGGCTATTTCTGACATTTTGCTCTATGTAGCGTTTTCGGGGGCCTGTTTGGGGGGCTTCCTGGTGTTTGTGGGTGAGTTTTGTGGTCTGGGAGCATTGCTGGGACACTCTAATCTTGATTGCATTTGCTTTTCAGGAAATCCGTCGTGCCAACCCCGACTTATGGCCTAGCTACGCAGCGCGTTTGGACCGAAGGCCCAGAAATATTGCAAGTATGAGATTTTGCTTTTGGCCTGTTTGGGGGTGTTATGCTTCTTGGCGGGTGGTTTGGCGGGTCTTGGGGCATTCCTGGGAAGGTCGAATACCGGGTAGAAGTGGTTGGGACAAAATCCAGGCCGATTTTTTTTTGGCTATTTCTGACATTTTGCTCTATGTAGCGTTTTCGGGGGCCTGTTTGGGGGGCTTCCTGGTGTTTGTGGGTGAGTTTCGTGGTCTGGGAGCATTGCTGGGACACTCTAATCTTGATTTCATTTGCTTTTCAGGAAATCCATCGTGCCAACCCCGACTTATGCCCTAGCTACGCAGCGCGTTTGGACCGAAGGCCCAGAAATATTGCAAGTATGAGATTTTGCTTTTGGCCTGTTTGGGGGTGTTATGCTTCTTGGCGGGTGGTTTGGCGGGTCTTGGGGCATTCCTGGGAAGGTCTAATACCGGGTAGAAGTGGTTGGGACAAAATCCAGGCCGAATTTATTTTGGCTATTTCTGACATTTTGCTCTATGTAGAGTTTTCGGGGGCCTGTTTGGGGGGCTTCCTGGTGTTTCTGGGTGAGTTTCGTGGTCTGGGAGCACTGCTGGCTATATATACTTGACTTTGCAAGAGGTTTCAAGCAAATCCATGGTGGCAGAGGGGAGTTAGGGCCTAGCTGCAGAGCGCGCGCTGAGTGATTTGGGAAATTTGTGAAAAATTGACTAAGTCCCCATTTTTGTACTTTTGCTCTTTGGCTGTTTGGGGGTCTTCTACTCGTTTTCTCCTGGGTTGACGGCTCTGGGGCCATTGCTGGGAAGCTCTAATACCGGATAAAAGTGTTTTGGACCAAATCCCAGGCGGAAAATTTTTTGTGTTTTTGATGACTTGCTTGCCTTTGAGGTGCTCTTAGGGGGGGTTCCGTCTGTTTGTGGGTGAGTTTCGTGGTCTGGGAGCACTGCTGGGACACTCTAATCTTGATTGCATTTGCTTTTCAGGAAATCCGTCGTGGCAACCCCGACTTATGGCCTAGCTACGCAGCGCGTTTGGACCGAAGGCCCAGAAATATTGCAAGTATGAGATTTTGCTTTTGGCCTGTTTGGGGGTGTTATGCTTCTTGGCGGGTGGTTTGGCGGGTCTTGGGGCATTCCTGGGAAGGTCTAATACCGGGTAGAAGTGGTTGGGACAAAATCCAGGCCGATTTTTTTTTGGCTATTTCTGACATTTTGCTCTATGTAGCGTTTTCGGGGGCCTGTTTGGGGGGCTTCCTGGTGTTTCTGGGTGAGTTTCGTGGTCTGGGAGCATTGCTGGGACACTCTAATCTTGATTGCATTTGCTTTTCAGGAAATCCGTCGTGCCAACCCCGACTTATGGCCTAGCTACGCAGCGCGTTTGGACCGAAGGCCCAGAAATATTGCAAGTATGAGATTTTGCTTTTGGCCTGTTTGGGGGTGTTATGCTTCTTGGCGGGTGGTTTGGAGGGTCTTGGGGCATTCCTGGGAAGGTCTAATACCGGGTAGAAGTGGTTGGGACAAAATCCTCGCGGAAAAGCCTTTTGGCACTTTTTGTAACTTAGGGTTCGTTAGGGTTAGCCCTAGCAGCAGGATTGCATGTGTTTCGGGGTGTTCTAGATTTTTCCAACTGAGTTCTGGGGTCTTAGAGCACTCGTGAGAATGTGTAATTTTGGTTGCAAGTCATTTGAAGAAAATCCATGGTGGGAAAGGGGGGATTTGGCATAGTTAAAGAAAGCCTTTGCCACTATTCTTAACTTAGGGTTCGTTAGGGTTAGCAGTATTTCTATTGCATGTGTTTGAGTGGGGGGGATTTCGAGTCTTGGAGCGATGCTGGCTATGGCTACTTTTGCTTGGTTGCTTGCAAGTGGTTTGAATGCAATCCACGGTGGGTAATGGGTAATTAGGAAGGGGGTACTTCGGCCTACTTTTACTTTCAAAGTAAGTTTTGTCACCAGTTTTCTGCTAGGCCTCGTTTTTTGAGATTTGATTGGGGGTCTTCTACATTTTTGTGACTGGCTTTAGTAAGGGTCTGGGTGGGAGCACTGCTAGGAAGATCTAATTTTGTTCTAAAACACAGTTTACAGTACACCTAGCTTGAGGGGCAAGATCCCCTACATTAATTTGCCCATACTTATTTATCCTTCAAAAGGTGACTCAGAGTACGCACTTTCAAAAATATTGTACTGTCTACTAGGAAAATCAAATTGTGACTTTTTGCACTCCACAGCCTACATACCTTATATTTATTTATCAGTGGTGTTGTAATATTATATCACTTCCTGTTTTTCGTTGAATAATTACAGGCCGGGTTTCAGTCTCTGCAATGGGGAAAAAAGGATGGAGTCAGGCTTCACAGTAGCGAGCCACAATTCAGCATCAGGCAGGCAGTGGACAGGGTGTCTTCTGGTGACCAACATCGATGGACGAAGCGTCGGCTGCAATGGAGGAGTGCCGCTAATAGGAGGATTTTTTTTCTGCAGGCAACTTACTTACCACTTCCAACAGGACCACTACAACCACATAGATACAGTATCCCTTGCCTTTTTCTCTGACTGTGACTGCATTTCTTGGATCTCTCTCTGCTTCTAAATTGATCCCTTAACACATCACTTAGTCCACTCCACTATCACATCTGCACCACACATAGTCATTTGTAAGTGCTCCTACGTAATTCGCAAGTCGCAGCACGCCCCAGGCCGTAGAGGACTGGGATGGCCCCAATGATGAAGCATGTCACCAAGGGGCAACCCTGGTGAGTGAGGGGACACCTAGAAAACAAGCAATTTCTCCTTTTCTATCTACTATACCTTCCAGACCAACCCCACTGAGTGTTGTTGTGAATGGATTTATAGTGACCAGCAAGGCTCTCGGGTATCTGGCTAAGTACAGAGACCTTATGTTGAATATCGTTATCAATAATTCCACACAGGCCCTGTACTGTCGCATTCTTTCTTCCACAGTTGTCGAATGTACTACTTACTTTTCACTGACATGCATGCAGTAGTGCATGCACTTTCAAAGATTGATGGATAGGTTTGTACCCAAAGAATTGTTTATGTTCCATTGTTTGTCTATGCTGTGCTTTTTTTTACAGGGTGTCTTCTGGTGACCAACATCGATGAACGAAGCGGCGGCTGCAATGGAGGAGTGCCGCTAAAAGGAGGATTTTTTTTCTGCAGGCAACTTACTTACCACTTCCAACAGGACCACTACAACCACATAGATACAGTATCCCTTGCCTTTTTCTCTGACTGCGACTGCATTTCTTGGATCTCTCTCTGCTTCTAAATTGATCCCTTAACACATCACTTAGTCCACTCCACTATCACATCTGCACCACACATAGTCATTTGTAAGTGCTCCTACGTAATTCGCAAGTCGCAGCACGCCCCAGGCCGTAGAGGACTGGGATGGCCCCAATGATGAAGCATGTCACCAAGGGGCAACCCTGGTGAGTGAGGGGACACCTAGAAAACAAGCAATTTCTCCTTTTCTATCTACTATACCTTCCAGACCAACCCCACTGAGTGTTGTTGTGAATGGATTTATAGTGACCAGCAAGGCATTCGGGTATCTGGCTAAGTACAGAGACCTTATGTTGAATATCGTTATCAATAATTCCACACAGGCCCTGTACTGTCGCATTCTTTCTTCCACAGTTGTCGAATGTACTACTTACTTTTCACTGACATGCATGCAGTAGTGCATGCACTTTCAAAGATTGATGGATAGGTTTGTACCCAAAGAATTGTTTATGTTCCATTGTTTGTCTATGCTGTGCTTTTTTTTACAGGGTGTCTTCTGGTGACCAACATCGATGGACGAAGCGGCGGCTGCAATGGAGAAGTGCCGCTAAAAGGAGGATTTTTTTTCTGCAGGCAACTTACTTACCACTTCCAACAGGACCACTACAACCACATAGATACAGTATCCCTTGCCTTTTTCTCTGACTGTGACTGCATTTCTTGGATCTCTCTCTGCTTCTAAATTGATCCCTTAACACATCACTTAGTCCACTCCACTATCACATCTGCACCACACATAGTCATTTGTAAGTGCTCCTACGTAATTCGCAAGTCGCAGCACGCCCCAGCCCTTAGAGGACTGGGATGGCCCCAATGATGAAGCATGTCACCAAGGGGCAACCCTGGTGAGTGAGGGGACACCTAGAAAAAAAGCAATTTCTCCTTTTCTATCTACTATACCTTCCAGACCAACCCCATTGAGTGTTGTTGTGAATGGATTTATAGTGACCAGCAAGGCTCTCAGGTATCTGGCTACAGAGACCTTATGTTGAATATAGTTATCAATATTTCCACCCACGCCCTGTACTGTCGCATTCTTTCTTCCACAGTTGTCGAAAGTACTACTTACTTTTAACTGACATGCATGCAGTAGTGTATGCACTTTCAAAGATTGATGGATAGGTTTGTACCCAAAGATTTGTTTATGTTCACATGTGTTTGTCCATGCTGTGCTACTTTTTCTTGTCTCCCAAAACCTTTCCCAAAAACCCCCGTACCCATCCATTTTTCAAACCCTAACCCTCTTCCCCCGGGCTGTGTGGTTTTGATTGATGTGTGACTAAATTACAGCAATAAATCCACACACTTGCTGGGGAGGATAAGGTGATAGCAACAGGCTGGTGAAGAAATCCGAGGATATATTCTTACTCTGCTTGACAAAGACCCATGGCTAATGTCAAAGAACTTCAACCGAATTAATTATACTTTAACATTTGTTAGGCTACAATGTGGCACTGTTCTAGTGTACTTCTGTCACCTGCTATATTCTGTATTGTACCTTTGTATTGCTCAGGAGGACAAACCAGATTTCATTTTCTTTTTTTTCATAGGCAAGCAACTGCCACTGTGTCACACCACTAGTACCACCGCTATGAGGAAATTTTATCCGCCCAGGATTGCCAACCTTATTTGCTGTTTCCCGTGGAGCCAGCCCTGGGCCTAGCCCTACTTGCAAACAGAAATTACAGGTAAGATAGGCGTTTGGTTGGAGGTAGTATAATGGAGTATTAGGAGAGACGAGAGATTTGATTGACGGTAGTACTACTAAAGTCCTAGGACTATTCAGGAAAACAAACTTACTGTTATGTTAAACCCCCACCCACCAGACTCAAAAGCAGTAAAAAACAGGTATGGTCAGATAAAGTTTCAAAAAGTATATTTTTATAGCCCTAACAAAAGAATCTCCCGCAAGACCCTCCCTAACCCCAACGATTGTCCTTCAAAAGTCCCCAAAAATCACAACTCCCAATTCCCACCCCCCAAAAGTCTCTAAAAAAGGGGCAAGGGACACTATGGCAGGGTGCTGTTGGAATTAGCAGCCAGGGCATCATGCTCCTTGCGGAGGGTGGCAAGTTCGAAGCGGAGGCCCTCCACCACGTTCTTATAATTATGGACCTCCTGCTCCAGGTAGGACAGTCTGAGGGATAAGCGGCGCCGGTGTGCCTTGCAAATCCTGTGAGGGGCAGCTGCTTTCTTTGCTGCTGGGCGGTGGCGTTTGGCTTTGGTAGCCCGGCTCCGTACCGCTGGAGCACTGCGCTGGCTGGCAGCACGCACGGAGGAGGATGCAGCTGTCCCAGTGGACGTTGTTGTTGTACCAGACTGCGTCTCCTCCTCCTCCAGGGCCACCAGCCGCCGATATTCAGCAACAGTGGCATCCAGCCTCCGTTGCCGGGCCATTCGAGCCAGCTCCTTCCTCCTTGATGGTGTCTTGGATTTGGAAGGAGCAACTACATGAAAAAAGAAAGACATAGTCTGTAACCAATGCTCCTTAAGATTAACACAAAATGATTGAGCAGAAAGTTGTCACAGTACAAGTAGCAAATTGAAAGCACAGTGCATAACTATTTAGGACAGTATCTATGTAACCTCCGACTTCTTCATCCTTGCTCTAACATTAGTGGGAGTTTAAGGAACAAATTCTACGAGCACTATGGACTTCTATTACAGTCGACTATGACAGTACACCACTCTTATTCTTCTTCTTCTCTCTTGTTTAGGAAAATTGGTACGTTATCTTATGCAAGCCGGCATAATGCCAGCGCAGTGAACTTGCACCCGAGAAAAACAGACGCACACCATGGTGAGTGAGACAGACTTGCGTTACTGTACCGGTCCAGTACATGCAGGTGGTGAAGCTCTTACTTTTCTATTACGGGTGGCACTGAGAATACTCTGTTAAAAGGGCTACTGCTTAATTAATCTAGCTTTCACCCTACAGTGCAAATGAGTATTAGAAAAGGAAAATGAAGAAGCTAAATTATCGGATTATCTATCACTTCACATGGGATGTATTTGATGACATATGGGATGACTTTAGGTGCTTTGCTTATTATTGAGTGAACAGTGATACCCCCACACATGAATGACGTACTACTACTAAACTAAAGTTATTAAGGGAGGTAGGGAGTGTCCACCGTAATAACTGGATATATGCTGTGCTTGCAGTTGCAATACAAACTACTGCTACTATTCATGGTAGTCTTTGGACAACGTTACAACTTCTTTTCCTTGCCTTTCCTACACTGGAACGGACGTACGGGTGCGGTGTTACATGCTCTTCAAAGTAACACTTAGTTCATCCAGTGACCGTCTACTCCCTCTAGATTCACATATGCTATCTAAGAGTCAGATAGTACCATGAATGATCCAGGCATCCATCCATTCAAAGTATATTGCACACATACAGTTTCTGTCTCACCCACCCAGGCTGTTCTCCTTCCACCCATCCTTGCTTCATCATTCACCCAGCCATGCACCATACCATTTTCTTACCTTCCCAGCCACCTCGGGGACCAAGCAAACACATATCATTCTTCTTTGCCAGTCATCATTACATTTCTCGTGCTTCCACACTTACACCCTTCTTTCGCTTTTCGTTCATCCCATCCATCAAGTTCACCTCAGATCTGATTGGGATTCTTCTCGCCAAAAACTTCACAGCTAAGTCGAAGTACATTTAGAGGAGGCTACTACCTGCTTTTTTTATAATACACCCGTGCAGAAAGCACACTCTGCAGTCTTCAATCCCAATGACTAAGGAATGTATAGCTTACCTCTGCCCGCCACCACCGTGTGAACCCTCACAGGCATGTCCTTGTCCGGCACTTGCACCGCCTCCTCCCCAGAGTTGTCCTCCTCGTCCAATGCCACCACCACCTCCGCGCTGGCCCCGTCTCCAGATGTTCCACCTACAAAGTACATTTAATAATGTTAGAATACACCACTCACTACTATATAATATTTGGTCTAGGAGGAAGAAAGAAATGTGAAAAAAAGTGTACAATTTAATAATTTTTGACTGTGTACTCTAGAGTAAAAATGTCCCTTTTTCCAGGGAAGGCTGTTGTCTTGCTGCACTTTTTGGCACAACTGATGAATGTTTGCTTTTTACTTTTTAACACGCACCACTTTTTCTCCTAACAGACAGAACCTTGACTTCTAAGAACACGAGCAGGATCAAGTTCAAACCAGGTGAGAGCTCGGCTCGACCACAAGAAATGTGTCCAATTAATCGTCAGCACTAAGCACTTTTCCATTTTCAGTTACACGTTCACTTTTATGACAAACTTGAATTTAATAAATGTGTTTACTTTTAATAAAGCTTTTAAACTTAAATAGACTCTGTGGTTTTTGGTCCTCCAGACTAGAGTGGATGAGCTAAAGGTTTTCGAATTTTTGCAAGCATGAGTCCGTGCCTCTGCCATCGGTGACTTTGGGAGCTAAATGACTCTGCCACACTATCTAGTCAGTAAGGAGATTGGGGGTTCAACTACAAAGTCTGTTATCACTGAGGTATGTGGAAAGTCTAACAGTTACAGCACCTATTATAATTGATAAGCTAAGCGATGCATTATTTAGTGTCCATAGTTCTGTTTGTGCAGATTTGTCCCTGCAACAGTAGTAGAATGGATTGTCCTCCTATCGAAACCAAAAGTAAAGTAGTATCTTATTATTTCTTGGTGGTGGTCATTCACCTTTTTATTGTTGGCAATGGTCAAAGCATAAACATTTAGAATACTTGAAAAGACATTATGGACAATCCCAGAGGACTACACTCAGTGCATAGAGCTATTGCTGACTAGAATGGGAGTCCAATGGAAATGCCAAATGTGCAATCTTAGTTAGCTACACAGACAGACTAATAAGAATAATCTAGTAATACCACACGGAGTCATAGTCGAGGCAGGATAAGAATTTAGATCCTGTCTACAAGAAGATCAAAGACGATTTAGAAAAAATCAAATGAGGAACGCTAGGAAAAAATAAGTACTCTATATTAAAATTAAAACTTACTGGGGCCAGCAAAGGAGCCCTCGACTGCCCGGTCCTGGCCTGCATCGACAACAGCACCTTCCTCCTCCTCCTCCTGTGTCCTCCTCTTGCCCCTGGGGGAAGCTGATGTACAACATGAAAGAAAGAAAAACAGAAAACATGGATGATATTTCTCAACCAAATCAAACATTTAAAAAAGAACTAACAAAGTAACAAAATATTTTTGCGAAATAGCAAATAGGGAACGACTCCACGGGATATATTATTGACCAATCTCATGTGGTCGACTACGTCATTACTTTAGTATTGCTTGATTTGAGGACCGTCGAATTGGAAACTACCCTATGTAACTCACTAAACAAAGTACTAAAAAGGTTTGCCTAGGATTGGCAGGCAGCAGTCCGCAGCACGCAAAGTGACAGCCAAAGTCCATCGTGATTGAAGATCAGCGACAACACTAAAGTTTCCTACTACATTCACCAGTCATTAAAATACTCAAACTATTAATCCACCACCACTATTTCTTCTTATCGCCATGTGTACAAAGGAAGGACTGGACTTGAGTCTGTAGGGGCTGATTTAGAAGGCCCTTCCGGCTCTTTTGCTCCATTGTTGCGTGACTTTTGTGACGCATCGACAGCACAAAAGAGGCGCAATGGTGCGGCGTATATTAACAACGTGACGCATCTGGGAGATGCATCACGTTGTAAAGCCCTGCGCCAATAGGGGTGTTCCGGCGCAAGGGAGGGCGTTCCTGCGCAGGAACGCATCCTAAAACTGGCTGAGGGAAATCTACAAGATTTCAATCAGTCACTTTGAGGACAATGATGCGTGACTCAAACCCTGCGCCTGCTTGAAGCAGACGTACGGCTTGACGCAGCATTGGGGAGATAGGGCACCCCAGAGCATTGATGGAGCTGCACCATCGTTGCGACGCAACTCCAGCAATGCGCCGCCTTTACGGCACAGATGCGTAACGCTTTGGTGACGTTTTGGGCCCATGGCGCGCCGCATTGTAAATACGGCGCACCATGGGTGATGGTGGCGTGACGCACAATTACTGGCGCATCCCTGCAACTTTGCAGGGATGCGCCGGTAATTAAAAATCTGAACCTTAGTGTGTAGCATTACGCAGTTCTTTCAACTACACTCATACATAATTTCACAGGCCAATGAAATGAACACAAAATCTAAAACAAATAAGCATAGTAGCAACACTACTGAGAAGAAGGAGAGCAGTATACCTGAAATGCACAGAAGATTTTGAAATAAAATTGACCTACAATGTAATGAGCAGCATTATTGCTCTTGGTAAAAAACAAAAATTTGCAATATAATAACACAGCAGGAGAAAACATAGTAGTAAAGACATAGCTACTACTACTCACCAAGCCCGGGGATCTCAAGGCCAAGGAGGTCGAGCAGATCTCGCTCACGGGTCAGGACATCCGTCCAGCGGTGGGTGGCCTGGTTGTAGGTGCGCCAGACCCGAGAGTGGTGGTAAATGGCCTGGCACACCTTCTCCCACCGCTTCCGGCGCTCCCGGGCCCCGTACCCGGCACTGATCTTGCCGCCTCCCATGATGGTCCTGGGGAGGCGGCGCTGAACATAAAAAATGAGTTGGGCCACCTCCTCCGGGGTAAAGATCTCCCTGGGTACGACCTCCTCCCCCCTCAAACGCCCGCACGGGAGCCGGACACGGGGTGCGGGACCCTTCCCCTTCTCGGGATGCTTCCCGGCTCCCTTCACCATGGTCTGGGCGGAAAGGAATAAAGAAAATAGAATAGGGAAGAGAAGAAAAGAAAAGAGTTTAAAAAAGTAGTTTAAAATTAACCAAAAGTAGCAGCAAACACAAAAATATAGGGCTAGAAAAATAGAGGGATAGATAATAAGTAAAATAGATCAAAAAAAACTTCAAACAAGCAAAGGATGGCAGAGATTGACAGAGGATACAAAGACCATGCCCAGAACCATAGCAATGAATGAGAAACAAGATGGCCGCGCCCGTTCACGACCGCGCGGGTAAGTTCGCGCGAGATTTTTCTTGCGAACACGCGCGAGACTGTACTGGCAAGCCGCGGACTTTGCGAGATTACACTTCGCGCCCGGAAACGGAAATACGTCAGGCAAACAAGATGGCTGCGCCCTTGAACGACCGCGAGGGTAACTTCGCGTCTTGCGCTACGAGCGGCTCGCAAAAACGCACAAAACCTTGCCAACTAACACGCCGCAAAAAAAACAAATTGCATATTCGCACGACTTTGCGGCTTCCGAATCCGATCTCGCGCGTGTTCGCACCCCGCGAACCCCGCGAAATTGCAGAAAAACGAGTTTTTCAAAACTGAAAGCACTCTGCAGGGGCAAGAGTTCAAACTCATCATTAGTAACAATTCCCGGTAGTGCTTCCTGACTGGGGCCCCTCCAGAATTCAGTTGCTAGTTGCAACAATTGTATGACCCTGCTCTGACCCTCACAGCAGGCTCATACAATAGCTACAAGTAGGCCACAAAGAAGGTCCTGGGGAAAAAAAAATGCACTGCAACAGAAAGCAAAATTACAGATAAGGAAGCAGGTGCCAGACTGGAATTTTAAAACAGTGACACATTAATAAACTAACCCCAAATTAATTCATCTCAGTTGAAGCAGGGCTGGTGTGCTTGCTTTCCCCCCCCATAATCTACAGTAATGATGAACCAGAGGGTGGCATTGATGTAACAGAGGGTTGCAGTGGTGAAACAGAGGGTGCTGGGAACCTGTGATGATGAACCAGACGTAGAAACAACATAATTCGCGACCGTTGCGCGACGAAATGTAAGTTCGCAATTGCGAACTGGTACGAACCCCTCGCGAACTGGCAGAAATCCTTGCGAACACAAAAAAAAAAAAAAATCCGCAAATTCGCAAGAATTCGCGAATTTTGCGGATTGCGAGTTCGCAAATCCGCAAAATTCGCGAACGCGAGATTCGCAAAATTCGCCCATGCTTAGTGTGCAGGAGTGTAGCATAGGTTTTGTACAGGAAGGGTAGCTTTCCTTTACAAAACACTATGCAAGACACGAAGTAAAGCTTTTTCCAATGTGTATATGTGCTGTAGAGTGCAGCACGCATGGAAAGTCGGAAAAGCATGGAGAAATGAAAGCATTTCTCCTGCTGGCGCCTCCTTTGAAGTGGTGTTAATTTTTGGTGCAAAACCATGTTTACAAATCTTTGTAAATATGGTTTTGCGTCAAAAGGCATGGGTGGTTGCATGGAAACGCCCATGTACTACCCATGTCACGCCCCCCTCGGCACAAAGTAGCGCAGAGCAGTGCTTGGCGCTGTTTTACGCTACATACAGGGTACTTTGCAGCGCAAAACAAAAATTTGCGCTGGTTAGCGTCACTTTTGTGATGCTAAACCAGTGCAAAAGTGTTGAAAATCTGCCCCTAAGTGTTCCAATTAAGAAATAACAGCATAGTTTGCCTGGTATTTGTAAAGCGCAAACTAATCACCCATAAAGGTCTCAAGGCGCTGGGGGCCATCAGGGAGATTAAGTGAGCTATTGGCCAGAGTCACACAGTGCTGGGTTGAGCTGCTGCCGGGAATCGAACTCTGAGACCCGTGCTCCGGAGTCAGCCACGCTAACCACTGCGCCACACCTCTCCATATGTGCAAGTAATACTTGGTATTACTCTAATAACAATAATGATTTCTACCCACCCAAATCCTCATGTGTAAAACCCTGATTCTCCTTAGCTGAAGGAAGGGAAAAGAATATGCAGCCACAAAGTGCTTCTCCTGTGCCTATGCCTATCACAAAAAATGCACAGACTCCAGTGCAAAATGGTAGCAGAAATTATACTGTGAAGTCAAATTGTAGCTCCTACTACCCCACAATCAGGTTCTTCTTTCTCAGTGATGAAGTTTAAGATTTTGCAGCTGACTGGTGGAGGGTTCAGGTTCCACTCTACTTTGGACAGTAGATGTGGATGACTGTTTACAGCTTATAGTGCTGCTCGTATGCACATACTTTAGGGAATGGTCATCACCTGGATATATAGCAGAACATTAATTCTGCATTGATGCCAAATGTCTGTCTGTTCTACTGGTTCTTGTACTAAAGATCTTTACTCTGGGTTCTCTCAGGCCAACAATGCATATGATACTTCCTTACAGAGTTTGTGTGGGCGGGGGTGTGATAATGTGATTTGTGGTAACAGTATGATGTCATATGGAACAGTGAAGAGAGAGTGTTCTGGGATAGAAGGAAGTGAGTCTTTCAAGGAAAATATAATCTGTTAAAGAGTAGGCTAAGTAGAGTATGGAGCAGAGCATTGTAAGCTCCAATAAATAAATTCATAGGCAACATCTGTGTTTCCTGGCGCGCTCTGTTACAATTTTGACAAAGGGAAGAGTTAGTAAAGAAGAAATACATGTTCTACAGGGAGAAGTTCCAGGACCATGTTTACGAAGTAATGTGACTGCTCAATTCATGGGGTTATTAGCAATGACTTGCAATGTAACAACAGATCACCTAATTCTGAGAAAATATCCAAAATTGTTGGACTGTTTAGGCAAACTAAAGGATAAAGCAATTACCTTGCACATAAGTGAAACGGTGAAGCCGGTGGCAAAAAAGCACAGTAGAGTTCCGGTTCACATGCCGGCAAAGGTAGAAAAAGAAGTAAAATAAAGTAATTAAGATATAATTGATGAAGTAACAGGTCCAGCACGGTGGGTGTCACCATTGTGATCATTCCAAAAAAAGACACTGAAGACATTGAGATTTGTGTGAATATGAGAATTCCAAATACAGCCACAGAAAGGGAGAGATATCCAGGTCCTCATCTAAATGATATGATCAGTAATATCAATGGAGCTTTTATGTTTTCAAATCTTGATTTTTGTAAATAATATCATCAATTAAAAATTGAATGAGTCAAGATATATCAAAACATTCTCTACGCATATGGGACTGTTTAGATCTAAACGATTACATTTTGGGATATGTTCAGCTGCTGACATTTTTCAAGAGATTATAAAGGCCAGTACAGAATAGCATGTATTATAGTGATGATATTTTAGTCTTTGGCCAAACACAGGAGGAACATGATCAGGCCCTAGATGGAGTAAGGCAACAACTTCTGAAAGCTGGACTGACTCTCAACCTAAAAAAATTTGAAAAGAATAAAACAGACTAAAAATGTATGAACATGTATTTTCTCATGAAGGAATGAAACCAGACCCTGTTAAAGTAACAGCTCTTAATGCAATACAAAGGCCTAAAGATGTAAAAGACTTGCAGTCATTTTTGGGAATAGCTACTTATTGTGCGAGATATGTTATTGATTTTGCAACTTTGAACTCGCCATTCAGGGAGTTAACAAAGAAGGGGTGATGGTTTTGTTGGAGTGATGATTGTGAACACCCATTCAAAGTGATAAAAATACAGATATCAATGGCTGCAAACCTAAAATATTTTGATCCACATTTGTGTACAGAGTTAGCGGTGGATACTAGCCCTGTATGATTGTATGCAATTTTAGTACAACATAAGCCTGGAACAGACACTCCTAGCTATGTAGTCTCTCATGCAAGTAAGAGTCTCTCTGATGTTGAACAAAGATACTTTCAGTCTGCAAATGAAAGTTTGACCGTTCTTTGGGCATGTGAATATTATTACAATTTCATGTATGGAAAGCCGTTTGTATGTATAACAGACCACCAAGTCCTTGTTTGTATTTTGGGACTCCAAAAACAAAAATGCCACCTAGAATTGAAAGATGGGGAATGAGATTGATGGATTATGATTTTAGAATTATTCAAAAACCTGGAAAGGAGTATAATCTGGCAGATTATTTATCTAGACACCCATTCATGTCAGAGATGGATCAACGGTTAGAGGCAGAGGAATACAATTGTTTTATAATCAAATCAGCAGTGCCAGGAATTATTACAGAGAGAGAGCTCATTGAGGCTACAAGGAAGGATGACACTATTCACGAAGTAATAAAGATTATACATGAGAACAATTGGAGACTAAAAATAGTACAAGTCATTTCAAGTCAAACATAAGGAAATATGATATATTAGCATTTAAAAACATTCAGTCTGAGCTGTAGATGGTTTCTTCTGGAATACTTCTAAGAGGGAACAAATGAATCATTCCAGTCTACCCACAACAATGAGTCATTGACTTGGCACATGAGGTATTTCTGCCACAAATAATTTTTGGAGAGAAAAGTTATAATTCCCAAGGCTGGATCAACAGTAGAGGAAATGGTTCAATCTTGTCATATATGTCAGTGTACTTTGAAAGAAAGAGGAATGGAAGAATTCACATGTCAGAGTTGCCAAATGCTGTATGGGCTAATTTGGCAGCAGATTTGTATGGGTCATTAGATTCAGGACATTATCTGTTAGTAATAATAGATGAGTATTCCCGATTCCCAATTGTGAAGGTGGTATCTTCAACATCAACATCAGTAGTACTTCCCTTTCTGGATGAAATATTTTCTACTTGGGGAATACCTACTGTTTTAAAACTGATAATGGACCACCTTTCAGTGGAGACGAGTTAAAAAATTCATGAATTACTTAGGAATTGTGCATCAAAGAATAACTCCCATGTGGCCTCAGGCAAATGGAATGGTGGAAAGATTGATGGCCACCATTAAGAAGGCAGTGCAAAGAGCAAGACTGACGAAGATGTCAATAAGTCAAGCATTATGTCAAGTTTTGCAAGATTACAGGAATACTCCACATACGTCAACTGGAAAATGTCCTTCAGACTTGATGTTTGGTCAGTCAAGGCAAACATGTCTACCACACCTGCCGACAGATCCACCAAACGATCATATAGAGATATTACAAACAGACAAAGAGGCAAAGGATAAAATGAGATATTATGTGGAAAATGGAAGAAAATGTCGAAGTCAAGAATATCAAATAGGTGATTTGGTATTAGTTCATCAGCAACAGACAAAAAAATCACTAAGTAGATTTCACCCTATACCAATGAAGATAATAAAGGTTCAAGGAACAGCATTAACAGCTGAGAATGATAACAAAACAGTAACAAGGAATAAGACATTTTTCCCAAAAATCATACCAAGTGTTGAACAAGAAGTTGGGCAATTTAATATTCAACATGATAAACAAATACTCAGAAAATCTGAAAGGGGTTTAAGGAAACTTAAGCAATTAATTGAACATTTCTGAAATTGTTTTTTCCCCTCTTATTATCTTGTTGTTTGTAATTTCTTTTTTTTAAAATTTTTTAAGGGCAGAGGGGGACAGTGATAATGTCATATGTTGTAACACTATGATGCTATGATGGCATATGGAATAGGGAAGAGAGCGTATTCTGGGACAGAAGGAAGAGGGTCTTTGAAGGGAAATCTAGTCAGTTAAAGAGTTGGTAAAGAAGAGTATAGAGCAGAGCATTGTAAGCTCCAATAAATTAATTCATACAAAACATCTGTGTTTCCTGCACACTCTGTTACAGGGGGCTCCTTCTCAAGATTCAGTATTCAGGAAACCCTTCAATTTATCTCCCTTTTATATTTTCCTAAATTAGAGGGTATTTGCCTGCTTGACCACTAAAATTTGGTTGAGAGTCAGACTGACCAATTCCATAAATTTGTACGCACATTTGCACACACTACACTCCCTCTTTAGACCAACATGAATTGAAGACTAGGAGTTGTAAAGGTTTATTAAGTGGCCTAAACCTCTAAGGATCTATGTCTGTTAGAAATGGGGTTCTCTATTTGGCAAGGGTCACCTTTGTCCAAATAGGGACCTTTCCTTCTGGTCACGATAAGGGAGTTACATTCCTAAAATAACCCATGCTCACCCCTTTGGTGGCTTGGCACAAGCAGTCATGTATATCTTCGAGGCAGTGTGTAAAGCATTTGCACATAACCAACAGTAATACAGTGAAAGCACTACAAAAGGACACACCAGTTTAGAAAAATATCCAATATTTTTTATCTATTTAAAACAAGACCAAAAACAATAGAACCATACAGTTCTCAGAAATCTTCAATAATTAAAAATAGACTTCAAATACAGTCCTTTGAAGTCAATAGTGCCGTATGGGGCTATCAAAGCATCATGAAGAGCAAATCCAAACAGCTCTGGCTGGCCGTGGAGTCGTGGGCCAGCAACGGTGTCGGGAAGACCCACAAAACAGTGCCTTTCAAAGTGTAGGGTGTCGCCGACCTCTCGATGAGCCCTGAAGGGCCAGCGTCTGCAGGTGCCGGTTCTAGAGGTCGGTGCAGGAGTCGTTGGGCTCTTGAAGTCACACACGTTGCAGATCGAACTCCTCGCGGTTGAACTCTGGAGCGTCGACAGGCATTGACAGGCGCCGCGGCTGTGGTGCAAATTGCAGCAGCGTGGCGTGTGGTGCCCTCAGGTCACGGTGCAGGCAGCAGCATGGTGAAGCAATGTTGGCGGCTGACAAACAGAGAAGCAAGGAGGTGCAAAGTGCGGTATCCACTTGTCGCTGTGCATCGTCAGGTGGCGGAGATGGTGAGACCAGGGTTGCGGTGCCCTCTGCGGAGCCTTCAGGACAAGAAGTGAGCAGCGGCGTCGTAGACAGTGTCAGTTGCTTTTACTTCTGTGGCAGCACAAAACACACAGTCCCCAGTGCTGATGGCAGAAGAGCTCTACCTCAAGCCCTTGGAGAAACTCAATAAAAAGTTCAGTCCAGTCCTTTCCATGCCCAAGACATAAGCAGCCACTGTGGGCCAACACAGAAAAGCACTCAGCAAAGTGGTAGTCTCTCCCCACAGCTTCTCCAACTCTTCATCTTGGTAGTCTTCCTTGTTCCAAACAAGTTCTAAAGTTCTCGGGTCTGGGACCCAATATTTATACCCCAAATTCCTTTGTCCTCTCAGGCAGAGAGTGCCTATGCATAATCCAAACCAGTTCTGTCCTCTCTAGCCCAGCTTCCTGGCAGGGGTGGAGACAGCATTGTTGTCGCTACTTTAGCGGCAGGAAACTGCCGCAAAAGCGGCGATAATGGGCTTGATAATATGCCCTTGTGAATTCCCATAGAAGACCATGTTCTGGTGTGAACATGGGCTTCTATTGGAATTCTCAAGGGCTTATTATCATTCCCATTATCGCCGCTTTAGCAGCAGTTTCCTGCAGCTAAAGCTGCAATAATTTTAACGCCGTTCTTGATAATATGTCCCCTAGTTTTTTCAACCTGCAGAGAGAGTCATTATAAAACCCCAGGGCCCCTGCTCCATAAGTAGTAGTTGGAACGCACTGCAGGTTATAAATCTTAATATAGAGGGAAATAACCCCCGAACCTGCTTTCTGAGAGAGAATAAATACAGTTACTGCTTCCCTGCTTAATTTCATTTGAGAAGCCTTTACCTGGGGCTGCCAAGAGCCCACCGATCAAATGTAAAACCAAGAAAGCTAAAAACTCAAAAGACTGATCCTTAAACTACAAGCACATCTGCCTCCTTCCCGGACTACACGCCTTTATATGAGATTTCCCATAATTTGTTGACAAGTCTAAACTACCCATCAATAAAACAAAGGTCTCTACCAAGATTCTCTAGGAGTCCTTGCCATTAAGACAGCGTTGTCAGCCTATAATAACACCAGAGCGAGTGAATTATCAGTGTTCGGTACATCACTAGTAGCTACAGACAAGTGGGACTTAATTCATTATGTAGATAATTGTAGGAGGACGGAAAGAACACTGGAAACAGATTGGTAAGTGACGAGGTTTATTAGTCACATCTTCTCATGTTGAGGTCCAGTCAAAGAATGCCCCAAGAACATAACCACATTCCAACCGCAAACCTCCACCATTTTAAAAGACAACATTCTTACAATAACACGAGACCGTCACGAGCTGTGACAGGCAATCACCACGCTCGTGACAGCTCGTGTAACATAACAGTACCCAACACTTGCAAAAAACAAGAATGTCATCCTGAAATGCCACAGCGCAGTTTAACCCTTCCAAAGTGTCCCTCATAAGCCTTTGAAACACTGAGGCAGCACTCGCCAAACCGAATGGCATGCGACAAAATCTGTAAAGACCCTCTGGCGTAATAAAAGCGGTAATGTTTTTTGATTCCTCAGCCAAAACTACTTGATGGTACGCGCTGGCCAAATCAATACACGAAAAAACTTGTGCCCCCGCTAGAGTGGAAACCATCTCATGAAGGTTGGGTAGGGGATGAGAATCAACCGAAATCACCTCATTGACACTACGAAGGTCCACACATAGCCTAAGTTCACCAGAAGATTTGATGGAAATTACAATGGGAGAAACCCAAGGGGATGATTCAATTGGTTCAATGATGTTCTTTTGGCATAAATCTTTAAGCATATCCTTCAATTTGCTTCTAAAAGATAGAGGCACATTCCTCACTCTATGTCGAACAGGAATAACATTATCATGTAGCTTGATAACATGCTCAAAACCTTGATACCGTCCCAAAGTGCCACTGAAAACATTAGGAAATTATTTCTTCAAACCATCCACTAATTTGGAATTAACCACAGAAATACTAGATACACTATGTGGTTCTTCAACAGAAACGGGGGGATTGGCTCTGGGATCAATTTTCATTCTCAATTGATATTGGTGGGGCCACCCCAAAAGTGACAAACCAGATTTTGCTACATAAATTTTCCCATCAGTGTGATGGCCAAAAAATTGCAAATTTGCTTCAAAATAACCAATTAAATCAATGTTGTGACCTGTATACCCACCAGGTGATACATCAGGAGCAATCAAGGTTTTGCCCGGCAATTTTTCATGAAAAACATCCAATGAAATAATGGTATACCAGGCACATGAATACACAAAAAATTCCATATCAACACTGTCAACCCTTACTATACAGGAGGGAAATTTAGTGCACTCACCCTCCCCACAGACATTAATGACAGTGTTGACTTGAAATTCTCCTTCATCATCAAAAGTATCACTGTCACAATAATCATGTACACAGTTTACTTTCCTTGGTAAGGATTTACATAACTTAGAGAAATGGCCTTTTTTTCCGCATTTAGAACAAGTTTTCCCCAAAGCTGGACAATTTCTACAATCAGCTAAATGACTATCACTTCCACATCTGAAACAAAGTAGTCTTGTGAACTTTTTTTCTTGCTTTTGATTCTTGAACCTGCCATCTATTCTAGGTGGAAAATCATTCCTTTGTGAATAATTTTTTAAATTTTTTTCAGAATCTTTAGGAACATTAAAGACATCATTCTTATCATTGCCTCTAATCTCCTTCACAAATTTTTCAGAATGTTCAATAGATTTGGCAATATCTATAGCACTGTTTAAGGACAAATCAGATGTGGTCCAGAGTCTTTCTTGTACTTTTTTGTTATTAGTTCTCATCAGAATTTGGTCTCTTAACACTTGCTCATAGGAAATGTGTTCAAAATCACAAGTAACAGCTAATGATCGTAGAGCTGAAACAAAATCTTCAACAGGTTCATCTGCACGTTGTTTTCGTGAATAAAAAATAAACCTCTCCATTACAACATTTTTCTTTTTACCATAACGCAAATTCAATTGTGACGCAGCATACTCATAAACATTTAAATTCCCTGGGTTGACTAAAGGTGGTAGAGTTTTATATTCCTTCAAGGCAATACCACCCAAACAATGCTTTAATAAGGATAACTTCCTCTCAGCCTCACATTCTCCCTCCTCTAGTACGTCTACATATGCTAGAAAAACAGGCTCCCATATCTCCCGAGCCATAGGTGGTTTACCTTGGGATGAAAGGAAGGAAGGAGGAGGAACAATGCCAGACATTTCTAAAATGAAAATAGAATAAACAAAACACTTTTTTTTTTAGTCAGTGTTCACTGCAGAAAGGAAAAATATCAGACAAGAAATGTAAGTTGGTTGCCATGGAAACCGAAAAAAATAAAGGTATCTGCCATAAAATAACATCCAACGTTGAAGTTCCACAGAACTGTTGACAATAGTAAACTTGGAAAACGAAATTAATATAAGTTAATACCTTCCTGTGTCCACTTAAGATAAGGTACTTCACAAGAAAGTCAGTCTTAAAACGACTCGATAATATTCACTTCACTGGATTTCAATTTTTTTTTTTTTTAAATGGCCGCTACGTCGTTTGTACGCTTTTTCTAAAAGGAGTTGACCTTGTTGTGGAAGCGTACCAAACGTGGTTTGCGTGACGTTATCTACAGGAGATCGAGCACTGCAGCAGCGTGTAAGCTCGAGATCTCCCTACGCAACGGTGACTTGCTTGTGCTTGTGCTGGATTCCGACAAGAAAAGCCAGTTTTCCACGAACTTCAACTTCTTGAACGGCTCATGTTAACTCCAGAACGAAACTCCTCCATAACGAAACTCCTCCGGAAATTTTCCAAATCTTTGCTCCCAGCGATGAAATCTTCCCTTAATTCCTTAATTTCCTTTTTTTTTTTAAACGCGGTAATCGAAGATCCCGCCCGTCGCCAGTGAAGGAGGATGGAAAGAACACTGGAAACAGATTGGTAAGTGACAAGGTTTATTAGTCACATCTTCTCATGTTGAGGTCCAGTCAGGGAATGCCCCAAGAACATAACCACATTCCAACCGCAAACCTCCACCATTTTAAAAGACAACATTCTTACAATAACACGAGACCGTCATGAGCTGTGACAGGCAATCACCACGCTCGTGACAGCCCGTGTAACATAACAGTACCCAACAATAATGAAAAGCAAAAGTGCCAAAATACACCCCTGGCGCACACTTCTAGCTAGAGAAATAATATCATATGATTCCCCTGCTCGGCCATAATGAACCCTGGCCCCTAAATTATCATGCAGGGTATGCATGAAAGTCACCAGGGGTACTTCCACTCCAAGATCTAACAAAATCAACCATAGCTATGTCCTGTTCAAACCAGGACTTAATTTGTGCCGGAGCTTTCCGGTGGTAAGCACCAGCACTTAATTTTCAGGGCCGGGTCTTCCCTTTGATCTCGGATGTTGACTAAAGTCACAGTACTGTCACATTCTGATTGAAACTGCCAGGGCCCCTGCCTCGTCGTAAAATTAAAGGTCACTCGGTTTTTGGAATGCGGTCCTCAGGGGGGCTCCTCGGTCTAAGGAAGGAAGTGGGGCAGGCTCTGCTCTCTCCTTCATGCCGTGCCATCCAGTGGGGCACAGAGGCAGGCGAGCGCGAGTGGCTTCCCCACCCCCTAGGCTGAATGAACTCTCTAAGCCTCCCAGTCACAGCGGAGCATGTGCCGGTGTGTGTGTGTGGGGGGGGGAGGAGGAGGGAGATGGAGGGAAAGGGGCTGTGAGGGAATAAACACCGTCAGGGAGACAGACAGTGGGTGAAAGAGCGAGGTAGATATGGAGAGACTACAGAGAGGTAGAATGGATGGACGAGAGGAGGGAAAGTGAGGGGGAGAGATGGGCACACGAGGGACGAGAGAGAGAAGGGAGAAGCTATGGGGAGCAGCAGGTGAGAGGAGTGAGGACGGAGGCTGGAGGGGGAGTCTGGGGTTTTGAGGGGAGAAAGGAGAGCGAATGAACCCCAGCAATGGAGATGGCAAGGAGGGTAAAGGCAGCGGGTAGAAGGGAAAAAATATGGGCAGCTATGAGGGAGCAACTGAAGGTGGCGGTAGACGAGGTAATAGAGACGTAGCTGTAACTTCAATCAAGGCTGTGGGCTGCACACACTGGTTCTGCAGGCTTGTGGTGATTGCAGCTGGCTTCTATCAGGCTGACCGTGCCTGCACTGCGGCTACAATGTATGCTGATGCCCGCCCTGCGGCGCCGCTGAGGCAGGATGTAATTCAAAGTCTGCCCGGGCACCGTGGGGGGGAGGGGGGACTTCACCTCCCGTCCTGTTGCCAGAGCGGGAAGTTTGCAAAGAAGGCAGCTAGCAGGCACTGGACTAGATGCGTTTGGGGACGGGGAGAGAAGGAGCCAGAGGAAAGATATGAAGAAATGGGAACATATTCACGAGGCACACAGCAACAACAAAAAAAATCACATAAAGTCTGGGCTGGTGGCGGCAACTGACAGAGCAGAGGAACACATGCTGATGCCATAAATCTGGGGCAGGAGGCCTGAAGGCGCACCCCTCCACGAGTCTTGCGGTAGGGCAATTAACTTCACTCTAGGTACTGGTTAGAAGGACTTAGGCGCAGTCTGCTGCTCGCACTGGCCTGTCCTCGCTGTGTCTGTAACTATGGCCTAGGCAAATTGAATTATGGCTGTGCCGAGCCGGTCAGGCTCCTCAGTGAGAGAAGTGTCAACCATTTGCCTCAGAAATAGGGGATTGTACAGAATAAAAAGCAGCAAAAAGGAAGTAATGCCCGAATTAAATGACTACAGGTTGCTGGTTCATCGTCAATTTCTACCGGGTGAAAACGGAAAGCTGGTGTAGGCGAGGGTGCTTGTGAATGGCAATCTGTCATGGGGGAGGGTGGAATGGGTGAGGTGACCCCTTGAATGAATGAAAACTCCACCGCAATGATTCCCTACACTGAGTGGTAAATAAACCTAAAACAACCCCCCTGGCTGCTTATTGTCGGGGCATCTGCCACAGTCGTGTGCTCAGAGTCATGGGACAAAAGGACGGGTAGAAAATGGGGGGAACCCTGTGCCCCGCCCCTCTATTCCACAGGGATTGTCCCAAAGCGCGCTCATCATGCAATTCTGCAGAAATTCCCCGGGCGCCGTGCTAAGCATAGCGCAGTTATTTTCACCCAATCCGCAGCGGAGGTCTTGCGCAGCTTTGCAGAGTCCCTACACTGTCTGTACACACTCACACGTGCTATTCCAGCCATATTGGCCAGAGTGACGGGAAAAATGGGAGGAGGGTAGCGGCTGGAATTAAATATAGACTACTGCATATGAATCATTTGGCCTTACAGCAAAAAACTCTAAAAATGAATGGGATGCAAGTTTGATGGAGTAGAATGATACTGAAATGTAGATAGTAGATATAGATAGAGCTATTGCAATAGATACCAACATTATAGATCGAAAGGCTGACATCTAAGATTACATTTGCGAGCATAGAAAGTGGTAATCGCGGGTGACTGCTGTAATGCTAATAACAGATTCCTAGAGTTTCTTGTTTTGCAAATGGGTGCAATTTCTGATGTTTATATGTTCCCCTCGCCGTCATTGCTAACGAGAAACTGTCACTCATAGTCTTTTAAATGTCACTCAGAATTGCTCTGAAATGATAGAAAAGTCACAAATAGCAATCTAAAACCATGGCAGCAATACACGGAGGGCTCTGGTAGGTGATAGACTGTGGGGCTCTGGCAGGCAGTGTGGAGGCAGAGGGTAAAAGGCAGCAGCCCAGTTCTAGCCATAGTCGGCCGAAAATACAGGCTTCAGCAAAACTTCGATAAATTCCAGAAACACACTGAAGCATTACCCACTAGGAATGCTTTCAGCGAGGATCCCTCTTTGCTCGACTGACCTGCGAGGCCCAGATTTCTTTCCCGCTTCAGAAGAACTGTAAATATTGTTTATATGTCAGGAGAAGTGTCTCATTAGTGACCTTAAAAATTGAGCACAATGCCCTTGATCTATTGAATCATATTGTATTCTGGTCCCATGCTTAGGTGGTGATGGGAAACTGAAAGTGTGAGGATGAGGCCTTGTTGCCAGTTAGGGCTTAATATGTGAAAAAACAGAAATGCAGGGGCCAAAAGTTTGTCTTTCGAGCCATTGGGAGAACTTCTGAATGCCAGTGTTGCAAACTACAGAGGCTGTCTGTTCTTGATTCCACCTCATTATGGCTCTTTCTTCACTCTTCACCATTTTACTCTCTTGTTTGTTCTTTTTAAAGCCGGCTTTCTCTGTGTGTCTCTGTTTCCCTACCCTTCTCTTCCGCCATTCAATCTTTTTCACATTTCTCTCTCCTGCTCTGACTCAGTCTGATGTTGAACAATAAGTCCAGGTCTTCAAAAACGTGGGCTTGTTACCACCACCTGCAACAACTAGCACAAATTAAGCAGTGCAGTAAGGGCAGCACCCAGAGCTTAATTTCAGCTGGTGTTTTCCGGTGCTCGGTACCAGTGCTTAATTCTCAACACCTGTATTCCGGTACCTATGAAAGTCTGGCACCTGGCGGAGCTGTCTCTCTAATTTAGAGTTAAGCACAGCAACAGATGTTTAATAATTTATTATACATTATATATGAATAATATCTACTGCTCACACCATTTTTATAGCTTTAAGTGACTTGAAATAGTCTGAATTGTCACACTTCTAGGTGAGTGATGATACTAGTTGTGTTGGTACTGCTATTAGCAGTAGTGCCAGTGAAGGAAAATGCGTGGTGCAAGCTGCAATGGGCTCCCGAAAAGGGTCCTGGCACTGGTTTACTGTGGCTGGAAGTTAACAACATACCCCGGCTGGATGCCTATATGTGACATTTCAATGGTTTATTGCATGGATCATGGATGTTTGTGTGACATTTCCACGTATTTTGGCCTAGCCCTGTCCTGGATGCTTATGTGTGACGGATTATGGCATGCTTTCTGGCCTGGGTGCTTATGTGTGACATTTCCATGCTTTCTGGCCTGAGGGCTTAAGTGTGACATTTCCACAGTTTATTGCTTGAGTGCTTGCTTGTGTGTAACATTTCCATGGTATATGGCATGGGTGCTTATGTGTAACATTTCCATGCGTTCTATCCTGAGGACATGTGTGACATTTTCACAGTTTATGGCTTGCGTGCCAGTTGAGGGTGTGGGTGGAGCCAGTAGAGGAAGTGGGTGGAGCTAGTGATGGAAGTGGGTGGAGCTGGGGGAAAGGGGTGTGGCCTCTGACAAACATTTGAGCACCTGGACTTCATATTCTACAAATTAAGCACTGGTTCAAGCCAACAAATGTGGTGGATAAATCCATTAAGGCCAGGTAAAGCGGACAGCCTCTGGTGATGATGTACTTATCCACAATCAAATGCAGGGTCAGACACTGCTCCACAGCACCAAGCCCTGGACGGAAGCCATACTGAAACAGGAATAAAATGTTATTGCGACTAGACCACAACCTTAAGGCCCTAAAAATAAGCATGCCCAGTATCTTTACTGTGCTGTCGATAAGAGAAATCGCCTGATAACATTTGGGTGATCCACGGTCCCCTTTTTAAAAAATTGGAACAATAATTGAAAGTGCCATAGACCTTGAAACCCAGCTGCACATGGAATTATTAAACACATTTGTGAGCAAATAACTCCGATGTTCAGTGTTACACTTAAAAATGTCCATATGCATCTCACCCAGGGAGCTTTACCTCCCGAGGTCTGCCTAGTAACTTCCTCCATTTCCGATATGGAAGTCTGAAGGGGTGAGAGTTTTCCAGGTGGGCTCCTAGCAAATCATTAATGTGTTCTCCTCCACCACAGAGTAAATAGTGGCTAAGTGCTTGCCCCACTCTGACCAGATATGTTACAAACCAAAAGCAGATTGGCTGGAGCATCCAGCTGGTGAAACCATTTAACGATGTTCCAAAACACTTTACTATCATTCTTTGTAGCTGACAATTCCAGATGTTACCAGTCCCTTTTATTCAGAAAATCCTTCCTGTCCTTGATAGTGCATTTATAGACCCTCTTGGCCTCCCGGACCTCCCCGATATCCCAAGGATTCCCAAAGAGAACCTTCCTTAGACAGCGATTGGCTGCAGAGCAATATTCGTCAAACCAAAGCGAGCAATCCTGGGCTGGCCAATCAGATAACTCTTGATGCATAAGCTTAAATACTGATAGTGGGCAAATAGAACTTCCCCATGTAGAGTCCTGCCTGGTACACAAACACACGGATACTCATTAAAGTTTAGAAGCTTCTTTATTTTCCTCCTTGCTCGTCCTGGTCCAACGGCTAACTGCCGTCCCTGGTCCCTGGCTCCTCCCTTTCTGCCCGCCCTCGTCCCTCCTCGGGCATGTCCTAGTGCCCCATATGTATGGACATCACTACATCTCCCGTCTCTGTAAACAAAACAAAAATAAAAACAAAACACAGCAATCTGTTTACACCCCTTGTTTTCATGTTGCTGACTATCTCTGCCTAAAGTTCTTCAATAAGGCGAGACGGTTTTCTAATGGTCCGTCTGGGGCGCAACTGAAGATCAGGACTGTCTCGCTCATGCTTGTCACTGATTTCCATCAATGCCTGACTGCGGCTGGGCAGTGTCTCTGGTTCTCTTTTCTCCACTCTCGGTTCAGTCAATAGTTCTTTGACATTGGGACTGCACTTTTTAAAGTGCGTCACATTCCTGGTAACTCGTCTTCCGTCAGCTTCTGCGGTGATCATAGTTCCTTTCTGATGCACCACCTTCAGTGGAGTCTCATGATACCTGCAGTCAGTCTTTCGGAGTTGCTCTTGCCACGCCAACACCCAGTCTCCTTCTTGGATTTGCGCGGGAGAGGCATGTCGACGTTCATCCGCATAGTCCTTCATCTTTTCTTTCTTTATTTTATCCATGGCCACAATCTCCTCGTGGTCGGAGTCAGGATACTATTCACTCGCTGCAATACTCATCATTGGTAATCTTGTACGCACTGGTTGTCATAGCATGAGGGTGGCAGGGCAGTTGCACGTGGTGGAGTGGGGCATGTTTCGGTATGCTCGTAGTACCTCGTTTAGTGCTGTCTGAATGTTCTTTCGGGTGAGTTCCGCTTGCTGAATGGCCTTCTTGATCGTGGTCATGAAACGTTCAATCATTCCGTTCGCCTGAGGCCATAGTGGTGTGATCTTCCGGTGTTTGAAGTTGAGGTGTTGAGCAAACTCAGCAAAGTCATGGCTGTTGAATGGAGGCTCATTGTCGGACTTCACCACTTGAGGAATGCCCCACGTGGCATAGACCTCCTCTAAGATCGGTATGGCGCTGGAGGCTTTTGTGGATGTGCACAGTTGTGCGATGGGGAATCTGGAGCATTCGTCCATGATGACCAGGACATATTGGCCTGACTTGACTGGCCCAAAGAAGTCAATGGCAACGTGTTGCCAGACACCTTCCGGTAGTGGAGACATTTTTAGCGGTGCAGGGGAATCTGGACGGCTCACCAGTTGACATTGTGGGCAATCTTTCAATGTTGTTTCCACCATTAGGTACAGTGTTGGGAACCAGACGCTTTCATGGAGTGCTCTTTTTGTGGCTACTATGCCCCGATGTCCTTCATGTGCTAGATTTATGACCTATTGTCTTAGCTGTCGTGAGATCACAATCCGGGTGTCTCTTAGGAGGAGACCATTTGTCTCTATTGACAGTTCGTCGTGGACATGTTTGAATGCTGCCATCTCTTGGTCATTTTGTCCATTGATTTGTAAATGTTGCCAGCTGTTGGTTTGTATCCGACGTTTCACTTCTTGTTGGGTGACGTCAGCCTGTGTCGCCTCACAGATGGCTTCCAGCGGAACGGCCGGAGGTCTGGCTTGATCTACTATGAAGTGGATGTATTCGTCTGCAATCGATTGTTCTGATTTGCTGGATCTGGTGGGGTGTCTGGACATGTAGTCTGCCGGGTTTGCAGCTTTTACTGGCTTGTGTATGATGGTGTATGCGTATTCTTGTAGCCTGAGGCCTCATCTCTCTATCCGTGGCGGCATTTTTGCTCTGGGGTTTCCGAAAATTGTGGTTAGAGCTTGATGGTCAGTGACCAGGGTGAAGTGTTTTCCAAAGACGAATATGTGGAAATGTTCACACCCCGATACGACAGATAAACTTTCTTTTTCTGGCTGGGAGTATGCTCACTCCGTGTCTGTTAGACTCCTGCTGGCGTATGCAACTACGTGCCACTGGTCTTCCTCCCTGTCGTATTGTGCTAGGATGGCTCCTAGTTCTAAGGGGCTGGCATCGACTGTTATCTCTGTCTTCTTTTTTGGATTGAAGCAGGCCAGGTTTTTAGCCAACTCCACAGCTTCCTTGATTTTTCTGAACGCCCCCTCACATTGAGTGGACCACTGAAATGGCTGTCCTTGTTTGGTGAGCATTCTCAGGGGGTGACTTATTGTGGCGTAGTCTGGTATATATCTGGTACAGTAGCTGGCCATGCCTAGGAACGATCGTACGTCGCCAACGTCATCTGGACTTGGTGTGTCATTTAGCGCTGCTACCTTTTCCGGGTCTGGTTTCTTGCCATTTCCGGAGAATATGTGGCCAAAAAATGTCAGCGTTGGCTTGTGAAATTCACACTTGTCCTGGTTGAGTGTGAGGTTAGCTTCAGTGCATGACAGACTCGATCTAACGCCCTGTCGTGTTCTTGAGTGCTTGCTCCATATACCAGGATGTCATTGCTATAGTTTAGTACATTCGGAACATAATGAATTGTTCTCCTGATTGCTTCTTGAAAGATTTCTGCTGCTGAGGACACCCGAAAACTTCGTCTTTTGTATCTGAACAGCCCCAGATGCGTCGAGAATGTCGTAATATATCTTGACCGCTCATGTAGTTCTAGTTGGTGATACCCTTTGTTAAGGTCTAATTTTGAAAATATTTTAGCTCCGTTGAGGACCTGGATGTCTCTCTCTCTCTATCGCTGTGTTAGGCACTCTCATGTCCACGCATAGACAGACTCGGCTGGTTTCCATGGTGTTGGTCGGTCCGTTCTCTCTATGATGTCGGCCTCTAGTAAGTCTTGGAGCTCCTTCTCTATGGCTTCTTACAGGTGAAATGGGATTTTTCTGTGGTGTTGTGCCACGGGTGTGATTTGTTCGTTGATGTGCAGTCTGATTTGGCAGTTTTTCATCTTCCCAAGACCTTGGAAAAGCTTGGGGAACTTTTGAATGACGTCTGGTTTGTCATCCACTTTGTATAATATGTCTATCAACTTTAGTCGTTCTGCAGTGGCCAGGCTTGGGAGGCAGTCTGCCTCAGGCCAATCGATGACGTGAATGTATGCTTGTATCGTGCAATCTTGATATGACAGATCAGTTGCGAACTTCCCAAGACACGGTAGTGGCTTCTTTGACATCCACGTATATACTTGCACATGGGCATTGACCAGTTTGGGAGGGGGCCTCATTCTTTGATATTCTATCACCGGTAGGTAGTTCAGTGATGCCCCACTGTCCAGCACTAACCTGGTGTGATGTGAACCCACTCTGATGTCTAGGTGTGGATATTCTTTTAGCCGATCGGGATCAGCCACAAAATATATGTATTCGTCTCTGTTTTGTGAGATGGGTGAGAGTGATCTTGACTCTCTGGATAACGACTGTCGAGATTGATATGTCCTGCAGGTGTGACAACTGGACTGTGACGACCCCGTGGATGAGTCTCGTCTATCTTGGACTGCTCTGACATGGTGACGGCTGCTTCAGGGACGATGATGCCTGGCCTGTCCTTGTTGATCGCTCTTGTGCGACGTACCGCACATGCTTTCAAAATGGTTGTCTCTACCGCATTTCTGACATTGTTGGCCTAGTGCTGGGCATGCATCTGGATGCGGAAAATCGTATCCGCATCAGTGGCATTTCAATTGTTTTTCTGATTGTTTCTTGGTGTGACTTGTGTTTCTGCGTGGACGACTTGACGTGTGGTATTGTTTCTTGGATCTGGAGGAGCGCACTTGAGGTGGGGACCGCCCGTGCACTTGTCGAGACTGCATCCTGAACGCCTGTTCACATTTCTCGCTTCTCCCCGCTTCCATCTTCTTCGCATGTTCGTCGGCTTGCTCATTGACTCTCGTCATTTCTTCAATCTCTTCCAGCGAGTAGTTTTCTTGAGCAGTTTGCGTAACAGATGCTCTGAGAAACAACCTTCTATAATCCTCAGTCGGAGGGCATCTTCGGTGGAGAAATTATCAAAGTCACAATATCTTGCCAAACGTCTCAGACGTGTGACAAATGCACCCATTTGTTCACCTTTCTCTTGTGCAGCCAGGTTAAATGTGTACCTCTCATAGTCAAAGTTATTTTTGTGCGAGAACTTGCGGTTTAGTGCTTCACAGACCTTATCATATGAACCAGCGGACTCCGTAGGCAGCTCTTTTATGATCTGTCCAACTTCTTTACCTACAAGATTCTTGAGAGCAAGCAGGTTCTGTTCGACATCAGTCACCTGAGCCCCTTTCATGAAGTCCGTGAAATTTTCTAGCCATTCTTGCCACCGCAGGCCCATACCCCCGCCGGATTCAAGAGCGAGAGGCTCTGGGCTGCGCAGGAACGAGACTCCCAACATACCCATGGTAACGGGGTCAGCCATTGCATGATCCTGTTATCCAAGAACGCGCTGATAAAACCTTTTCTTGATATTCGTTGTACTTGCAAGTGCTTGTTTACTTTGTTTGTTGCACTCGCCAGTGCTTGTTTGTTGTGTTTGTTGCACTTGCCAGTGCTTGCTTGCTATGTTCTTTGCACTTGCCAGTGCTTGTTTGCTATATTTGTTGCACTCGCCAGTGCTTGTTTACTACATTAGTTGCACTCGCCAGTGCTTGTTTGCAGTGTTTGTTGCACTCACCAGTGATTGTTTGCTATATTCGTTGCACTCGCCAGTGCTTGTTTGCTATTCAGGTTCACTGCCTGACTTCAAAATGGCCGCCGAGGATCCCTAACAGGGGATTGGACAGCACTGCCTGACCTTAAAATGGCCACCGCAGGAATCTCGTGTTCAACGAGATTTGGCCTTTTTCATCTGAGACACAACATTTATTCTCGCTCTCACTACCACTCACCGATTGCCAGTTGCAGCCCGCGTTTTCTGCAGGAAACACCGCGCCAGGTGAGGCAGCTTTCTCCTTCTTTTTATTTGTTTATTTCGCCGCCGGGGTGAGCTCCCGGTAGGCAGGCAGGCAACACGCTCCAGCCCCCACACGCGGGGCGAGCTCCGTTTGTTTCACCGCCGGGGTGGGCTCCCAGGAGGCAGTCAGGCAACACGCTCCAGCCCCCACAGGTGGGGCGAGCTCCGTTTATTTCGCCGCCGGGGTGGGCTCCCGGTAGGCAGGCGGTCAACGCGCTCCAGCCCCCACACGCGGGGCGAGCTCTGGGCGGGCCGAACACCGCCGGATGAGTGGGGTGGGCTCCCAGCGGTGAGGACGCTCGCGCTTGTGCTCGGTCACCAAGCGGTTATCGGCTCCCCACTGGTAGATGCCTCCCCACTTCCAGGGACCTGCACCGAGCTAGCCGTCCTTCTCACACATGTGTGCGCTCGAGGCACCTTCGTCGCCAGATGTAGTGTCCTGCCTGGTACACAAACACGCGGACACTCGTTATAGAGCTTCTTTATTTGCCTCTTTGCTCGTCCTGGTCCAACGGCTAACTGTCGTCCCTGGTCCCTGGCTCCTCCCTTTCCGCCCGCCCTCGTTCTCCCTCGGGCATGTCCTAGTGCCCCATATGTATGGACATCACTACACCTCACCCTTCTCTACTAAACAACCCTTAAATGGTGACAAATTACTTTTTAAAAGGAGACTAAGTGTAGCCTTTGGGTCCTTCAAAAATAAGACCAGTCTGAGCCCATCTCATGAGTGCTAGGTAATTTCAGTGCATTCAGCAGGGGGGTTTGTCTTTACACCCGGGAAAATACCCTTCTACAGACAGTGTACTGTGATCATCCCTTGAGTCTCTTTAACCCCTTCCATGCTCATGACGAGCTCAGCTCGTCATGAGGCACAGTTGAGCTGTGCTGATGACGAGCTGAGCTCGTCATGAATAGTAGGATTCAAGGGATATCAGCACTCTGGGGGAAAATGCACAGCAGCCAAGGTGTTAATCGAGCCTTCAGAGACCCACTGGAGTAGGTTCCCCAGGGAAAAATATATTATCAATAATGGACGTCTGCCCCCACTCCCTAAAGGTGGGTATACTCTCTCCCTCGAATATCGAGGTGGCCTTCTTCAGTGACAGTGCCCTTGTATCCCAACTCCTCATGCTTATCACTTAATTTGGCATTAAAATCCCCACAGAGCAAAAATCAGGGCTGAAGCCTGGCACCTGACCCAACTGCTTTCAAACTCAAATTAAAATGAAACATCTCCTCTAAGAGTTGAGAAAAAGAACTAGTAAAGCCATTATTGTAGAAAGTAACCAAACAAAAATAGAAGGAACCCAGACTATCTTTAATAAGCAGAGCATGGTATACCCGAATCAGTAGTTAACACTTCCACCCTAAGATTCAGTTTCATCCATATTGAAAGACTACCCCTACCTCTCCCATGAGTAGAAGGTAAAGCAGGGCGAGAGCAGCACGAAAAACCCCTTCATGAGGTTGGTGTAATAGCCTAGGATACCTGCAAAATGACAAAATCTATCCAGTCTGGAATATGCCCAGCGACATTCCAGCTCACAAGGGAGAACAAATGGCTTGGCCTTACAGGCCCTAAAGGAATCCCCTTCTCTGCACTTTTTTACCTGCTAGACTTGGCTTTTACAGCGGGGTTACCCCCAGATTTTTTGCTTTTTGGCCTCCTCTTTTTTTACCCTGTTTTTGTTGGTTTCAGAACTCTGGGCACTTTACCACTACTATTTAGTGCTAAAGTGCATATACTCTCTGTGCAAATTGTGTTAGGGATTGGTGTTTCCATGATTGGCATATTTGATTTACTGGTAAGTCCCTTGTAAAGTTCACTGAGAGTGCCAGGGCCTGTAAATCAAATGCTACTAATAGGCCTGCAGCACTGATGATGCCACCACAGAAGTAGCCCTGTAAAGGTATCGCAGACCTGCAACCGCAGAGTCTGCGCAGTTTGTAACTGCCATGTCGACCTGGCAAGTGCACCCACTTGCCAGGCTCTTATCTTCCCTTTTCTTACATATGTCACCCCTAAGTAAGGCCCAAGGTACCTCTGTGGGCAGGGTGCTGTATATGTTAAAGATAGGACATGTACTGATGTGTGTGGCGTGTCCTGGTAGTGAATTAAAGTGCATTTCGTTTTTCACTATGGAAAGGCTGTCTGTCTCAAGGATAGAATGGGAGTTTACTTATAACATCTTATAAGCATTACTTCCCATTGGGACAAGATAGGGAAAAGGAGTTTATTATGCCTGGATTCAGAATGTAAAAATGCGTCTTTTAGTAAAGGTAATTTTTATGCTCTGTGTTTGAAAATACTACTTTTAGAAAGTAAGTATTGTCTTGCTTAGTCATCCTGTGTGCCTCTACTGGATTGTGGATTGTCTGTCTGGCTTTGGAGTGACAGGGGCTGGGGTGGTGTATTCTCTCAGACAACCACCAAAGGGGGGTGCTGATGTGTGTTCTGCCTTTCCTGAATGAGTCAGGGCTGGGCTGTACAGACCTGTGCTACATTCTGAGTAGTGGGAGGAGTTTTCACTAGCACCTGAAGAGGCCTGTTCTGCATTCAGAGTAGTGGGGGGAGTTTTCATTAGCACCCAAATAGACCTGGCCTGCATTTAGAGTGGAGAGAGAAGATTTCCCTTGCAACTGAATAGGCCCTGTCTGCCTTGGACGGGGAACATCCTTTACGACGCAACTATTACCCCGCACTACCATTACAACGCGGGGATTACAAAGAAAGTCGTTACAGCGACTTTCGCTGGAGGGCGCTGTTGGATAGGGAATAGTTTAATTTTCTATCCAATACCTTCCCTACTATCCACGGGGACTGGAGTTGGAATAGAAAATTAAACTATTCCACTATCCAGTGCCGCCCAATGCAAGTCGTTGTAACGACTTGCGTTATAATCCCCGGGTTGTAATGGCATGGGGGGTAAAAGCATGCGTTGTACTGACATACAACCACCTTGGACAATGCTATCTCCACCTCCTGCTGGGAAGATGGGCAAGAGAGGACAAAACTGGTTTGGAATAAGCACAGACACTCTCTGCCTGGGAGAACAAAGGAATTTTGAGTATAAATATTGGGACCCAGACCCCAGAACTTTAGAACTTGCTGCAATCAAGGAACCTGCCAAGAAGAGCTGCAAGAGCTGCCAGGAGGAGTACTGCCCCTTTGATGTGTTGTTGCTTTGTTGGGTTCGCCTGCAGTTGTTGCTTCTGCCTTGGGCAGTGAAAGAAGTGGACTGAACTTTCTTTACTTGTGCTGAGTATCTCCAAGGGCTTGAAGTAGAGCTTGCCTCCAGTTCTGAAGTCTCAGGGACTGCAAAGACTTCACCAACCTCTGGGTACCACTTCTGGAACTGTTGTTTCAGTTGCCACCGAGAAGGGAAAAGCAATCGACTACGTCACCGACTCCGTCGCTACTCTCTGTCCTGACGGCACCACAGAGGGCACCGTCTGCATCTTGCACCACAACCCTGGTCTTATTGATGACGATGAAAGACGCAGCCGCAACCCAACCGCTGCTTGCACCGTGACCTGTGGGCACTGCACTCTACACCGCCTCACTTCACTTCACCAACCTGGTCTCACCGACACCATTGCTGCATGTTGACCCCGACTTCTGTGACTGCATTGTGAATTGGATGCCACCGGTCGTAAATCACTCGATGCACCGCCCCGTCCCACACTGCAGTCCAGACCAACTGATGCCAGCTCCCCGCAACCGGCTCTGTCACCTGCACCGTGATCTGTCAGCACCTTTTTCACTCCGCACCTCAGCCCTGGTCTCACCGATGCCGCTGGACGACCGTCACCGAGCTGCTGCCTGCCCCACGACTTGAGGTCACCTCCCGCTGCACCGATACGTTTCGCATCACAACCAAGACGATTGCCACGACCGTCCAATACCAACATGCAGGCCACAACACAAAAGGTACTGTTTACGAGTCTGTTGATGCCCCTGACCAATGCAGTCAGACAGAACTGTTGGATTCTGTTGTTAACAGCACCGCGGCAGCCCAGGACGGAGCTACCGACTCGGAAGAACTGTATTTTCAAGTTATTTTTGCAAACCCGAATTATTCTTCTTTTTAAGTAACTGTATGTAGGATATTTATTGTTTTGGTCTTATTTTGGGTATATAAAAGTATTGGATATTTTTCTAAACTGGTGTGATGTCATTTTGTAGTGTTTCACTGTATTACTGTTGGTTATGTGCAAATGCTTCACACACTGCCTCTGAGATAAGCCTGACTGCTAGTGCCATGCTACCAAGGGGGGAGCAGGGGTTATTTTAGGAGTGTAACTCCCTTACCCTGACTAGGAAGAAGGGTCCCTACTTGGACAAAGGTACCCACCCCTGCCAACAAGAGACCTCTATTTCTAACACTACCCCTAGGGCAAATTGATAGATGAACTTCCGATGTGAGTCTGACTGAGTCAATCAACTTCAGACAGAACATCAAACTGATTCGCTACAGACACATTAAACTGATCATTGGTAGAAACAGTGGAAGTAGCAATAAACCAGACAGCTGTGGAGCTAGTGTCACTATCTAATTATCTTTGGCCCCTCTCACACAAGACGCCTTTGCCTACAGATTACAAAACAGCACAGACAAAGAGCGAGGTTTGAAGAAATATCCCACTGGGACGATTGCGCTCTTGAAGGTTATTCGCTCCTATTTCCAAACAATATAGTCTGAGCCACTGATGGTGATTTAACTCCTTGGACGCTCATGACGAGCTCAGCTCGTCATGATGTACACCTGTGGAGAAGTGTGGCTCAGTGGTTAGAGGCGGCAGACCCGGAGCTGCGATCGACCGTGGACCAGGGTTCGATTCCCCGCCTCAGCGGGTCTCGGGCTCAAAATTCCACGGCCTCGACAATTCTCGCTCCGGTGCCTACTCGACTCACGGGGTCTCACTCTGCAACTCTGGGCAATAGCCTGCTTAATCTCCACGACGGCCCCTGGCGGCGGGATGCCTGGCTTTCACCCTGTGGACACCCTGCCGGGGCCTCTCACAGGGGAATACCAGGACGGGTTCCCTAGGCAAGCGCCAGGATGCCCTTTGGGTGACAGGTTGCGCTATATAAATACACCTACATTTACATTTACATTTACATTTACACTCATGACGAGCTGAGCTCGTCATGAACAATGGAAAAACCAAAAGGTCAGCACAGGAGGAAAATAACACTAGCATTGATGTGGTTAAAGTTAATAATAACACAGTATACTTGGATTACCATTGGACCAGGTCCAATCCCCCCAATCCTTCAGGTGAAAACAATTTCCTCAGAAAGAAAGAATGGGAAGCCCCTGTGGCGAACTAACCAGTCCAGTACCTTATTGCTCAGCTTCCCAGAAGACTACACATGATTCTCCCACAGGGTGGGAACTCAAATCAAGCCCCAAACATATGGACAGATGGCAGGGGAAAGATTTAAAATAGTGAGGTTAGGGTTTGGAGTAGACTCCCTGGCCTCATATCCAGGCTCACCAGATTTTCCCGAGGGGACAGAAGGATTCGCCCCTACAAAAGTCAATAACACCTCACTACTGAAGGGCTGTAATTTCCCTGCAATAAGAGCAACTGCAGATACCCGGTTTACCTGTGATGTCATGTGAGAAAGGGCCAAGGTGGACGGCAGACCAGACCAATTCAGGTACAAGGAAATCTCCTCCCATTACTCTAAATGCAGCCCAGGTCTATTCAGCCCAGCCCTGACCCACCAGACTATCTGGAGCCACTGCACTTCCCCAGCCCCTGTAACTCCAAAGCAAGACAGTCAATCAACATCCTAGAAGAGGCTTATAGGATGGCTAAGCAAGAAAATACCTACTTTCTAAAAGTGGTATTTTCAAACACAGAATGTAAAAATCACCTTTACTAAAAGATGCATCTTAAGATTCTGAGTTCAGGTATACAGAACTTTATTTTCCTATCTGGCCCCAATCTGAAGTTATATTTATAAGATGTTATAAATGAACTCCCATGCTTTCCTATGGGCCAAATAGCCGTTCAATAGTGAAAAACGAAATTGGCAGTATTTCACTATCAGGACATTCCACACACATCGGAGCATGTCATACCTTTCACATACTCTTCACCCTGCCCACAGGGGTACCTTGTGCCTACCTTAGGGATGTCTTACATGTAAGAAAAGGGAAGGTTAGGGCCTGGCAAGTGGGTGTACTTGCCAAGTCGACATGGCAGTACTAGACTGCACACAGACACTGCAGTGGCAGGTCTGAGTTACCTTTGAAGGGCTACATGTGTTGGTGGCACAACCAGAGCTGCAAGCCCACTAGTAGCATTTGATTTACAGGCCCTGGGCACACACAGTGCACTGTACTAGGGACTGACTAGTAAATCAAATGACCATTCATGGAATCACCAATCCATAGCAACAATTTACAACAGAAGCACTTGCACTTTAACACTGAACAGCAGTGTGAAAGTATACAGAGACCCTAAACCAGCAAAAACAGAGTCCGAACCGAGAGGTCAGAAAGCAAACAGACAGGGGAAACATGCCATAAGATGCCAAGTCTAACAATGTCATACACCAATGACAGGAAATCCTGGGTTGTATTCTAAAAAAGATTTTGGGTTTGCTCGTTTTTATTAACCCTGGAAGGTAGAAGTTTCAATTTTCCGATACAGATTTGAATTTAGTCCGCATACGAGAATATTTTAAAGACATAAGTATCATGGAGCTCTAAGGAAAATAGAGCTTAATTATGAAGTAAAAAGGTACTGGAAACTGCTTTCTTGATTGGACATTTGCTGTTTTCAAGAGGAATCTGAATCGAGAAGAGGCCATCCTGGTGGGGTTTTTACCCTTTTTAAATATTATCTCCATAATGCATTTTGCGAATTCAGATAAAATACGCAGGAGTCTTCAGTTAGAGTGCCAGCAGAGTTTGACAACCCTAATAATCTGAGCCAAGCCTTTGCAAATTGTTAACTTGAACCTAAACTCATCACTAATTATAATTTCTGCACCTCGTAATTCACTATAGAAAATTAAATCAGTTTCTCTTTCGATTGCAGCATGGAAAAACTGCATTTATTGTCATTTCGAAAGCAAAATGGTGCCTTTAGTGTTCTCTGGAAAAACTGTTACCTCAGTTTAGGAGTTGCAATGCTGCATTGATGAAAAGAGTGTTGTATGGTGTATCCTGCATACAAAATGAGAAGTGTTGTTTAGGTAACGACTGGAGGCAAGGAGTATATATCAGCATACTGTAAACAAGCATTGGTAAATGCATTAGGTTTTGCCTATGTGATTAATAATAGGCTATTTGTGCAGGCAACGCCTAAAAACACAGATATCCAATTTGATATCAGAGTTGACTACCAGTACTCGGTTCAGTACCTGAGCAACAAAAAACCTGAAGCGAAAATGTATGCAAGAGCAATTTTTATATTCAATTATAAAAATAGGCAGTAGATGGCAATATTTTCCAGTTCTTCCAATATGGAGAGAGAGCAACATGAGATCTTCACCCAGGCTATTGCAGGCACACTAATATATTTGCCCAAAATAAAGTCATAAAATCGAGTTCAAGAAGTTAAGCCCACACAAAATGTAGAGTGAGGTCCAATGAATACTCCTCTGTGGTGTCACAATGAAAAGATCAGGAATGTAGGACAGCTGTTTCAATGCGTCCATGGACAGTAAACCAAAATAAAAGTTCCACAGAAAAGCATATGGACACAGTAATTTGGCAACGGAAACTGATAAGAGCCCCTTTTCAAATTGTATTTTCTAGCTACAGTGCAGATACAGTCTTCATGCAAAGTGATGGCTTATACAGCAGGTAGTGTTGAGTCTGGCTCTATACAGGCATACCTAAAACATGAGCACAGTGAGTAACTGCACCTAGCTTTCATCAGTCTTCCTGATTTAGCCCTCAGAGAGAGAGAGCAAAGTGGAGGCAATGCTTAGAAACCTCCCTCACTTACTCCCACCCCCCTACCATTAACCAAATGGAGAGCAAAGTGGAGCAAAGTGGAGGCAATGCTTAGAAACCTCCCTCACTTACTCCCACCCCCCTACCATTAACCAAATGGAAGTACTTGCGAGGAACTAATCATCCATCGCCTGCTAAAAGATCCTCATAAACCTTTTAAAGTAGTCCTCTTTTTAAAGGTTGCCATCTCCATCCTTCCATACTTCATTGTCTAGGGCCCCTCTCTTCAGCTTCAGGAATGCAGTCAATGCACATCCACTATCTGGGGAAGCTGTACCCTGACCTCCATTTTGTACCATGTAATACTAGTGGCAATCTAAAACTAATCTGCTGGCATTGGGAAGGGAAGGGTTACATACTTGTTTACCATGCAGGAAATATTCCCATCACAACCCAAGTATATAGAGCTTCCAGGTGAGTGAAGCCAGAGTGATGGGAAAAAACATGCAGCGTGAACGGTGGTGGTGGTGACGCACAGCTTGAAGAGAGGTGTTGTTAACTTACACCTTAAAGAAAGGAAGTGCTTGCCAGCTTAATGAGAGTTGGTGTTATTTGGAACATGAAGTGAGAGTCCAGTAAATCAGAGACATTTTCTGAGAGAAACATGAGAGAAACAGGGTTCCAGGAGGAGCAAGAAGAGATATGAAAGATATGAAAAGCAATCAGCACCTACAAGGATAAATGACTGGACCAGATAGAGGGAGAGCCTTAATTAGAACCAGGCAGGCAAGAACAACAGGCAAAGTCCTGGCGTAGAAACAGGGTACAGGATTTCAATTTTCTGAGCAGAATACAGCTGTAAAGCATCTTTCTGGAAGATTAACTCATTAGGTGTCGGGTGCAAAGTGCTTGCGCTGTGCTTGTGAAAACTTGTAAATTAAAAAAAAGCTAAAATCAGACTGAGAGCCTGTCCTTTACTTACTGTTACTTGCTATTGGTTGGGATCTCCTGTCACAGTCATTTCTATGCTTCTCATTGATCAGCACTTTTTGCTACCCTCTGCTTCTTCTTTCACTGTGTGCCTTCCTGTTTCCTGTGGAACACTGACCAAATACAGTTTCTTGTTTGCGGCCAGGCCAGTGCCCTTCCACTGGCAGCAGACTTGCAGAGGTACGTTTTTGTTATGTTAATCTAGCACTCCATGAGAGTGCATGCGTTTGGAGCCGTCTCTACTCCTCCCCGTACCTCTCACCCTTGTTGCTTGCTCCTGTCCTCCTCACCCCTTCTCAACCTGGTTGCTTGTAGTGTAATCCCCGCAAGCAACCTCATGTTTTGTTTTGTTGTTATGTTTATGGCTAAACTGAAATATCTTGTGGTGGAGAGACAAGCACTGCAACGGTCTTCTGCTAACCGCACAGTCCTCTAAGTCCAAATAGCTAATGAGGCCGAGCTCTGTTTTTAAGAACACGAGTTGTCATTCTGCCAGCTAGCAGCATTAAAATCTATAATCAGTGATGGCTCCTCCACTAAGGCGGAGGAGCTTTGCCACACTGCTCAATTTAAAACGGAAAAATATGATAATAATGCAACGTTATTGTCATTTCATTTTACTGTACCGGCTCATGTGGTTGGGGGTGGGACAAGGCTGGGCTGTTCAGAGCTGGGGGAGGAGTGGTAGGCCAGCCAAACATTCATGCGCACTTAGCATGTTCACCACCAGGCTGTATTGCACAGCTTGGGTGGAGAACATGCACAGCGTCCCAGCCCCTGGCTGAGCGATGAGCCACAGCACTCAGACCAATCACAATGCTGCTGACACTCAGCATCGTGATTGGCTAGGGGATTCTGGGATTCTGCGTGCTTCCTGCTGCAGGAGAACAGAAGACAGAGGAGAGGTGGTGGCCTGCCGTACCCAGGTAAGTGCTTTATTTTTTTAATTTTTCCTGCTCCGCTCCCCTCCCACCGCCTTCCCACTCCTGTTTGATAGTAGTGGCTACTGTCTATAATTACTGGGAGAAGAGAGCCTGTAATTGTTGGTGCACTCCCCACCCATGCGACTGCTTGTGATATCTCAAATTAAGGTCACCTCTGAGATTGCTTTATCACAGGGCCGTCTACATATGCCACATCACTATTATTACTGAGTGTGGAATTCAGATCTGTGTTGGCACTGTTTTAGACTATGGATACAGTGTTTTAAAAATGGATGACAGGCAAACAAAAGCTGAGCATTCTAATGTACGGGCAGAGAACTTTCGAAAGACAGAGTGAGTAGACAGGGCTGTTGATCAAGAGCAGGAGCAGAAATTCCATACAATGGTGGCTACTGGTTTTGTAAATAAGATCGTGTCTCTACAACCTGCCATGGTGTAACATCAGCCCACACAGCCCCCACAGTAAGGGAGGGGCCCTGAGCTCCAGGAGGCCCCCTCCAGCACTGTGCATGGGTGGTGTGCCCCTAGCCTGAAAGCTCCTGACTGGGTCTGGAGCATGAGGATACCCTCCACGCACCTTGCAAGGGAGCCCACTAAAGTTTCGTTGTGCCACTGTAGTGTGCTGTTCTCTGCATTGACTCTAGATTGTGCTTGTTACATCTGTTAAGCTCTTTGTGTGCCCCCCTGTGGCAAACCTACAAAGTTTTCAATATGCTCATATGCAAACCTTCCAACTAAAAGAAAAATCTTAGGCAAATCCAGAAGGTTTTTCCTATGTGAGACCTATTAGCTTTGTGAATGTTTCTAGACATGTTGCACAGCAGTGCGTTCTTCTGAGCAACATTACTTAAAGTGAAAAAAAGCACTATCTGCATCATAGCACATTTCTTCTTTACTTTGAGCCATGTTTTACAGTAGTAAGCGCTGTTGTACAACATGTGTAAAAAACAATGACAAGGCAAATAGATCTTGCATAGGCGAATTCCATTGGCTTTGCCAATGCTAGTTTTCCCAAAGTGTATTCAAGTATGCACAGTCTCTCCATGGGGGAAAGACTAGTTCTTAATGTTTGCCTTGTTTTCTTGAGTTATGGGGAGAGAGTAAAATGCATAGACCCTATGCGGAATATGCTCTCTCCACCTTTCTGCTTTTGAGAAGACAGAAATTCTCTTGTGGCCACCACTATCAATGTGGTCCTGATGATATTGTTCCAACCATTTGCAGCTGTTAGGTTAGACCAATGCATTGCAGTGCCTTTCCTCGCATCTTTGCACAGAAATGCATTAGTCACACAAATTAGAAAATCTCTGGCTTTTCTCACATATCCTAGGTACCCTAGTTAAAGCGAGTTTTATAGTCAATGCGAGCTGCCAGCCAGAAAGCTGCCAGGATGACTGTATCACCCAGAGTGCAGTGAAGTGAGAGGTTGCCATGGATGCTGGTAAACTCTTATCTTTATGGTGAAAGTTAAACTGTGACAACAATAAATTCCCAACTGTGGCCTATATGTTGTGAAGAACTGTTCATTCACCAAATCTCGTTTAAAATCTGAAAATACTGAGAAACTTCAAGTTTTGTTTAGAAAACAAGGAAACAAGAGTGATGTGGGAGTCAGCGATTGGTATTTAAAGGTAAGTAATGGGCGTGGTTCATGGAGGCATTCTGGCAAAGGAGAAATCATGTAAGGGGCTGGACCGTAAATGGCGTAAAGATTATGAAGACCACCGTAAAACTACTTTTTTGGCTACCCTGAGAGAACTGAGGCAGGCACGCACAAATTTCTACGCTCTAAAAATCAAGCAGTCACATAATTCCCCGAAGGAACTTTTTCAGATAATCAAATCCCTGACATCTTGGAACGGACGACCTCGTCAATTCCACCCACAACTGTTCTTTGCCATCCGATCGGACTATTCTTCCTTGATAAGATAACCACTATCTATATTTCCTTTCCTGAGAATGTTAGTAATTTTCAGTTTGCTTCATTTGCCTTCACAACTTCGGATGTCTTATATAGTTTTTCAAACTTAAAATCTATCTCGGAGGCCGAGATCAATAGCCTGATGTCTAAAGTAATGTCTGGATCTCCTTTAGACTCCTTGTCCCCTGCTATATCAAAGCGAGGCAGGGAAGCTATTTTCCCTGTACTCACTGATCTGCTCAACGTATCCTATGTCTCTGGGCAGGTTCCTCAGGAGTGGAAGCATGCATTAGTGATTCCACTCTTAAAGAAACCAACTTTCGATCCTTCTATACCTGAGAACTTAAAACTGATATCTCTGTTGCCTTTTTTTGCGAAGCAGCTAAAAAAAATCCTCAATCAACAGCTGATGAATTTTGTGGAAGAAAACACACTCTTCCAGGATTTGCAATCTGGGTTCAGGCCACTTTTCAGTGCAGAATCAGCCTTCCTGTTCGCATCATAATCTTTTCGCCAACTGGCGGATGAAGCTAAGATGGCTGCAATAGTCATGCTTGACTTAAGTGCAGTTTTGATACCATCCCCCATGGACTGTTACTAGAAAGGCTACAAAACTCAGGGGTGGGGGGCACCACGCTGGGCTGGCTAGCGGACTTTTTTGCAGGTCAGGACCTTTAAGGTTACCCTACAGCCATATACCTCCAAGATTCGGTTGCTGCAAAGGGGGTGCCCCAGGGCTCTGCCCTGAGTCCGACCCTGTTTATATGTGCAACAGCTGGCTGAACTTATTGAGGGTCATGGCGTACAAACAGTATCTTACACTGATGATACCCAATTGATCTTAACAGTAGCTCAGGATAACAATTTAGCTGCAAAGTATGTCTGGTAGACCTGGCCAATTGGATGAAAGACAGTTGCCTGAGACTTAATGCCAACAAATTGGACATTTTGGTGGTCGGGAAACAACCGTCCAATTTTGTCTGTGCTATGGTGGCCTAATGAGTTAGGCCCTCTGCCTACCCCCAACTCTAAGGTGAAAAACCTAGGAGTTTGGTTTGATCCCACCCTATCTTTTACAGTTCAAATTTCCACTCTTGTAGGTTCTTACTTTGGTACCTTGAAAGTGATCCAGAAGATTCTGAGGTTTATTCCTGACTCTGAAAAAAGAACAGTAGTCCAAGCTCTCATGGTATCATAGCTAGATTACTGCAAAGTTATCTACCTGGGGGGCTCTAAGAGGAGTCTTCAAATGCTCCAGATGGTACAAAAGGTGGCAGTTTGTCTGCTGCTGAATATTCCCAGACGTGCCCCAACAAGTTCAGCCTTGGCTAACCTCCACTGGCTTCCTATCGAGGAGAGTATTTCTGTCAAAGCCACATACTCTGTTAACAGGATACTCCATGGAAAAGGCCATGGCTATCTCTTTCCACTGAGCACGCCTTGGTGGCAGCTCATTTAGGTTCCTGCAGCTAAACAATGGAACCGACTGCCGCTCCATCTCAGATCGGAGCCTTTGGAAGTTCCTTTTCAGAAGCCCTGAAAAATGGGGCTTTTTATGAAGGGCCTTACCCACTAATAAAGGAGGGATGCTTGATGCCAGTTCTGTTAATTGGAAAACAGCGCACGGACCCTCCGAATTGTAACATGGAGCTTTACAAATTGCTAACATAACATAACATTACCCATTACATTGACACATGAAAAGCATAGATAAAGCGGCAAGATTAAGTATATCTTCTGATTGTTGGTTGTACTGAAGCCCACAAGAACGCCACCCGCAGACACCACCAACTCATCAGGACCGCCAAGAGGACCGCCATGAGGACCGCCTAGACAGCAACGCACACAACAGCAAAGATCTCTTCAACATCGTGAAAGAACTCTCCAACTCCTGCTCCAACACTAACAACATTCCACCATCACAAGACCTGTGCAACTCACTGGCCACCTTCTTTCACCGCAAGATCACCGACATCCACAACAGCTTCAACACCGCCACCCCCACATCCACCGCCGAGACCACCACCCCTGCGACCACCACCCGCACCAGTCGCCTGATCGCCTGGTCCAACGTCAGCAACGAAGACACTATCAAGACCATGAACTCCATCCACTCCGGATCCCCATCTGACCCATGCCCTCACCACGTTTTCAACTAAGCCAGCACAGCCATCGGACCACATCTCCGGAAAACAATCAACATCTCCTTCGAGACAGAAACCTTCTCAGAGAGCTGGAAGCACGCCGAGATCAACACCCTACTGAAAAAACTCAAGGCGGACCCCAACGACCTCCAGAACTTCCAGCCCATCTCCCTGCTCCCTTTCCCGGCCAAAGTCACGGAGAAGATCGTCAACAGACAGCTGACCCGCTACCTCGAAGACAACAACATCCTGGAACCATACCAGTCCGGCTTCCGCAGCAACCACAGCACCGAGACTGCCCTCATCGCCGCCACCAATGACATCAGGATCCTTATGGACAAAGGAGAAACAGCTGCCCTCATCCTTCTGGACCTATCAGCAGCCTTCGACACGGCTGCCACCGCACCCTAACAGCACGCCTCCATGACGCCGGAATCCAAGAGAAGGCCCTGGCCAGGACCACATCCTTCCTCTCTGGCAGAACCCAGAGCGTCCGCCTCCCACCCTTCCGCTCCAAGACCACCGAGATCATCTGCGGCGTTCCACAGGGATCCTCCCTCAGCCCGACGCTGTTCAATATCTACATGGCACCACTCGCCCACGTCGCATGACAACATAGCCATCAACATCATCTCCTATGTCAACGACACCCAGCTCCGAAGACCCCCACACCGCCAAAGCCAACCTCCACAGAGGAATGAAGGCCATCGACGAATGGATGAAGGACAGCAGGTTGAAGCTGAATTCAGACAAGACGGAGGTCCTCATCCTCGGCCCCACCCCCTCAGCCTGGGACAACTCCTGGTGACCAACATGGCTAGGAACAGCCCCAGAACCCACCGACCACGCACACAACCTGGGGGTCATCCTCAACTCCGAACTCTCCATGACCAAGCAGGTCAACGCTGTCTCTGCTTCCTGCTTCAACACCCTCCGAATGCTCCGCAGGATCTTCAAATGGATCCCCTCCGACACGAGAAAAACCATCACCCAGGCCCTCGTCACCAGCAGACTGGACTAGGGGAACGCCCTCTATGCAGGAAAAACAACCAAGCTCCTGAGACGGCTGCAATAAATCCAGAACGCCTCGGCACGACTGATCCTCGACGTCCCCCGACGCAGCCTCATCACACCCCACCTGAGAGGCCTGCATTGGCTCCCCGTCAACAACAGGACCACCTTTAAACTCCTCATCCACGCACACAAAGCCCTACACAACGCCTGGACCAGCATACCTCAACGACCGACTCAGCTTCTACACCCCCACCTGCAGCCTCCGCTCTGCCATCCTCGCCCTCGTCACAGTTCCATGCATCCGGAAAACCACCGGCGGCGGCAGATCCTTCTCCTACCTCGCCGCCAAGACTTGGAACACTCTCCCTACCAGCCTACGACAGACCCAGGACCTGCTGGCCTTCAGAAGACATCTCAAGACCTGGCTTTTCGATCAGTAGCAGCCCCCTCAGCCCCCTCAGCCCCCCCCCGCCAGCGCCTTGAGACCCTCACGGGTATGTAGCGCGCTTTACAAATGAAATGATTGATTGATTGATTGAAGCATACCATGCTATTACACATTATAATAAAAAATGCTTTTGGGAAACTCTTTAGTAAACTTCTCTTTCAGGGATTTTGCAGCAGTTTCAAGGCCTTTCTAAAGCTTCTAATTTCTCAAAAGGGTTCTTTTCTGATATTTATTTCTTTACATGGATTTTTCATACTCTTTACATTGTTTGCTTTTACTTAAATAATTGTCACTTGAAATGTCACACATTTGAAGGTAGAATGTCACTCATACATACACTGAACCAGTGAGCCTCCAAGATGAGATTTATTTTGGCGTTTCAGTATAAAGATGTACCTTTCTTCAAAGAGTGCATTTGGGTTCATATGTATGTAAATAGTTCATTATCAAGGAATATTCATTACTTTCTAGCTCATGTTTAGCAACTGAACAAGCCATGAGAGAGTAACTTCTTCCTACAGGAAGCCAAAGCATGGCATGCGGTACTGGGCTTATTTGTCCTTGCAGATGAATACGTATAAACAATCTTAAGCAATGATGTGTAACTTCTGGAGAATTAAAATAAGATGTTTAGGTACCACGACTAATCCTGTGGATTTCAATGGAGACCATCGGTTCAGCAAAGAGGCAGCGGGCTTGGGCAGCTAGACTTCTTGAAGGTGACCACAGCCTGGAACGGTAAAATGGGTTCTTGGGGGATACCTGGACACCATCGGTTGGCCACCCAAGTCCATGGGGTGTCAGGTGCAGGGGTGTCTTTTGGCGTCAAATCTTCTTACCAGCTCCGGTCGTGGGGGCGGGACCCTTCAGGTTGAGGCTGCAGCCATCGTCTTGAAGCTTGAGGAGGTCGTGGATCACAGGATCCCAGGTCAGGATCGTTGGGGAGACAACCTCATGGTGTTGGGCCACTCAAACTCGGCCCATGGGCATCGGATGCAAAGTGGTTCAGAGCTGCAGAGTCGCCTGTGTCCAGGTTCTGGTCTTGGGGCCTTTGTTGAGCAAATCCAGTGATCACAGGAGACAGAGTCTAAAAGGTGATTGCAGGGCAGGTCCTCCGGGCTCTGGGGTACTGCTGGCTACTGCATATACCTGTTTCTTCACTATAAGGAGGTCAGAGTCAGGACAGGCAGGTAAAGCTGTGGCCAAAGTAGTAGGTGTCCTCTTCTTCCCGGGTCATCACAGCTCTTCGGTCCTTCTTCTTTAGTCCTCTAACCTGAGGAGGCAAGGTTCAGGGATGCCCCTAAATACTAGATTTAGGGACATTAAAGGGGTGTGCAGGTCTGGACCAATTGGTCCCTCTTTTGTGGTGGGTACACCCTCTATTATCCCCCTATTATCCCACCCTCCAGTGGGAGGGAGGCATGAGTCTCTCACTAATCGGTCGGATCCCCTCATCTCCAAGTTGGAGGGGACTGAGATGTGTGTTTCACCTTGCCTCCTCCACCTGAGGGGTGGGGCTGGCAAAAGTGGGCACACCTCTCTTCCTAGCTCGGTTTTCCCAGCGATTCTCCTGCCTAAAGTCGGGGGCAGAACCAGTGGGAGCCAGTTGCTTGGGGCTGCAAAAGGCAGAGACAGCTTACAAAGGCAGTAGGCCTTTGACTCTTCCCCTCTGTGGACCCAGCCCATCCGGGGGGAGGAGGCATGAAACCTGTCTAGTGGTGGTAAATGGCGGGCAGCCATTTAGGAACCACACCAAGACTGGTTGTTTTTCAGGGGGCATCTCTAAGATGCCCTCTAAGTGCATTTTACATTAAATCCCACACTGGCATCAGTGTGGATGTATTGTGCTGAGAGGTTTGCCTCCAAACTTCCCAGATTTCAGAAAAGCCATTATGGAGCTGTGGAGTTCATAACGACCAACTCCCAGACCCTATACTCTTTATGGCTTTACTGAACTTACAATTACTAAGAATGGACTTAGACACTGTAGGGGTACAGTGCTCATGCAACTGTACCCTTACCTGGGGGCTAGTGCACTCTGTTAGAGGAGTGACTTACCTAGGCCCCAGGCAGTGTGTTGCAGGCATGGCACAAAATGTTGTGTGCCATTTCGACTCTTCACTCTTCTCTGCACCAAAACACGCAGCCTGCACTGGCAGTGTGTGGCTGTTTATGTTGAAGGTTCCCTAAGAGCGGCACAATAGGTGCTGCAGCTATTAGAGGCCTTCCCTGGTCACAGTGCCCTTGGTACCCATGCTACCTTTTACAAGGGGCTTACATGTGTCCAGAGAGGTGCCAGTTGTGGGTACAAAGTTACAGTTTTGGGAAAGAACACAGGTCCTGGGAACCTGATTGGCAGGGACCCAGGGCACATCAAGTTAATGTGCATCAGAAATCTGGCAAAAAGTTGGGGCCGTTTCTGAAACAGAAAAACGCTTTCCTACACACGCTCAAAAGTCCATGTGGTATACCATATTCAAGGTGTGCTTCATCGTATTGGAGTGAGATGGTGTTAGTCAGACTTGGGCCTTTTTGCAGGGTCATCCCAGAACTTTTTGCCTTCTTCCTGGTATTTTTTCTGACCTGGTGTTGGTGGTTTTAGGACTCTGGGCACTTTATCACTGCTGTCCAGTGCAAAGTGCATGTGCTCTCTAAGGTAAATGTGGTAAGATTGCAAGTTGCAGCACTGTTTGCGCCGACCCACAAAGTAGCCTTTCAAACCTGTCTCAGGCCTTTCCCATTGCAGGGCCTGCGCACGCAGTTTACTGCCACTGTGACGTGGCACATAAAGTGGGTGCCACATCTGTGTCTCCCCTTTTACTACATATCAGTCACCCCTAAGGTAGGCCCTAGCTCGCTCTATTGGCAGGGCGCACTGTAGGTAAAAGGTAGGACATGTTCCTTAACTGTGTGGCATGTCCTTGTAGTGAAAAGCAGCCTTTTTGGTTTCTCACTATTGTGAGTTTGCCCTCCCATAGGGATGCATTGGGGATGCCCTGATATGGGTTTCAGTGGTAATTCCTGACATGAGAGGAGTAGTGGAAAAACAATGAGAGAGAAAGGGTATTCTGTAAGGGAATACTCTTGGGTTCCCTTAATCAATATCACTAAACAATCGAAGGAGTACACCCTAGAGGCACCTCAATGCCTCCACCAAAGAGATAGAGGTGCACCAGAGAAGGACAGATTCATCCTTTGTTAGAAGACCCCTCACTCACCAACCTAGTTGGTGACATGCTTCATCATCGGGGTCCCACCCGGATAGCCGAATGCCATTCAGGTGTGCTGCGACACCTGACTACAGTGGAGCAGGTTTGTTTTTGATTTTTTATGTGTGTAAGTGAAAAGCAGTGGTTTAAAAGTTGGCCAGTTTAAAATCTCTACAAAAACCTCTTTATTCTGGAGTAACTGAGCAACAGTAAAAATTCTTCGTGGGACACCATGCCAGATTAGGTTGGCCTGTGGTATCAAAAGTGAAGTGAAGAAATAAAAATGGTCTACATGTTTCAACCTCTTGAGTGACTTTAAGGTTTTCGTCAGGACTAATGGGGGTAGCCCGGGCGGTATATGCACGCTAAGGTGTTCCCTACCCTTGGCTACGTGGTAACCCCACCTGGTACTCACCGTGGTCGTTAATGTTTCTTTTCCTGGTTTCTAGAAAGAGAAATCCTGTAAAAGACAAAAAACAATCGCAAAGCATAATTCATTAAATACAAAGCGTGTCCTTCTCTTGTGCACCTCTATCTTTTTGGCAGAGGCATTGATGGGCCTCCAGGGTGTACTCCTCCGATTGTTTAGTGATGAGAGGAGTAGTGTCATCAAGTTTGGTATGTTTAGAATAGTGGTAATAAATGCTGCGTAATGGTGTTCGCAGATTTATTTTCAGTATTTTAGAAATGCCACTTTTGGAAGTGGGCATTTCTGTGTGCTATGTGTCTTTGTGCCTGCTTGTTATGTATTGCATGTCTGGCTCTGGATGACAGGGGCTGGGGAGGGGCAGTGGCTACAGAGGGGCTGGGTGAGTCAGTGCTAGGCTGAATAGGCCGATCTGCATTTGGAGTAGTGGGGAGAGTAGCACCTGGACCTGAATAGGACTGTGTCTACCTCACACAAAGGAGGATGTTGTGCACATTTAAAGAAATGTGTAAGTGCCCTCAGAACTGGTTTGGACCAGGCACAGAGCCTTGTACCAGGGAGAGAATAAAGACAGTATGTGGTATAAATATTGGGGCTGGACCCGTTGTGCGTGTGGAACTTTGGTGCTTACTTGGGACTGAAGAGGAGACACAGCGTTGGCTGCAGTGAGCCAGGAGCAACTGCCATGGGACTTTGGTGCTGAGAGGAGGACTGCCCCTCTGCCCCTTGTGCTGGCCTGCCTGACTGCACCCTGCCTGCGTGTCCCCCCCAGCACCCTGTCGGGAGGGCTGCTGTGCCTCTGGTCTAGGCCAACTTGGGTGCTGGGTTCGACAAAGAGAGCATTGAAAGGGCTCTGTTGCTTCCTTGAGCAGAGCCTAGCAAGCGCTGCTCACCTGGCCATCACCGTTGCAGATCTCTACTTTTTCCCCATAACGGGGGAATTGCTCGCCAAGGAGATAGACCAGGAGAAGGGGCTGAAAAGATTCCCAGCCCGATGGAGACCTCGCTCCGCGTTCTCGGGTCAGGATGAGTCACCGGAAGCCAGGCGGCTGTTGTCTGACTGTGGGCAGGGCTCCCGTGAGAAAAGGGAGATCCCCACGTGTTGCTCAGTTGAAAGCAGGAGGGAGCCTACCCCGCCTTCGTGGGCCAAGAGAAGGAGGGGAGAGCGGAGGGAATGAAGCACTCCCCTCTCTCTGCTGTTGGTGGCTGCGGCCAGGAGGCCAATGGAGACTCCGCTCCGTGGCCAAAAAGGAGAGAGAGGAAGTCAGGCGGTTGCGGCCTGTTTGTGGGCCAGAGCGGAAGTCAGGCAAACTCTGTACCTCATCTAAGGCGGGGCTCCAGTAGTGACAAGGAGAGCCCCGCGTGGTGTCGGGAAGGAGTGGGAGCCTTGCAGGCTCACCAGATGCATAGGAGGGACCAGAGCCTCGGGGGTTCCCTGCTGCTACGTCCCGTGTATTTCCTGGTTTCACCCGAGGAGAGGAGAGGCCCCAGTGAGTGGTGCTCACAAGGCACACTGTTGGTGCCTGTTTTCACTCACAGCTGCACCGCAGGATTGCGGGCAGCTTCAATGTGGGGGCATTTGTTGAAGGAGACCAGGGTGTGTTGCTCCTACACCCCCTTTGCATTGCGCATGTTGTCTTGGCCGCATCGGCAGCTAGGGGGGCCTGTTTGGAGGCCTCTGGATTGAAGGGAAACGCAGTAGGGCGAGCCCTCACTTTGCGTTGAGGTGGCATTGCGGGGTGAACCCAGGACAGGGCCCCCGCTTAATAGTGTACTGACTTGGCGACAGTACCGCTGGAGCAAGTGTGCTATGTGTTCTTGCTGTTGGAGTGGAGATCATATGTGCACCCTACCAGTGTTACAATAGGACCTACTAATGATGTGTAGTGATGGTGCATTGGCACCCTGATGTATTTGCGTAATGTGTTATGCGCAGTGCCCATGTATGCAGTGATAGTGATGCACTGCACCACTGCTAATAATGTTTACCTAATATGCTGTGCTAGGTGATGTTAGGTTGTTTATGCCTAAGAGGGGCATTATGGATGATGCTCTGGCGCACTGTTCCTGATTCTGGTAGGCATAAGGGGCTGTGCTGGGTAACACTATATGATGTGTGCATATTATTTGGTACATGTGCCAAACTGTGAGGTGTTATGCCTAAGGTGTTGTGCTAAGTGCACCCTTACAAGTATTTACTAGTTGCTTTCACTACCTGTGAGTTATGATGTTTTGACAGTGGTCCGATTGGCCCTGTAGTGTATACAATCCCTGTAATGTCATACCTAGTGCCAGGTGGCACAGTGTATACATGTGATTGGTTTCTAATGTGTTTTATGAGTAATACAAAGGCTATTTTTGGTATAACCTTGTGTGGAGTTTCTTTTGTGGTATGCCTAGTGTGCCGCTGCTGTGTGAGTGTGTTGCGCAAATGCTTTACACATCGCCTCTGGGATAAGTCTGCTCTGCAAAGCTACCAAGTGGGTGAGCAAGGGTTATCTTCAGTGTGTCACTCCCTTGCTCTGACTCGAGTGGCGGTCTCTGCCTGCCTTAGGCGCTTGCCCTAGCCAACCAGAAATCCCATTTCTATCATATGGTGTCATATCTCAAAATCAAATACTTCTAGTCAAGGAGCATCTTGCATAAATACAGGCTTAAATGCCTGAGACTGAAACAACATACCAAATATCCAGTCAAAGGACAGAATGGGAAAAAGTGATGTTCTTCAAATGCAGGAGGAGGCAAATTGGAAGTGTTACCAGATGGACACAAGTGATCAATGTGAGCACAGGTGTATGAAGAAGGTGGAACATGTTTATTACAATGCCTGCATGGGGCTGGGGAGAATCAGCAGAGATTTGGAGGATAGGAGAGAAACATACATAGTGATCCCCATATACTCTACCCTTACAATACCTAACATATATGAGGGTGTAGCTTTGCAGGGCACACTATAGTATGAAGCTGCTCAGGTCCTGTTGGAAGGTATTATGTTACTTACCTAAACTGCATAGCTGCTGGTTGTAGGTGGCAAAGCCTAGCTCACAGTGCTGGGTATTGAAAGGTGAATCCTTAGACCACATGATCTCAAGGGATGGACTAATGTATGTGCATGGCACTTGTACTGTATGATGTGAGCCTGAGAAAGAAGGTGTTTTTCACACATATTAATATCCTGTTACAAACTTATTGCAGATTCATCCTTGTCTGGCAAGGAGAGCAAACCATTGCTGCCATTTCGCACTATCATAAGGCTACGGTAGTAAGGTTATGTTCCTGTCAGCGTCAAAATGCTTCATGCTATGCCTCTACTGAGTCTATCATGACTGCTTCAAATTATGCTGCATCCATTTGTCCCCGACCCATCATGGTGCATTCTAATGGCCGGACGTAAGTGAGCAACAGTAAGATTCCCTCTCACACTGTTTCAGATGTGTATGATCATCACAGCAGGGCAGCCATTTATTTATCCAGACACTACTCCCACACATAACATGTAATCAGAGAGGTGTCTGGGCTATATGATGGGAGAATATTTGTATTTAAATAGGAAGAGCATGTGGGCTACCTTCTCAAAGGTGTGAAGTTAAAAGGCTTGTCCTACATGACTCTTAATAGCCGTCACCGCGTTTTAGTCACGTAAAGGACCGGTCATGGGCATGGAAATCTCTCATGGTATTAGAAGAACTACATTGGGTGTACCTCTATTACCCAATAGAGTTTGAAATATGTTGGTGACCAACCAGGAAAATCACTTTTCAGGGGACTCATTACATGAGTCTCTGGTAAAAGAAAACATACGAGGTCAGACAGAATGAGAAAATGAAGAACATAATGCTGCATGCAAATGTGCTGTAGATGTTTAACTGTACAAACGTATTTGAAAGTTATACTATCTCTCTAGCCATCTACACGGGTTTCCTGAATATGTGCATCTGTCTGCCCAGCAGATTTTGTGAGTCATGTGACCCTAACATAAAATTTCCGTTTGGAACACAGAAGGCATTTTGTGACCACGGCAACATCAATAGAGCACAGGTGACAACAAGGTACTATTAATGTCAATACTTAAATTGCTTGCACATTGAATTAGAGTGTTAAGAGGATGAGGATCAACTTGTTGGAGAGCATCTTGTCTTGAAAGAAGAGGTTCATGGCAGTGGAGATAATGTGGATTTCTTATCATCACAGGACACAGGCCATGCAAAGGGAGGGACTGGATCTCTAGAGCAAAAACACAACTGAAACTACTGTTTGGGGTAAGAGGAGCTCTACTGCTATATCAGAAGGAATCTTTTATGGAGGGAAAGATACAGAATAGGACAAAAAGACTCACCGTCGACAAGCATGACAGCAAAGATGAAATAGTGACTATTGGGATTGCAAAAGTCCTCTCCATGGTAAGAGACATGTACCCCGGTCCTGAGTGCCCAAATGTAATTTTGTGCGGATGCCTAATTCTTATTGCTTTATCAAAGGCGAACATGGATTATGCGTGTGCCCCTTGACATAGGCCTGTCTCACGGACTGTGATCTTATTAGACTGGGAGGGGTGTCTAAAGTTGTGCCCTCTTAGTGGTGGAAAGCTACCGCCTTAGCAGAAGTTAGCAGCACAAGCGTGGTGGTGGCAGTATATTGTGTAGAGATCAATAGTAGTGAACAAGTACTTTTTACTCTGTATCACTGGAGTGAGTCCTACAGGCCGACTCACCTTTTAAAAAAATCCATTCCTGTGTACTCAACCCCCTCAGGTGGATATGGAAGTGCATTTTGATGGAAGCATCTGCTGAGTGTTTGCGTGCTCCCAAGAAGTACACTGCACAATGGGTGAAGTGTTGAACAGTGCGCACATGGTACATGTGTGCATGCTGGCAGTGTATGTTTTTTTTAAATAATGCACTCTAGTACAATAGAGAAGGCTGCAGTACTGAACAGTGTGCATAGACTGAATGATTTTGCTGTGTGCAATTTTGCTTGTGGCAGAATAATACATGAAAATAACAGTGATGTGCAGTAAGTGTGCTGTGGATGTACTCTGAGTGCAAGAGTGACCGCACTGGTACATTACATGGACAACTCTGGGTTCCATTTTGGGAAGCCTAGGCATGCCTGGTGAAAACATGAGGAGTAGAGGTATCCCCCCAGAGAGATTTGTGTAGTGCTCCATTTCTGTAAGCTGGGAGGGGCATGCACTGGAGATTGGGAGAACCATGTTCTCTCTGTGCATGTCAAATGGCTCTTTATGTCAATGATAGATCACAAGAAAGGGGATCATAAAGAGTAGGGCTGGGACCACAGGATTAACCTTTTGGTGCACATTTCACTGTGGCTGACATCCAGTTGTGAACTCTGGCCCCCCACATGAATTTTGTTGTGGGTTAATCAACGTTGGAGTCCTGCATGCTGTGACAGACATCCTGTAGGAGGGAGAAAAAAAGGGAAAGGTATCTATTTCAAAGAAGCAGAACCTCAACATCAAACTTCAAGGACTCAAACACTAAATTACATTTTATTTCTGGAAAAGGACTTTAATTAGGGGAGTTTTAGACCCTAGACGTTGTTATCTGCTGGGCAGCCAGATGGCTTGTGAGAGGAGTGGAAGCTCTGCAAGACTTCTGCCTGTGACTCGGACTGGGTGCACAGGCCTGCTAGTCTCAATACTGGGTGATGGCACATCACCCTGGGAAACCAAGGTCACCTGCCCTGGAGCCAAAGGCATCAGTGTCTGCCTGTTCACCAAAAACAGAGTGCCCTGAGAGAAATAGGAGATCAGTGGAAGAAGCGAGGCCCAGGAGGGAGTCTATGCATGAGGACTTCCTGTGCAATGTGTGAGGAATCTGCTCTTGTACTGATTGGGCTAAAGCCCATGTGCTGGGTTGCTTCAGTGACTCATGTGTGCCAGGAGGGGCCGCAGTGGATTGAACTCAGGCTTGCACAACGTCGTGGTCGGTGGCCCCATGTGCCAGAGAGGGGGCCACCCTGAACATCAACACCAGGTCAGTGTGTCCAGACTTGTGAGTGATGTGGTGGCGACCCCATATGCCGGGAGGGGCCATGGGTTTGGCCATATGTCCAGGACCGATAAACTGCTACTTTGACCAAGGCTGATCTGGCCCACATTTTACAAACTGCACTGAATGAGGCCCAAGGATCAAAGGACATCACTAGCGCCCATGAGTGCAAAGAGATCAACCTTGCACAATCCTGTGATGGGAAGTGTAATTTACCATGCAATCACTGGAGCGGGAACAACATTGTGCACTAGAACCAGCCAGTGTAAATGTGTGTGTAAATGTGTTTCGATTTATATAGCGCACTATAACCCAGGGGTCTCTAGGCGCTTGCTTAGGGAACCCGTCCTGGTATTCCCCTGTGAGATACCCCGGCCGGGTATCCACAAGGTGAAAGCCAGGCATCCCGCCGCGAGGGGCCGTAGTGGAGATTAAGCAAGCTATTGCCCAGAGTCGCAGAGTGTGATCCCGTGAGTCGAGTAGGCACCAGAGCGAGAATTGTCAACTCCGTGGAATTTTTGAGCCCGAGACCCGCCGAGGCGGGGAATCGAACCCTGGTCCACGGCTGATCTCAGCTTCCGGGTCTGCCGCCTCTAACCACTGAGCCACACTTCTCCAGTAGCATTGTTCAGAGCAGAGAGCCTGCCCCTGCTGAGTGCTGCTGTGTGTAACTGTGTGGAGCCCAACACTGCTGATCCAAAGAAGAGCTTTGCTGCACGCTGAAGGATTCCATACGACCAAAGCAGTTAAGCCATGAACTGGGCCTTTTGAGCCCCAGGAGATATACTGCCATCGGTACTGTGAGCCCGTAGCCTCTTGTGACTGAACTTCTGAACGTCATAGGGGAAGTCTCTTGAGTATGGCCTAATAGTTTACACTCCTTGGATGTGGTCATCAGTGAATGGGGAATAACATCAAACCTGTTGCACTAAAGATAGTAGGACAGGTAATGGACTAATAACTACTAGAGCCCCGACCTCAAGGGGGATTGTGTTATTACTTTTGAATGTTGTTTACCTTGGCATGTGTAGAATTAGAATTGAAATACCTATTTTAATATGAAAATAAGAATTTGCCTGGACATTGATTTATTGTTTGGGCTGCTTGCACATTGAGTTATGAGGTGTGTTCACTGATCTGTATTTGTCCCCCTCCCACCGAAAGGAGCCTTGGCTGTTTGTATGATGCTACCTAACTGAGAGTCAGGTTCAGAAGTTGTACTAGGCCCAGTTGAGCAAGATCCGTAGTAGGTTGGGCCCCAGGACATCAGGAGTAAAAGGAATGAGACACCACAGATGGGCACAGAACTTCTGCTTGCCCCTTGGCCCACTGAAAGGGGTTATGACAGTGTCGATATGGGCAAAGGTCACCTATGATATATTAAGTTGCAGATTGAGATGGTGGTAAGTCATGTTAAGTCAGAAATAGCATGTCCTCTTTGCTTATCATGAAGACCAAAGAATAACTGAAGTTGACTGCACTGCACAGGTTCAGTGCTTCATTAAGAAGGAAATACGTCTGATGGGCTAGATATTAATGGCTCATACCAGTGATAGGGATGGTATTGGAAGGATAACACCAGAGGTTTGCAGTCTTTGAAGATATGCATAATGTTATGTATTTGCTGCATGGTTTTGGAATCGGCCAAGGATCCCAGCAAGTGTACAAATGTCATTGATTTGACAGATATGGGCCCTGGAGCATGATGGTGACAGCTCAGGTGCATTCATGTCTATGGGCAGTTCAGATATGCCCACCTCTAATCCAGACCAAGAACAAAGAAAAATGTTTTCAATCACATAATTATTTAAATAGAATCAAAAAAGCGAATGATGGTGCTAAGTGTTTTTATTATCACTGCACCACAGGACATTCAATGTTCGAAAAATCATACATATAGTACACAAAATTGGGTGCGCCCACAGGGGGGAAGGGGGGGTGTGTGTGAGGGAGGGGGTGTATTTCAATTAGTTATACATCACTGATCGAAAAATCCATAAAACAAGAAATTCAGATTTCAAAACATGATTGTCATAGATCCACAAAGAAGAGGTCAAAAAACACATATGTCCAATAAACCAATTTACAAAAGAAAAGAGACTCCCATAGTGATTATTACTATCAAAATGAGGTTGGGAGTTCTTGATTGTAGAGGATGGTCTACGTTTCGACCCAAAGGTGTAGGACTGTAGATCCTTACTCGCGGGTCTTCATCAGGACGTGAGGGACAGAGAGGGGGGTGATGTGGGGCTGGTTCCTAGGCACAAATTTAAAAACACTACATTACTTTAAACGGTCTCAATAGAGTCCCGACATATTCATTCAGCAAAACACCCAGAAGGGGTATTGATAAAAGTTCAAGGAGGAATAAAGGAGTTTGAAAGGGAGGTTGGCTTATACTGAGGAAGAGCTCTAAAGAAGCAAGTTACGCGGTATGGTTTACCTGACAGTGCAGGTGGGAAAAACGGCCTGCCCGTCGGGCGTGGTCCGTCTGCACGCAGTTCCTGTTCCAGTGAAGTTTCGTCTGGAAATCACAATGGAGAAACTGACATTGGAGTGACAGATACCGAATGGTTAAGGCATGTGCTACAGGGTCTGAGGCGTGAACAGGCGCAGCCTACCTTAATTGATAGACACAATGGTAAAGGTCACTCTTGCCGTCGTGCCTAGCGCGATTGAAATCTCACAATTCACTTTGGGATCGTGCCATGTCTGAAAACAAGCGAGATTGAAAATAAAATAAATCGCGGAGTTATAATACTCTGAGGGTAGCGATTTTTTACTGGGGGCACACTGTAAAAACAAATCAGGCACTCACCCGATGTGGAAAATGCAAAAAATTGCAAAGAGGGACGGTCGGGCGTCTCCGCGCGTCTTCCGACTGATGAGTTACAAAGTCCCCGTGTAAGTGCGCTAATCAGGCAACACTCGTCATATATCTGTAAGGCACCAAATGTCGGATATTAGCGTTGCACCCAGGAAGGGATTTTGTGATAGTAAGCTGGGTAGTGCAACTTCTGCTATTAGAAAAGACTCACCCGAGGTGAAACAGAGCCGAACTGAATGAGCCGGCGTCTCTCCGCATCTGTCCGCACAGCGAGGGAGGGTTGCCCGGGGAACCAGGTTGTATTAGTAAACTAGTAGAGGAAAGACTTGCGCACGTTGCTAGGAGACCGGGTGGCGTCCTATGTGAGGTGCGGGGAGGAAAGACTCCCATATCTGTTTACGCGGAGTCTAGTTGAAAACAGATGGGGGATACTCTACTAACGCGGACCTGCCAAGCATGGTAGTCTAGCGTTCAAGGGCCATCAAAGGCACTCAGAGAGATGAATGAATACAGGAAATGAATCATATGATTCTGTCACTCTGGGCCTGAATGAATCTGAGAGTAGTTTTGCGCAAATGGCAACACTTTGATCTTTGACCCATACATTGATAGGTATACCACTGACCCCTTCCCCTGTATTCATTCCACTGTACTTCTTACTTCTTTTATTCATTCATTTCTCTGAGTGCCGTTGGTGCCCTATGAACGCTAGACTACCATGCTTGGCAGGTCCGCGCCAATAGAGTATCGACCTCATGGTTAACTAACATGATATAATTGGTACCCAAAATTTCCCAAAAATGAATGTATGACCATTATGATAATACAGTGTCAGTAAGGAAGGTTTATCCTCTCCCAATGTTTATCCTCCTCCAATACCGAGCGCCCGACCGCCGTGTTGGGGCAGGTCCGCGACTCTGGTTTCCCCCATATTCTGAGAACTTGCATGTTGGACACAATGTCATAATGTTATTTTGCAAAAATTGGAATTTGATATGCCTGAATGCCGAATATGACAGGTTTGCCTTTTATCTTGTTGCAATCATTTCCTGTATTCATTCATCTCTCTGAGTGCCTTTGATGGCCCTTGAACGCTAGACTACCATGCTTGGCAGGTCCGCGTTAGTAGAGTATCCCCCATCTGTTTTCAACTAGACTCCGCGTAAACAGATATGGGAGTCTTTCCTCCCCGCACCTCACATAGGACGCCACCCGGTCTCCTAGCAACGTGCGCAAGTCTTTCCTCTACTAGTTTACTAATACAACCTGGTTCCCCGGGCAACCCTCCCTCGCTGTGCGGACAGATGCGGAGAGACGCCGGCTCATTCAGTTCGGCTCTGTTTCACCTCGGGTGAGTCTTTTCTAATAGCAGAAGTTGCACTACCCAGCTTACTATCACAAAATCCCTTCCTGGGTGCAACGCTAATATCCGACATTTGGTGCCTTACAGATATATGACGAGTGTTGCCTGATTAGCGCACTTACACGGGGACTTTGTAACTCATCAGTCGGAAGACGCGCGGAGACGCCCGACCGTCCCTCTTTGCAATTTTTTGCATTTTCCACATCGGGTGAGTGCCTGATTTGTTTTTACAGTGTGCCCCCAGTAAAAAATCGCTACCCTCAGAGTATTATAACTCCGCGATTTATTTTATTTTCAATCTCGCTTGTTTTCAGACATGGCACGATCCCAAAGTGAATTGTGAGATTTCAATCGCGCTAGGCACGACGGCAAGAGTGACCTTTACCATTGTGTCTATCAATTAAGGTAGGCTGCGCCTGTTCACGCCTCAGACCCTGTAGCACATGCCTTAACCATTCGGTATCTGTCACTCCAATGTCAGTTTCTCCATTGTGATTTCCAGACGAAACTTCACTGGAACAGGAACTGCGTGCAGACGGACCACGCCCGACGGGCAGGCCGTTTTTCCCACCTGCACTGTCAGGTAAACCATACCGCGTAACTTGCTTCTTTAGAGCTCTTCCTCAGTATAAGCCAACCTCCCTTTCAAACTCCTTTATTCCTCCTTGAACTTTTATCAATACCCCTTCTGGGTGTTTTGCTGAATGAATATGTCGGGACTCTATTGAGACCGTTTAAAGTAATGTAGTGTTTTTAAATTTGTGCCTAGGAACCAGCCCCACATCACCCCCCTCTCTGTCCCTCACGTCCTGATGAAGACCCGCGAGTAAGGATCTACAGTCCTACACCTTTGGGTCGAAACGTAGACCATCCTCTACAATCAAGAACTCCCAACCTCATTTTGATAGTAATAATCACTATGGGAGTCTCTTTTCTTTTGTAAATTGGTTTATTGGACATATGTGTTTTTTGACCTCTTCTTTGTGGATCTATGACAATCATGTTTTGAAATCTGAATTTCTTGTTTTATGGATTTTTCGATCAGTGATGTATAACTAATTGAAATACACCCCCTCCCTCACACACACCCCCCCTTCCCCCCTGTGGGCGCACCCAATTTTGTGTACTATATGTATGATTTTTCGAACATTGAATGTCCTGTGGTGCAGTGATAATAAAAACACTTAGCACCATCATTCGCTTTTTTGATTCTATTTAAATAATTATGTGATTGAAAACATTTTTCTTTGTTCTTGGTCTGGGACCCTTTCCATATACCCCAATCAACTACCCATGTCCCACTGACTACATGGGTCTAACCCTTCTAATTATAACACACCTCTAATCCAGGCTCTAGTGCAAAATGGGAGTTATTTCTTTGTCATTTGCACTTTTTGGCTGGATGGGTGGGCATGGTAATGAAAATATGTTTTTAATCTCAGCGTTTAGACTCCCATTTGAGTAGTGAATGTCATCACCTGCCATGTTTGCCTGATGTTTTTGTTTTTGTAAATGGTGCTGTAATATCAAATGAAATGAAGAAAAGAATGGTGTTGCCTGAGCAGACAGAAAAACAGTCAGTTTGAAGCAGAAGCGCCTCTAAACAAAAGGATAGTGTGTGATAATCAAATAAATTATAAAGCGGACAAAGGACTGGTATGAACAGTTATCTAAAAGAAATCATCCAGAATGATTTGAATGAATGTGGAAATAAACCTAAGTAAAATAAAAGGACGAAAATATTTGACAGTTGTAGGAAAGGAGATGCTAGACATTCAGAATGATAACTGTTGTTTGATGGTAAGAGAGGACAGATAGGGTTTAGCCTGAGTAAAACCAAAGTAAATGAGCCTTTGAAAGGGTCCAGAAGAGAACATGATATATCACAGTCATAAAACAGATTTGACTAGGACAAGAAGAGGAAGAAAAATAAGCAAACACAACAATCAATTAGTAATAGAACAAAAGAAGAGTGTGCATTTTGATTGGATGGGATGAACCATCTACTGAGCTAAGAAAACAAGCAGTGAGGATGGTGGGATGAACTGGAGCATCTCTTCTTGAATCAGTGTTTCATAGATTGACGAATTACGAGAGAATAGGAAAAGTGAAAGGCAGGGTGAAAAGCAATGTTTGAAGATGTGTCTGTGTTTTCAAGCATTTCGCTACATGATGAAGAAAGCTTCAGGTGACATTAGGGAGCATCTGATCCAGAACTAGAAAGGCTTAGAAATGGAAAGAAATGTTACTAAGTATGAGAAGATTCAATGAATATGTGGACAGAATTTGGAAGGTACCATGGACAAAGGACACCGAGGCAACTAGCCACGAGATAAAAGGGAATAGCCACCAGACCCGCATAGTAGAAGAAATAACACTTAGGATATACGGGTCAAATGAAGAGCAAAGTATTAGATTAAAGTTAGAGCCATGTTGGCGAGACTTAGAAAATACAATCTGGAACAAAGATGAAAAACAGATGTTTATAAGAAAGAGGGTGTAATTGGGATCGTAGTCGAAGTTGAAGTTTCTATTTCCAAGAAGAAGCAGAAACTTTGAACAGGGATGAGCGCAAAGAGAGAGGCCACGGTCCCTATGGAAAGCAACGTGAGAGTGGGTGATGCACATAGGTTAATCATATGATACACAATGGTTAAACATAGAATGTAACTGAAGCCAAAAGGGATAACCGGGAAAAGAGAGAAGGTGCTAGGAGAGGAGATGAGACATCAGGATTGATGGAAGGATATCAGTTCACTGGGGTGATTGAAAACAAAGGGGCCGATTCACAGAACTAACTTAAGACAAAATCCTAAACTTACTACTTTTGGTATTCACAGAAGTTAGGATTTTGTCTTAAGTTTGTCTTAAGACAAACTTAAGACAGACTTAAGACAAAATCCTAACTTTAGTCTGTCTTGTTTGTCTTAAGACAAACTTAAGACAAAATCCTAACTTCTGTGAATACCAAAAGAAGTAAGTTTAGGATTTTGTCTTAAGTTAGTTCTGTAATTAAGGTCCATAATGTATGAGAAAAAGGATAAAAAGATCAGTGGTGAGATGTAGCCCTAAAAAAGAGTGGGTGGAAATTGAACATCATTTGTAAGTTTATGTCAGCTCTAGAGAATGTGGACTTGAACAAAGAATAACACAATGCAGCAAGAACCACTTTACCCGAGCGATCTTTAAGTAGCAATGGAATGGATAAACCCCCACACGTTGCATTGAATTTAATTAAAGCATTTATCTTAAAGAGTGCATTATTAATAACCACTTGCTCATGCAGCTTGTAAGAGAGTTTTCAGGTAAATAATATTGCCAAACACTTGCACTGATATAGAACTGCAATACACTTGCTTCCCAGGAGCCATTTAAAGAGACGGTTTCCTCTAATACATCATTTGTTATGTCATATATGATAACGGCAAAATTGTTTTCTACAACATAAGCAGAAAATGCACAGGTCTATTGCTGCAGAGTGCGAACAAATTATCCACAAGTATTAAACGTTATTGTCAATTCAAAATACTTCAGAAAGGAAACATCTCACTTCTGCCAGGAAAGCATTAAAAACAACATAAACAATATAAGGCTTGGACACATTTCTGCATCAGGCCGTTCGACGTTACTATTTTGTCAAGTACAGTTTTCTCCCTTATCTTAGTATTGACATTTCTTACAGAGGATAACACGCCATGTTGGAGTATCAGATGCATTTATTTCTTCTAGAGGATGCCTCTATCTGCAGCGCCTATGCAGCAGGACCGAGCTGACTTTTATTTCTGCATAGTGACTTCCACGGTTAAACCCCAGCGACAGAGTCCTTGTTGGGCAGTTGACATGTGTCAACAGAACGCAGTCTTCTCCCTTGAAATGAACTGTGTACTCTTAGATCATTCTCCAAAATCTGCAAAAAGCTTCTGAGAGCTATCAAAATGGGAGGATAACCCAGGGCTTTAAGTGGGCAGGGTCCTGACGGTGCTCAGCACTAACAGTTCTAAAAAGCAGGTGATGAGACAGGTCCCTATCAGGCTCTCCATTTTCCCCCTCACCCTTTGGGTGAACAAATATCTTAATTTCGCAGCAGTACCACCTTTCACTGCTTTTAAGGTAACTTCAAAGACGCTGGTTACAGTTCTTTCACAGTCCCATATTTCAAAACTGAAGCATTTTCAATATTCTATACAACTGAACCATAGTTGTTGCATACTTATCTTATACAACTAACAACCATTGACAAAGCAAACAGTCCTGGCTTGTTGTAGGTGTAATGTTAATTGTTGTATTATTTATCTGGATGCATTGACAAAAGCAGCAAAATACCAGTTTGGCAGTACACTACGCTAAGCACAGATTGTTAGGTTAAGCCACGTCCTTATTTACAGCAGCCACGCCCCTTTCATAGCCCTCCCCCTGTTTTTTCATTCTACTTGTAGGCCTGGGTTAATCTTTGTGGTACAGGAGTATTTATATCACCTTTCTCAGACTGGCAGTCAAGGAGGACAGCTGACATTCCGGTATTCTTACATGATAGGAAGAGAAGAGAAGATTACCATTCAGTACTTTTCTTTATCACTTCATTTGAAAATCCATCAGGGCCTGAGTCAAGACTCAGCTACAATAAATATATGAATCCAACTATGTTTCCATTCATAGAAGATTTTCAAACACGTAATCGGGAGAATCTTATGGCGAGAAAGAGTAAGCCGCCTCACCTACCTCGTATAAATTGCATGGGTAAGCTTACCCTTCCTGTGCTGAGAAATTCGTGTTAGGTGCATGGGGGAAGTTCTCCTTCCTACAAACAGGCAAACTTTCTGCGATTCATTCAATCAAATTTCTTCTTTCATTACAGCCCAGGCTTTCTTATTTGTGGTGAATCTGTTCCCTCCAGGTTAGAGTTGTTTCTGAAGTGTCCTCGCAAGAGTCAGTCTAAGCTGAAGAAGTGCTTCACCCATAAGATTCTGACTCAATATTTGTACAAACCAATATCTTGACAATGTAAATATGCAAGGCAAATATTTATTATTTATATTTTACAATATATCTACTATAGCATTTAGTATTCCTCAGCCTATTGTAAATTGTTCTAATATCGATTTGCTTGGTCTATGATATAAAACGTAAAATGAATAAATATATGTGTCATACAATGACTTTATGGTTGTAATTAGCCTTACAGCAAGGCTGAGGCCCACTATTTGCCTTAATGGGGTGTGTTTATCAGGCAGTAGGCTCATTCCATTTCCACCCAGAGTGGCAAACATTACTCTTGAAGCTTTTCACGTATTTATTTTGATTGTCCCTTATCACCAGACTTGGACTGAAAGGCGTTTTAGAAAAACATTGCTCTATTTTTAAGAAATTTTTAAATCCTATTGACATTTATTGTAATTGATTGTATATCTTTTAATCCAATTTTGTTGTAACTGTTTGTATGTTTATATGACTGTGATTTTTGTCTTTATATGATATTAATTTATCGAGAATAAAGAAATTGACTGACTGACTAGGACAGATAATAGGTATTCTGCACCAAACTTAAAAGGCCCCTTATTGGCAAATCAGATAACAAAGTGACCCACATTCGGAAATCAGGTAGTTTTTACTTGGGAAGACACACTGTGTAGGTGTTTTGCAAAGTATTGGGGACTGCGGTCATTTACGCTGGCTGCAGGCAGAGAGTTCAAAGGGCATGCAGCTCGTGGACGAGTGCGCAACAGCGACTGACACGGAAGAGCCCCCGGTCTGGGAGACCCTTCTACAGTGAGTGCCTTTCTCTTCCAGCCTGACTCCCTAAAATGGCTCCCATAAGTATGCCCTGTCCAAAGCACTCCTACTCCCCTTGTTGGGGATGGATCCAGCTTTTTTGCCCTATAGTCTCAGAGATCTTTCTGAGAGAATCCACAGTGAAGATGGGAGTCACACATATTGGAGAACTGGGATTGATCCCCTTACCACTGGGAACCGTATCCTAGGGAACCGTCTCCTACCTTGCTGGATGCCGGACACTGTGTTTGCGCAGGGGTTTCTACCCCCTCCCCCACCTCTTCCCTCCTTCATTCTTCTGAGTGTGCCCATGACCAAAGCACTCCTCTCCCCTTGTTGGGGAGGGATTCAGCATCTATACCCTGGAGTCTCAGCGACCCCGCTGAGAGAGTCCACCACAACAAGGGAATCACACAAAACAGAGGTCTGTCTGGGAATGATCCCTTTACCGCGGGGAGCCATCTCCAACCTAACTGGATGTCAGACACAGTTACTTCCTCATCTCCACACTGTGTCTCCAAACCCCACGCCCACCTCTTCCATCCTTCATTCTTTTACTATCTCCCCTATTCCTTTCCTCTCTCCCCTGAATTTCTCTCCCCCTGCCTGCTTTGTATATCCTTATGCCTATGCTCTGCCTAATCGCCCTCCCCTTACCCTTTTACATTACCCCCTTACCCTTCTACACGCCTTGAACCAACCTTCTGTAACAATGTCTAACTTGTAACCTATGTAACTCTCCTCATGTAAAGCGCTCTGATACCTCCGGGTCTAGCCAGCACTATATAAAACACAAGTAAAATAAATAAAAGCAGTGTTTGTGATAACATCTGAGAAACCAGCCACAAAAGTGGGCCCACCGAACCATAAAAAGGGCCCACAAACAGCCACAAGAGTAGCCCACACACAGCCCAACTGGCCCTGTCAGATCCCCCTACAGGCCAGTCCGACCTTGCTCACCACCCAGAACTCAATTTCATCTTAATTTTACATTGTAATTGTCTGCTTACACTTTATATTCACTCTTTCTGTTTTCTTTTACAAACGTGTACAGCAAATAATTGTTTCTCGTGAATATCTTTATATCACGAAGTCTCACTTCAGCAGGGGAGCTGTGAATTACTGAATAGAAGCAAAGAAGGTGCAGGCGCAATGGCATGCTCAAGTGAGCATTTATTATTTGTGCTTTTGCCAAGTTTTGGTCACATTTGCAGACACCAAGCCGAGACCCCACAGAAAGAGGGAGTAGTGCCTTAATAAAACCCACCCTGTTGCTAAGAACGGCTGACAGGCTCAAATAACTTACATGTGTTTACACAAACAAGATTCGTCATTAGCCCCAGGGTTGAAAGGGCATTCTTACATGCGAACACCTGGCACATTTTCTTTCCCCTGCAGGAATAATACGTGAGGTACTGTGTCGCAGTTTTATGCAGCCAACGACCCCCCTGCCACTCCCCCGCCAGTCTGTTCTCTTCCCACTGGCCTGGTTTTCCACTTAACAGTTTGAGGGACCATATGGCAAAGGTGGAGGCCAGGCAGATAAAAGCTTTCACTGCGCTCAGAATGGTTAACAACACATGAATACAGATTCTAATGCATCGTAAAGCCGTGGCAAAGAGAAAAGAATAAGAGACTTTAGTCTGAGCAGGAAATCTGCTCCGGGGCCCCGCCCCTCCCTTCCAGCTCATTGCAGGTATTGTGTGAGGGGAAAATGGAGCTGTGTGTCATCGCGCGGCAATCTGTGCCCCGCGCCTCGCCAGATTTCTAATGACTTTCCAATGATGGTTTAGGAGGCTGAGTTGTAAAGGGTTCCAGCCCCGCACCCCCCCTCGGTGCCCGCCCCCTGAAATGCACTCACAGAGCCTCCCCACAGCAGCGCAGACATCAGCAACTTTTGTCTCAGCCTCGCCTCAGCGCCTCCATAGTTTCAGTGTCTGCCGCGCGATCCCACGGGTCACGAGACCAGCCCAGTGGAGGAGAGAAATGCAGGCCTGAAAGCTTTTACACAGCAATAACATTCATGACAATTTGTAACCAAGCAGGGTGTAGAGCCCCCCGGCCCCCAAAATGTAGCATACAAGAACCCTCAAAGCAGGCTGGGAAAGTAAAATACATTTTGTTTTCTGTCTGAAGCCTTTGACTACTGCGAAGAGGCGTGTCATCCTTGAAACTGGAGGGAAAGACTGCAATTTCAAGTGACTTTAATAAGTATTTTGATAGAACTGGTCTGTTTTCATGTATTTGAACACAACTGTTATCAGAGACGTTTTAAGACATGGGCAAAGTAGGGTCTGGCCCTGGGACCCAGCTTTTCAAGGGGGTGGGGGGGATGGGGGGCGGTGATAGATCCAGCTCTGTTCTGCAGATAGTCTTGCCCTGATGGCCTTGAATAATTCTTAAACAGATGGTTTTAAATACCATTGTCCTTTAACTTACTTTTAATGTGGGTGATGTGTGAGAATTTATCCAAAGACATTTTGCATGAAAATGTGTTTTATGTTTAATGGAACATCCATAAAAGGTTTTTTAGATCAAAACATGACTTCACATATGGGAAATAGGAGAGTATTAATCAGCTGCTGCTATGTTACAATATTGAAAACACACTCCACTCTCCCTGAATATTAGATGTAAACACAAAGAATTTGGGCAGGTGTGCCTCTGCACTGCCGGTTACATGGCCATAGAATACATGAAAGAGTTGAAACTGGATAATAAATTCAAAGCTATTCTGAGCAGGCACCCCCGAAATACGTTTGGCCCAGGGTCCTCAAAATCCATACGATGTCCCTGACTGTTATTACTACATCTAGTTATGATGGAAATTAAAAACAGCACAGGTTAACTCCACCCATAGGATACCAATGTGTTTGTTATCAGAGCTGGAGTGGGAACACAAAATATGCAGCCCTTGGAAACTGTTAATATTCTATTTCTGTTAGGAAGACAGTATTCACTCAAAAGCACTGCTCTTCAGCAACAGCAACACCATGCCTTTTATTTTCAGAAACACTGGTTGAACAGAGAGCACAATGTTTTGTCACAAGAAAGACAGTTACTCATTCACTGGGCACGTTAAGCACAAAGAAAGGCATCTCTCCCTTTGCTGCTCATTCCGCGTTGGTGTTTCCATGGTCATCAGAGGGGTTTTGCTCATCTTGAGCTGAACGCCACCCTTGGACGGTGGTAGTTAAGCCACTATTCAGCACTTACTCGGGTGGATAAGGGGATGCATATGGACAAAGGTTACCAGTGCTTGAAGAAAAGGGTGAAAAAGATACTTCCATAGTGACCATCGTAAGAACCACATCAAAACCCCCTAGAGATGCCTGGCTTAACTAATAATACCCCTGTTTTAGGAAGCAGGCCACGTCCTGGTGAGGTATCTAGCACTGCGAGCGCATACTGCATAGTTGCTGTGTGAATCGCCATTCTCCAACTCACAATTGTTGTGGAAAAGGCTAGGGTTTACGGCCACATAGACCTTGCAATAGTATTACTATGTGTGCATGTGTTTTCCTCGAAGGTACATTTGTTCAGATGCATCTCTGGCGTGCACACACAGGGATAGTCTCCTGCAGGCACATGATGATAGTGCTTATTTATTTATTGATAACATTTTATATAGCGCTAGCTAGACCCGGGGGTATCAGACCGCTTTACATACACAAAGGAAAAGAAAAAGTTGCACTAGATAGTAGGACATGAGGATGCATAAAATATATAATAGACATCACACTTAAATATACATTGAATGAGTGAAAAACGCAGGTGGTTGAAACAGTCAGATAACCCCCATCCTTAAAAGTCAGAGTGAGAGGGGAGACAATTAGTCTATTGATGCCTAGGTTGGTTGACTTGGTCAGAGAAGTATTGGTTGAGGAGCAGTAGTTTCATGTCCTTTTTCAAGCAAGGGAAGGAGGAGTTGCATCTGAGGTTAGTATGGACTGAGATCCATATCCTGGGAACATTACCAGAGAAGGATCGGCATTAGGCCGCTTTCCTTTTCAATTCCGGGGGGGATGAGAAGAAGTGAGTTGGTGCTTCACAGAGTTCTTGATTTTCCTGCTTTAACCAGTTTGTTGTTCAGGTATTTGGGGGAGTGGGCGTGGAGGGCCTTGTGTGTAATGCAGGCCAGTTTGTAAATACATGTGCCTTCCATGGGAAGCCAGTTGAGTGATTTGAGGGTAGGTGTGATGTGTTTAAATCTTTTTCCACCAGTTATGAGTCATATTAAGGACTGACCTTAGTGGGGCAAGGTGCACTTTTAGTGCACCTAGTCAAAGAGGGAAATGCCATGGGTGCAGCCATATTGTTAACATATTCCCCAGGCACATTGTTTATTAACATGGAGACCAGGTCAGAAACTGTTGCTTCTGAACATACTAAAGCTCAAGGATAAGAAGGTATATTCACACAACTGCCAAACTACATCACCAATGTATATGCACAAACCTCACTGTCATACCTCAAACATGTTTCATAAACTGGGTGATCAGCACTATTGATTGTCATATTCCACACATTAAAAGAGGTTATGCTGAGGCTATCCTATATTTTGCCAGTTGCTATTGTCTTTTTCCCAATTGGCTAATCCTTGTTAAGTTGCCAGTTTTTGACAAAACTCCTGTTTCCCTGGACCCAGGGGAGAACAAGTTCATCAACCCTACCAGGAATGTCTATTGGACCTCTGGAAGTGAGATGAGTGGAAAACGTGGTTCTAAGCCAGCTTTGATTGAGGGAGCACAAAGTAAATGTTTATAAAGTCACATTTCCATTAAATTTAACACAAATCTGATTTCATCATTGAATTAGATTTTTAAAACTCAGTGCAAACTAACTCTGAATCATTTTGCTAGTATTTCTCCAGGCGAAGATAGATATTAATGATTTTAAATAGTTTTCGACATTTAGTCATTGAGTGGGCATATAGTTTGAAATATACACAGTGTGTCATTTTTTATATATTAAGAACCCAGCCCTGTTGGCTTTCAAGACACTCATTAGGGGTGACTTATTATTACATACAATTATGGCACATTTCCTTTCCATGTCACTGGAGTGGTTTTAAACTACCACCTGACTAGTGTGGTGCTCCATGGAACCACATATTATTGTCATATATGAATGTGGTCTAAATATGCACTGCAGGTCACATATGACATAACATGTCACAATTGCAATACTTCCATATCCAACTCAGAACTCTACTAATGTCGAGGTTGGCAGTGGCATATGTAAACCCAGGACAGCCTATGGGGGTGGAGTAATTGGTCTGCCTCAGGGTTTCAATGGTAGTTCAGAATTGTATGTATATCTTTCACAGCTGTTGTCTATGATTAAACATCTGTGACGATTATGTAGTACATAGTGTGATATCAAAGGCAGATATATTTTGGGGCAACCCAGTTTTACCCCAAAGTTGTGCTATGCTTAACATGCCTCCCAAGATATGCAGGAAATGTGACAGGACTTCACCTAGTGCTTAAGTACGTTTGCCGTGTCTCACTGCCTTGTGGACAGCAGGGTGTGAACTACAGAGCAAGTCTTCAGAGTCCTCAAGAGGGAGCCAATTGCGTAGCATCTTAATCTGAATATGAGTTTTTTCTTTGCTGACAAGTCTGTTTTAAAATGTTGTGTGAGATCTTGGCATCTGTGGTAAGTTTTGGTATTATCCTTGGTTAGGCAGAATCTATGTCAACATACTTGCCCTATGACTCCCATCAGCTTTGAACGTTCCCACTCCTCCTAATACCTCACGTCAGCGTGTGTGCTATGTAAAGCTGCCTTCTCTTCTGGTAGGTTGTCACATGGGTGAACTCCAGTGTGAACAGAGTCCTATTTGTTTGAGTTAATGGCTGGGGCTACTGATATGTTATCTTTGTATAGTATTTTTTAGGTGTGGATTTTCATGGAAATGGAGGACCGTTTGATAATATATTATCTTGTAGCTTTTATATAGCATTTTCATACCTATTGGCGGGTCCTCAGATTCACTTTCATGTTGTTAGAGTAATATATTAGCTAATCATTTCAGGCAAAGTGCAAGTTTTTTATGACTCACAATTTGCGAGGTACTATTTCCAATGCACAACAGTGTTTTTCAAACTGTTAGCGATTCCCAATGGGGTCGCAAATTGAGAGGCTCATGAATATTAATGATCCTCTCACAATTTGCGACCCCATTGGGAATTGCAGGCCCTCCCAGGTATGATGGCCTGCTGGGCTCAGCAGACCACCATGTCAGGGACTGCTTTTAAATAAAGCAGTAACATTTTTTTTTAATGCAGCCTGTTTTCCTTAAAGGAAAACGGGATGCATTTAAAAAAGAAAAGAATAAAACGTTTGTGTTTCATTTTTTAAGGGCAGGCAGTGTCCCTGTGACCACTGCCTGCCCTTAAAAAATATGTTCCCCTGCATTTGCAAGGGGGAAGAGGGTGGTAATTTGCGCAATTGCGCAACTGCGATCACACAACATTTCTACATGGGGTTGCGCTCGCTATTAGGAAGGGAAAGCCCCCTTCCTAATAGCGACTCGCAATTCCAAAATAGTGAGTTGCAAATAAATTGCGACTCTCTATTTTGGAGTGTTACATACACCTATTGGTTTTTGCATGCGCAAACAGGTTCGCAAACCCATTTGCATATGCAAAAAATGTCGTACATCTGGCCCTTTGTTGTTCTTGGATGAAGAAGGCTGTTGGTGGAGATGTCACCTAAGGTTGGTGTGTTTTTTGTGGCATGCATGAGGCCTGGAAAGTGTGTTATAGACTTTCCACAGTACATTGTATCAGGTTCTTAAACAAGAGTGGAAACCTGAAGGCATAGCTTTGAGAGCAGCTTATACAAATCCGTGTCGCTTGTAGTCAGAGTTTTCATTGTGCCCAAGCCCTGGAAATAGTCAGCTCTCCAATGGTAATCGAAACTTAAGATGACTACTAATCATCCCTTGCAGTCTACTAGAGTGTAGTCCAGAGCCTATATGTCTGAACAAGGAAGTTGCCACCACCAATGAGAGCTTTGGCAGTAGTGCAAAGGGAGTAATATAATGTAGCAGTTGGGTTTATTCCATTCCATCTTTTGTCTATTTCTATCTTTAGCTCAGCATCTGGGTTATGCATCTCAGCGCTCCTTTACTAGTTTCATCCATGGCTACTTTGCAGTCTGCATCGGCATTCAGCCCAGCAAGTACATCTGTCTGAAACTAGTTAAGCTGCCTGTAAAGCTCGGTTCCCTGATTAGAAAAACAACAGATCAACTGCAAGTGGGTTGTCAGAGTGGTGACTACCCAAGTCTACTCTCCTTGACCATCTGTTTTCCCCCAATTCCTATGGTACAAAAAGGACGGGAAAGTACCTGCAAATATTGTCTTGTCTCTGGTTGACCTGTGATATGAACACTGATGATGACATGCCTTTTCATCTGGCTCAGGCGTCTTACAAGTGCTACTGACTGTATCATAAATATTGACTGCATTGAAAATGCATTGTTATGTTATGTTATGTTATGTTATTAAAATTTCTATAGCGCACAGCTGCCCCAGCAAAGGGGCGTCCTGGCGCTTTGACAGATGCTGTAACATAACACACAAAAGAAATTAGCTAGAAACTGGAAAGAGGAAAGTTTTAATCGCCTGCCTGAAGGCGAGCATATCCTCAAGAGCTCGAATGTGAACTGGGAGCGAGTTCCATAGGCCTGCCGCTAGCACCCTGAAAGAACGGCCACCCATCCTGCTCAACCTAAAGCGTGGACAGACAGCCAGATGAAGCCCCTCAGATCTTAAAGATCTCGACGGCACGTAGGGCGTGAGTAGATTGACAAGTGCCGGTGGCGAAGAAGTTTTCAAAATTTTGAAGGCCAGACACAGCGCCTTGAACATGATTCGCTGTCTGACCGGGAGCCAATGCAAGGCTGTGATGGTACCAGACACTGAACAGTGTCTGGGAAGGCCCACAATGGCTCGTGCCGCGGCGTTTTGTACTCTTTGGAGCCTAGAGGCCTCCGCTTGATTCACCCCTAACAACAGTGAACTGCCGTAGTCCAGCCTAGATAGTATTGAGGCCTGAACTACAAGCTGTCTGGTAGGGGGATCAAAGTACTTCAAGACTGGCCTAATACCACGCAATATTCCATAGCACGTGGCAGCCACCTTCTTGGTGTGGTCCCTGAAGGTGAGCGCAGAATCCACCCAGACTCCTAGATTTCTCACTCCAGCCACTGGAATAGGAGTGACACCAAGCTCTGACGGCCACCACTGGTTACCCCATAGCTCAGCGTAATATTCTGCAGACTGAAAGGTCCTTATAGCTCCTCATTTTTCTTGTAAGATTTTTAGTTTCCCTATCTTTTACATACCTAGATATCGCCTGAGTCAGCCACACGGAAGGGATGTTAATTTTGGTGATTCTGATAGCTATATTTTAAAGTTGCTACTGTTGAGTCACTTAGAAAGTAGACTTTTAAATCAGAAAAGGTTCATATGTTTGCCCCTTATGAATAATCTAGATGTAGGATTTAATATAATTGTACATTTTAGCTGGCCCAGACTTCTGTGTGTTTGGTTGTTTAATTCATGGTTGGAATAGGTACATTAATATTTCATAAGGCTGAGAAATTAGATTGTTTTTATAGAAGTTGAATTTGGATTTTTGTCAGACGGTGCATATAGCTCTCTTTACCTTTGTTTTTTTCTCTTGTCTAATTTTCCCTTATATGTAAATACATGTTTGGTTTTCCTTTTCATATTTCTCTTTCTATCTATGGTGTCTTGCTATGCTCCTTTTTTATTTATTTTTCTCATATTGACACAGGCCAGAGTATAAGTAAAGGCAAAACACATCTATTTAATTTTTTTAGTATATTACAAGTGCAGTAGTTTTACATGTATTTCATTTTTAGGTCTACTATACTTATATAATCTATTTCAGAATTAATTGCACTAAAATGTTATCACATTAGTATGTGATAAATAAAAATAATAAATAATAATCCTTCTCCCTACTAAGGGACTAGCTCCGACCAATCAGAGAACACGCCACTGGACCCTCATCTTCAGCCTCTTGCCAATATTGACATCAGCTAATCTGGCAATCAAATTGGCTAGAGGACAAGAGAAACAAAATTCCCAGTTTGTGTTTGTTTCCAGGAAGATACGTTTAAAAAATGTCCACAGGGTAATATATATATAGTGCTGTAAAATACATACATAAGTAATAGAAAATTAAAATAAAGAATCAGCAACCAATCTACCTCAGGGAGACGCGGAGCAAAGGAACTTTGTTGTTACACACCCACTATGCAAGTAAGGGGGGGAGGGGGGAGGGGGGTGCGGGGTACACACACATGGGCTGATACCATTTTCTTTTCTTTTCCTATCTTTCTACACCCTTTTTCTTTTCCTAGAGAGAGCAGACAGGGAACCAAAACACAGAACTAAGACAAGTAGGAACCCAACAGACAGCCAGCTAGGCAAGAACGGAAAATGACACACAAAACGCACCACAATCTTAAGACGGACATCAGAGTAGTATCAATGAACCTTAAGGGTCTGAACCACCCAGTTAAAAGGAGGAAAGTCCTAGAACATCTGTCCAAACTAAAAAGTGATATCTATGTCCTGCAGGAGTCAAGGCTAGGGGAAGAAGACATAGACCGCCTAAAGGCCAGCTGGATAGGTCACGTAATAGGATCACCAGCAAAGAACAAAAAAAACGGGGTCATCACAATACTCAGTAAAAAGTCAAAACTTACACCGGCCAAATCAAAGAAAGACACGGAGGGAAGATTACTAATCACTAGCCTGCTCAGGGGGGAGGAACCTATACATGTTGAGGAAACAGAAATTTTATGTGGTCAGTGTGTCCCCCCACTCGCACCCTATCCATGTACCTATGCCCCATGTATGTCCATGTTATCATGTAATTCCCTTCCCGTGCCTGTAATAGTAATGCCCCTGCATTTCCGTCTAATGTTGGCATGTCAGTCATTAGGCCTTTCATGAATGAAACGTTAATTCTGCACTGAGGCCTACGTTGCCAATGCATTTACATGGTACACGTTTATAAGTCGAGAAGCACACATTTTTGTGGCCCAGCCGAGCCAGGCCCTGAATTCAGGCTCTGAGCCTCTTCTGACTCTGAAAGCTGCAGTTTAGGTATGCATCCCTGACCTCTCCCTTACTCCCTGCTCAGCCGAGAGGTGCCCGGCCTGGCCTGCCTGCCAAGACGGTATTTTGCCTACAGTTATCTGTTCAGCTCCGCAAAAACACATTCCAGTCTAGTGAAAGAGGTAAACATATTCCGCCTGCAGAGCATAGGGCCTAGCCTTCCTGTCTCCATGCAAGTGATTTACTGAACCCGTTGCCATAGTAGGCCCATGACCCCCACGCAATGCACGAAGAAATATATGTGCATACTAGCATTTAGTGATGAACAGCCTTTACTCGAGAGACCTTTACTTCAGACAATACATCCTCCAAACACAAGATGTCAGATGTGCCAAAGGTGCAGGTCGTTCTGACATTCCAGACTCCAGACTCCTCTACTAGTGCTAAAGTCAGCCCCACAGCTCTCCCCAGTTACACGTCAAATTCACGTCATGACCAGTTTCGCGCACATGTAAGGTAAAGGTTTCTGCTGACCCTGCAGACCTCCTCTATGCATCCACCCACCTATGACACACCTATGACTCATCAAGTGGACACCCACGTGTACGCCTCCTTACACGCCTTCTTTCACGCCCATGTGTTCTTATCTCTCTCTTTCACTTGCTCCGCCTGGAGTGTTCCGCCTTCTCTATTCATTGCAATTGTATGGTTTTACTATATATAATGTGTTATGTGAATAAAACGTCAGATATCCCTTCCTGAACCTTAGTGGTGATGGAACCCGATTCTCCACTGGCTCGAGTCATTGAAATAAAGCCCTTTTGACTCGGACACCACGGACTCTGCCTCTCATTTTTATGAGCTATCCTTATTCTTTATTAATGTATAGAAACTATGTCCGGGTAATATTTAATTTACCACAATGTGCCAAACATCTACGGACCCAACACAGAGGATAAGACATTCTGGGAACAGATAGGCAAGGAACTAGAGGCACTACCTTTAGGAGAGCTCCAAATAGTAGCTGGAGATATGAACCAAGTACTGGACCCAGCCATAGACAGGCACCCACAAAGACAGAGCCAAAATACACAAAAGGGCAACCCGTTACGGAACCTCTTCTCAAAACTTAGGCTAGCAGACCCATGGAGACTACAGAACCCAGATGAGAGGGAATATACCTTTTACTCAACCCCACACAACTCCTACAGCAGGATCGACTATATACTCATTTCGGACACGCACACACACCTCATAGAACACACGGAGATCGGCCCAAGAACAATCTCAGACCACTCTCACATCTGCCTAACACTAACGGGCAAACACAACGAGCGCCCAACATGGAGATGGAGGTTCGACGATGACCTTCTTAAAAACACAAACAGCAGTGCTGAAATAGAACTAGCCCTAAAAGACTACCTCACAAATAATGACAGCACAGACATAGAAAGAGAGACACTATGGGACGCACTGAAAGCCACGATAAGAGGGACCATAATCAGTATCAAGGGAAGACAGAACAAAGAAAGAAGCAAAAAGATAACTGACCTAGAGAGCGAAATCAAAAAACTAGAATCAGGACACATAGCCAACCTAGAGGAAAGAAACACCCTCACGACCCTAACAAAGAAAAAATACGAACTGAACAAGATCCTTAGTGAAAGGGCAGGGACCTGGATTAACAAATACAAAGCAATAAACGTATTCTCGGCCAATAGAGCAGGTAAAGCACTTGCATCGTACCTCAAGGGCAAACAGAGACAGCACGTAATAGCAGCCGTCAGGGACAGCACGAACAAATCACACACAACGAACAAAGGAATACTCGACACCTTCAGAGACTTTTACGCGCAGCTTTACAAAAAAGACGAGACGCTAAGTGCAGATGGGGGGAATGAGCTACTGAAAAACATCACAACATCAGAACTGACAGAAGAACAGAGGGAAAGACTAGACTCAGATATAACCGGAGATGAGATAGAGAGAGCGGTCAAAAGTCTGAAGGATAAAAAAGCTCCAGGGCCAGACGGGTTCACAGCCAAGTTCTACAAACACTACATTACAACACTCAGGCCAACGATGACATCAGTGTTCACAAGCTGTGTACACAAAGGTCGCATGATGCCATCGATGGCTGAAGCCAACATTATAGTGATCTCGAAGGAAGGCAAAGATACACAACATCCGAAAAACTACAGACCCATCTCACTCATTAATGTTGACTGCAAAATATATGCCAAGATCCTCGCTACCAGACTCAACACATACCTTCCATCCCTCATACACTATGCACAAGTGGGCTACCTGAAGAACAGGATGTCCCACGACAATACAAGATTACTATGCCACGTAATCAACCACGCGACCAAAAGCCACAACGCGGCGGTCATGATCGCCCTTGATGCAGAAAAAGCATTTGACAGAGTGTCGTGGCCTTACCTAGACCAATGTATGCAAAAATTCGGCCTAGGCCAACACTACAGGAAGATGGTAATGGCACTGTACAAAGAACCCAAAGCCCGAGTGGTAGTGAATGGAGGCACGTCAGATCTACTAGACCTTAAACGGGGGACGAGACAGGGCTGCCCGCTATCTCCGGGCCGCTTCCTACTAGCTATAGAACCCTTACTCAACATGATACGATCAAACCCAGACATTAGAGGCATACCTGTAGAGGGAGAATCTTTCAAGTTAGCAGCGTACGCGGACGATGTCCTCATCGTAACAGAAGACCCGGATAGGTCTATTAAAGCTCTAATGGACACCATAGATCAGTTTGCACAGGTGTCTGGGTACAAACTTAACAGAGAGAAATCTGAATGTAAACCACTGAACATCCACACCAACAAGACGGCACTGGGGTCCTCAGGTCTAACCTGGCAAAAGAAAGCCATTAAGTACCTGGGCCTCCTTTTCGAGAGGGACCTGCGGACCACATTAGACCAGAACGAACAAGCAATTTTACACACAATCAAGGAGAAACTAGAGGGATGGTCACCAAAATTCACTACATGGTGGGGAAGGGTTGAGACCATCAAAATGATGGTCACCCCTATGGTCAATTACATGCTCAACATGCTACCACTAACCAACACACCTGACTTTCACAAAAAATTGGACAAACTACTGAACACATTTCTATGGAGAGGAAAGAAACCTAGAATCAGCCTTCAGAAACTCAGACTCCCCGAGGCGCTAGGAGGTCTGAACATAACAAATTTCAGAACCTTTCAAACAGCCTGCTTGGCAAAACACGGCCTGTACTGGATATCACCAAAGAGTGATTACACCCTGGCCTGGCTCTCCTTAGAACGGAGACTACTAGGGGGGATGGAACCCGTGGCACTACTCACAGCGACGAAACACCCCGCAATCAAACAGAACGCAATCCTTAGGAACACAAGACTGGCCCTACTAAGATTAGATAAACTACTAGACACTAGCGTCAGACAAACTCAGCTAGAGTCCCTCTGGCACAACCCTAGAATAAAGTATAGAAATAAATCACTGGACATGCACACTTGGTACCGACACGGCATAACAACGGTGAGCCAGCTACAGGACAAAGGGATTCAAACAGCTTTTAAAACACTCAAAGAACAGTACAAGTTCAACAGCGTAGAGCTCTATAACTTCCTTAAAATAAGGGTGGCAATAGCCAAAGCAGGCATAAACACGCTCACCCCATCAATAATACAATACGCCACCAGTCTGAACATAATAGGACACCAAGTAGCGCACATATATAGAGCCATGAGCCCCCAAACCTCTAAACTAAATAACAAAACTATAACCCACTGGGAAGCAGTAGCAGGGAGAGAGCTAAGTGAGAAGGAAAGGGCAGATCTATGGTCCTCCACATCAAGAAGGAAGGTGACAACAACTCTAGACCAGACAAAATTCTGGCTAGTACACAGGGCCTACTGGACCCCAGCATGCCTAGCCACCATGGGAATCAGAGAGAACAACTCCTGCTGGAAGTGCAATAAGCAGAAGGGGGACCTGGCACACCTCCTCTTCCAATGCACCAAAATCAGGAAGTTCTGGGACTCCATAAACACTCTAATCAATGACGTAACAGGCGCCACACTATCACTGGACTTTCACCACCTAACACTGGGATACACCGACCCATCCATAACATCCGAAAATGACAGAGACCTGATTGACCTCCTGCTCACAGTGGCGGTCAAAACGGTGTTGAACAATTGGAAAGACACAGCAAAGGCCACCTTTAAAGCTTGGTTCAACGGGGTCATATTCCTAAGAGGAGCCAACACCATAACAACCAACAGCCAAACGAACTCAGAGAAAAAAGCGAGATATGGCTGTCGCTAGACAACCACCTGTCCTCTCATAAGCCACACTGAACGCCCGGACTAGGCAATACTGCATAAACAACACACACAATGTGCCTCTCTCTCTCTACTCTCTATATCCCCATACCTCTTTTTTTTTCTTTTCTCCTCACGCCACCAGGGGAGCGAAAAGATAATCAGACAGGCTGTAAGGGGGCACGGGGGAAACTTGAAAACTTGCAAGCTGGACGAGAAGACGAAGAAGCAAGCATGAGAATGGACTGACACAAGCCAATCAAGACAATGCTTGTCCCCCCCCCCCCGGGTGCGCTTTTCTTTGTCCCTGTTTTCTTTTCCCTTCCCCCACGTGTTTCACTCTGTACTATGTAAATATGCTCTTTATTTTCAATAAAAAATTACTGAAATAAAAAAAAAGAAGCCAATATTACATATATGGCACTCTTTCTCTGTTTGCTCCATGGTGTACCTTCAAACAGGTGTGCCGGGCGCAAACAGGGAACGTGTGCCCTATTATACTGAATGCACTGGCCCCATAGCAGTTGTGAATTAGTGCTGCCCTGGGGGCAGCACATTCAAGTGTAATATTGAGCGGCTGCTTCAAAGTCACTCTGTGTTTCACTGCGCAGGCAGCACCCACCTGCATGCGATAGATCCAGTTTGCAGGCGAGTGCTGTGAGTTACTATTTGTGCCTGCAAGGGGATGTCTGGGGGTCCATGGGATTTCCTTTTTACCCTTCAGAGGGCCCCCCTTCTGCCTTATGGAGGTCCACTTTTTTGAGCACTTCTTAAATGCGTGTTTGCCTCTGCCCCTGTGTCAGTAATACAGTGCAGGCACACAGGCAAATGAGGGAATGCCCTCTTGAGATAGCGCTGGCGCTACATGTGCACTATCGGTATTACAGAAAGGGCTACACAAGCCTCTGCGGCCTCTTCTGTAATAAGAAAAAGATGCCCCTTGGCGCACAAAGCGGGCACATATGCCAGGGCACTCAGTGTAATACATCCCTAGTCATGCTGCTAAATAATGTCACTTGTGCATTCAGTTATTCTAGTGGTCCGCTGCGGTGCTGCTCGTTCAAATATTATTTTCACACCTCATCTAAAGTTGTGCAGTTAAATTGAGCCAATTAATTCGAACCAGTTCTGTTGTCCCCAAGTGGCAACTGTGCTATCCATCCATATCAAACCAAAAGCTCACTTTTGCCAGTTGTGTTAACCAATCATCCTACTTGTGCTATCTGATATTGTCACGTCTACTGTCCAATTATGCAAATTGTGGTACTAACCTATGGCCCTTGTGTTTCACAATAACACCACCTCTGCCGATAACTATGAAACTTGTGCTGCTTGGTAATGCTTTTGTTGCTAGTTGTGCTGTTCAGTTTTTCCTGCTCTGCTGCTCATTATTAAAAGTTGTGTTGTCCAACTAAGATTTTACAAATCAAATGGCAAATATACTTTTTTTTTGCTCATAAAATACTGGTTGCAATTATAAGCAGTATTTTTGCGAGCAGTAAATCATTTTATGGACCGACCTATGTACCATTAGGTAGGTTCATAGAAAACAGAATCATATTGAGTCACAATCTAACTTTCCTAAATAATATTAATATACATTAGGTAGGTTTGTCATCCCCTTTAATTAGCTACAATCAGTTGGATGGTGATTTGCAAGAGTCAGATGGCCATAATGTCTGAGATTGATTTTCAGTAAAGTATTTTCTTTACATGTGACCCGTTTTCTTTGGAGCTTGACCTCGCCGAAGATGGGCGGCCTTTAAATTGCTCTGCCAGTTCTGTGCCATCTACAGGATAAAAAAATCTATGAATGGGGGCACCAAGTGACCAAGATTCAGTGGAATCCTGTGGGGCAGGCGGGGGAGATGTAACTGGTCCAGCGACTGCAGGGGACATCTACTTGCATGCTATTGATGCAGTACTCCAGCAGCTTATGTGGAGCACAGTCATCAAACCATGGCAGGAGTGGAAACAAGGCCTGGGTGAAACATGTGGAATTTCACTCCGTGGATTAACACAGACTTACATAAAAACTCAGGGAGATTTCACAGAGTTCTGGTAATGGGTAGAAAATGTATTTTAACACTTTTCATGCTCCGATTTCATCACAGGTAGTGCATTCCGTGCTGAAAAATCAGAGCAAATGGCACCATGCCGTGAGCAAGCGCGTGGCCATTTTTTTGTATTCAGCCTTCTCCTGCCCAACTTTCCCTCTTGTTTTTCCTGCTTCTGGGCCCCATTCAACCCAATCCTCCCCATTCTGATCCCAACCCCATTTTCTTATCCATATTTAAATTTTTATTGCTTTCTTACTTTCCCTGTGTGCTTAGTTTACATTTCTGTATGTATTTTTAGTTCATTGATGTTTTAAAAAATATATAGTACAGAAAAAGGTTTTTAAAATATGCTCAAAGCCTAGTGCCTGGTGGCCATTGCCCATGGGAAGACTAGCCCCAGACAATAAAATGAGCAAAATAGTGCACATTTTACAAATAAGACACAGGGAAATGGAGAACAATATTTTAAAATCAGGTCCCCAGTCCTCCTAAAAGTGTGCAAACCTTTTCCCTTAAAAGAAACAAAAATAGTGGATTCACAACAGGGCCCTACTGCAACTCCTGGCCACCTGCAATCAAATAAAAAAAGGTAAGGAAAAATGAAAATGTTAAAAAAAAAACCTGCAGCATGCCCTCTATCAGACAACAGACTTCTCCAATCGTTCTTTAACATACTTGATTTTTTTGTAAAAAAAAACTTCAAATCCAATGGTATATTTATGCAGCAGAGATTGCTGACAAAGAGTGATCCTATTCCTCCAAATTCAAATGAAAAGTGACCAAGGGATAGACAAAGCAGTGTGAGGAGCCTTCTGGACAGGAAAAGGAAGTTGGAGTCTTTGTGGTGATTCCTGCTTATTAAAAAAAAGGACAATTTATAAAAATGCATTTTGAGCTGAAAGAAATTACCTGAACCATCTGTTTGGGTAGAATACCTACTCGAAAGACTATTTGCGAGTTGATTTTGCTGCTGCTCCAGCAGAAAATCTACTCAAGAAGCAGCCCTCTGACCGCAACCGCCTTAGTAAAATCTTGCTGGAAGTCCTCCTAGCAGCTAGAAATCACACAAAGGGATGCCAAAATCTCAGTTCTGCTCGCCATCTCATTCTAAAGCCTTGTGTTGTACCCATTGTCATCACGTTGCTTGAATGGGATAATAATTCCAATATTAACTGCTCAATTGATCATTGTGCTATGCCTGACAGTGTGCACCTGTTCACACCAATGTAAACATAAATAAAGAGGGCCAGCAGCCAGACTGCCTGCTGAACTCAGGCATGCACAACTCTCAGTGATATACAACCTTTCATGGTATTATGTATTTTGTAGCGTGCCCTGCCCACCCTGCCCCTCCCCGCCCCACCTTTCTGCCCCACCGGAACTCCCTCCACGGGCCGCGGCTGATCGCAACATAATTTTTCCAAATCTGAGCAAATACAGCACGCTTAGCATATAGTCCACGTGGAACAACAGTTTAATTGAGTGCTTATTAGATAGTACCATGGTGGCCATCTTAGAGCATTGTACACATCGATACTAACCTATGTATAACCAAGCTACATAGCAGCGTGAATCTGTATCATATAATTAAACCACCAATGAAATCAATTCTCGCTCCTAATTACCACAGATTCCATTATTCCTCTCAATGGTGCTGCAAACATGCTCAATTGCACAGTCTTATATGTATAATACTGAGCAATCAAAGGTAATGTACAGCACACCAATACTCTATGGCACGAGACATTCTTTGCACAATAATGCTTGCGACGATGCTCTAAATTAAATAGTTTCACAGTATCAAAAACCAGTCCTGAATAAACCAAATCAACACAAAGAAGAAAGAAAAACAAAGAGTAACACGATCAAAAAAGTTATCAATTAAGTGAGTGTCCTTAGGTTGAATAACTACGTCTATCGTGCAGAAATAGTGCACAGCTTTACCAAAGCATTCATCCATAAACGCTGCTGAAGAATCTCCCTTATTCTCAGTTTCTTCGAGTAAAAAGTTTAGTTTCTGATCACACGCCATGTCACACCACTATCCAGAATTCAAAAACGAAACACGCAAGTCACGGTTATCCCAGTGAACTGTTGGAGGCTCAAGCAACGAAAGCATTAACACAAGTGCGGAGAGATCTACTCAAGAACACAGAGAGCCGTGTTTGTCTCTAAGTTCACAATCAGTTCTCAAAAAATACCTAACATATTTTTCAAGAGATGGGAGCTTTTACAACAAGAGCCTGAATTTAAAGTTATTTTCGCATCCAAACCTTTATTTGCCTATACTAGATCAAGGAACATAAAGGAACTGCTCACCACGAAAACTGTTTCCAACAAAAAGGATAATGTGGGATTGTGAAAATGTTTAAATTGCATACATTGCAATAATGTGATGACTGGGAATATGATTTCTCACCCACACACAGGTGAAAGTGTCAAACTATTCTTCACAGGTGACTGCAATACCAACAACGTATTGGGGTGTGATGCTTATTGTAATGATGAAAGATGCGCAGTCAGGGTCTTGTAGTTACATTTAGTATATTCTCCAGCTTCACTTTCTAAAGGAAATAGGCCACGCTTAGACGCTGAACATGACGCTGAAAATGACGGAGGTAACCCTTCTCGGATCGAACGTCACAGGGGTCACAGGAAACCTTCACCAACACCACGAAGGATTCCAACGACGTCATCAATCCAAGGCAAGCAGGCGAACTGGAAAGAGCTCCACACACCAACCGTCACTCACATGACCAACGGTGAGTCGGCAAGCATAGAAAGAAACGCTGGCTCGATTTTTAAAATTAAAAGTCTCTTCCACTGCCAAGACGCGCTGCCAGCGCAGAGCTACAAAATTTTAAAATGTAAGACTCTTCCACAGTCAGCGCAGAGCTACAAAATTTTAAAATGTAAGACTCTTCCACAGTCAGGATGCGCTGTGAGCGCAGATCGTGTAAACTCACAGGAGCCGCCAGTAGACCCAAGTAAATCTCAAAGCTTGTAATTCATGCTTGTAATCAGCCCGCTAAAATCGTGAACACCACGACACCCCTGCTGGCACAGATCCAAAGTCAAATTTAACGGGCAGAAGGACCGCAAACTAAAAACAGTAATAGAACAGTCAGTAGGACCAAAAAACGGTAATAAGACAGTCAGTGAGTAGTCCATATAGATGAAAATCCAGTGGTCAATATAGATGAAAATCTAAATGAAAAACAAGGCTGATAAATCCAGACTTATGAAAACAAACAACTTACTCTGGACTGCAGGCTGTTCTGTTGACCAACAACACTGGTGGGGCTTGCCAGAGTGTCGTTTTAATAATCTTCTTTCTTTTAATTTCTGTTACATCCTTAGTTCCAGGTTAGTCCAAAGTCTATGGTAGTCCAGGTAGTCCTTCATGCAGTTCTTTTTACCTCGTCGCCAGTATTGTAATGATAAAAGATGCGCAGTCAGGGTCTTGTAGTTACATTTAGTATATTTATTCTTAAGTTACAGGTAGATGGAAAGTTCTTAAGATGCTTCAATAATTGCCCCACCAGGAGCAGCCTCCTTGCTGCTCAGCCATCCAGATCAACTGACTCTCACCACATACAAACACACTCCAACATTCTACATGACATCATCCCAAGCTGGGCAGCAAGGCAGGGAACCACTGTAGGGAGAGTGCAGCAATTAAAGGAAGACTACAACAATGCTGCATTGGGATTGGTTTGATTTGACACACTGTCTACTAGATTGCCAACCACTCTTGTAAGTGAAGTAATCTGAAAGACACCTCCACCAGCGCTGTGGTTACTGTGCCGTAGTCTTGTACTATTCCAAGCTCGAAGCCGCAGACTTTTGCGGGTGAACCTACTTGCTGTTTGGGGATGAACTACTATTACCAGGAGCCTTTGCAACACCCTCACCTGGGCCTCATTTGCTCCGCCTCCCTGCACTATATAGCGGCTCGCGGCCCCTGCTTTGCGGGACGCGCGGCCCGGTAAAGCCCGGGCCAAGGGCGGGCACGTTTGAGCCCGTTTGAGGACAGGACGGGCTGACCCCTTTTAATTCAGTTGTCAACTTTTGATCTGTGCAGACAAATGTTAGTGCTCTCAGGTTACATTACTAGACCGCCTTGGTATTTTCTTTTTTGTTTGTATTTTTGTTGCTACTGATTAGTGGAGCAGCCTTAGTCAACATTCTAAGTTTAACTACTTGAAACAATGACCACTACCAAGTTGGGAAAGGGTAGGAAGTCCATGCCTGGTGGGTCTATTGTGGGCACATTGGACCAGTTTTTTATCAGGGCACCCTCTGTGTTGGCACATGAAATTGAAATGACCGAAAAGAGTCTCTCAATGGAGCCAGCTTTTGACAAACGGTCGTCTATGGGTTTGCTGGCCCATGTGCCATCGCCAGTTCACCAACCATTTACTGATGCTGTGTTTTCGGGTGAAACTGTCGAGGGCAGCCAGCTATGTCAAGCTGCTGGTGGGTTGCCTGATATCCCTATCAACACGGATGTTGTATCAATTGACTTATGTACTACGCCGCGAAAAGACGAGCGCCCTGGACCATCAGTACCGAGATTGCAAACACAGTCCGTATCCAGTTCTAAAATGGGAGCTCACCATCTGGGACCAGACCAAACAGCTAAAAGAAAGCGTGGAGGGGCTATACCGAAAAATAGAAAAGCGAAAATACAGAAATGTAGCAATATGGGGTAAGTTCGCCGATAAGAACTGTGCCTAGTCCTGTTGAACCCCAGCCTATTGAACATGTGACTGTGGCTACACCAAGTATTGGAGATGTTTCCTCTATTGACTTTGGAGAAGACTTTTGGGTTAAACTAGAAACTTTATATTTACAAAGACATGTATTCCTATCTATGATAGACTTAACTCAATAGAAGACAGACTTTCGCATCTAGAACTATTGTTTGTTCCCATACAGGCAGATGGTGGTATGCGGGTTGAAGGCGGTACTGGGAACTCAGAGGAGTTGCCTGGGCAAACAAATGCAGTTGTAACAAATGCAGTTGTAGCTGTTCCACTTGCCCCCACTGTAATACCTGTTGAGCTTCCAATTCAATCTAGCGACACGGTTGTGATTAATGATCAGGTAGTAAATAGAAGTGCTGAGAATGGGGGGATAGAGGGATAGAGAAACAGAAAACTCTGCCCACCAACACAAGGACCTATGATGTATCTAGAAAAGCATTACCATGTATAGATCTTCCTCCCGAGTAAATACTGTATGTGGTGGTACTTATGGGGGTCCCTGCTTTGAGCCTGGGGAAAAATGAGGCCTATAGTGAGCTTAAAAACAAATGCATTCACTGGCTGAATTACAATAGGCCACTCCCAAACCAGGTATCTAGTGAAATCCGTTTTGCTCGACAAGTGGACTGGGTGGGGCATAGGGTAAAAACTTTCCAGGGTGATTGCATTGTAATTAATTTTAGGAATAGATGGGCCATGGAACATATCTGTAATTGGGCTCCAGTTTGCTCTGCAACGCAAATTCAATCACTTCCCATAACTTATTTCTATCCTGCCATTCCCACAAATCCTAATTCTATTTTCACTAGTACAGCACAGCTCTGGGGGTAAGGGGAGAATCCGGGTTGCAGTGTCCAGGCAGGATATGCTAACTGGAACGGAGATAAAAATCTCCCACCTGCGCTGGCAAGGTTTTGCCATATCAATAGATTTACAGCCTGATTCATCAATCATATTTGCGCTCGCAAAGGGCCAGATTCTGAGAATCTGGCCCTTTGCGAGTGCAATTTTTGCATTTGGGATTCATCATCCCAAATGCAAAAATCGCTATTTAGAAACTCGCAAATTTGCGAGGAATAGCATTTAAGGAATCTCTATTACAGATTCCTTAAATGCTATTCTTGAAACATTTCATAATTGCGAAATCGCAAATTTCGGCAGCTATTTACCGCGAGGTCAAACCTCGTGGTAAATAGCGAAAACTTAGAAAAATGCTTTTAAAAGCATTTTTCTAAGTTGCATGTTACACACACACATGTCCTTAGGACATGTGTGTGCGCAACACCTGTTGAAATGTGCATTTAAGGGGTGCTACAGGGTGTCCTTTGGACACCCCTGGCACCCTTCAAATCGCTATCTTATTTGCGATTAGCAAATTGCTAATCGCAAATAAGGAATACTCCCCATTCATTCCTATGGGCCTTTTGGCCCATAGGAAGGAATGGGGAGTATTCCTTATTTGCGATTAGCAATTTGCTAATCGCAAATAAGGAACCTGTAGGAATCACATTTAATTTTGCGATTCCTACATGAATGCCGTTTTGCGAGTCTGTAATAGCGATTCCTTATGAATCGCTATTTCAGACTCGCAAAACGGGTCTTTCATGAATCTGGCCGTTAGTGTTTTGGACCAAGTAGACTGATGGTTGAGGAGTAGTTTGTCCCCATCCCATAAAGTCAATGATATGGATCAACTAGTAGCTAGGGAAGGTAAGGTGGGTGTTGAATGCCCCATCACCCTGCCAAGATTAGAGGGGGGTGACAGCACTTTAGAGGCAATCTTGCTTGGGTAATGTTAGGGAAAGCTGAAGGGAAAAGCCTGATGTTATATCCTCGGGAGCCCCCCTTTGGTAACACAGGAGGGTGTAGGTAGTAGGGGAGCCACCACAGCAATGGCAAGGGACCATGATAGAGAGAAAAACGAAGAAGGTCTTAATCCTGGGAGGGCGGGGACATTTATTGATGACTTATCAGTGGGGGATGCCAGTTGTACCATTGTTCAAAATAAATCTCGAGTGTGGGAGGAAAATAGTAATATTAAAATTCTTTCCTGGAACCTAGCGAGAATCAAGAACAAACTATTTTTCCCAGATTGGGGCTCGTTTGTAGAGAAGCATGATATCTGCCTAATTCAGGAGACGTGGTCCCTGGAAAACAACCAAAGGAGAGGTTTCGCCACCTTTAGCATATTGGCCACAATGAAGGGCAGGGGTAGACGATCAGGGGGACTGAGCATCTGGGTGGGTATGCACATGGGCGTAAAAGCAGAGCAGTTACAAACTAACTCTCTGGTCATACAATGTGTTCTCCTAACTCTCCCAGTTAACAAACAAATTGCCCTAATTAATATTTACTCAAGGCCAACTCAGTGTGGACAGGAATCTAGAGTCATCGACCAACTGAGGGAATATATACTAACTTTTGACCCTGAAATAATCTTAATTATAGGGGGTGATTTCAATTGCCAGTTTGAGCCTCTAATCAGTGTAAGCGCTGATGACCTAGATGATGGGGATCAGTACTGGGATATTCCGAAACCCCAGATCCCACCAGTTAGAGCATGGACGCTGCTGGTCCTCCAAACAAATTTGTTTACCTTGTCCTGTTCATTGAGGGCTTGTAACTGGAGGTTAAAATCGGACAGACCTGGCTTGGCCTCCTTCATTAGAGAAGGGCAACACTTGATAATTGATTATATTCTGGTTGAATGTAGATCTTGGGATAGGGTTTTGGATTTCCAAATTCACCAGAGAAATGATAGTGATCATAACGCTTTAGTTATGACACTTAAACCAGGGAGTTGGGGCCTGTCCAATCCCGTAGTAGCGTCCAACCTAACTCCCCAACCTCTCCTGTTACATAACAACAGGTGGAGAGTAAAATGGCCTTACATACTAGATTCCCCCCAAAAATTAGCATATATATATCAGCAGGTTGTCCCTTACCTTAGTGAAATGGCCGAGGTTGGGTTATCTGGTACACAGGTAGGCATGGATGCTAGGCCGATAGAAATACATGAACAGTTGACTACCAAGCTGTTTGGTGTGTTCTATCCGGAAGGAAGCAGAAAGGTAAAATCGGACCCAGACCATCCCTGGTACAATGCTACTTGCCGCAAAGCCAAATCAGACTTGTTGGTCGCTGTTAAGGCTAGGGATAAGCCCAAGGTAAAACAACTTCGGCTGAAGTACAAACAGGTTATTCAATCTGAGAAGAAGGACTGGGAAACTAACAGATGGGAAGATCTCCGAACTGCCCTTGTGAGCAAGAATTTTAAATCTTTCTGAGCAATAGTTAGCACAAGGGGGAAGGAGGGTAGACCATCTCATCACTAGCGCTAGAATCCAACATTGCGCCAGCAGTGTGGGAAGCCCATTTTGGAACCCTGTATGCATATTCGGGCAATGATCAACCACCATCCCAAAACACAAACCTCCACCATGAGCATCGATTGGTGGGGGCTCGGAATGACCCACTAATATCAAATACATGCCTCCATCATGAGCATCGATTGGTGGGGGTATGGGATATAACTTCTGACGAGGTTGAACTTGCATTCGCTAAGCTATTACCTAATAAAGCTCCTGGCCTAGATAAGCTTCCAGGGGACCTATTTCAGTCAGAACCAAAAATATGGGCCCAATATTTATGTGTTTTGTTTAACTCTATTCTATAGGGCACGGACCAGCCGGACACCTGGCGTGGGGCAGAGATAGTACCTATCCATAAAAAAGGCTGTCCTCTATTGCCATCTAATTATAGGCCTTTTAGCCTAATAGACATCACTCAAAAGTTAATGGGACGCATTATTCTAGAAAGAGTCCAGGCCTGGATTGAGGAAAACAAGATCTTTAGTCCTTTCCAGGCGGCTTTAGAAAGAGTACATCAACCATTGACCAGATATTCAGACTTCAGGTGAGTGTGGAGGGTGGCAGCCTCTACCTCATCTTAGTTGACCTGAGGTCTGCGTTTGATCTGGTCCCTAGGGAAAAACTGTGGAGTGTACTTCAAGATCTTGGTATTCCACCATATCTTTTGGATGTCCTAATATGGCTTCATACTGAAACATATGCAAAAGTGAGGTGCGGAAAGCTAGGAGAACTATCAGCCAGCTTCCCTGTGAAAAAGGGGGTGCGCCAGGGGTGCGTCCTGGCGCCCACCTTCTTTAGCTTGTATATTAATGGGCTTATAGATCATCTACTTGGCAGCAAGGACATCGATGCCCCAAGGCTAGTTTCAACGCACACAGTTCAGCGAAGACATCGCCGACTTCATCAGCCCACACGCCCTCTGCTCCGCTGACTACATCCTCCTCGGGGACCTCAACGTCCACCTGGAGAACAACAACGACCGCAACACCACCACCCTGCTGGACAACCTTGCCAACCTGGGACTCAAGCATCTGGTGACAACCCCCACCCACTACGCCGGACACACACTCGACCCCGTCTTCGCATCCAGCAAGGACATCGCCTTCAGCCATGCCACCGGACTCCACTGGACGGACCACAGCTGCGTCCACTGCTTCGCAAGGACCACGATCCACCACCAGCAACAGGTTGCACGCAGGAACTGGAACAAGATCACAGCCGATCAGCTCGCGTCCTCCCTGAGCATGAACCCTCCCACCAGCACAACGAACCCTAGCCAGGCGGCCACCAACCTCACGAAGTGGATCAGTGACTGCGCAGATGAGCTCGCCCCCCTGAGGACTAAGCATGGGCGAATTTTGCGAATCTCGCGTTCGCGAATTTTGCGGATTTGCGAACTCGCAATCCGCAAAATCCGTAAATTCTCGCGAATTTGCGGATTTTTTTTTTTTGTGTTTGCGCGGGTTTCTGCCAGTTCGCGAGGGTTTTGTACAATGTCGCAAATTGGGAACTTACCTGTCGGGTCGCAAGTTTCGCGAACTTGTTGTTTCTACGTGTTCAGCCTGTTTGGGACACTCTTCTTCATCACTGCCACTCTCTGTCACCACTGCCACTCTCTGACTACTCATGCCACCCTCTGGCCCACCCATGCCACCCTCTGTTTCATCACAGCACCCTCTGGTTGTCCAGTCAGTGTACATTATTGTGGCAACGCAAGCACACCTTCCCTGCCTCAAGTGACCTGAATTAATTTGGGGCTGATTAATGTGTCACAGAATATTTTTTTAGCTGGCACCTGCTTCCTTAGTGCTTCCTGATTAGTGATCTTTTGCACTTGCTAAGTGCTTTCATTGTTGCAAAATTAGTTACAACACCTGCCCTGCCCCAACTGACAATAATGAATTAGGGGCTGATTAATGGATTTGAACCTCCAGCCTGGCTCCTGCTTGTCTCCCTTAGCTGTAATTCAGGACCTTTGTGGCATATGTGTAACTATTCTGAGGTTCAGAGCAGGGTCACATAATAGTTGCAACTGGCAACTGAACTCTGGAGGGGCCCCTCAGGAAGCACTACAGGAAATGGCTACTAATGATGAGCCTGAACTTTTGAACCTGGTAAGTAGTTTCAGTTTTGCTAAGATCGTATTTCTGCAATTTTGCACTTATTCGCGGGCGCAAAGTTGTACTGGGAAGCCGCGAACTCACGCGAACAGTGCGAGCAGTGCGAGCAAAATCCGCTGCTCGCGGATTTGCGGATTTTGCGGGAGATTCGCGAATCTCGCGGATTGCGAATTTACCGAAAATCCGCAAAATCCGCGAGCGAAACGGATTTTCCGCCCATGCTTACTGAGGACCCCGCCTAGCAGACCCTGCAGCAAGAAAGCCCCATGGTTCACCGACAAACTCAAGAGCTCCAAGAAGAACTGCCGAGCCCTCGAGAGAACCTGGCGCAGAGTCCCAACTCCAGACAACATGACTGCCCTCAAGCTCGCCACCCGAAAACGCCACCAACTCATCCGCGCCACCAAGAAAACTGCATTCAAGGAACGACTGGACAACAACGCACACAACAGCAAAGAACTCTTCAACATCGTCAAAGAGCTCTCCAACCCCAACGCTGGAAACAACGACATCACCCCTTCGCAAGACCTCTGCAACTCCCTCGCCTCCTTCTTCCACAACAAGATCGAGGACATACACAACAGCTTCAGCACCCAACCGGCGAACGCCACGACCAAAACCACCGCCCCCCACCACCACCCTCCGCGCCTGGACTCCGATCAGCACCGAAGACACCGTCCGCACGATGAACTCCATCCACTCTGGATCGCCCACCGACCCCTGCCCTCACCACGTCTTTAACAAGGCCGACGCTGTCATCGCACTCCACCTGCGGGACATTATCAACACCTCCTTCGATACCGCTACCTTCCCGGAGAGCTGGAAGCACGCCGAACTCAGCGCTCTACTCAAGAAACCATCGGCTGACCCCACCGACCTCAAGAACTACCGCCCCATCTCGCTGCTCCCGTTTCCTGCAAAAGTCATCGAGAAGACCGTCAACAAGCAGCTGGCCGCCTTACTCGAGACGAGCGGATCCCTCGACCCCTCGCAGTCTGGCTTCCGGGCCAACCACAGCACCGAGACCGCCCTGATCGCAGTCACCGATGACATCCGAGCGCTGCTCGACAACGGAGAAACAGCGGCCCTCATCCTCCTAGACCTCTCCGCGGCCTTCGACACTGTCTGCCATCGTACCCTAGTACAACGCCTCAGCAACGTCGGAGTCCAGGAGAAGGCACTGGAGTGGATCATCTCCTTCCTCGCCGGGAGGACACAGAGAGTCCGCCTCCCCCCGTTCAGATCTGAAGCCACCGAAGTCATCTGCGGCGTCCCTCAGGGCTCCTCGCTCAGCCCAACCCTCTTCAACACCTACATGAGCCCACTCGCAGACATCGCACGCCAGCACAACCTCAACATCATCTCCTATGCCGATGACACCCAGCTGATCCTCTCCCTTACCAACGACCCCGCCACCGCCAGAGCCAACCTTCACGAAGGGATGAAAGAGGTAGCCGAATGGATGAAGAACAGCCGCCTGAAACTGAACTCGGACAAGACGGAAGTCCTCATCCTGGGATCCTCACCCTCCGCCTGGGACGACTCCTGGTGGCCCCCCGCCTTAGGCAGCGCACCCAAACCAACAGACCACGCACAAAACCTGGGCTTCATCCTGGACTCCTCCCTCTCCATGACCAGACAAGTCAATGCCGTCTCCTCGTCGTGCTTCAACATCCTGCGCATGCTACGCAAGATCTTCCGGTGGATCCCCACCGAGACAAGGAAGACGGTCACCCAGGCCCTCGTCACCAGCCGTCTGGACTACGGCAACACCCTCTACGCCGGAACCACCGCCAAACTCCAGAAGAGACTCAAGCGGATCCAGAACGCCTCAGCACGACTCATCCTGGACATCCCCCGTCGCAGCCACATCTCCGGACACCTGAGAGATCTGCACTGGCTCCCGGTCAACAAAAGAATCACCTTCCGTCTCCTCACCCACGCACACAAAGCCCTACACAGCCAAGGCCCAGGATACCTCAACAGCCGCCTCAACTTCTACGCTCCCAAACGCCAGCTTCGCTCGACCAGCCACGCCCTCGCCGCCGTCCCCCGCATCCGTAGAACCACCACAGGGGGACGGTCCTTCTCCTACCTCGCCGCCAAGACTTGGAACTCCCTCCCCACCCACCTTCGCCTGACCCAGGACCACCTCGCCTTCAGGAAGCAACTCAAGACCTGGCTGTTCGAGCAGTAACAGACCCCCCCCCCAGCGCCTCGAGACCCTCTGGGTAAGTAGTGCGCTATATAAATTCGATGATTGATTGATTGATTGAGGTCGGGTGCCCACATTGATGTTTGCGGATGACTCTTTGCTGTTGTCCAAGACATCAATGTGTATCCAACGCACCTTGGATGGCTTTGCCAATTTCTGTGCACTGAGGGGCCTGGAGATAAACTTATCTAAAACCAAGTTTATGATTTTCAATCCTCCCAGGCAGTCTCGCCCAAATCCAGTATTGAACGGTATATCCCTGGAGCGAGTGAAAACTTTTGAGTACCTAGGTATTATCCTTGTGGAAAATCTGGACTGGTATATCCACCTAGCAAAGGTCGCTCTAAAGTTAACTCGAATGGCGAGCGGGATATTGAAAATGCACAGAGCCTCCGAATTTAAGCCAGCAGCCCCTGTTATTGAGATCTATAAAACTCAGGCTAGAGCGGCTTCTGTGTATGGGGCTGAGCTCTGGGGGTACCATATGCTACTGAACTTTTAAGGGTAGAGCACACATTTATGAGGAACCTGTTGGGTCTCCCAGGCAGCACGCTGCTAGTACCACTCCGGTTGGACCTAGGGCTACTCCCCATTGAGGAGGAAGTGGCACTACACCCAATTATGTATTGGAGAATACTGTGGACAGTCCCTGAGCTAGCCGCCTATAAAAACGAATTCAGGGAAGTGTGGGCTTATTTGAGAACCAAGAAAATACCGTGGTTAATGCACAGTAAGGAAATCAGTAGTAAGATTGGATTACCCAAGTTGTGGGGATCACCAGAAGAAACGTGCTTGGAAATACCTAGGGCTGCTCTGGTTCGCCACTACAGGGATTTCAACCTACTGTCTCTTGAGTGAGTTCGACAATAGGTAGACTGACAATCCAGTTTCTTCAAATAAAAGACGTGTATAAAACGGAAGACTTCCTTGACCTGATTTGTCCAGCTTTGGCAAGGAAACTATATATGCAATTCAGGTTGGGTACTCTCCCGCTTGCATCCTTTACCAGCAAATGGCACAATAAAAAAAAAATACTGAGTGCCCAGCATTTAAATACAAACTTGAAGATGAGGTTCACGTCTTGTTCTTTTGCCCCGCTTACCTTGCTGCACGCAAATATTGGGTGGTACCCATCTGTAGAAATCTTGGCTTCAGACATTGTTGTTTAGCTTGTAAGGGACGCCACACATCCTCCCATCGTTTTTTCTGTTTCCTGCTTTTTGTACGGGATGTGGCATAAACGCATGACTTTTTTACCTAAATAATCGAATGTTTAATATATCTGTATAAATTGTTAGCATCGATAACTGTGTTGAATGTTTAATTTGATTTTACGATGAGATGTATAGGTATAGTTTTTAACTTTCTGAAATCAAGTGTATATATATATGATTGTGATTGTTCTTGTATTGTTGTATACTATTTATTCCTTTTTTTTGTATTGTATGTATTTGATCTTGTACTTTTATGCTCTGTTGTGACCGAAATAAAGTTATCGATCGACTATTCCAAGCATCCTGAACAACCTCCGCTCCCCCGACCTCCCCTCTCCCCCCCCCATTGTGAGATGATGGCAGGGAAAACGGTGAAGCGTCTGTCAGTCTGGTTCCTTAATGTTCATGGCACCTCCAGGTATGTATGGCGCAAGACAATTTTAATTTCAAGGCTATAAAAATCCAGACATTGCACGAATCTGAGAGACACAGATGTCTTTAATGGAAATTGACAGGCTGCCAAGCAACTGGCGCCAGATTTAAGAAACCCTTGCATTGCATCGTGCAAGGCAGTGCAAGGCAACGCAAGGTTTTCAATGAGATTTACTAAGCCTCACAAAGCCACTTTGCATGGCTTGGTGAAACTGGAGTAATGCAAGGCAGTGCAAGTTGCTGCCTTGCAGTAATCTGCCCTAGGAAAGCATTCCATGGGTTGAGCATGGGTGTTTCCATGTTCCCACCCATGGATTTTGGCACAATCCTAGATTTACTAAGAGTAGTAAACCTAGAAATGTGTAAAAAAGCTACACTTTCACAGATGAGACATAATGAGGAGAAATATGTTTAATTCTTCTCGTTTTTTCCTCTCTCTACATGTGCTGTATTCTGCAGCACACAGAGAAAGAGGACAAAGCCTCAGGGCTTGTTTCTGTTCTGAAAGGTGTCCCTTCCTGCACAAAAAACAATCCTTCCTGTAAAGCAGTTACCTTTGCAACACAGCCAAGGGTGCCCGTTTTGGCACTAGGCTGCACTCGGTACGCCTACACAGCGATGCATCGTATCTTAGTAGACATGGCCTCTCCCTGTCACACAACACAGCACAACAAGTTATCTTTCTTCATTGCTTTGTGTGTCCTGTTAGTAAATCTACCCCTAGGTTGGGAAAGTACTCTCTGACTCAGGCATGGACCCTTCCACATCATCATTCATTGCTTCCACCCTTCCATACAGGGAAGGCGATGTCGAAATTCTTTTGCATAAATGCTTTGCTGCCACCATTTGTAAGGAATAGGCAAATCCGCTTGGTTACTATATGTCTGCACGTCTGATGTTCCAAACCCACACCTGTGTGATGGGCTCCATCTATATGCCAACAGAGGAGCAGAAGGACCTCCTTTCAAGACTGAACATATTCATAACAGAAACAGGAAATCAACTGCTATTAATGAAGGTGTACTGGAACTTTGCCCTGGACCCTATACTTGATCGTTCCGACTGGCCAGTTCTACGTCATGACAGCTACCAACATATTGTGCATTACTTAATAAAGGACCATAGACTCGTTGAGCCTTGGATACTCCTCCACTCAACAGATAGGTATTATGCCCTTTTCTCTTGCCCACAAAAGGAGGAACCTTGGATTGATTTCATTTTATTGAGTTCACCTCACCTCCCAAGGATCACATCCTGCACAATAGGAATACAGTGTGTATCAGATCATACATCAATTTCACTACTTTGGACTTGAAATTGCAGACTCCACAGGACAGGATCTGGAGTATGGGTACCCTGTGTTTACAAACCTCTGGATGAGAAGTGGAAATTGTCTAGCTACCAACAGGAATAGGTGGCACTCAGCAAGGGTTCTGTATCTTCTCCTCAAATGCTTTTGGCCACAAGCAAGACTTACATGAGGTGGCTGAAGATACAACAGACAACTAATTGCATGGCCACAAAGGTCATTATATAACCGATGGAAACCACAACTCTCGGATTCACTGGACCAAAAACACTAGAAAGACATTCTCCAATCGCATGACAAAAGACAGTGGGAAGCTAGGCTGAAATTTAGTTATTTAAATTTTTTTACATGATTGGAATTGATCACCCTCTAAGCGTCACAGGGCAAAAGTAACAACCTCCTCTAATTACTGCTGATGCAACCATATCAGAGGAAATGTGATGCATCTAGTGCATAGGGTGAATTTATGACTTAAGTTGTTCCCCAGTTTTGTATTGCTAATTTTTATTATTTCATTCACCTCTGGCTGTAGTTGTTTTACAGTACACCCTTCTGGGTAGAGTAGCCTTCCTATAGAGGCTTTAGAAATGTTCCCAACTCTGCGTAGGATCTCCTCCGACTTCGGATACTGTAGAGATGCATTTTCCTATAGGTTGACAATATTGTGCGGATCTTCTTCTATATGTTTGCTTTAGGGATGCCTCTTTGTTTTACTGTTTTATTCTTTTCATTCTGTTATTTCATAACGTTCCTAATCAGCCAACACGTGTTTCATCACAAAAAATGTGAAATCGTCCTGTGACTTTCTCAAGGCTCACATTTCATCAGTAGTACTTTCCCATGTAGTGATAATTCCATCCCACATGCTCAAGAACAAAATCAAAGTCTAGTGCTCCTGCTTCCAATTGTTTGTTTTTGGATCTCAGTTAAATCCAAAATTGCACCCTTCGCTGAGCGACATCGTGGAAAGGGGCGACCACTCGGTCCCCCCGAATGTATGGTAGGGGGCCCGGATCCCCCCGGGAAACCATTTTGGGCGGGGGGCTTGTCACGGCTGGTATGCCCGAAGCGGCGTAGCCGGGGCGCGCCTTTTCCCGCCCAAGAGGGGTTGTCCTAGACACCTACACCGTTGGCCACGCCCAGTAGGCGTACCGGAGGAGGGTACACGCCCTCCCGAAGAGGAATAAAGAGAGCAGGAATACGAAGAAGCATCCTCTTGTTCCTATGCTTGGAAGCTGCACCCACTCGTTGCACGTGAGCCCTCGACGGAACAAGGAGCAATTTTGAGAACTTGTAATTTTTGTGTTTCTCTTTCAGCGACTTCGAGCCTAAGGGTCCAGGACCGTGTTGAGCAACGGGGATCGAATATCCATTAACAATGCCTGGCAAGAAGGCGGGAAAGAAGTCCGGGACTGATCAGATGCTTCGCATGCTGATAAAAGATATGGCGAGTATGAAGAGGCAGGTGGCAGCAATGAACAATACGGGTAAACCGAAGAAGGTTATAGGCCCGGCATTGCCTGGAGTTGTCCCCGCGGGGAGGGGTAAAAGGGTCAGGAATAGGACGGCAGGGGAGGAGGTCCCGGTTCCCGAGCTACCCCCGGCAAGCCCGGTCATTCCAGTCGAGGCCCCGGTACCGATCCCAGACGTGGGTCAACCGATTCCGGTTGTTGTTACGCCCGCCAGCGAGGAGGACATGCCTCCGGAATTAGCCGCCCAGTTGGCCGCATGGCTTGGCAGAAAAACAGGGGGTGCTACTGGCACCGGGAGACACGGCCGAAGAGGCCAAGTTACTAATGCAGCAGTTGCGGCAGTCGCGAGATGCCGCGGAGGCGAATCTCCCTCTTGTCCCCCCACAGGTGACCTCGGAAGGACCGGCAGCTGGTGTCGAAAAAACAGCGGGAACAGCAATGGAGCCGGGTAAGCAGGCATTGCCAATGGCAAGGGAGGGGTCTTTGCCCTCAAGACGGGAGAAGGTGGTCCAACATGTACCGTTGGCCACGAAAGAATTGATATGGGCTGATAAGTATGTGAATATGTTTTCTCTGCTGACTGACCATCGCGAGATGGAGTATGTTAAGACACAGAAGGATTTGTGGCACCCGAGTGTATGGCGAGCCAAAATTGGCGGGATTTAGGGTTGATGAGACAATCTCAAATTGGGCCAAGGCCTTTGCGATGTTTTCTGCAATTATTGGGGAACGTAAGCCCGAGGTTTTGCCCGAATTGTCCTGCTATCAGGCACGAATAATGGATTTTTATGAAACGTATGAAGGCGATGAGTGGATGGGTTATGATATGAAGTTTCGTAAGGCCAAGGAGTACGATTCATCTCTGACGTGGGATTGTCTCGACTCGATCTCTTGGCAGAAGCAGCTCCTGCCGGGCGCGACAAAGTCGTCTTCGCTTGGCGGGAATGGGTCGGGGCCTTCCCGCCATCAGCCTGCGGCGCCCTTTCGAGCGGGCCCCGCTGGCGACCACCAACCAAGGAATGCTGGGAATGGGGGTAAGATAGGGGTCTGTTGGAATTTTAACAGGGGCAATTGCACAAGGCCACAAGGGACATGTAAGTTCAGACATGTGTGCGCAGGTTGCGGAAATTCTTCACACCCCGAGAGTTCGTGCAGAGCCAAGAATGGTGATACGGGGGGTAGAGGAGGGGCCAAACAGGTCTGAGGGGGACCATTGTGTACCGCTACCTACTCCCGTAGATATCATGGCAATGATCCCCTGGCTAAACGAATACCCTGATCATGTCTCCGCTGGGGTGTTGAGGAACGGCTTCTTATATGGTTTCCACATCCCGGCGGGGGATTTTCGTGGGGAACCACTTTGTAGAAACCAACTGTCGGCTCAGCATAATCCAGCGGTGGTTGAGAGGAAGATTGCAAAGGAGGTTGCCCTTGGCCGGGTTGCTGGCCCATATAGGCACCCGCCAGTAACTAATTTCATCTGTTCCCCGTTGGGAGTAGTTCCCAAGAAGGACCCGGGGGAATTTAGGCTGATCCATAACTTGTCAGCTCCGAGGGGTCTTTCGGTGAACTATGCGATTGACCTGGGAGTTTGTTCGGTGCGGTACCCATCCTTCGATGATGCCGTCGCCATGTTGAATCGCCTGGGGCCCGGAGCGCTGATGGCGAAGTCAGATATCGAGTCAGCGTTCCGGTTGCTCCCGGTACACCCACGGGATCAGCGTCTGTTAGGCTTTGTGTTCCAGGGCCATTACTACATGGATAGATGTATGCCAATGGGTTGCTCCATCTCTTGTGCTTATTTTGAGAAATTCAGTTGTTTTCTGGAATGGGCGTTTACCAAAGCCACTGGCCATACCCAGGTTATGCATTACCTAGATGATTTTTTGTTCTTGGGGGCAGCCGGCGACACAAAATGTGCGCAGGCGGTACAGGAATTTTGCACTCTCATGAAGGAGTTCGGGGTGCCATTGGCACCAGGTAAGACGGTTGGACCATCTACTTCACTCGAGTTTCTTGGAATTGAGCTCGATTCCGTGGAGGGATGTTTCCGTTTGCCAGTGGGGAAAGTAGCGAAATTCAGGGCTTCCCTGGAACTGTGCATTAGCAAAGAGAAAGTTACTCTCCATCAGTTACAACAAGCAGTGGGCCAGCTTAACTTTGCCCTAAGAGTGATACCAATGGCCCGCCCCTTTTCCCGCTCTATTGCACAAGCCATGGTTGGTCTCAAGGAAGGACACCACCGCACGAGACTGTCTGCAGAGGTTCGCCAGGACATGCGCATATGGTTGGCATTTCTGGTGGATTTCAACGGTCGAGTGGTGTGGAACAAGCCACCAGCGTCCTCGGACGAGCTGGGTTTGTGGACCGACTCGGCGGGGAGCGTGGGATTTGGCGCCATCTTTGGTAATCGATGGTCGGCGCAAACATGGCCGACGTGGTGGCACACCAGCGGTCTCACAGGTAACATTGGGTTTCTCGAGTTGTTCCCCATTTTTGTGGCTCTGAAGGCATGGCCGGATGAGATCAGAGATCGCTCTGTGGTGTTTTGGTCCGATAATATGACTGTAGTTGAATGTATGAATAATCAGGCAGCACGCTGCAAGTGGATATTGAGATTACTGAAGGAAATTGTACTACTTTGCATGAGACTGAACGTACAATTCAGGGCGAAGCATGTGCCAGGTGTACTGAACCAGGCGGCTGATGCACTCTCTCGTTCACACATGCAGGCTTTCAGGGGTTATCTACCTTCCGCGGACCTAGCGGCGGCACCATTTCCCGAAGCACTCTGGCTACTCGGTGCCCCGGATTACAAGACCTCGTGGCAGCAAGCTTAGCCCCCAGGACAAGGAAGGCATACGAAGGAGCGTTTCGTTCCTATTGTGCATTTTTGGGTCCGGCAGGGGGGGACAATTGGGGTCAGGAGGATTATGTCCTGAAGTTTCTAGTAGCACTGCACAGAGAAGGCCGATCAGCGGCAACGGCCAATAGGCACCGGGCCGCCATTTCATTCATGGCGCAGGCACATGGCATCAAGGACCCGACATCGTCCTTTTTGGTAAAGAAAGCCCTTCGTGGTTGGCAACGCCTTGAGGGTCGTAGAGTAGACGAGAGGCGCCCGATTGGGTTAGAAAGGTTGTCCCTGCTGATGTCGATACTCCCCGCGACATGTTCCTCCCAGTTCGAGGCAGTGCTGTTCCGGGCCGCTTTCGCATTAGCGTTCCATGGGGCTATGCGGGTGAGCGAGCTGGTTGCAAGAAATAAGAATGATGTGGAGGGAGGTCTGTGTCGGGATCACATTCTGATTAAGGGTGATTCAATGGTGATCACAATAGCCAGGTCCAAGACTGACCAGGGCGCCATGGGAGACAGTATTGTTGTCCAGCGCATGCAAGGGTCCCTCATGTGCCCGGTAAGGTGCGTTGAGGAATATTTGGCGCGAAGGGCGGATACATGGGGGGGAAGCCTGCTGAGACACATCGACGCCACCCCACTGACGAGGTTTCAGTTTCAGAGGGTGCTAACAATGGCAATCGCAGCGGCGGGCTTGGACCCGGGCGATTTCAGGACCCATTCCTTTAGGATAGGGGCTGCTACAGAGGCTACAGCCAGGGGTCAGAGTGTTGAGAAGGTGAAACAACTGGGACGATGGTCCTCGAACTGTTATAAAAGGTATGTGCGGTTGCACATGTTGTGAAGTCAATGTCATGCACTCACGCTTCTTGTCTTCTGTTTGGTTTACAGTTTCGCGAGCATGCTATGCGGGGCGGACTGTGCAGTCGACCCGGCACCTCGGGACCAGCGGTCAGAGATCACCGGCTGAGGAGAGAGTGGTGTGGGTCGTGGGCCACTCATACGTGAGGCGGGCCGGGGACGTATTCAAAGCAGGTGACGTGACTCACGCAGCTGGGGAATACGGGTACAGAGTGACCTTCCACGGAAGGGGCGGGCTCTGTATTGACCAGTTTCAATGTTTTGTTGAGGAACTGTTAGGGCGGCAGAGGTCACCGCCATCTGTATTCATAGTACACCTGGGGGGCAATGACTTGGTGACACTCGGTTGGCGAGTACTACTCGAGGGAGTTTTATCTACTGTTAGCTGGCTGGCGAGAAGGGTCCCGGGGTGCACAATAGCATGGTCCCACATGATTCCCAGGAAGGTGTGGCGGGGGGGCCTCTCGGTGTCAGCACTGAACCAGTCAGTGAAAAAGGTCAATAACAAACTTGGTAGGTTGTTTCGCTCGGCGCAGTTGCACTGTATTCCGCATTGATGTATTCGGGGGGATCACATGTATCTCGATGATGGGGTCCATTTGTCCCGGGAGGGGAATGTCTTACTCATAGGAGACTTCATTGCATGGTTAAGGGGTTTGTAGAAGCATGACCTTTAGTAGGAGTTTGTGGGGGGGCCGGATAGCCGGTCAACTATCCGGCCTGCGGCGGTAAGGTCATGATCGGTGAGCAGTAATTTCAAGGTCCCTAGTGGGGGGGCGCCACCCACTATGGATGGGAGTGCCCGGGGGGAAGCGGCTATTGGCCCCTCCCATGGGGAGGCGGCACCCACTAAGTATGGGTCGCCTAAGGGAAGACGGCCATAGGCCCCTTCCAGGGGAGGAGGCGGCTAGATGCCCCTCCTACGAATTTCCCGGGGCCCGGATATCCGCGACGGCGGATGTGATAGACAGTGTGGGGTGGGAGGGGGGTCCACGCTGCCTTCTTACAGACACCTCACACTTGTCCTCGGACGACCGTTAAGATGGCGTCGAGTTAAAATGGGGGCCCCCGCAAGACAAGGGAAATTGGAGTTGGCACAGAGGGTACAGTCCCCTGCGCGGCCGCCCTCACACCGTGAGGGGGAGAGTTCTGGTAGTGGGGATCTGACACCGGTTGCGACCTTGCCGTTGGCCCGTAATGCTAGGATGTACAATTTTAATTTAGAAAGTATGCATTTGCAGGATTTTAGACTCGGCTAGCAAAACCTTTGTACTAGAGATTTGTTAAGGTTAGCCAAAGAACATGTCTTCATCAAAATGTAATAAATGAAAATTGTACATGATATGAAACTGTTATTTTAATGTTTTAATTTTGTTTCATATTTTAATAAATACGGCCGGGAGGGTAACTCCCTCCCGCCTTCCAAAAGTTCAGAACTGCGTCCGTCTTCCCATCCTTGGGGATTGTGTTGGGAGGGGGTGACAGGCATCCCGGCCATATGGAAAGGGGCGACCACTCGGTCCCCTCAAACGTAACGTAGGGGGCCCGGATCCCCCCGGGAAACCATTTTGGGCGGGGGGCGTGTCACGGCTGGTATGCCCGAAGCGGCGTAGCCGGGGCGCGCCTTTTCCCGCCCAAGAGGGGTTGTCCTAGACACCTACACTGTTGGCCACGCCCAGTAGGTGTACCGGAGGAGGGTACACGCCCTCCCGAAGAGGAATAAAGAGAGAGCAGGAATCCGAAGAAGCATCCTCTTGTTCCTGTGCTTGGAAGCTGCACCCACTCGTTGCACGTTAGCCCTCAACGGAAACAAGGAGCAATTTTGACCCACCCACCAGCCCCTTATGGCAACGTTAGTACTGCAATAAAGTGATTTGCGTTGATAACATCTTTTTTCTCTTGGTTTAGCGGTTAATAAAATGGCAATGTTGGTACTGCAATAAAGTGATTTGCTTGATAACATCTTCTTCCCTTGGTTTAGCGGATGATAACGGTCTAGTTTAATGATGTGATGAATGTATAGTAATATAGACAAATATTGCAATGTACAGTTCATTTTCTTCCTTAGTAGGTAAACAAATGTCGTATTTATTTTTTGGTCGGGCGGTAAGGTCATGATCGGTGAGCAGTAATTTCAAGGTCCCTAGAGGGGGGGCGCCACCCACTATGGATGGGAGCGCCCGGGGGGAGGCGGCTATTGGCCCCTCCCACTGGGAGGCGGCACCCACTAAGTATGGGTCGCCTAAGGGAAGACGGCCATAGGCCCCTTCCAGGGGAGGAGGCGGCTAGATGCCCCTCCTACGAATTTCCCGGGGCTTGGATATCCGCGACGGCGGATGTGATAGACAGTGTTGGGTGGGAGGGGGGTCCACGCTGCCTTCTTACAGACACCTCACACTGGTCCTCGGACGACCGTTAAGATAGCGTCGAGTTAAAATGGGGGCCCCCGCAAGACAAGGGAAATTGGAGTTGGCACAGAGGGTACAGTCCCCTGCGCGGCCGCCCTCACACCGTGAGGGGGAGAGTTCTGGTAGTGGGGATCTGACAACGGTTGCGACCTTGCCGTTGGCCCGTAATGCTAGGATGTACAATTTTAATTTAGAAAGTATGCATTTGCAGGATGTTAGACTCGGCTAGGAAAACCTTTGTACTAGAGATTTGTTAAGGTTAGCCAAAGAACATGTCTTCATCAAAATGTAATAAATGAAAATTGTACATGATATGAAACTGTTATTTTAATGTTTTACTTTTGTTTCATATTTTAATAAATACGGCCGGGAGGGTAACTCCCTCCCGCCTTCCAAAAGTTCAGAACTGCGTCTGTCTTCCCATCCTTGGGGATTGTGTTGGGAGGGGGTGACAGGCATCCCGGCTATATTTGTCCGCACATTAATCAGTCAGGTCCTCGAGTACACTGTAATTCTTTTATACTGTGGTACTGAATCATAAACCTCATTAAAACATGTCAAATAATATATGAATGTTAAAAATGTGCTGCATTTCAGAAAAGCATTTTTAAAAAAGTTTGCTTGAGAATTGGCAGTGGTCCCCTGGACCACTGCCTACTGTTCAACTAACTTTTCTTTTACATTCACAAAGGTAAAGGTCTTTCACCTTTGCAAATTAGTAACCACCTCCTTCGAGGTGTCTATAAATTGCCAACGTTTTGTGAAAGGATTTCATTCACAAAACATTGATACATAAGATTCCAATTTTGAGTCTACAACATGCCACTTCCGGATACCGAATCAATATCCATTCGGAATCCCATTTTAGAAGTCAGAAAATATTTTCCAACTCCTAAAATGGAATTAGTACTTAGGAAAAAGCATTGTAACAGTCATAAAGACTGAATCACAGTGTTTGCAACTGTAAAAAATGCATACAAATCTATCTTGTCTAAGTCCTTTTGTGCTAAAGTTTTCTTAATATCATTTTGTGATTCATTTTAATCTTATCTTATGGACTATAACTATGATTCATTGTAGAAGCTACCATACTCACACTTATGAAGACATAGCTGACAAAAGCTGCAGTTTCATATCACTCACTACCAAGTCCTGTTAACTGAATAATGAACATGTCCTACATGTTGTAACCTGCGGTAGGGGAGTTTGACCCTGCTCCTGAGAGAAAATTTAGTTTTCATTCTCCAAAACCCCTTTTAGAAAAGCATTAAAAGTGAAACTAAATTAGGGTAATTTAGATAGTGAAACTCATAAGTGTATAGTCTCATAATGAGTGGCCCTCCAAAAACTAAATCTCTCCAGATCAGACACACTCTGTCCAAAATGTTTATGAAAAAGAGAAATATTGTACTTATCCTGTAGGCTACATATTGTTAGGTGGGGAGTGTTAAAGATCATTTTACGGTTTCATTACATAGTTACCTATGAATACATTCACTCTAAATAATAAATGTGGCTTTGTACGGGTTTTACAAAATAAGAGTTCAAATTGGTTTACATCAAATCCATTGTACATTAACACATACAGTACTGTGCTTTAGGAACAAACATTTGCTTAAAATGTTTTTGATGGAAGAAGTACATTTTGTTAATCTTCTCTAGATCTGCAAATACATGTTTTGCAGAGTGTACGACAATCATATTGTCTCAAAAATATCATCAGATACAAATATCATCAAAAAACATCAATGTTACAAAAATTTTGTGGTAAAGAATATTCTTATTGCAGATAAGAATATAGAGCCTGATTATGATGTGGGATGGACTGCCAATGACAGGCCAATGGCAGCAGTCCGCTCGACAACCAGGGTTGCTGTCCGGCTGCGGGATTATGATACCGGCATTCAGTGCGTTGTGGTCGGGGGAAAGAACGCCCCCTCCGACAGGATCAGAGATCCCTTCTGGTCAGTAGGCAGACTACTAATCCCTGAATGGCAGTAGTGCTTGCGCATGCACCACCGTCGGTATTACCATGCCATTTTACCTCTGCCTTTTCATGGCAGTCCGGCCACCATGAAAAGGCAGATGGAAAGGGACTTTGGTGTCCCCAAGCAGTGCCCCCACCCCTCCTGGGCCTCCGCTATGGGGTTGAAGGGTACACGTGGTGCTCCCCCAAACATCCATGCATCCTGTGTCAGGCACCACATGGCACATGATGCAGGGATGTTTGTAAAATTGTGTTTGCCCATTGAGGTTGTGCTGCGGCCCTTTCCCGGGACACAGCACAAGCATCAATGCCAAAAGGCATGTTTCCAACCGCCTACGTGGCGGTCCGATTGTAATTCAGCAGGCGATACCACCGACTAACTATCGGCTGGTCCCGATCCCGCTACGATGTTGGTCGTTCGGAAGACCATTACTGGCATTGTAATGAGGGCCATAGTTTTTTAGGTAATTCATATTGGTTTATAAAATATAGTTGTGTATAATATTGATTTTGTTTTATTTTGGAATTTGTGATGATTGTTTCCAGTTAAGTTATTAACATTTTAATTTTAGTTAATTGCAATTTTGAAATAGTTGTTTTAATGGTTTGGTAATATTTTAAAATGTAGTTTTTGTTTCATTTTATTAATATCCTTTGATTGTTCCAAAGACGTTGTGTTTGTAAGTTAGTAGGGTGGGAATATGTATTTAAATTTGTATACATTTTTTCCTTAATTCATAAAGTTTAGTTGGCTAATTGGAGTAATAATGATGTATATTTAATTGTTTCAATATTTCCATGCTATTATTTCAAATAATTTATTTTTCCATATGGTTAATGAAATTATTAGGTGTGTAATCCTTTTAATTTTTAAATGAGTTAATGTTTTTAAATGTTATTTATTTCTTTATTTTTATTTGGATAGTGTTTAAATGTGTTTTGTTTTTGTTTTTGTAAAGATTTACTATTTTTGTAAATTTTGTCAATGCAATATATTTATATCTTTTTGGTTGTATCATTTCACCTTTTTGTGGGTTGTTGGGATTGTAGAACTGTAGGATGGGAAGTGTTTTATTGTAAATTATTTTAATGTTTTCAATTGGTAAATAATTTAGTATTTTTACTTTTTAGGTTTCGCCTGGCGAACAGCTGCGCAAGCAGCGTTTTGTGCAGACGAAAACTTTTGTTTACCAGTATGGACAAAAGTCCCGCCTCTCTGTTCCATTGGCTAGCTCCATAAATGGAGGCTAGCCATTGGAAGAGAGAAGCGTCCGTCATTCTGCGAGGCGACTTGTGGGCATTCCTGAGATTTTTTCTCATCCAGCCCCTTTGTTTCCGTCATTGCGCCGGTGGGCGATTCCTATTTTTTTTGGGGGGGGGAAGGTTTGTTTTGGTCATTGCAGGCCGACCGCCGCCGGAAGAAGTTCAGGTGAGTGCTTTTTCTTGCCTTTCTTGCCGTTTGCCGTTCCCGCCCCCCTCCCGCTGTCCGTGGCTTTCCCGCCCCCCTCCCGCTGTCCGTGCCTTTCCCGCCCCCCCTCCCGCTGTCCGTGCCTTTCCTTGTTTTATATTGCCCGGAGACTTCAACTGTAGGCCTGTGACAGCCCAGGGTTTGTTTTCCTCTAGGATCGAAATCTTGTTATTAATTGTGAAGGCCTCTGGCATGATTTACATGTGAGCTATTTATTTATTTTTTATGTTATGTATGGATTTGTAGCGCTTGAATCACCCCGAGGGGTATCTCGGCGCTCACGGACCCGCATAAGAAAGCTGTCACAAAGGAGCGAGTCTGGAGCAGAACAGTTTTCAAGGCCTTTCTGCTTCCACAGCTCGGATCCTGCACGGGCTCGGAGGGCCGACCCTCGGCTCGGCTCTGGCCCGGCTCGGCTAGCCCTCTTAAAATGTTGGCTCACTCACCCCTGGAGCATCCAGGACTGAGTCTCTTGGGTGCTGCCAGTCTGGAGCGCCAGCATTTGATTAAACCACAGTCCCTGCAGAGCCAAGGGCAGGCCGTGTAGGACATGTTAATGAGGGTGTCCCGCCCGGTCCACTCCAGCCCCCCCCTCCAACACATGACTGTTCAGCATCTCATGCAGCGGGACGGGCACCGCACACAAGAAAGTGATTTCTCAGACCCCAGCCCTGCTGTTTCCTGCCCATCCCCAGTGAGGCCTCTCTGAAAACCTCCAGGGCTCTGAAATTCTGACTTTCGCGTTTAAAGACTGACGTTGTCAAGTGACGTGTCTGAGAGCGCCACAAAGTGCAGCGGGAGCTGGGTTCAGAAGTTAAGCCAGCCAGCATGAAGTGATAAGTATTAGACAGGCGAGGGAATGAGGCAGTATATGGACAGGACGGTATATTAAAGACGGGTTATGCTGGGACGGAGTCAGTCAGATTTCAGGACAGAACCCTTCAAGGATGGTGGCGGCGGGGTGTGGTCAGTCGCGTGTCTGGCCGTGCGGTGCCTATGGATACTCACAGAGTCCATACCATTTCAGCCTGTCCCCTAGATGCCCTGCTGTGCTAGGTCACCACCAGTCACGTCCGGGCAGTGTCCATGGCAGAACAGAAGGGCCGGGGCAGTCAGTCAAATATGAAGTTGAGACCCCTGAAATGACAGCAGGACCCATCGGACTAAAACACATTTTGGGACGGTGGTGTGAAAGGTGAGGACAGACAGAGCAGTCTGGGTGACAAGAGAGGCCGGAAGAGCTAGAACACACGTTAGAATGGAGCCTGTGAAAGGAGAGCAGAGACAGGCCAGCGTAGGGGACGAGAGGCCGTTGGGGCTGTAGAAAAGTAAGTTGCATGTCAGGAAGGTTCCTATGAAAGGTGAGCAGAGACATGTCAGTCTAAATGACAACAAAGGCCGGCAGGGCTGGAGAAGGGTCAGTCGCAGTCGCATGTTAGAATGGAGCCTGTGAAAGGTGAGCACAGACACGCCAGTCTACATGACGAGAGAGACCAGAGGGGCTCAAACAGAGTCAGTCGCGTCACGTGTCAGGATGGAGCCTGTGAAAGGTGAGCACATACACGCCAGTCTACATGACGAGAGAGACCTGTAGGGCTCGAACAGAGTCAGTCGCGTCACGTGTCAGGATGGAGCCTGTGAAAGGTGAGCAGACAGGCCAGTCGAGGTGACATGAGAGGCCGGTGGGGCTGGAGCAGAGTCAGTTACCGCTCAGGGTGGTGACTTTGACAGGCTGCTGGGAACAGTTGACTGACTGTCAGGATGGGTCCACTGAAGGCTTACAGAGGAATCATCAGTCACATGTCAAGATACCGGCTTGGATTGCAAGATACCAGCTTGAATTGGTTGATCAGACATTCTGACTTGCGAGGAGGGCCGGCTCAAAACAAGCCAACCCTCCCACCTAGACCTCCCACCATCCAGGCCCCTAGGCTGGAGGCGCTCAATGACCTGCCTTAAACTGCATCGTTTGCCACCAATATTTTCCTGGATTTTTTATGTCATAATCTTTATACATTTTGAAGAGAAATGTAAAATCGTATGCAGTTTACACACTATTTTACTGGTTTATTGTTCTTTAAAACAGGCCGCTCACGAGAAACGGGCAGGTTTCCTTGGTGATCGAGCCTGTATTTTGGCCCAGTCGGTCCAACCAACAGGAGGGTGCGTGAGAGAAGCCTGCCGAGGGTGGGGCTGGGGCAGAGTCAGTGCCTGCAGCGATGCCCGGCGTGAACTGAAACAGCCCATGTGCCTCACGAAAGCACCCCGGGAGAGGCAGCCTCGGTTACACTCACCTCGACTCACGGCCCAGAAGTGGCCACAGGCCTGAGGAGGGGGTGGGGGGTCTCGGGGTGACACTGAGCAGAGTGCGCGCTGGCGGCCATTCCACCGCCTTATCTCTTGTTATGACAACTCTGCAGCCGAGGGACACGTCTTCAGCAGTGAAAATGTGGATGTCAAGACCCCCCTGGCCCCCCCCCGCTCCCCCCTCCCCGGCCGGAGGGCGGTAAACAAGCAGCGGCGCCTAATTAACAAGCTTCCTGCTGCGTGGGGGCGGATTCAACAGCAGCCCACCCCCTCTCCCCCTACCCCTCCTCCCAAAGCATGCACACATGACACTGAGATCTTGGCCTCACTAACTACTGTGCTGCTGTGAAAGCCGGAGAGTCTGCTAGGGTGCAGTCTGAAGCCCTCAGCAGCAGAGGCCACATATCACCCTGGATGTGGAGGCGGGAGTAACCTCTGAGGGGTGCAGACTACAGCCCTCAGCAGCAGGGGACACATACTACCCTGATTGTGGGGTTAGAGGGAGCTACCGGGGTGCAGTCTACAGCCCTCAGCAGCAGGGGACACATACTAGCTTGATTGTAGGGTTAGAGGGAGCCACTGGGGTGCAGTCTACAGCCCTCAGCAGCAGGGGACAGGTATTACCCTTATTGTGGGGTTAGAGGGAGCCACTGGGGTGCAGTCTACAGCCCTCAGCAGCAGGGGACACATACTACCTTGATTGAGGGGTTAGAGGGAGTCGCTGGCTGCAGTCTACAGCCCTCAGTAGCAGGGGACACGTATTACCCTTATTGTGGGGTTAGAGGGAGCCACTGGGGTGCAGTCTTCAGCCCTCAGCAGCAGGGGACACATACTACCCTGATTGTGGGGTTAGAAGGAGCCTCTGGGGTGCAGTCTAAAGCCCCTAGCAGGGTGCAGTCTACAGCCCTCAGCAGCAGGGGGCACATACTACCCTGATTGTGGGGTGAGAGGGAGCCACTGGGGCGGCAGCCTACAGCCTTCAGCAGCAGGGGTCACATACTACCCTGATTGTGGGGTTAGAGGGAGCCACTGGAGTGCAGTCTACAGCCCTCAGCAGCAGGGGACACATGCTACCCTGATTGTGGGGTTAGAGGGAGCCTCTGGGGTGCAGTCTACAGCCCCCAGCAGGGTGCAATCTACAGCCCTCAGCAGCAGGGGACACATACTACCCTAATTGTGGGGTTAGAGGGAGCCTATGGGGTGCAATCTACAACCCTCAGCAGCAGGGGACACACCTGGATGTGGAGGGGGGAGTAGCCTCTGAGGGGTGCAGTCTACACCCCTCAGCAGCAGGGGACACATGCTATCCTGATTGTGGGGTTAGAGGGAGACACTGGGGTGCAGTCTACAGCCCTCAGCAGCAGGGGTCACATACTACCCTGATTGTGGGGTTAGAGGGAGCCTCTGGGGTGCAGTCTACAGCCCCCAGCAGGGTGCAATCTACAGCCCTCAGCAGCAGGGGACACATGCTACCCTGATTGTGGGGTTAGAGAGAGCCACTGGGGTGCAGCCTACAGCCCTCTGGACATGTACACCCAAGTGGCTTTCAGGCAGCACCAGGAAAATGGGCACCCAAGCCCTCCTCACCAGCAGACCAGACTATGAGGCAGTCTGTCCTCAGGAATAACCAACCATTTCATAAGACTTCAGACCATAAGGACCTCAGCTGTCAGACCAGTCCTTAATCTCCAATGCCGAGCCCATAACACGCTCCACTTTAAGCAGCTCTGCTGACTCCTAATACACTTTGTGTGCTTCACTCTTTAAGCTCCTCACCCACACCTACAAAGTGCTCCAAAACATAGGCCCTACGTATTTGAACAACTACGTCCAATTCCACCTATCTCTCATACATGTGCTCTACCCACTCTCACTAGCACACACCCCATCATACACAAATGCAGATCAGGCTTTGCCTTCCCATACATGGCTCCTAAAGCATGTAACAACCTGTCACAACACATCAGAGCCTCCTTCTCCCTTCTTGAGTTCCGCTATGAGCGCAAAATTGGTTCTTCAAGGAAGCCTACCAGGGCCAGACTCACTCATCTGCTACAGTGCCAGAGTACTTTTGCGGGTGATTAGCTTGCTTTAAAAATGCAGCTGACATAATATCTGTTTATCAATCTCTCCATCCTCTTGGCTGCTCTTTGGCCACCCATTCATGCCTCCTTCCACCCATTCTTGATTCCATCCACCCATGAATCCTTCTTTCACCCTTCCGTTCTGTCTTTCTTTCGTCTCCATCCCACTATCTCTCATCATTACATTCACCATTCTTCTCTCCAGCCTACATTCTATTTTTCCTTCTCTCCATCATTCCATACACCTTTCATCTTTCCTTTCATCCACCCATCCTTCTCCCCCTCCTTTCTTTCATGCCTTCTTTTCGCATTTTTCTCCTACACACAGCTCCACCCTCTGTGCTTGCTTCCCTGCCCCCTCGCTGTGCTTGCTTTCCTGCCCCCTTGCTGTGCTTGCTTCCCTGCCCCCTCGCTGTGCTTGCTTCCCTGCCCCCTTGCTGTGCTTGCTTCCTTGCCCTCTCGCTGTCCTTGCTCTCCTGAGTGTGTGTGTGGCTCTGGGTGGGTGTGTGTGGCTCTGGGTGGGTGTGTGTGGCTCTGGGTGGGTGTGTGGCTCTGGGTGTGTGTGTGTGTGTGTGGCTCTGGGTGTGTGTGTGTGGCTCTCTGTGTGTGTGTGGCTCTGGGTGTGTGTGTGTGTGGCTCTGGGTGTGTGTGTGTGTGGCTCTGGGTGGGTGTGTGTGGCTCTGGGTGGGTGTGTGTGGCTCTGGGTGGGTGTGTGGCTCTGGGTGTGTGTGTGTGTGTGTGGCTCTGGGTGTGTGTGTGTGGCTCTGTGTGTGTGTGTGGCTCTGGGTGTGTGTGTGTGTGGCTCTGGGTGTGTGAGTGTGTGTGTGTGGCTCTGGGTGTGTGTGTGTGGCTCTGGGTGTGTGTGTGTGTGGCTCTGGGTGTGTGTGTGTGTGGCTCTGGGTGTGTGTGTGTGGCTCTGGGTGTGTGTGTGTGGCTCTGAGTGTGTGTGTGTGTGTGGCTCTGCGTGTGTGTGTGTGTGGCTCTGGGTGTGGGTGTGTGTGTGTGGCTCTGGGTGTTTGTGTGTGTGTGTGGCTATGGGTGTGTGTGGCTCTGGGCGTGTGTGTGTGTGTGGCTCTGGGTGTGTGTGTGGCTCTGGGTGTGTGTGTGTGTGGCTCTGGGTGGGTGTGCGTGTGTGTGTGGCTCTGGGTGTGTGTGTGGCTGGCTCTGCGTGTGTGTGTGTGGCTGGCTCTGGGTGTGTGTGGCTGGCTCTTGGTGTGTGTGTGGCTGGCTCTGGGTGTGTGTGGCTGGCTCTGGGTGTGTGGGGCTGGCTCTGGGTGTGTGTGTGTGGCTCTGTGTGTGTGTGTGTGTGGTAGTAATTGCTGTCTGCTGAGCTCGTCCGTAGGGTACAATAGGTCTCACATTTGCGAGAGATTAAGCTATTGGCAATGTAAATGACAATGCCATTTATTTATCTGTTTTCAAAACCAACACATAAATACAAATTTTGTCATTTACAATGCCAATAGCTCTAACTTTTCCAAAGGCAAAACCGTTGCATTGTAAATGCTTGTTAAAATTGTTTGTAGATAATTTAGAAAACCTTTGTTTATAGAAAAGTTTTAAAATAAAAATATAACATTTTGTACGATATAGTTTTGATATATTTTTATATTAATTTTTAGACATGATTTATTAAATGTTACAATTATTTAGAATATCTATTTATTATATTATATAATTATTACATATTTATTAACACTTTCCCTCCTGTAAACTCAACCCTCCAAAGTCCAATTCCTTCACCAATATTGTTTAGGCTTCAGTGTTTATACTGCTATTACTTGAATTGGAGTCCAAGGGTCAATACTTTCCATACTATTAGATTGGAGGAGTATAGTTAATGTGACCACCTCCAAAATCCAACTCTTTTCCTTCTGTTGTTTGGGTTGGAGTGGGAATAGTAAATGCCACCTCTTCAAAGTCTGTCTATTTTCCTATTTCTTGTGTTGGTGTGAGAACAGTAAATCTCAACCTCGCAAAAATGCAATAATTCGAGCGATGTTTCTTAGGTTGGAGAGGGAGTAATTAATCCGACTCCTCCGATTTTCCATAGGTTCACCAATGTTGGTTAGGTTAGAGGGTTATTAGTAAATCTCACTCCTCGAAAGGTCCAACACTTTCCTTTTTGCAGCTTAGGTTGGGGTCAGAAAAGTCTATTTTATCCTTCTAAAGTAAAAACCTTCTTCTACAATTATTTAAGTTGAAGAGGGAGTGGAAAACTTTATTATTTTTAAATGTTTTTACATTTTCAGAGGGTGAATTTGGAATGCTAAAATTGGTCAATTCATCTTTTTATTTACATTTTTATTTTAATGGAGTTTCTTATTTATGATTAATATGCCGGCGATAAATGCTTGGTATACCTATACTTGTTACTCCATAAGAGGGAATTTACGTATTACTGTATTTACTTATTATGCATTAAAAATGTCAAAACTTTATATGCAGAATACATTTAAATTAATGTAATTATTTTTAAAAAATGATCATAGGAACATTTATTTTTAAATTAGAAAAGTAATTATAACATTTTATCATAAAATAACATTAACAGGCTTATTACGATGTTGGTTGGAGTTGCCTCCGACCAGCATTATCTCTGACTTGGAATCGATCGACCTGAAGTCAGCAGTTCCGACCGCCTGATTATGATGCGACAAACACTGTTCGGTCGAATTCCCGCTGCTCTGTGGGAGCTTGTGTTACGGCCATAAACCTGCTGTAATTCAGGCTCCTATAGAGAAATGGGTATGTGTGTAAAACCTTGCACGCTGTGGCTGGCAGCCCATTGTGCCTGCCACACAGTGCTGGATTTTACAGGGGGTTACAGTAGGTGCTCTCTCAACCACTGACCATAGACCACAGAGGCATGGGGCACCTGCTAGGGGCCACTGAAGTCACTTTCTGAAACTCTTTTCATGTCAGAAAGGCCAGCACAGAAAGGCTGTGAGAAATCGACAATGTAATCCTGATGGCAGAAACGCCAACCGAAGGGGATTTCGGGGCGGTTCCGAGCCAACAGAAAGACTCTGAGAGTCGGTTAGAGCCGAGTCGGAATGACCGGCCGGTTTACGTTCCGACCGCTGACATCATAATCGGTCAGCCGGACTGCAAACTGACAGAGCCAGTCAGAAAGCTTCTGACAGACATCATAATCGACCCCTGAGTTTTAAATAAATATATACATTTATTAATAAATAAATCAAACATATTTTTAAAAAGTGAAACAAATATATATTTTAACATTATTCACTATGTGTTACTTTTTTAAGTCCTACTTCCAATATTCTCTATGGGAGGCTGTTGCAGTATGGTTGAGTGGCCATGTGTGGTGCCTGATTTACACCTGGGACCTTTTTGGCTGCAGTAACTTTACACTTGTAAATTAAGCCCCACTTTCTGGTTCACGTGTTGGAGAAATGTAAGTTTACACTTTGTAGAAAATCTACCCTTGAAAATGGTAAATAGCCAAAAAGTATTAAATTTACTATAAAGTCTAAGAGTAAATTCAGTCACATACATTTACTAACGTGTAAATTTACATGTGTGAATTGCCCTAAAGTCTCTTAGGATTATCTTTATTCAGAGTTTTGTGTTGTCCTTTCACCACGAAAGGGGACGCCAGGGTGACGCAAAACCTAAATGAGATTTATCAAGATATGCAAGGCCTCCTTGGTTGGTCCTGTGTGGCTTGATATATATAGAGTAACGCAGGGCATCGCAAATCGCTGCCTTGCATTACTCTGCACTAGGGAGGCATGCCCTGGGTGTAGCATGGGTGTTCTCACACACCCACCCATGTATTCTGACACATTACCATATTTACCAATACTGGTAGATTTGGGAATGTGTCCAAATGGTAAGCCTCCCCACCAGAGGTGCAGAAAGGAGAAATATCTTTTTTTTCCTAGTTATTTCCTCTTTCTGCAGTCTGCCACACAATTGGAAAGAGAAAAATGCCTCTGATTATGGTTTTTGTGCAGGAAGGTGCACTTTCCTGCAGAAATACAATACTGCCTACAACGCAGGCACCTTTGCACCATGGTGCACCTGTGCACTGTCATAACAAAGCTGGAGGGGCCCCCCTGCAAGGTACGTGGAGGACCCCCTCCAGGCTCAATCAGGACCTCTCAGGCCCCCTGGAGATTGGGCCCCCGCACTGCGGGGGCTGCAGGGGCCTGTTTTACGCCACTACACCCGTGTTGGTGCTACGCAGCAGTTTGTGCACCAGTGCAGTAAGAGATCAGGAATGAGCTGTATAACATTAAATACTGCGCATTCCTGCTTTCTCCCTTTCACACAGTGCAGCAAGGTAGCTTGCTGTGTTGCATAGCTTGAAATATTGATAAATATGAGCCTTATATTTTAGATTACTGTAGCGCTTTGAACCTGGATCAAACTTGTGACTGGTCCTATGCATTTGAAGGAATGCAGCCTCGACCCAGTGCTGTCTTCATCTGAAATAGTTAATTGCATAAAGTTATCATTAAATTGGATAGTTCATACAGCTATTTCCTTTACCATTTGCAACCATGCATCACTTTTTAATACTTGAACTTTAGAACCTAAACCGAGTCGTGTGTGGGTCAAATTCGTGAGACACTAATGGTACAATTACTCTTAAGCAGACAATTCCTGCTTTTTCCAGCAATATTTTGACCTCTGTTTAGAGTTTATTATAAGCTTAATGAGGCAATTGATAAAATGGCTTGCACCTCCAAAGGTAGTTAATTTGTTGCACTTTAGACAAGCTGCCAGTTGGTTTAATGAAGTGTTACAACAAATAAAGTAATATGGTAAATGTTTGGAATACGTTTGGTGGTCCACTGACTGCCGTCTTGCTAAATAACATTATTCAGCCACGAAAGGCAACTAAAATGGGGTCAAATCTTTCAAGCTACTTTCTATGCCATTGGAAATACCAGTGCTCTTAACATGTGTCATTTAAAATCCCAGTGCTCTCCACATGACTGGTAGATTTTAACATTGTAAAACGTTTAGACATTCCTCAATGTAGTAAAAGGGGTACTTAACTAGTGCTGGTGGTTGCCAGTGAGCAACATTGCCACCTATTTAATAGCAATTCAACGAAGGGATTCTACCATTATGTACATAAACATATATCTGTGTATAAGTGTGTGCTTAATCTTACTTAGGGTGTTTTTAAATGACGGTCTCTGGAAAAACAAAAGATCTCCTCTTGTTTGTAGGAAGGATCGTGGCCATTCGTGTCATATTTTAGGTATTGGCTGAATGCGATGGTGGTGCAACAGTAGTACTTGTGAGGACTTGACTGAAGTGATAAATTGAGGATTTGGACCCAACCATGAATTTACTAATATTAAAGCTGGAGCATCAGGCAAAATACTCTAGTGGGAAAGGTGAACTTGCTTGCTTCGCTTGCTTGCTTGGACTGTGCTAGTGCAGGAAAGTAATAGCACCACCTTTGTGTATAGCTAATTTTGTAGTGCTATAGAAGACTTGTTTATCAGTAGTATGTACATAAATGTAGCATCCTTTCTATTCGATATAGAAAAACGTGACGCTAACAACTTAAAACCTTTCCTCGAAAATACTCAACCCTTGCTTCTTGCTCTAAACCGTTATTTGTATGTTTGCAGTTTTCAGTACAGGCAAAGGTAATCACTTCTCAGAAGTCCCACTTTTTGGCAAACAATGGAACTGAAGTACTGGAAAATAGTTTGAGATGATTAGAATCATACAGTTTGTTTTATTAGGAGAGCTGGATTTCAAACCAATGCCTCCAAGTTCTCACGTATGTAATTTAGGCTCAGATTGATTAAAAATTAAAGTTGCTGCACTGCATTGCATGAAAGGAAGAGAGCAGAATGGCTCCATATATACTGTGATATGGCTTTGGTTTTAATTTCCCAAGTGCTGGCACACTTTAGGTTGCTGTGTGCCAATGAACACACCCTTGCACCATAGTGGAAGGTTGTGTGCGCTCTGTAAGGAATACTTTTTGCATCAGAAGGGAAACCTTCCAGGACAAAAACTATCAGTTGGTATTTTTCCTGCTTTGTATGTCTGTTGTTCAATACAGCATGCATGCAAAGTAGGAAAATGAGGAGAAATGAAAATATTTCTCCTTGTTACACCTATCTCGAGGAGGTGTAAGATCTTGGTGCAAATGCCTGTCTATGAATGTTTGTAAATAGGGATTTGATTCAGAACGAATGGGTGGTTGAATGGGAACACCCTTTTACCACACATGAAATACCCCTTGACACAAAGCAAAGCAACGCATAGTGCAATTTTGCATTCCTTTGGGAAACTGTCCTACGCAAATCCTGATTTACATTGGATAGTAAATACCAGTTTGACAATTTACATCAGGATTGTTACAAAAGTATGGCAAACCCGGCACAAAGCTTTCATAAATCTGGACCCATGTCACTAGGCTGCATCTCCTTCACAGCTCCTTTCCATTTCCAACTTTGTAAAAGGAGGTCATGCACAGCAAAAACCTTGGCAGCCGGGGTCCATTCAGGTAACTGTGGTGGGGCAGCGGGGCTGGGTAAGGGGAGTGCTTAATTTGAGCCGGTGCTTTCCGTTGCTCTGCACCAACACTTAATTATTTTCAGGCGCTTGGCACCAGCACTTAATTGTCAACACCATTCTTAGAAGAGTCTACCACATGGTGGCGCTGCTCATCTAATTTAGAGATGACTAGAACAACAGTTGTTTAGGAATACAATATACATTAAAATTGCCAATAACTGCCTCCCCAGCCATTCCTTTAGCTTTGGGGACCTTGAAGATTCTGAACTGTCGTATTTAAAAGCAAGAGGAATGGTTAGCAGTTGTTTTGGCAGTGATGACAAGGGCGATGGGTGGTGCAAGCTGCAGTGGCCTCCTGGTCAGAGCCCTGGCACTTAATACTTTACAAATTAAGCACTGGGGGGGATTTTGAGAGACGATGCAGAGGGGAAATTAATTATTTATTTTAATTTTCCCTCTGCATCGTCCCTTGAAATCCCCACTTACCCGGCCCAACCGTCCCACCGCTCTTACCTGCAAGGACCGCAGCTGAACCTTGGGCTATATTTATGAACCAGTTTGCGCTGCCTTTACACTACTCAACGCGGTAGACACATGATGCAAACATTAAGTGAGATTTATGAAGCCATGCAAGGCCACATTGCGTGGCCCTGAGTGGATCCACAAATCTGGAGTAAAGCAACACAGCACAAATCGCTGCATTGCCGTACTATGCCCCGAGAATGCATTCCATGGGCGTTGCATGGGTGTTCCTACCAACTCCCATTGACTTTGACACATTCCCAGATTTACCAGAATTGGTAAACCTGGGAATGCGCCAAAAAACTATGCCCTTCCAGGGGAGGTGTAACACAAAATATCTTTATTTCTCCTTGTTACTTCCTCTTTCTATGTGTGCTGCATTCTGTAGCACACATAGAAAGTGGAATATGCCTTTTTAGGATTCTTTTTGTGCAGGAAGATGCCACTTCCTGCACAAAAACAATCCTGCATGTAACGGAGGCACCCTTACCCCATTGTACAAGGTTGCCTGCGCTGGCCCTAGGCTGCCAACAGTGCACCAATGTGGAATAAAAGACTGGAATGCTTTGTATTGACTTAAAGATGGCATATTCCTGCCCTTTCCCTGTCATGCAGTGCAGCACAGCAAGGTGACTTGCTGTTCTGCACTGCGTGATATGTTCGTAAATCTACCCCCTTGTATCTAGAGGTGTGAGAAAGTTTAACTTTTTGTGCAAATTTGGTAATATTCTATGGAAAACTGCAACTTCGTGAAAGTTTTTCATCACTTCCATGTGAAACTTGTTAACATTGTGACAATTTATGTTAGACATATCATTAACAGTTCTGCATACAATACACTTTACAAACTAAAATTAGAACTCCATTAAGGGATTTATGGTTTTCCTGATTTTTCCCTAAGTATGTGTTTAACACTGCAACTCGAGGTCTCTTCATTCCTACTCTAAAATGGATGGAAAGCCTGTGAGCTTTGGTGTGTAAACACTGGAGCTCATTCTTTAAGGCATTTTGGAGCATGTTAAGTAGTACTCTAATAGTACTCTTTTACATACTTTTACATGCCTTTTTATTGGCCCCCAAAACATCAAAAATGGGAGTAAAATTTTAATATTCATGAAATAGTCATATACATTGAGGACAAATAAAAAAGGATTGTGCACTCTTTGCAAGTTTAATAATGGATAGTCAAATGTTTAGGAGCCAATTCATAAATGTGTGTAAGAGTACATAAAAGAGTCATCCTTGAGTACTACTTCTTGTACATATAAATGCTTTTATAAACAAGCCCATGGATTTCATCAGTAATTTCTGATTACTCTTAGAGGGAAACTCATAATGGTGCATATCATTACCATAACCTTCAGTACCTGTAGTTCTAAGTTCAGGGATATAAATGTTGTGTTGTCTTGTTACACAAAAGAAAGCCATTGATGTTCTTTGTCTTCACAATGCTATTGTATTAGTGATTTCCCAGTAATAAAACTGTTCCAGAATATCGTTGCATCCAACATACATGTGCACATGCTATTTTGGAACCTTGGCAGGTAATTCTGCAGAGGCTGGAACTGCCTTTCTCAGAAGTATCTTTTTCTCCTTTAATTCTGATTTGCCCTTTTCTATGACTTGCCACCTTTTCTCCAGTTCTCGACCTCTTTCTTTTGCCTTCTTTCCCTCACCAGTTCTCTCCTTTCCTACTCTCTTTTTTTTCCTCCCAGACCATTCCTTTGGTCTCTACCTCCTTTTTCCCTCTTGTTCTGGGTGAGCTAACCTCAACTTCACTCTCTCATAGTCCCTGGCCTTCTCATCTACTTCACCCTTAGCTTTCTGATGCACCAACTGTAAGTTCTGGGTCTCTACTTTGCTTGACCTACCCAAGGGCATGATATCTGTAGTCGGTGGTACTCTAGAAAACAGGGTTGCAGGCCATCTCGGGGAAACCACACAATGCAAATTTAGGGACACACTCAGGATGTGTCAGCGGAAATCCTCTGTTAAAGGACTGAGGGGCATATTAGCAAGGGCTGGTGAGAATATTGTCGCAGCTTTAGCATCCGTTTTTGGGCAAAAAGCGGCGATAATATTATCGCTCTATCTACAAGAACAAGCTAGCTCGTGTTTCCTTGCATTAGCGCCCGGTTTCTTGCCGCCTTGCCTCGCATCCCTAATGAGATGCAAGGTGGGCGCACCTCGTGAAACTTCATTGTGAAATAACGCTAACGGGGCTACGTGATATTTACAACGCAGCCCCATCCGGAATTGCGATATTATTTTTAGCGATAACTCGCCCTTAACGCTGCATCCAGACATCTGCAAAAAAAATGAGTTATGAACATTTTACATTGGGGTGGATTATGGTGAAAGCACCACAGGGTCGTATCAGCAATGTTATCTCATTATTCATGAGATCAACGCTGGTTTTCCAGCGATGTTTTCGCCATTTCCCCCTATCGCTGGAATTTTATTGCCCTGGAGAAACACGTTGTTAACGCGGAAACTGGATGATAAATTCCAGCTATAGACGGCGATAAATGAAAAAGTGCTAAGTGCGCTTTGCGATATTTATCGCAGTATATTGTTGATATGACCCTGAATGAGCCCGATGACCCAGTACTCCATCTTTTGGTTCCTAAAATGGATCTCTACCAGTCCTGGATCCCAGCAACTTTTTGATTACTCTTAGGCATACCCAGTCCTTGGTCAGCTCAGTGAAGCAGCTTGGAACTGTAGCAAAATAGAAAGGTTTAGGTCCCACTTTTGTACATGATTTCCACACAGAGGATTTGGATCTGCTGTCGCAGTTTAGGAACCTGTTTGGGGTGGTTCACTTTCCTAAATTCATCTTCTTGCTGCAGTGCAGAAAATTCTTCCTTCCAGATGTTGACTCACATCATGTAGTGGTGATTCTGGCTTCAAGCATGAGCATTCACAATAGGCATAATAAGTATGAAGTTCTGCACCTCATGTCATCAGCCTTCCTAGTCTGGCCAGTCAAAGGAAGCCAAAAGGTGCAGGTCCTCCTGAGAAACGTCTCCTTCTCGTAACAACCGAATCTCTCCCAATACCCCACTATCAACAAATAGCAGTGCTCAAGAAAGTGTAATAAGGAAGCTCCTGCCAAAATCGATTTTATAGAATTTCTGCGGGCAGCCATGTGTCCAACCCTTAATGCTCCAGTACGTAGCGCTATACTATCTAGGTCAGGAATGCAGGAAAATCACTTCCACTGCCTGGGGAGGCTATATCACTACCTCTATCGTATTGCATGTGAAAACAAGAAGAAATCCCAAATAGAGCCCTTGCCTTTAGCATATGTACTCTCACTAACAACATAACAAACATTCACACTTATTTCACTGCTCTAATACTCCATTATCCTTCTCAATCCAAATAACTGACTAACATATCCACCAATCAAATGACCTTCATATTTTCATAATACTAATTCACCACTAATCCTTTATGGGTTACGAAGTATTGTGCTACTTGACGAAAAAGCACTTCAACACCCCATCAAAGGTAGCAAGCGCTATATAAATGCAAACCTTTTCCCCTCTTCTATCCCTCTACTATCCTTCACCAACCAAATAACTGACTAACATATCAACCACTCAAATTACTTTTTTCACTACACTAATTCAGCGCTAATCCTTTATGGGTTCCAGAGTGGCGAGCTACTCGCTGAAAAGGTGCTTCGACACCTCGTATGGGGTAGTTAGCACTATATAAATGCAATTACAATTACAATTGTACATAGAAAAAATCCGCAAAAATTAAACTTATAGAGAACATTTCTGCAAATAATAGTCATGGTGCATAGAAAAGCTTTTGCAGAAGGTATTTTAAAGAGTAAAATCATGGATACATGTTCCAGCATGGATTGGTTAGATTAGCATGTAAAATATCCAGATATGCATTATAAAATGTCTCATAGTGTGGGGAAAGAAGCATCACTTAAAACCTTGAATAACTTTGCTGGTGAAAAAATGTAACACAATCCTACTTTTATCACATGTTTTTGAAATTCAGCAGTGATGCTTCAGAGTTGTCATTAATTTCAAGCCATTGCAGAACATTTTATGGGTAGCTCTGCCACTTAGAGGAGCATTATAACTTGATGGTTCCATTGTGGCAATCGTTATTTCATCTTCATTTTTGCTTCTGAAAATATTTTCAAAGTTCTCAAGTAAGTAGCTTCACTTTGAAGAGTTGGTAACCTCACTGGGTAGCACCAGAGCTTTGTACGATGTGAAAACCTCGGTTTAAATCACAGCTAACCCTTTAGGCTTTCATCTTATTTTTTCAGAAGGAGCTTTTCAAAGATCATGACATATTTTCAAACCTCTCTTTGCCTGTAAGGAAAACCTATTTGGCTGGACTCACATCTTTATCAAATATTTGTGGCAGACCTTGTCATTTTAGTTCAAATCCTACCAACATCAATTGGCATTGTACATGCTACTTATTTGTCTATTATTGTTTATGTTATGTTTCTATATTTGATGGTTTATTGTGTCTGCAGCAGGAAATCATTTCAAATACAAGTGATTTATCGATGAGAGTCCTTAACTGAAAGGATAACACAATTTTGCAATTTGGGTGGGCTTCAAATCTCTGTTAAATAAAAAAGATCCATCAGCAAAACTCTATTCAGAATTTATTTTTATTTGCCAAAGATACTTTAATGGCCATAAATTTTTTATCTTTGACTTCAAGAAACTATATCTAAGCTTAATTTTATAAAATGTATATATGTGAACAATCGCTCAGGTGCTGATAGTGACATTACTATTAATAGAATGTTAAGAATGATGAATTATATGTACATTTTCAGTTTGTCTTTAAGTATGTATCACATTGTCTTTGTTCCCTTCTTTGTCCTCTCCTATCCCTATAGTGAATTTAATACATTGTACTCACTGTTCTTTTTCATCAGTTATTAACCATTGCCTCTCCATTCTGAATCACTCTTTCTTACTCATAAGAGGCCCATATTCATACATGCTTTTTTGCATGTAAAGTTGTATACCAGTAGTATTACTACTTAAAAATAAAATTAACAAACCTATGGGTGATGACCCTCATTTACAACTCTCCTTTCTTTTCTGTGTGGAGATATCCACTAAAGTGGCAAAGATCTCTTCACACAAAGCATATTATTTTTTAATAAATGAGGGCGGAACCAAGCGGAGTGGTGAGCAAATGGGTAATAATTATATAAAAACAGATGGGTTTAGGGGAAACTAAGGAGGGGTTTGGGATGGACATGCTAATGCACATCCGCATAAAAGTAAGACATTTTCAATTCACAAAATACATTTCAAAAGTTACTGCAACCCGATTCGTGTCAAAACACAATTAAATTTACTACAGCCAGCCTTGCAATAAGTCAAGCACCAGACGGGGCCAACCAATGGTAATGTAGCACACTCCCATATACAACAATGGAAGCAGGCACTGAAAGAGCTGAAAATTATAAAAAAAATATTAGAAAGGTCGGAACACTTTTTAAATTATTGTTTAAAACGTACATCTATACATCAAAATAACACATTGAAATAATTTTATTTTGTTTACAATTTTTTTTGAGGAGTTATACATTTTAATTTTATTAAGTTTACATCAATAGTAATTACTTTGAATACGTTTAAAATAAAAGTGTGCTGTGGTACCTTTATACTGGTTACTTCATTTATGGCAGACTAACGGGGTGCAAACATGTCTACACCTAGGCGTAAATCTTCACTTGAAAATGGTGAATAGCCAAAAAGGGTAGTATTAGTCCTAGATGAAGGAGTAGAGCCACACATGGCTAGATCTACACAGGTAAATTTCCCTTTGTGAATCAGGCCTGTCAGGGACCCATCCTAACCAGGCCCTATGTTCGTAGAGACAGTGGAATTCTAATCCATAGAGGAACTCTGATAATTTAATTAATGCCAAAGCCATTTCATTTGAATAGATTGAAAAAGAATAGTAAATAAGGGTTCGTAGTACTGCCACTGCATACTCCATTATATTCGACAGACTTAGAAATTTCGAACAAAAATGAAAACACATTTAATTTATCGATTTCCAGTTAAAGTTATTTAAACGCCAGTCTCTTAAAGAGAACGTTATCCAGACACATCATGGGCATACAACCACAACTGATTACATAAAAAAGAAGAAGGTATCCAGGGTTTAAGAAACTTTGTGTGGAGTAGTGATACCCATCTGAAAACTCAAAGCACAAAGTTGGTCCCATCTTTTACATTACTTCTTGTTGGTTTCACAGATATTTTAATCAGATAGCGTTTGTGGAAAGATTTACTTATAACGTAAACATGACATGATCTCTATTTGTTACTTTTTCCTAGTTATACGCATTAGGGCATATTTGCAAGTCCCTAACACCACCGGAGCATCACTGTTTGATGCTTCGGTGGCACTCAATGCAAGTCCATATTTACAAGGACGCACTAAGACATTTTACGTGGCTTAACATGGCCTTGTAAATTTGGCCCTCTACAATACAGTTTTCTGCATCAGAGAGGCGTCCAATGGATGTTGCTGTGGGTGTTCCTAGCCACACCTGCTCCAGATTTGCAAGGATCCGTAAATCTGAGGCAGCACTAAAAACTAATGCCTTTCAAAATGAGGAAATAATGTGGTGCAAACAGCAGAAATGCTTTTATTTCTTCTTGTTTTTTGCTCAAATGCCATCATTAATTGTTTTTGTGCCGGAAAGAATAGGGCATTATTACTAAATTTAAATAATGTTATTTCCCTCTAGGAAGCAGCTAAAACGTTTATTCTCTTTATAAAATATTCATTAAAAGTCCAATTCATTGGTAAAGTTGTATTTGTAATAAATTTGTAAAAAATATTTTAGAAAATGGAATTCTAAAAAGTCCCCTTTAACCTGCATAAAGCCTCTAGAAGCCAATTTGCATGAGCTTCCAACTGTCACCTAGTATAAGAATAGCTCCTTGATGAGGTGTGAACATGCTCCCAAAACTGAGTTAAAGGCATTGGGTGTGGGGAGATTTTATGTTCCTCTGACAGAATGACTATCTGAGTGGTGCCCAGGAGCTTAATTAACCTCCAAGAGACCTACCCTATCACAGGAAGATGAAGTTAGCACCTGGGCTTTCCCTCTTCCTTTGTCTTACTAACCACTCAGGCATCAGGCCCAGTTAGAGAGGAGCTGCCCTCAGAATCAGTTTTGAGTGACCATGGAGGAAAGGTTGCTCATTTCCCTTGCCTCAACTCTAGGGTGGAAATAGGAGTTCTGCACAGAAGCGTTCTGATATTTTAGGGCCTGATTACAATGTCAGTCGAAAAATCTCCTACTGCTAGTCTGAGGCTTTCTGACTGACATTATAGGTTTATACTATGACCACCATATTACAATGGTGGCGGTCAGAGTTTAAACTGGCCGTAGAATCCAACTCAGTTTCGATGGGCTCAAAGAGCCTGTCGGCCAGTCGGAAGGGCCTCATAATCCCTTAGGGACAGCGTCTCCCCCGTTGGGATTATGATGGCACTTTCCGACAGCAGTTCCATGTCGGCCTTTCCGACATGGAACTGCTGTTGGATAGTGTCTTTGGGGACCCCTTAGCAGGGTCCCTTCCCCCCTGGCACACTGCATTTGGCCCTGGGGGGCAACTCTGGTGCCCCCTTCACATCCCTTCACCAAGTGGCAAGCACCTTACGATGTAGGTATGCTTCAAAACCTCAGTTTTTTTATGTAAGCTTGCGCTGGGGGCGGTTTCAGCCCGCTGCACAAGCTTTTTTTTAGGAAATGGGAGTTTGTGACAGCACTGTGTGCAGCCCCATACTAATTGTGCTGTCGGAACCACCGACCTGAGGTTGGTTGGTTCCCCATCCGCAACGATGTCGGCTGGAGGCAACTCTGACCAACATCGTAATCAGGGTCATAGTGTTAGTTAGAGAGGGGCACGTTGGGTTTGTTTGCAGGAAGGTTCACATGAATTACTGCTAACATTGGTATAGTTACCCCTGAAAACATTTTCCCTATTGGGTAGGGAGGGGCCAGGAGTCTCCCTGACCGACAGACTAGTGGCATTTGTAAATGTAGCACCCCTGGGTACCCTATTTAGAACACTTCTGGACCTGCCGAAGACAAAAGAAAGATTGCACCTGCTGTTGAGACCTGTGAAGAGAACCCTGGGATCTGGACCTGTTTCCACTTGTACCCAGGATTAAGAAGTAGACTCCAAGGGTCAGCTGGCTCCTATTAGGTTACAGGCACACAAAAGCTGCAGGAAACCTACTTTTCTAAAAAGCCCAGCTAACCAGTTTCAACTCGACCTGCCCTGGACCTTCTTTGTGGGTTCTGTTAAAGTGAGTCCTGATGCGGAGTGCTGTTCCTAGAGTCCTGGAACTCTTTGATGGTGTTGGAATGTACTTATCCTACCATAACCTAAAAATGTGGGACATAGAAATGTTTTTCAAATTTTTTGCCTAGAGAACCATTGTTGGACCAGAACCAGTCATCCAGCGGATCCGCTGAGAGTGCATCACCAGTGGCCCTTTCTTCTCCATAGCTTTTAGTATGTTCCTCTCTGTAGCAGGAAATCCATTTTAGCGGCCCGATTCCAATGACCATTGCAATCATGTTGAACCATATTTAGTCACAGCCTGAAACCTTGCTCTGCTGCGGAAATCCGACTTTCAGAAAAGAGTCTAAGTCAGAAGCTAGAAAGCTTCCCCGGGTCTGACATTGACTGCTTCCTGGGCCTAAACTGTGTATGTTTCTTACTCTGAGATTTTTCTGTCTTCATCGATGTCTTCACTGGCACTTTGTCCTTCACTAATTCACCTCCAAATAGCCCATCTTTGGATCCAGCCTGCAGTCTTGTCCTGCTGAGGACTCCTCCTTCTAGGACATTTTTTAAGTGAGAAGGTAACTTCCCAACCAGAACCAATCCAACATGTGTGTTCAACCCAAACGCCATCCATCGCATTCTGCCTTCAACCTTACACTTGTCCTTGTCTACTGTGACCATTTGCCTGCAGTCCGTTCTCTTTTCATGCTTGTTAGCTCTATTTTTATTTATAAATTTACAAATTCATATCTCCAGTTCCCCTTATTAAATCTTTTTGTTTTGGTGTCATTGTGTTCATTAAAATATTCTCTATTTTTTTTAATTGGGGTTGGATTTTTTATTATGTTGTATTATTGATTTGTTACCTGGTTTGGTACTTCTAAAAGCTTTACACATTTTATTGCATTAAGCTTGTATGGTGTGCATAGCTACCAGAGGTTGAGGTCAGATTTAAATTACTGAAACTTTAACTGGATTTCGCAATAATAGTGACATTATTACTTGTGATTGACTTACATTCCCCTCAAATAATAATTCACTTTCTCACATTAACCCAATTCCTCTCCTCATCATTACCCTTACCACAGTCCTAACATCCATCCAGCTCCTACCAAATCATCTTTCATTAAACCATTCCTTACTATAATCGTAAACTAACCTCTAAAGTTAACCTAATACTAAACCAATCCCTTACATCATCAGTAATTCTTTCAAAAGTTTATCCCTACACTAAGCATAAACTGTACTCTTAACTTACCTTTCATCATTTCTCACACAATACTTTACTCTTATCTCCAACCAGAAACATAACTTAACCCTAGAACTAAACTTCTCCCTAAACAAAATCCTTACAACAATGCTAATACATTCATTTCTCATGTTGTTTAACTATTTGTATATTTTGCTTTTTGCAGGATAACTTTCAGTTTTATACTTTTTTTCTCTACTTTAACTATTATGTCAAATTTCAAACCACTTATCAGTGCTTAGTATAGTAATGAAAATCATGATTAATTACTATTATTGTTATTTTCATTATCATTAATATTATTTTTCGCGCCTCCCAGTATTTTAGGCTACAAGTGCCATGATGTCTTTTTGGTGATAAGTGCACTTTATAAATACAAATAAAAATACAATAATTAATATAAGTGCTCATTTAACAACAAAAATAATAATAACATCAACCACAATAATAAGTGTTATCATCAGTATTGTTATTGTTAATAATAATAATAATAACATTATTATTAGTGTTATTATTATTATTATTATTATTATTATTATTATTATTATTATTATTATTATTTTTATTATTAATATTGGTTTGGTTGGAATAATTTCAATGGCATTAATCCCTTTAATTAATATCAAGGATTACTTGATTGCAAACAGTTCTTTCAGGAAAGTTGTTTGACATCTCGAAATACTGAAACTAATTTCATTTGTGTCTCTACCTGAAGTGAAGCTAATACGTTTTTTGCTAGTTTCTGAATTGGATGGAGAACAGTGCAGACCTTTTAAGAATTCAAGTTGGTTTCATGAAGATATTTCAATCTATCTTGAAAGTGTCAAGTTGTCAGTGCTAATGCTCCATAAATTAAGTCTTGAATTTTAGCATAAGTGTTGGATGAAGGACCAAAATTTGCATTTAATTGGAGTACAGTTTGTTAAAGTTATTAACATCTACTTAAATATTCTGCCATTGAAATAGCAATTATTAAGGACCATGAAAAAATGGAGTTAGTTAAAAACAGTTTTTGGACTTCTTTGGAATTGTTATTTAAATCCCCAAAAAGTTGCAATTTTTATGGTAAGCTAAATTAAGAAAATACATGTTTTTGGAAGTGTTCACATTAAATGAAAAACTGCTTTAGATGCTTTAAATTGTTATAAACACCTGGAAGTGTTTGTGAGATTGATTTAAAAAGTGGAACCTGTTAGTTAAATAATTGTTGACACGAAAAATTAGTTGATAAAAAGGGCGGATAGAGTTTGTTCAAGCAAAGTTGGAATAGTTAGTTAAAAAACTTAAAAAAGATAATGGGCCAGATGTAGGTGGCCGATTACCGGTCAGTAACGGCCGAAATCGGCTGTTATCGACCGGTAATAGACCTTTCCTATGTAGGGAGCATATTTACCGATTCAGTAAATAACGAATCAGTATTTACCGATTCGATATTTACCGAATCATCATTTACCGATTCAGTATTTACCGAATCGGTAAATGAAATGTAGGAAGCACTTCAAACAGTGCTTCTGGGCTTAAAGGATTCATTATTTACCACCAACTATTAGTGGGTGGTAAATAACTAATTCCTCTGTGAATGCAAATATGTGCATTTACACCTTTGCCATGTGACAGACATACATGCCCTGCCACATGTGCACACAAGCACTAATCAGGGGTTTCAACAGGGTGTCAAAGTGAAACCCTGCCACCCTTGACTTTTATCCCAATTTTACCGAATCGGTATTTACCGATTCGGTAAATGACATTCATTCCTATGGACCTCCAGGCCATAGGAATGAATGGCAAATACCGAATCGGTAATTACCGATTCGGTAAATACCCAATCTTAACGATTCGGTATTTTTCACCGAATATTTACCCACATAGCATTTACCGATTTGAAAATACCGAATCGGTAAAATTCTGCATTTTCGAATTGGTAAATTTAAATTACCTACATCTAGCCCTAAGTGACTTAATTTGAGTTTGACAGAGAGGCTGATGCAGCATAAACATGGCTGATGTCACGTCAACTGAATTTCAAGTGCATTATAGCCTGTGGCAGTTGTACGACAGCAGATAAGATATCCGCCATGTTTTGATCGAGTATCCTATCTGCCAAACTCTAAAGTGGCTACAAGTTTTTTTTAAAGTTTCAATTAGTTCAAAACCCTTTTAAAAAATGATCCAAAAATATGGATTTCAGAAATGTTTTGGTTACTTTTTAAATAGGCTGGAATTAGTTAGATAATTGCTCATATCATTAAAGTGGCATTATATATTTTGACTCGATTTGGCATTCAGCTATTGAAACAAGCCTGTTACAAAGATGACAGCAACTAAGAATGTTTGTTTTAGAATTTTAAAATGTTGGAAGTTATATTTGTAACGCTTTTAGGAAATGATTGAATGATTTCTAAAGTACAAATTAGCAAGAACATTTTTTGGAACTACTTCAAAACAGTTGTATAGTATGGTGCAGCATTTGGAAATATACATTTATTTATAAGAGATTTACTTACACAAACATCTATAAGATATTTTGTGGAGGATACTCATGAATGTTTAATGAAGAAACATTCAACATTTGCTTTGCGGGTGTGAAATGTAACATACAAGGACTGAAGCATAAGTTGCGTAGTACATAAGAAGTTGAACTTACTTGCGCATTTACCTTGGTAAAAGGCATCAGTAACGATATTCCACTCAATTTCAACACCTTTATCAAGAAGGTACTATAAATAGCAGCAATATATCCGAGAAATGGCCTAGATATCGAATACTGGGGTCAATGTGTAATTTCGATCTATGCAATTCTGTCAGTATAGTTATCAAAGGGAAGGGCTTCTGCTAAATGTGCGAAACAACGCCCCGAATCTAAGAAGAGAAAATTTTCTTCTTGATTCTCCTCACTCACCAAGGGTTACCCCTAGGTGATATGCTTCATCAACGGAGCCATCCCAGAAAGCTACTGACTGGGGCGTGATGCAACTTGTGGAACTATGTAGGATCACATTATGTGAAAAAATTAGTAGTGCAGTGTATGGGGGAGTGGTGATGGTGATGGTAAAAATACCTAGCTAGTGAGTGATTCATTTATTCCTGCTCCTAGTTTGTATGGATAAAAAAGGGTTAATAATAGGGAGGAAGTATAACTGTTATGTGTATAATTTCCCTAGTATTTGGTCAACATATTTCGAGGTGTCCCCTAAACCTCTTCTTCAGGACCACATGGGGACCAGCCCCATGCGTACCACTCCGAGAGAAAAACAATCCTATCCTAAAGAAATAATATAATAAAGAACCGGTGCACACCTAATGTGTGAGCACCAAAATTAAATTCATATGGTTGAAATTAGACTCGTAATATCTGTTCAAAGAGATAAAGTGACAAAGAGATTAGTACATATTGTCTGCCCACCTTTCACGAGGGCAGGTCAAAACTGTGTGCAGTGCTTAAATCAATGCTTTACTCTATAGTTTTTGTTGGTGCCCTTAGTAGTAGAATTTATAAGTAGTGCTTGTTTCCATTGGGACACCTTGGAACACATCACTACTCTATTGTGAGAAAGCTTGGTTAATTGTTAAAAACATTGGTAAAAAGAAAGAAACACTTGTGAGCAAACATTACAAAACAAAACAAATATATAAACATACTGTTCACAATTTGTTATAACATACTTTTGTTTTGGCAATGCTATGCCTCATGGACTGCCAGGGTGAAGGGACTTGTAGTATCACTAGAAGAATGTATATACATTATTTAAGTTAAGGGAAGGGCCATGGGTAAAAAACTAAATACTGGTTAGTTATTCCCAATAGCGTGGCCTGGAGGAAAAAAATAATACAAGCGTTTATCAGGGGTCCTGGGTTCCTGTTAGGGAAAACATTTTTTACTTAGCTCAGCACTCCTCCATCAATGACACCTATTAGTACCTGGGGGAACCGCATATTAGTGTGCCTTAAGCCAGATGTTGTTTAAATACTGGTAGAAAAAGCCCAGTCATGCTCACATGTGAGTAAAGACTAGAGCACGGTTGTAACAAAATGGCTGCCTACTTTCGGAACTTTTCCCCCACCATTTTGGAAGGATCATTTTCAGAGTTAGAATTTTCTTTAATTAAATTATTGGCATTGTAAAACTGGGGGATGAGTAAATAATAATTTTTTGTCAGCATTTATTGAAGTGATTACCGCAACTGAAAAAAGACTATGACAAAAAAAGACTATGACGAAAAAAGGCGAGACATGATAGAAAGACTCTAGGCCAAGGTTAATGGGCATTTCATTATTGGCAAGGCTCGAGCGCTATATTGGAAGTAGAGACCAGAAATGGACCACCTCCAATATTTAGTTATAATATTATCAATTGATGTGTAGTTAGTGTGGTATCAACCTGAAAGGAGAAAACTACTCTAAAGGCTATGTTTAATAGCGAGGTAGTAGGATTTAGACTGCTGCTTTTATGTGGTTGTGGATGCGGTCGTTCAGTAATTGGACACCCCGTTGGGGTAGCTGTGCACTTAAGAAATGCCTTAATATTATTAAGTTCCTTGCATAATGCCAATGGAGTTATAAAAACAATTAACATTCTGGGGTCTCATGTGGGAGTTTGTTCGTGGGACCTCTTCTTGAAGGTGATTTTAGAACCGTCCGGTCCTCTCATTTGTGATGTAAATAAAACAGTCCCAGAGTGGTATTGGTATTATTATGTGCTAACACTACCCATTGTATGTTATTTGGGGTGTGTTTCTTTTCATTCAAGTGCGCCGTCATCCTCATGCTTGACCTGCGGCACCCGATGTTGCTACGGTGCTCACATATTCTTGTGCTGACCTTTCTATTAGTCATGCCTACATAGTATAGGTTGCAGCTACATGTGATCATGTATATCATGCCAAATGTGGTGAACTTTCTTAGTTCCCAAGTTGTTCCTGTGTTGAAACTCACCTTCTTCGTGGTAGCAGTTAGGTGGCACAAACTGCAGTTTCCATATGGGTGATGACCTATGGGTAAAGTACTGATTACCTGTTGGTTGTTCTTGAATTGGGATTTTGGGCGAGTGTGTACTAGGATGTCCCTGAGGTTCTTGCCTCTTCTATGTGAGAACATGGGTAGGGGGGAATTCACTTCTCTGAGAATAGTTTCAGTTTCATACCAAGTTTGATTTAGTTCTATTCAGTGGTGTTGGCTGCAGCAGAGCGAAGGTTCTATGGAAGTTTAAAAAAAGGAACATGCCCTTTTTATTTAGGTTTTGCTGAAGCCATCCCGTTAGGGATGCTTTGGCGAGATTAAAGTAAGGGCTTTGAAAAGTACACCCAAAGTGCGGATCGGGTACAGTGCATGTGAGCACAAACACGCGCATTGTGCACAGCTCCCATTTGCCACCAGACACTTCCACTTTCTGCGCGCGTGCCGCGATCCGCCTCTGCTGCCACACGCATTCAGATCACCAGGCTGCACGCCCCCTCACACCCATATGCTTGCTCGCCAATGTCCCTCCCACCCTTCCTTTGACCTCCGCCGCGAGTTCTCACAGGCTCCTCTACGCCCCCTTCCTTTAATGGCCCTACCCAAGCACAGAGTGTGCATTGCTTGTTTCTTTAACCTTTTCAGACAGTAGACAAGAGTTCTCTGTGAGCCGGAACCTCGTTGATTCAATGAACTCGGGGAATATGTTTCACACAAAAACGCTGTGCACATGTGGCTGCATTTCCTAGTGTTTCAGAGTTAGTACTATTTGTTTAATTCAACATCAGAGCTTTGTATGGCAGATTTATTTGTGTATTTTTCATAGTTGTAAACTCCTCCATACTTTCAAGGCTGAGGATATCCGGTTTGATTTCGTTATTTTTTCAACGTTATTTATTCTGCAGCACGAAGCAGCTGAGCTTCCCTACCATTCACTTAATGCATGCTGCATTCCTCTTTAGGGCATGGGGAAAGGGAGGAAGCAGCAGCGCCCCCTCGTGATGTGCAGCACATCGTTGTGCATGACGGGCTTCACTTGTATGCATTAATATTGGCTTTACTGTTCACCGTATATAGGCTTAGCAATATTTATTTTAAAAGTAACATAATCTGTGCAGCAATAATTTCATTCATAAATATTTGTCCGAAGGCGCGATTCTCTCTCGCGTAGAATGAACAGCTCCAGGATGCGCGAGGCTGGAGCGGTGTGTTGCAGTAGCTTTGTCTCTGGTGAGTTCACGACCCTGGTTTCCACTTGTTTTTTAAAGTATCTACTGCAATTAGATTGTCCAGACCTGCGGCTCGACCATCAAACAGCCAGGTTTATGACAGCATTAGGGTGCTAAACTGCCCTTACCGGCCTCATCGGAAATAAATGGGCACTCTTAATGAGGACCTTACACTGCACCTAAGGAGTAAGCTTCTGGTGCCAATGAAATCCTCATTTAAAACCTGGAGCAGCTTCAGAGATTTAAGACTCCAGCAGTCCCAATGAAGACACAGTCCCATTTGAGGTTCACACATTCCATTTTGAGTCCATCTCAGTTCTACTCCACTTTGCCTACGAGAACTGGACCCACGTGACCAGGTCTGGGCTTCTAATGCTGATTCATACAGAAACATCTTGAAATCAAAATTTCGTGGAATATGGTAATATCGCATGTTCACTGTACTACTGCATGTGTGATACCAGGGGCATATTCATCTGTTCAATCCTCGTGGAATTCTTCCAGAATTTGTGGATCACGTAAAGAAGCCTGTGCAATAACACAGATTTCTGTTCTGCTTTTTATTTCTTGCTTCTTTTGTAGTGGTACATATGTACCGCAGTATCTGTACTTCCCACTACAAAATCCTTCAGTGGAATTACCCCCTCAGTTGTAATGGGACCCAGGTATTTGTGCTGTTTGGGATTTTGCGATTCCCTCCTTCCTCCATGTGTCATGGAGCAAGGTATATAGTTTACTTTCACAGTTTATTCCGCCCTGGGTCTACGGAATTACATCACGTCCAACAGAGTATGTCTGAGGCTTGCCATGGTTTCCGACATTGGCCTATCTCCCACCACAAGATGGATGCTGCCGGAGAAGGAAGGAGTCTGTGAGCGGCAGATGTTTCCCATCTTCGCCTGCCACAGCCTGCAAATTAATGCTCTCCCTCTCGGAAACTCTCTGGGACCACTGCCATCCTCCTGTCTTTTAACGTCTGAACCCAGGTTTTTGGAGCTGCAAAGCTCGTGTTTAGGGCCAGTGTCCTTGCACGTGGCAAACTGTGAGTTGTTTTAGCAACATAAGTGCCTGAATCTGTGTGGCCTGGAAAATCGAGTAAAAGAAGCGTTCTTTCTTCAGCTGTCCCGACAACACTGCCCCCTGACCTGCGGGTTCACTAAGTCTTTCTTCATCCTGGAACCTGTCCAGGTTCGAATCTGCTGTCTGCTGTGCACATGAGGCAGGCATAATTTGTAACAAGCATTGAGAAAGCCAATAGGTTACCCCTTTTGAATTTATTAGCATTGCCAATGCTATTTGCTGATAATGTGCAGCATCGGCGTTTTGCAAAATACGTGCATAATTTTTTTTAAAAAGACAGAATCAGTGACTTGGCCACTGTTGTCGGTCATGTCATGCTGTGGGCGCATGCATGCATCACCATGCAGGTATGTACCAAAAAATGACACAAGTGCCATTTTTCTTGTTTTATCACCCCTCTCTCTCTAAACCCCTCTCTCTTTACACTCCTTTCTCTCTCTCTCTCTCTCTCTCTCTCTCTTTCTCTCTCTACACACCCCTCTCTTTCTCTCTTTCTGTCTCTCTCTACACCCCCCTCTCTATACCCCTCTCTCTACACCCCCTCTCTACACCCCTCTCTCCACACCCCTCTCTCTCTACACCCTTCTTTCTCTACACCCCTCTCTCTCTACACCCCTCTCTCTACACCACTGCCTCTCTACACCCCCCTCTCTCTACACCCCCTCTCTACACCCCTCTCTCTCTATATACCCCTCTCTCTACACCCCTCTAGCTACACCCCACTCTCTCTACACCCCCTCTCTCTACACCCCCTCTCTCTCTACACCACTCTCTCTCTACGCCCTCTCTCTAAACCCCTCTCTCTCTACACCACTCTCTCTCTACACCCATCTCTCTCTACACCCCACTCTCTCTACACCCCTCTCTCTCTCTACTCCCCTCTCTCTCTACACCCCTCTCTCTCTACACCCCTCTCTCTCTACACCACTCTCTCGCTACACCTCTCTCTCTACATACCACTCTCCCTCTACACCCCTTTCTCTATCTCTCTCTTTACACCTCTATCTATCTATCGCCCTCACTCTATCTATCTATCTATCTATCTATCTATCTATCTATCTATCTATCTATCTATCTATCTATCTATCTATCTATCTATCTATCTATCTATCTATCTATCTATCTATCTATCTATCTATCTATCTATCTATCGCCCTCACTCTATCTATCTGCCTGTCTATCAATCGCCCTCCCTCTATCTATCTATTGCCCTCCCTCTATCTATCTGTTGCCCTAACTCTATCCATATATCGCACTCACTCTATCTATCCATCGCATCACCACCGCATTACTCAGCACCACTACAGCATCACTCAGGGGCACCACAACATCACTAGGCGCTACCACAGCATCACTGTACGCCATAGCATCACTTGTCGCCACCACAACATCACTCAGTGCCACCACAGCATCAATCTGTGCAACCATTCAACAAGAACTGGTTCAAATATGTTCTCTCAATGTTTCAAGCTTTATTACAAATGTCTCAAAAAGATGTTAATATTTCACTTCTGTTCTTGGATTTTCGTCACAATAAAATACACTGAACATAATCTTCACTAAAGTTATTTACAAAAGTTTAAGCTATTGCCATTATAAATTACAATAACTTTTATTTAAGTATTAATTATTTTTTAAAAAGCCATTGTTATTTGAAATATCAATACATCGAAGTCACGTAAATACAACACATATTGCATTACAAATGCTATAGGTGTCACATTTACGAAAGTTAAAACTATTGGCATTGTAAATGACAAAGCTATTAATTTAGCTATTTTCAAAACCAACGGATAAATACAAAAATTGTCATTTACAATACCAATAGCTCAAACTTTCCTAATGCGAGACCTATTGCATTGGAAATGCGTGTTTACCTTACTACCCACATAGGGATCTGCTTGCTCTTACATTGGAAAGTTTCATGCAGGTTTGATACACGATGCAAAGGGTATATGCAATCAAAAACATCTACATTCATTCAATGAAATAATGGAATCTTCTGCCTCTATCGAATTAGTATGTAATGGGTCCTTGTGGAATGCGGTTTCACCATCACAATGACATCCCCCAAACTGCTCTGCAGACTTTACTATTATGATGACTAATACGGCAAACTAGCAATGAATGACCAAATTATGCAGTAGGTTTATCTAAATTATGCAGCAAGAAAAGGCAAATTTTTGTAGTGTTATTTTCATCCATTTCCGCTAGAAAGTACATTTTTGTACGAATATGCAAATTATTTGGCAAGCGTGGGAGTAAATCAAATATTATATTGTAAACACCAAAGACGTAAACTCGCATAATTTCAATGCTCTTTACCAGAGTAAATTTTTTTTATCAAAAAGTCCGTCATGGAAAGTAAAAAAAAACCATACACATTTTAATTCGAATCAGTGGCCATTGTTACCTGCGCGGTTACAGCTTCAACGAGTTCTCCTTTATACAGACAAAGGGGTTAGTAAAAAAGCCGCAACATAATTTAAAAATACATTTAGAAAGTTTTTCTTTCTTTCAATCAACATTCTCAGCTACATAATGTACATCCATCTTTATGTACCGTTATTCCACCTCCATACAAAGTCTGTTTCTTTTTCAACGTATCCGTTGGCCTGTTTGGGATTATATATGTTCATATGATTGCATAAATATAATGAAAATGCTATCGAACTCTACAATGGATCAATCATGCGCTGGCTTTTGATAATGATATTTCGACTGAGCTCTAATGACGGTCTTGCGCATTAGGCAGGGGTTGGCTAGATTACAAACGTGAGCACCAATGCTTCCATCCAAAGCTTTCATTTCACTCAATCATCGGCTTTGAACTAGACAGGCTCCCTGGAAGGCGCTCTGCAGGATAAAATCGCGCTATTTCAGGATAACGTGCTTCACAATGGAGCTGCTTCTGTGTGTGGTTCCTTTCACATTGACTGTGAACCTTTGCCAGATATCAGCCGAAGAGGAAGCTTGTAAAGACCCTCTTGTGGCAAGAAATACAATTCAAGTGGCAGAAATAAAAAAAACAAGAAAAAAAACTAAGTGAAACGGGTTGCAGTCCCATTCATAGCTCAGGTTATCTGTAAACAGTCCTTATGATGTGAGGTTTTTCCCATCGCGTTTATAATGGTTGAATAGCAGCACCATGTTTACTGTGGGAGGCCCCACTCGGGCCCCAGTGCTCCTGTTTGTGTCTGGCAGTTTGTGCACTCCTTCTCTACTTCTAAGGGATTGATGGATGACCTTTTGTTCGTAATGACATTCAGGGATTTGCTGTTCTCGCCTCTAAGAAAGGGGGTGTTTCGTTTCACAGAAAGAAGCCGTCTCTGCAGGGGATGAGGAAAGTGAAGTGTCACTGCAGCACTTTAGAAATTTATTTTTCCTGTTCAGAAAGATGGATGGACTCTTTCACCCCCCCCCCACCCCCCTCCCCGCGTGCCGGTGCTGGACTACGGAGGACAACGAGTTCAGCCATCAATAGTTTGAGTTATCTAGTGCGTCTTTTTATAGCGTATAATTTTATATAAACATTGCAAATACCATAAAAGTAAAAGTTGTAACTACATAAGCTCGTGATCAGTGTATATGAATACACCATGAACACTCTTATCTAAAATGGCTGTAGACAGCTGCAATGGCCAATTACGGTCAGCAATGCCATATCACGTATCATGGAAGAGTCTTTTACCTTAAGATCGGCTTTAATACTGCACGGGAAGTACTACAACCCCTCACTGCTGCTTCTTTAAGCAGGAGGGAAGTCATAAAACCTGCAACAGCCACCATGACACGATTTTCCCTTTAAACACAGGCTAAAGTTGGGACACTTCTTTAATAAACATATAAATTACACCCTCCTAGATGAACGCTGTTCATTAATAGGTCCACAAGCACAGCGAAGTGTCAGAATTTGCAAAGTTGGTGACATTTCTTGGGAGAGAACATAACAGGGAGTAGACAAGTGGTGTGGGACCTGGGAGGCCAGGCTCCAGGATGCCACCAGGAAGAGGCCCAGTGATACCCTCGATTCAAGGTGAACAGCACTTAGATTGATGCTGAGAAGGTGGTGAGGTAGGTGTCACTGGAGGCAGTAGTCACTAACTGAAGGAGGCTGTGCTGGGCATCACAATATGGAGATTGGTGTGGCTGTTCCATACCTGTGAAATATGGCTTACTACAGTTCTGCCCAGTGTTTACTCAGAGTAGAGAAATTATTGTTGATAAAAGGGCATGACATCATCATATCATGAAATCACCGCTGGTCTGGAACACCTCAAGGCTGCTTTCTCCAGCCCATCTTATGCCCAGTAGTAGCTTCTATCTGAGGAAAGATCTCTTCACCTTTCACTAAAATTAGATTTTCGATCAATTTCCAACTCCCCGGTGTTCAGCCAGTTCGTAGACACCCTGGAGTATCATATTTCACAAAGTGATTCTGACACTGAACAAGGAGTACAGGAAACTTTTTGGAAAGCCACACTTTTGAGAGCAAAAACGGCTGACAAAGGATGGGTTTCTGTGAAACCTCCCACAGAATTATTCGAACGTTTGGATACCCTATACATGTTATTGGGATAGAAAATATTTATTTCAGTTTCGTTGAAAACGTCCTAGAACATATCTCTGGAGATTGTTTTGGACATGTCTGCACAATTGTTGGAAGTAATGCATTCTGCAAAAAAAATTATGGGGCATATTATCAAGATTAGCGATAACATTATCGCCACTTTAGCCGCAGGAAACTGCCGCTAATGAAATGAAATGAAATAAAAAGGGGTTTTATTGAGCGCAACTGCTGCCCTTAGGCGTCCAAGCGCTAGGAAAGAAGGGATAGTGCCTCAAGAAGCAACAGCTTGGAGAAGAGTTCAGTTGGTGAAGAGGAAGGTTTTAAGCTGTTTGCGGAAGGATAGCAGATTGGAATTCGATCTTAGATGTACAGGGAGTGAATTCCACAACTTAGCAGCGTTGAACGTAAAGGATCTTCCTCCTGCTGTTGACCTTTTGATCCGGGGGACTGCCGCTAAAAAATTGTGAGTAGAACGGAGTTGTTTGATGGGGCAGTAAGGGGAGAGAAGGGAATGGTTGATCTTGGGACCGGTTCTCCAGAAGGCTTGATGGGACACGCACAGGGCTTTGAATTTTCTTCTCTCCCTAACGAGGCATATTATCAAGAACTGCGATAAAATCATCACCGCTTTAGCGGCAGAAAACTGCAGCTAAAACGGCCATAATTGGCTTGATAATATGTCCTTGTGAATTCCCATAGCAGCCCAGGTTCTGGTGTTAACCTGGGCTGCTATGGGAATTCACAAGGCCATATTATCAAGCCCATTAACGCCGTTTTAGCTGCAGTTTTCTGCCGCTAAAGCGGCGATGATTTTATTGCAGTTCTTGATAATATGCCCCTATGTTTCTCTAGAAAGATCCATAGAATTCACAAGTATTCCACACGTAGCATTTCAGAGCATTCCAAAAAAATCATATGCTAAGGTATCCTGCTCTCCCTTAACTTGACCCACTCTATGATATATTATACTTGTAGTGCTGAAGCAAAGGCTCCTGAAAGCTTTGTGGGCTTTTCAAGTGCAGAGTATCAGTGTGATGACCTTTGAACTGTAACCGAATGCCTGGTTACAGTAGAGTAACAATTTCACAACTAGACCATAATAAGTACATTATTCACAGGTATTATGGTGTTTTCCCATGCTTTCCAATATATTAGACTTTCATTTTAGTGATTGTTAACCAACAATTGAAGCTATTCAGTTGTGGTTTGCTATGGAAGTTAGTTCTGATGAAAGTACATGACATCATGGCATGATTAAATAGCTTTTGTCTGAAGCTCACTCTCCGACTCTGAGCCTCGGCTTGTGGCCTAGTAGCAGCGAGATTTGTCTCGGCCACAGCAGTCCTAGTTTCCAGGTCCATGAGTCGATCCCCAATAATGTTGCATACCTTGATGAGTTTCCTGGCCACCCCTTGGACTTTTCTCAATACGTTTTGAGCCTTGCGGCTATCTTGATGCGTTTCTTCCCGGTGCATTGAGACTGCCTTGTAGATGGGGTCTAGTGTACGGGAATCAGAGCAGCCTGTCCCCTGTAGAGGCGCAGAAGGGGAGCCAGCCAGGCTCTCTGTAGGTGTGTAATCCCATACTAAATATTTGCCCTGTGAGGATCGCTGGGCAGTTTTTTTTGCTTATCTTACGCTCTGTAAAAGTGCTGCCACTTTTACCCTCTTCTGGTTTTCTGCCACTCTCACTAAAGCTGGTAACAGTATCAGATCCATTCATTGACCACTCAGCTGCATCAGACAGCGAGAAAAAACAGTCGCTTGGTTCCTTTTCTGGTTCGAGTTTGCCATCCTCGAACCCCCCACCCCTGCTGCAGCTGAGCATTGTTGAGCTCGAGGCTAGATCTTTAGCCTGACCATTTGGTACATAAATTGAGGGGTCAACTGAATTATAGTTGTGCATTTCAAGTAGCCATTAGCTCTGAGGTGCAAAACTTAGATTGCCCCTTGCGGGTGTCGCAGCAGCATCTTTGGCCCCGCTGTATAATCAGAGTCCTCCATGATTCCATGATTGCAGAGAGCTCTCCACCTGAATGTAAGGTATTGCCATCAATGTTAGTGTTAGTAATCTCCTTTACCGATTAACTGCCCGACTTTCCCTTAGCTAAAACAGGGGCTGGGTGAGGGGATCTGCCGACATACCTTCATCATGATGTGTAGCAGAGGCCTCTGCCACCAAGGTTCTACTATCCTGAGCCCGAGGGCTGGACACTTCCTGCAGCACATCCTGCGGCCTTGGTAGGTCTGAATCTTCGGGCTACAGCTGCTCTGCTTCACCTCCTCCAGTCATTCCGCACGTTTCCTGGTCCCGTTTCAGGGCCTACCCCTTCAGGAGGTCAACCACGGTAGGACTAGCCAGACGTGAGCTACTGGCAGTCCTGCCTCTCCCCCCTCCTCTCCGACTCCGCTTCCTGGACAGAAGATCACGTTGCCCGGCCGCGGGATCAGCACAATACCTTCGTCCCCCTGCCCCTGCAGACCAGGGCCCGCCTGCAAAGAGAGACAGGTCGCCTTTGCCTTCTGAGCTCCACCAATGGTCTTGGGCCCCATTCCTGAAGCAGACGTCGATACCTCAGCTCGGCAGAGGGAACAGTCTGAGTGGCTGAGGACAACCGCCGCCAAACACCTGAAGGCAGAGAGACCCCTCAAAATCAGTACCACTCGCAAGCAGGTCCCAGAGACATTGGAGCAGCCACGGCATCCTCCAAGGTTAGTACATTTGTAGAGAATAGCCACAGGTCAGCGTGCGGCTGCTGTTGGCCAGCTACGCAACTGCTATCTTGCTTCCCTCAGTCGCTTTGGAAATGCTTTCAATGGCTGAATGATAGGGTGAAACGGACAAGGGTGGCAGAGTTTTCGAGGTCAATATCCTCAGATGTTAACTGAATGCAGGAGATGCATATCCCCGGGGATAGAAGGGAGCTGATCGTAGTCAGGGGATATGGTTTGTTGGCTTGCTCCTCACAGAGCTCGAGGTAGGATTCTCAATCTGTGAAATGTATGGGTCAAATCAAGATGACCCGAAGATACTTGAGGACGCCGAAGGCGCACCAAAGGCAAGTCCATCTGCGCCCATCCATGACCCGACCACGACCAGCACCAGGGACCCTGGATCTCCAACCATCTGCCGCTATGACTCAGCTGCCCTCCCTGCACTGAACCCCGGAAGAAATGACAACTGTCAGCCATCCACGCTGAACACCACCCATTGCCAATTCTCCTGTGGGCACTCCCGACAATCCTTCACCTTCCACAGCACTCCCATGACCGCCGCACCCAGGCCGGGCCCTGAAGGGCATCCTCCTCAACGTGCGCTGTTGCACATACTTTCCATAAAGATCTGGGACCTACTCGACACCCACTCACCAGACATCACCTTCTTCACGAAAACCTAGACCAATGCCTCCTCTGCCCCCACATGACCACCGCCATCCCTGACAGATACAAGATCCAGACGAAGGACAACCACACTGCCCAGGAGAAGGACTCGTCATCGCCCACAAGAGCTCCCTCTGACTCTCCACCTCCAGCACGAGGAACTCCTTCTCCACCACCAAACACCTTCACTTCCAGATCCAGACCAGCCCTAGAACCACACTTCTTTGCACCCTTGCATCCAGACCCCCTGGGCCTCGTGCTTCTTTTGCTACTACCATGGCTGACCTCATCACATCCCATGCCATCGCCTCCATGGAAAACATGCTCATTGGAGACCTGAACTTCCACCTCGAGAACCACAGCAACCCTGATCCACCGCCCTCCTGGACAACCTCACCACCCTCCAACTGAAGCAGCTCATCACCACCCGCACCTACAAGGCAGGACATACCCTCGACCCCATCTTCGCAGGAGGGACCAACATAATCTTCAGACACACCTCGCAGCCCTTCTGAACAGACCACCACTGCGTACACTTCTCTTTCACCACCACCACCGCTCACAAGCCCACTCTGCACCGCCAAAAAGAAATTGGAGCAAAGTCACAGAGGAGCACCTCAACTCCACCCTGATCCAGGACTTCCCCTCCACCACGACCAATGCCAACGCTGAAGCCAAGGGGTGCACAGACAAGCTTGCACCCCTCCGCAACCCTCATAAAGAACACCCCTGAAGGCCACCTGGTCAACCACCAACCTCCAAGAAGCTAGACGCTCCTGCAGACATCTCGAAAAACAATGGAGAAAAAGCAAAAACCACAGAAGACCAAACCACTGACAAGAAAGCCATGACAGAATACCATCAACTCACGAGATCCACCAAGAGGACCTTCATCCGGAACAAAATCCTCACCAACTCCGGTAAACTCAAAGAAACTATTCAACATCATCCAGCAGTTCACCAAACCCCCCAGCCAAGCCACGGACGTCACACCCTCCCAGAACCTCTGCAACAAGCTCGGGTCCTACTTCCACCTGAAAATCAAGGCCCTCTATGACAACTTCAGCGAACAGTGTCCAGAAACCTCCCCCCCTCTGGCGATGACAGCCAGCCCACCATTACCACCTGAACACCGGTCACCACCAAAGACACCACCACGACCATGAAGAGCACCCACTCAGGAGCCCCCACAGACCCCTGCCTGCCACACATCATCCACAGAACCACCACCACGATAGCACCCGAGCTATGCCGCATCATCAACGCTAGCCTCACATCCGGCATCTTCCCTGATGACTGGAAGCAGAAAGCTGTAAAGCCCCTCCTCAAGAAACCCTCGATAGACCCGTTGGACCTGAAAAACTACCATCCCATTTCTCTCCTTCCCTTCACAGCCAAAGAAATTTGTCAACGCCCAGCTGATGACCTTCATCAAAGAGAACGTCATTCTCGACTCTTCCCAGTCCGGCTACCGCAGCAACCACAGCACAGAGATCGCTCTCCTTGCCGCAATCGACAACATCTGCACACTCCTCGACCAGGGCCACTGTGTGGCCCTCACCCTGCTAGACCTCTGCGCAGCCTTCAACACCGTCTCCCACCTGACTCTCGCAACCAGACTTCACGATGTTGGCATACGGGTAACCGCCCTCTACTGGATCCGCTCCTTTCTCACCAGCAGAACTCAATGGATCAGACTCCCACCCTTCCTCTCTGAACCCACAGAAATCAACTGCGGAGTAACACAAGGATCATCGCTCAGCCCCATGCTCTTCAACATCTACATGGCCCCCCTCGTTGCCATTGTCAGACAGCATGGACTTAGCATAGTATCCGACGCCGATGACACCCACTTCATACTCTCCCTCATGAAGAACCCCAAAGACACCAGACTCAGCTTCCAGGAAGGAATGAAAGATGTCACAGCCTGGATGAACAGCAGCTGACTAAAGCTCAACTCAGAGATGACAGAGGTCCTTGTCCTCGGATGCTCCCCCACTGCCTGGGAAAACACCTGGAGGCCCTCATCTCCCCGAAACCCACCCACCCCAATGGACAAGGCCCCAAACCTCAGCGTCATTCACAACAACTTCACCATGACTTGCCAGATCGACGTCGTCACCTCCACCAACTTCAACTCCCTCCGCATCCTACCCAAGACCTTTAAGTGGACCCCCCAAAGCCAGGAAGACCGTCACCCACTCACTCATAACTAGTATCCTGGACTACAGACACCCTCTACCCTGGAATCAACAAATTCCTGCTACACAAACTCCATACCATCCAGAACTCCGTGGCCAGACTCATCCTCAGTACCCCTCGACATGAGCACATGACCCAACACCTACGAGCCCTCCACTGGCTCCCTGTTGAGAAGAGAGTAACCTTCAAGCTACTCACCCACGCCTACAATTCCCTCCACAACATCGGACCCACAAACCTCAACGAAAAGAGTCTCTTTCGATCTACCTATCAGAAACCTCCACTCCACCGACCTCGCCCTAGAAGAAACCCTGAGCAGCCAGAGAACCAGAGCGGGTGGAAGGGCATTCTCCTACGTCGCAGCCAAGGCCTGGAACGAACTCCCTGTCAACATCAGATGCACCCTCCACAATCCTTCAGGAAGAGCCTCAAGGCCTGGCTTTTCGGCTGACCTGGAGCTGCCCCCCCCAGCGCCTTGAGACCCTCAAGGGTGAATAGCACACCTTAAAATTCCCTAATTAATTGATTGAGGATCTCGAGTTTGAATTAGCACCTTCGCCACATAATGGTTATCTGCGGAGACCTCAATATTCATCAAGCTGTTGGAGCCCAGCAAGCACAGCATTATCAAGGAAAAAAACTCGAGTATACAGGCCTCTAACATCCCTCATGGATAGTCATGGTCTAGTAGATGTATGGAACTATAAGCACCCTAATGATCCAGGCTACACCTATTAATCCTGCCCCACAAGAAATATGTAAAAAAAAATCTTAACTACAACTGGCTTGTTCAGTAAATCTGAAATTAGGAGGCTCCAGAAGGTAATCTCGGATCATAGCCCCCTGGTTCTGGAGATTGAAGAGGAAAGCAGTTGCTAAATGTGGACTTTCAATAGGAAGCCGTTTGCAAACGCAGCCTTTGTCAAGCTTATTAGGAATTGTACTCAGGGGTTCTTCGGCAGCAATAGGTATAGTGCTCCTCGAGGCATAGTTTGGGATGCCTTTAAGTCTGGCTAGAGAGGTGAGATTATCAGCTTTGTTGTCCAGGGGAGGAGGTGGCTCCAGGTTGAGAAAGAAAGCCTGGTGAGGGAATTGACAGAAGCTGAGCAGGAACATGTGATGCAGATAGCACAAGGGCAAGTGGTTGCCCGAACCCAGTTTAAAATCATTACCCTAAAAGCAGAAATTAACAGCTGGTTAGAACGGCTGAGGAATTTCAAACCCATAGGAATGGAATATATGAATATGAAGAGTCAGAAAGAAGCTAGAAATAGGGTATCCTCAACTCAGAAAGATGGAAAAATGTATATAGACTAGTGATATTCTTGGTATAGTTCAAGAATTCTATCCGCCTTTATCTAAGGTGGATGGTGGGCCATGTTTGGATATCCTCTCATGCAGTATTAGAGGGGGATCTTGGGGCTGTTCTAGACCAACCTGCTAGGGATAAGTTAGAAGCAGAAATAACACTGGAAGAGATCCAGGAAGCCCTGTAGCACTTGCCGTAGGGGAAAGCTGCCGGACCTGATAAAGTACCCCCTGAATTTAACAAGGCATTTCAACTTCAGCTAGCTCCTATTTTATTAGATCTGTTTCTGGGGGTGCAAAATACTGGGAACCCGCCAGAGTTCTGGAAGGGCATAGACACTGTTATATTTCCCAAGAAGGGCAAAAGGATGGATAATCTTTCCTCGTATAGGCCAATCTCACTAATAAAAACAGATATCAAGATCTATTCTAAAATCTTGGCAGAGGGACTACGGACAGCATAAGGCGGGCAGTAACCCATTTTGATATTACAGCTAAGACAGGGGAACAAAGGGCTATGGTCCTGCTTGATGCCGAGGCCTTTGATCAGGTGGATTGGAGGTTTTTATATGGGGAGTTTTAGAACTAAAGGGTCTCGCTCCCAGAATAATCACTGCTATAAAAGCTATGTACTCTTTTCCATATGCACGGCTCCAACTAATGGGGGGAAAGCTGGATGCTATAATAGTGTCGAAGGGGACCAAGCAAGGGTGCTCTTGCTCCCCCATATTATTTGCTCTCTATATAAATCCTTTGATTAAGAAGAACTTAAACAATCAGCGGATAAAACCTATTATCAGTGAAGGGCATGAGATCAAGGTGTTTGCATATGCCGATGACATTGCCATCATCATCTCTGATCCCGAAGGAGCAAGCAGGGAAATACAAGCTATCAGCCACAGCCCATGGAGGGAGTTCCGGTGGGGCAGAAAGGTGGGGCGGGGGTGCTAGAAACCAGAATATGGATAATTGGAAGTAAGTAAACAATTTAATTAATAAAACGAATTTCGTAGCGTGCACTGCATCACATTTTGTGACCTTGGTCCAAATGTTTTATGAGTGTGCCAGGCTACTCACTTTAAAAAGCAGGCTGTAGCTTTTTTGGAAATGATTGCTAGAGGTCAGGATCAAACTTAGCTCAACCTTGTTGATTCTGAAGAGCGATAGCAACATCGGTTTGAATACTACCCAGACGTATTTTGTATTTGTATCAGTAGCAGTTGCCAGGTTATTAATTGCCACCCGGTGGAAGTACCGGGATCCTCCCTTGTTCCAGGTTTGGCAAGCTCGGCTGCTTGTTGTATATAACCAAGAGATAGCCCTATATGAATGTAGGGGTTGACAGGCCAGGAAGCTGGGGAAAAAATTCTGGTCCCCAATTATGGATTGGAAGAACAGCACTGATTGTATGGCAGAGCAATTTGCTATGTGCCTATAGCCACTGTAGCAGTGATCTACCAATATAGAATATTCTGCAAACCGTGGTGGTTAACAGGTGAAGGCAGGATCTGTTGGCCATTCAGGCTCACATTTTCCTTCAGGCCTGTCCCAGAGGGCGGCATGATCTATCTCCCTGAAAGATGCTGAGGTTACTGGATGTACTGTAAAACAGGGATGAAATGTATTAATCAGGCTGTTCTTATTGCTTCTATTTTATATTTATTTAATTGTGTATAACTATATATATGATACATGAATTGTTTTATGAAGTACTGCTTTTCCTCTTTTTATATCACATATAATGTTTCATGCTCTGGGTTTTAATAAAAAAAAAAAAAATGGAAAATAGTAGATTTATAGGTATGGAGAAGTTAATTCTCTCACCCAAATCAATCTTACGCCAAGAGAGAACATAAGATCATTAAGGTTAAAGAGTTGTTAGTGGGCAGTAGTCAAGGTGGGCTATATTTGTGAATCATGCTGTATTTTTAAATGGCCAATGCATGGAGATCCTTAAAAACTAGATTATCAAGGTTTTGAACATAGATGGCTCTTGAACCGATAGCCAGGGTAGCAACTCGAGAACTATAGAACTCTGGAGTTTTGCGACCAGTAGATGAACTTTGAAGTGACTGTAACTTTCTGATGATGCATTCTGACAGTTCTTTATGAAAGCTGTTTCAATAGTCTAGTAGCACAGAAAAGTGGATTAGAAACTTGCGAGCCATGACCATCATATCTAATATTGTGAATAAATAGTCAAACTTAACAGAATCAAGAAGCTTAGAGGCATCCAAGAGATGGCTGCAGCATCAGGGTTAGGGTCAATATCTTGCATAATAGCAAAAAAGGTGCATAGGTTGTGGGCTATGGAGCTTCCCTCAAGAAATCTAACCTGATCATGTTGTACAAGCCCAGGCAGTAGAAGGGTCAGTTGGTTGGCCAACAGTTTTGCTAATATCTTAGTGCCACAATTCATGAGTAACAGGGGCCGGTATGAGCCAAATTGATGCGCCAGCTTTCCAGACTTAAGCAGCATGGTTTTCACTTCCTCCCTCATAGAAGGTGGAAGGAGATAACTCACCCATGCCGCCTCAAAAACCATCAGCAACATAGAGGACAAGAGGTCAAGAAGCCATTAAAAAAAATTTAGTGGGCTACTGATAGAATTGTGCCCCACAGAATATCAAAGAAGGCACAGTCATCATCATTAGTCCATAGCAATTGACAAGCATTACTTTTGTATGCCCCAGCTGATTCCATACTATGGCATACCTGCCCTTCGAATCGGTAAATAACCCATTATCACAAAAGACAAATCATGCAGTACCGGGATGGCCACATGGGAGGAATAGAATGAAAGGATGCGGCAGGAGGACCAACGCCCAACCAGGGTACCTTCAATTCCACAGTGAGATGGGTCTTCTGGAGGAGCGCTACGTCCACCCTGTGCTGATAAGGATAAGCAAAAACATGCCTGGTCTTCCAGGGATTGTTAAAACCTTGGACATTCCATGTGAAACAACAGCAGGAGTATGTCCCCCACTTCATAGGATTGGCTATTGGATTATAAGTTTGTTTGTGAGTGCTGACCACCCCATCGCATATGAATTGAACCCCTTTCAAACTGCATTTGCAGTAAACAACATGATTCAGTTGGTAAACAAAATAACAACATCCCCAACCTCTACCCTCCTATTCACCCACTCTGATGCCCAATCCCACCAAGCATATTTACCCTCCCCCAAAAACATTCCTAGCAAACCATCAATACAGCAAATCCAAAAACAAATTAAATAACACAATGTACCCAGATTTCGTAAATGGGGGTAATCCACAGGGACCTCCAAGAGAGGTGTAAGTCATCCTCAGTATGAACTGTTAATGTTAATTGATATGTTAATTGATACTTGTATAGCGCACTACTCACCCGCAAGGGTCTCAAGGCGCTTGTACGAATACCGCTGTGGAACCCATCCTTGATTTCCCTATGAGGGGTCCACTCCTGGGCATCCCCAAGGTGGAGGCCAGGCATCCTTAGCGTTGTGGGGGCCGTTGTGGAGATTAAGCAAGCTAAATCTCCACAACGGCAGAGTTGCAGAGTGGGACTCCATGATTGGAATTGGCACCGAGGCGAGAATTATCAGGTCCGTGGAATTTTTGAGCCCAAGACCCGCCGAGGTGGGGAATTGAACACTGGTCCCGGGCTAGACCTCTGCATCAGGGTCTGCCGCTCTAATCATAACCAGGAGTGCACATGCCAAACCATCAAATTGTGCACTGTTCATGTAAAGACAAACAATGTCTCCTAGTAATAGTAACATGCCAAGAATGAGTATGAGACCAGTCGGGAAGTCTGTAAATATAGTGAGTTCAGACCACATGCTGCAGGCAGCCACTCAAGGTATTCCGGGACATCGCATTCCATCGGATGCCTCATCCGGGACCATTAAACATTTTCTGAGCATCAGTGTGATATGCATGTGATCCCTTTGGCGATCTCTCCTCCACCCCAGGTTGTGCTCCTTCTGCAGCTACCACAGGCACTCCAAGCCTTGCTGTGTGGTCTGGAAAATATGTTGGTTCCCCTTGTGCGTGATTCTCAAGCATGCAGGGTATAACATGACGTATTGTGTTCCAGCCTGCTCAAACTTTTTTTCACTGGAACAAGTTTGAGTCTATGCTCCTGTACAGCCAGAGTAAAGTTTGGATCTAGTGAGACCTCATTACCTCCAAAGGTTAACATCCCTCTCTCTCGTATGCCATCCTGAGTGAAGTGTCCCTGTGTGCAAATTCAGTAATCATGCTATAATCACCATCGTGGTGGTCTATTCCTGAGGGATCTGTGGGTTCTCTCTAACAGCAGCAGATGAGAGAAGGCATCTGTTCCAAACAGTGTCACCAACAGTTTCTCCAGATAATCCTTAGGTGTGCCAGTGTTTGTAGACTCCGGGACTCCCATATTGTGAAGATTATTTCGGATTAACTTGCCTCCAAGTCCTCATTCTTGGCAGTGATGACCTTAAGGCCATTTTCATATTCATCCTTTGACACCAGGGGCTAAATGTAGGTATCCAAATACCGGTCGGTAACGGCCGAATATCCCGATTTTCGGCCGTTCCCGACCGGTATTTGGATACTGAGATGTAGGGCATGAAAAAATACAGATTCTGTAATTTTACCGATTCGGAAATTTTACCGATTCAGTAAATTTACTGATTCAGTAAAATTACCGAATCTGTATTTTTAAATGTAGGTAGCCCTGTAAACAGTGCTACAGGGCTTTAAGGATTCGTTATTTACCACCAACTATTAGTTGGTGGTAAATAACAAATTCCTATGTAAATGCAAATATGTGCATTTACACCTGTGGCACACATTGTGCCACATGGCACACAAGCACTAATCAGGGGTGCAACAGGGTGTCAAAGTGACACCCTGCCACCCTTGACTATTTCACAATTTTACTGAATCGGTATTTACCGATTCGGTAATTGACATTCATTCCTATGGGCCTCCAGGCCCATAGGAATGAATGGCAATTACCGAATCTTACCGAATCTTAACGATTCGGTAAAAAATACAGAATATTTACCTACATAGGTTTTACCGATTCTAAAATACCAAATCGGTAAAATTCGGTATTTTAGAATCGGTAAAACCTTTTTACCTACATCTAGCCCTAAGTCCTTCCTCTGTGAAAATCCTTAATTCTGAGTCTTTTAGTTAACGGTTATGCTTGTAGATCTTGTACATGACAGCGTCTAACCACACCATGAGAGCATACATTTTGGTATCAATGGAGGTCAAACTCGCCTGTATTGCCTGCAGTAGGGCTTTCATATCAACATCTGGCGTTCTCCCATCCGAGGTCTGTCACATGACCCCGTCCAGGGTGGGCTCAGGTGCAGCAGAGCACACACTCTTGCACACCTCTTATTGAAGTCTGGGCTGCTTTCCGTCCTACTTCCCGATAGCAGTAGACTAATGCCCCCTGCTGACAGCTGCACACATCTGTCTTTAAGCTAGTGTGGCAATGGGAGGATCACACTCTGAGTTCTCCCCTCAAGGAGGAGGACTTTATCTCGTACAGTGAACGCGTCTCCTGAGTGCCCTGTTGACCAAGGTCCCGCCTCACCCCTACTCCTCAGGGGGAGCATGAGCAGACCATGCATCATCAGGCCACCAGCGCACCAACCACAAAACAAGAGGACTGGGGCCCCTCCGCAGTAGCAGAGTCATCAAGATTATACCCCAAGATGTGCTATGCTTTTAAGGGGATTTGGTATTCTTTTAAAGGGATGCCTTCTCCTCCTCCCTCGTCAGTGGCCCTTAGCTATCCCCAAGCACAGAGGGACCTGCCATCACCTGCTGTGGCTCCAGCTGCCTTCACACAAGAGCCTTGAAGTGCCTCAGGCTCACTGGCAGCATCGCTCTCCTTCAGTGGAGGCCCAAGGCAGCACCGCTCCATGCACAGCAGCATCTTTCCTTGGCACAGGCCATATCTCTGCTCCGCTGCATGTTCCAGATCAACATCGTCCTGCTGCAGTCTCTTCCTCCTCTGCTTCCTGGGGGCATGCAGAGTGATCGTTCCATCAAGCCGGCGCTCTAGGTACAAAAGGCCTCGTCGGGCTGCTCCAGTCGGCATCTCTGCAACATCTTCAGCAGAATCAATTTCTACTGCTGCCTCTCCAACCACCTCTGATAGGGGAGATTCATGTGACACCCCAAGTCCAGAAGGTCAGGTAGTGTCAAGACCACAAAAGCGATGGTAATGTGGACAATGCACAAAGAACCAAGAATTCACGTTTGTTGGAGGTCAGGAAATACCCTTGTTGGATTACACAGCAATTGGGTTCAAAACTCGCAATAAAACATTGTGTGAGAGTGATAAAAAACTCTCACTTGGAAAATGGCGGTCCAGGCAAGGATCGTTCCTTTTCAGGGTTGCGGTCTAGTGCTCCAGCTCGCGTGACCCGCTGTGCCCTCAATGAACATGTTCCACGAGGAAACTGCGCACTTCAACTGTGACTGTGCACGGAGAGTGTCTCCTCAGCGCACAGTCTTTCTGAGGCAAATTCGGAGCTTGTTTTGAAGACTCCAGTAGCGTCTATTGTTTTGAGACTAGTTGCCTATTACGGTCCAACCAAAGGCGACAATGCATGCGCAACGTGGGAGTGTAGCGGTGGAGAAAACTGAAGAAAACGAACTAAAGGACAACGACCACTTAGTGTCATTCCTACTATAATTACTTGAGGTAACCTAGCAGCTCTCTACCAGAAAACCTTTCAGAATTCAATCCGTGGTAAGCAGTGTTTTCAACCTGACCAGAAAAGGTACAGAGAATCTCTTTTCCTGTTGGAACTTATATTGTGAACTCTTAGTTGAGAAGCTCATTCCAGTTACCAACTGGTAGCTCAGAAAGTACACTAAAGAGTTATAAAATGACAACTGCTACTGAAGTTGAATACAAGGATTTTGAGGAATATTACGTAGTATTGTGAGGTAAACACTAACCTAGAAATAGATTTAAAACCACAATTTAGGAATGCAGGTTGTTCATGTTTTCTTGTTGCCCTTGCAGGTGTGGTAACGTCAAACATCTCCAACACTTCCATTTAGAGAGCAGCACAAGTCTTTGGTCAATGGGGTAATTATAGTTGAATCAAAAGCAGCAATATATTGAACTAATATTATACGGTTGTAGTAGTTTATCAATGTTGTTCCCTCACAGGTGCAGTTAGAAGACGTTCTCTACCACATCAGCTCAAAGAAAGTGAGGACTCTGGTTCTCAGACGCGGAGGCTGTCTCTCTGTTTCTCCCTCTTCCCCTTTCTCCCCTACTTCGACTGTGACCTAGGAGTTTTTCTTCGGGTGGCTGTTCAGGTGGTGGGACATTAGGTCCATCGTTGACTCTTGTGGTCTGGTGCTGGAATCTGACAGGCAGAGAGATTAGAAGACAGTGGCATGCACAGGCATGGAGATTCTATTGGATATTGATCCCGGGCAGCAAGAGCTTCACACATCTTGTCCGCCTGCTCTCTGGCGCCCCCATATATAACCAAATGTTTAAGTACCAAAGTGACTTGTTCTGTTCTGTCAGACACACTTACTTTGCCAAAGATGGACTGCCACTGCAATGCAAGGTGGGTGAAAAATCGATTCAGTGTAATGCCAACCATGATGGTAATTCCTTATGGCTAATTTATTCTGTTTAAGTATGTGGTTTCTTCTCAGTCTTGGAATGGTGTTTGGTACTTTGCATAAAGCCAGAATTGCAGATTTAGATTCCTTCCTAGTCCTTGTTCTGTTTCTAGTACTATGCTTGGAAATGATGCTGTGAATTGTTCTACACATGGAAAATCTTAACAGTGCAGGTAAGGATGAAACTTGTTGTTGCTCTATCCCACATGTGTCTCTTTCTGTCCCTTTTCCCATTAAACCTTTGTGCATGCTCTCTCATCCTCGCTTTTGACCAATGACCATTGAGCCTGCTTACCTCTCTGTAAGTTTGAGCAATAACAGAAACCAATAGCACTGTCATAACACAGCTGTTCCATCTGGGTGCAGTGACTTTTCCTGAGATGTCTATCTTTCCCTCTGCACCTGTTGCTCTTTCTCCCCCTTCAATTCCAGAGGCTGGGTCAGATTGGTTTTAGTAAATGTTCACAGACCTTCTCTCATATATCTGTATACCTTCTCCTCTGGTTATATGAGACAAATCTGATTCTATGTCTACCTCAGATTCTTGCAACACCCATTTTGTAAGGTTTCTAGGATTCAAGTATGATCTTTTGAAAAAATCTTAGGCGTGGCAGCACTAGCTTGAATTCAGTAGGCAAACCTGGTCTTCGAATGTTTAACTAATAGGTAATTATAGTCATGAGCTATCTATTGTCAGTGTTTAATTTGAGCAGATGGTTGTTGGTGGGGTTAATTACACTCTTGTCTTGGGGATCTGCACTTATCTTTCCTCATCAGACATTTACCCATAGCATGAGAGTGAAAAAACACTCAAAACGGAAAGGCAGAGGAAGAAAAAATATGGGAAAACCATCACAAAGAGAGAAAGCAGGAATCTGAAGGAGTGAGATAAATTAACAGTTAGCTTCTGGTAGTTGATTAACTCCTTAACTGTAGGGCTTTTCCCCCTTCAGAGCTGAACCCTTTTTTGGCTATTTGATGTGGTTTGCGCTTAGGGCAGCATCATTTTTTTGTGTAACATAAGGTATCCACACCAAAATGTGTGTCCTTTTTTCTGTTTCTGGCTAAGAAAGTAGTTTTGTGGGAAAAATTGGAAGTGCTCCGTATAAAACTGTCTGTTTCTTTACAAGCATAGCATCAACGAAGAGTTTGCTGTTCTAATGTCACCATCTTCCCAGCTTTCAGAAACATGCACAGCTCTCAACCTACTTCCAGTTTGTGGTGGAAACGTAGACAAAATTCAGAATTCAACAAGCGATCCTATGTGCAGATCTCTCAAGATTTTCCCTAAGAAAGTAACTGTTGAAATGAAGAAATTTTGAAAATGAGTAGGAAAAAATGGCCATTTGTGACAACGTTTTCATTGGTAACTTTTTGTCAAGGTGACCGGTTTACAAAAACAGTATCCTATTGCGTCTGCTAGAAACTTCTGGTTGTGGGGGTATACAGGGTCTGTAGGTTCACTAGGAACCCATGGTACCAAGAGCCAACAACTGAGCTGCACTGTACAATGATTTTTCTTTGTGTACCCAGAAAAGAACCAATTCACATGGTGAAATATGTGGAGTGCAAATGGGTATCAAGTGAAGTTATGTATTTCTGAAATGGGCACAAGATATTGAGCATAGGAGCAGTGGTTATTTGTACGTCTCTGAAATTGTAGGGATCTGTACTAGCAAATGATTTAGATGGTGTTTCTCAAAATGTCTTCTTACTTAGACACTGGCTTACATTTGGGAGGCACAAATGCAGTGAAATCCAATTTTCAATAACACATTTTCTACTATACTATGCTTCCACATGACTTCCAATAAAAATGTTACTTTACTTGTGTCAGTAGGCCCACCGCCCAAAACAAGAAATGATCAAAAATCCAACATGGACACATCAATTATATCTACTGAAAACTGGCCCTTTTTTACCATTTTGTGTAGCTGTTGATTTCGGCCCCTAGCTCAGCCAGCACCTAGGGAAACCTAGCAAACCTGAACATTCTTGAAAACTAGATACCTAGGGGAGTCCAGGGTGGGGTGACTTGCATAGCTCTCACCAGGCTTTTTACCTAGAATCCCTTGGAAACGTCACAGTTTGACTAAAAAAGTCAATTTTCCTCATGTTTCTGTGATGGAAAGTTCTGGAATCTGCAAGAAGCCAGACAACATCCTTGACTGTGGGCCCTAGCTCAGTCAGCACCTAAGAAAACCCAGCAAACCTGAACATTTTTGAAAATTACACAACTGGGGGAATCCACAAAGGTGTGACATATCCAAGATATGTCACCGGTTGTTTTATCCAGAATCCCTTGCAAACCTCAAACTTTGACTATAAAAACACTTTGCCTCACATTTCTGTGATGGAAAGTTCTGGAAATTGTGGGAACAGCACTGACTCCCTTTCACAAAGCATTCCCTCTAGTCTTCCAATAAAAATGGTATCTTACATGTGGGTAGGTCTAGTGTCCGCTACAGGAAGCAGCCAGAAATGCAGCATGAATACATCACGTTTTTCCATTTAAAATTGACACTTTTTTTCCAAGTGGGTAGCAATGGATTCTGGGTCCTCGCTCACTAGGCACACAGGGAAACCTGGCAAACTTGCAAACTTTTGAAAACTAGATTTGTTTACCTTGGGCTATAAACCATATTTTACTCACATTTCTGAGATGGAAAGTTCTAGACTTTGTCGGATCCACAAACTTCCATCTATCCAGCATTTCTCCCAGTCTTCCAATAAAAATGATACCTCACTTTTGGGGTAGGCCTAGTGCTTGCAACAGGAAATGGCCCAAATCACTACATGGATACCTCACATTTTTCCACTTAAAACAGATCCTTTTTTTGCAAAGAGGGTTGCTGTGGATTTTGGCCCCTAGCTCAGCCGGCAGCTGGGGAAACATAATAATCTTGTATATTTTTTAAAACTAGACATCTGGAGAAATTCAGGGTGTGGTTACCTGCGTAGCTCTCACCAGTTTATTTTACTCCGAATACCTTGCAAACCTAAAAGTCTGACTAAAAAAATACATTTTCCTCACATTTCTGTGATGGAAAGTTCTAAAATTGGCAGGGAGACACAAAATTCCATCCACCTAGGATTTCTCCAAGTCTTCAAATTAAAATGGTACCTCATTTGTGTGGGTAGGCCTAGTGCTTGCGACAGGAAACAGCCTAAAATGCAACATGGATACAGCATGTTTTATCTCGCAAAACGGACCCTTTTTTTGTAAAGTGGGTTTCAGATTTTGGGCCCTAGCTCAGTCGTCACCTAACCAGCAAACATGCACATTTTCAAAACTAGACAGCTGGGGGAATCCAGGCTGGGGTGACTAGTGTGTCTCTCACCAGGTTTTTTGTTACCTAGAATCTCTTGCAATCCTCAGATTTGACAAAAAACACATTTTCCTCAAATTTCTGTGATGTAAAGTTCTGGAATCTCTGGAAAGCCACAAGCTTCCTACCACTCTGAGTTGCACAATGTCCCCTGATAAGAACCGCACACCAAGAAACCATGACATAAAAGGCGTTAAAACACTGCAGCCATAGATAAGCAATAGAGGTAGAGGCTGCATTTGGGCCGTGCTGTGATGCCACTCATGCAAACCTATGAACCACAGTCATTTTTTAAAGCTAGACAAACAAGAGTTTCCTGGTTGGTGTGCCTCGCATGAAAACCATGAGGTTTTTTCACCCACAATACCCTGCAAACCATAAACCTTGCCTTAAATCATGCATTTTCCTTGAAGTTCTGTGATGGAAACTTCCGGAATCAGGAGGAATCCAAAGAATTGCTACCACCCAGTGTTACCCCACTTATGCTGACAATAACACAACACCACTTGTGTGGCTGGGCCTAGTACCATCAACAGGAACAGATCAAACCATGGTCAATGGAAGTCTTGAGGGGACTCCCATTGACTTCGGTTTGATCCATTCATTTTGAATTCACTAGGCCCAGACACACAAGTAGTGTAGTGTTTTTATCGCCAGTGGGGCAAATGAGTATATGTAAAACAGAAGTGTACTTTGCAAATTAAGATGTGTCTATATATGCTGTATAGTGGAAAGGACTAAAGGGGGGACATTGGGGTAAGTAGTAACTGTAACTGTATTGTTGTGTGTTTTATTAAAATGCTAATAAAATTATGTTTGCAAAAAACAAAAAAAGAGGGATAACGCTGGGTGGTAGAACGTTTTGTGGATTACTCTTGATTCTGGAAGATTGCATTACATAGATGCAAGGAAAATTTGTAATTTTAGTCAAAGATTGAGGTTTGCTGTGTATCGTGGGTAAGAAATTTCAAGGGATCCATAGGAAGCACACCATTCTGGACTCCCCTCAATTTGTAGTTTTTCAAATTGTCTAGGTCTGGCAGTACTCTCCAGGTGGAGGCCTACCCAAGTCCAAAAAGTGCAGCCAATCACCATTACAAAAAGGAAGATATTGGGACTTAGCCCCACTTTCCTGGTGTATATTGAAAAACATCCAAAATAATCACATGTCCTCTCTCTTGCCTGTGGGATAGGATATTATAGTCCCCAGGAGAGCAGAAAGACTGTTGTGGCTTTAGGGGTGAGGGTGTGGACTGATGTCAGGATGTGCCAGACCCACCCATTATTTTATTTAAAAAATAGTCCTGTCATTTACGGGAATTCCTGCCCCGGTGGGCAAATTGAGTTCAAACCACCAATCTGAGCTTGGTGGAGGGGCAGGAAGATTGGTTTGCCCCTTTTAAGTTGGGGGTGGGGGCATGGCCAATGCCAGAGTGCAATACCCACGCCCCTTTCTGTTGCACCAAAGCCAAAATGCCTAATATCTAGCGGGGTTTCTACACCCTATGTTTTCCCCTGGTCTAGTAGACTTTCTGCTGCCCAGGGGGTCACATTGGTGGCACATTGGGGGTAGTCTCCTGTCATCCACCACCCAGGGAGACAGAAAGACTATCTATGCCCTTTTTGGGGTAGGGTATGGCCATATCCTTGGTGGGCAGCCTTCACCTCTATGTTTTTTTTTTTAAAGTACCCTGGTTTATGGTGAGCTTTCTGCCCCCTGGGGGGATATTGGGGATATTCATCCCATTTGCTACCCTTGAGGGCAGAAAGACTGCTCTAAATATATTTTGGTGATGGGGCATGTCCATGCCCTGGTGGTCATCTTCACCCCTATATTTAATAATCACCCCATCTGCCCCCTGGGAGCAATAAAGACTGTTCCATTTATATGGAGTGGGGGCATGGCTAAGCCTTAGTTGGCAGCCCCCACCACTATATTTTATATTACAAAAAAAATTCCCTGGTGTCAAGTGGGCTTTTTGCCACCCCATGGGGGGGTCATATCGGGGGTAATCACCCATCTCACCCTCTGGAGAGGCAGAAAAACTGTTTGATATATGTTAGGGTGAGGGCATGACCATGCCCTGGTGCACAGCCCCACACTATATTTTTATTTATTAAAACAATCAATGGTGTCTAGTTGGCTCTCTAACCTAAAGAGGTGTATCAGGGGCAATTGCCCCCTTCTGACCCCCATGAGCAGAAAAACTGAAAGTTCGTAAGGATATTTGGTGGAGCACAAGCTCTTGCCTACGGGGTACTCCCCCTATCCCTGGTGGCTAGTGGGTGGATCCCAGCTCGGGATCGCTCTCTTGTGGCGATCCCCAAGAAGGGATCTACTGGGCAATGGAGCATTTTGCCCTGTCCAACGATACCTCTCCCAAATTAATCAGTGCTCGGGGGCTGAGATATGCCCGCAAACTCTGATTCATTGTAAGTGAAACAAGCACTTCGGCTCATTTTACTTTCACTCTAAGAATGTAACAGCATCAGCACGCGCTGTGTGTTGATCGCCATTACAAACTAAAAGAAAAAAAAATCAGGCTACCCGGGTAGCTTTTCCCGAGCAGCCTGAGCCTGAGGGAGAAAAAAGGAAACCTTCTGGTGCAATGTACCACAGGGGCCTTTCCAACCCTGTCCGGTGTCCGCTGAGGGCAGGCAGATGAACTAGGGAATTAGTGCGGCCATTGGACGATAGCCGCATCAAAGGGGTTAAAAAGGCACTAGGTGTATTTAGATTTCTAGGGAAGGAGAGTGGTCCACAGGAAATGCCAAGTCCATATCAGTTTTCACGTATTGTTATTAAAGAAAACACACTCAAAAAAACTCTGGACCTCTTGAGTTTTGTAACAATAAAGTTTTAAAGGGGATGATGAGTGTGTTTAACAGAAGTTCTTGATATCCTTAGGCTGAATCCTTACTCATGTAATCAGAGTCAAAAGTCCATATTATGTAGAAAAATTGCTTTTTATTAATTTAGATAAAAACATGAACATTGCGATTTGCGCCGGGGCTTTTTCAAGGCTATTTACAGTATAATGTGTTCATTACAGATCGTCATAATATGGGCTAATTTTCCACCAAAGTCCGGTTTGTTTCAAAATTTCAATTTGGAAGGGTGTAATCCCCAAGTCACGTCGTTGTCCGTCCGCTGGGTGTTTGCCGCTTTCTACATAATATGGACTTTTGACTCTGATTACATGAGTAAGGATTCAGCCTAAGGATATCAAGAACTTCTGTTAAACACACTCATCACCCCCTTTAAAACTAGGTGTATTTAGAACTGCCTTAATATTATTCAGCATGACAGCATTCAATTGCGGGCTTCTGAAGAGAATCTTGGGCACCAGCACTCATTCTTTTACAAGTTAAGCACAGTTTATTGCCATGATTCAGATTCACTTGCTCAATCAGAAGTGCAAGGCGCAGAACTTTAGATGTGCAGTGTTGTGATTGGCACTTTACATGGGCAAAACCTTTTCCACACTCACCTACACCATCACTCAATCACACACACTACCTCACATAATCACCCACACAGTCACACAGAATTGCATTCATAAGCACTACCAAATAAACAGAACTTAGAACAAATACACCATCAAATAAATATAGAATATGACGCCACAACACTAACCAACCATTGCAGCATCTCTCACACACCATCAAATACATAATATCATCAACACCAATATATCATCAATCACACCAAGATAAACTATCACACAGTTTCACATTACCATACTGCAAAATCACACTACAAAGGCATAAATCATACAGACACATACATGCACATTGCAAAAGATGCTTGCACTGCTCTGGCACACAGTGATAGTTCTGTCTCTGAGTCAGCATGCATTACTACCGCCTGTGACATTGGTTGGATCCCTGCTAATGGGGGCTTGACCACCTTTGGGGGGTGGCCACCTGCATGGGGTTGAGTGCATGGTAAGGCGGCCTTCTGGCCAACACCTTGCTACTCATGGCCTAAGGCTCTGTCCCATTGAGGGGTTTACATAGACCTATCATTATAAAAGATTACCTTACATTAAAAATACCTTAGAAATTCACTGAAAAAGTTTTAGAACCAAAACAGTAATAAAGTTCACCAGTTATATGCAAGTACATAAGTATAACTTGCACAGCTATGTTGCATTGCTTGTGACTGCACATCTCTGTACATATTACATCACTGATGATGTCTCACATCAACAATGTTGCCAATAACACTCCCACCGTCCACGTAAAATCTGGGAATCATCCTGGCTAAGTTCAACATGATGGCACATGTCAAAGCGGTGAGCTCCTCCTTCTTCCACACCTACGTATGTTGCAAAAATCTTCAAGTGGCTACTACAGAATCCCAGACAACCTCTCATGGAAGCACTCATCACAAACAGACTCAACTACCGTAACTCATTGTATGCCAACATTTCCAAGCTGCTCCTGAACATACTTTAGACCATTTATAATGCCCCGCAAGACTCATGCTCAACCTTCCACATTGCACCCACATCTCACCTCACCTCAGTGATCTTCACTGGCTCCCCTTTCACAATCTCAGCAAGTTCAACATCCTCATGCACACCTACAAAGCCTTACAACATTGGACCCGCATATTTCAACAGTCGCATACTTTCACATTCCATCCAGACACCTACACCTAGCCTTAATCTCACAAGCACACAGCCTCAGTTTTCACAAAAGCAGGGCAGAAGGTCACTTGTTCTCGCACATCGCACCGAAAACATAGCACAAACTCTCACAATACATCAGATCCACCTCACTACTGGAGTCTCACAAGAAGATGAAGACCTGACCCTTTAAATAATGCTGTGGGGATCACACACTCTCACACCTGCCCAAGTGCCTGAGCACCTTCATGGGTGATTAGAATGTCTACAAATGGTCATAACATAATGTCAATTACAAATCACTAGTGCATTTCACATTTTTTTGTTTTAAAATGGTCGTGCTTTCTCAGTGTATTTTCAAGGTTTGCTAAAGCTAAGTTAAAAATATTACTACCTTCCTCAAATGTAATACCACTTTAACCTTTTTTCCCCCAGCATATATATGTATATATTCATTGAAAAAGAAACAACTTTTAAATAATGTTGTAGTTAGGTGTAAAAAACATGTCTGTTTCAGGTTTTGTTTTTAAACGTAGAAATTCACAGAAAAAAAAGGTTGAAGTAAAGTTATAGTTAGGGGAATTTGTCAATGTGAATATTAAAGTTTTGAACAAAAATAAATAACCCACAAAAGTTCACCAGTTATAGTTAGCAGCGCTAACTATAACTTGTGCCCCCTTCATGTACTGCTTATGACCTCACATATAACATCAGTGATGTCTTAAATGATGTCATAGAACTTGTCATATGTAAGGTCATTAGCAGTGCATGGCGGAAGCTCAATTTATAGTTAGCACTGCTAATTATAAATGGTGAATTTCTGTGTTGTTTTGTAGTTAAAACATTAATGTTCACACTGCCAAATTCACCTAACTATAACGTTACTTTAAACTTTGTGGGTTTTATTCAGTGAATTTCTAGATTTTTTAAAAAGTAAATGTATTATTTTTGTGAGTATATGTATGGTAGAAGGACTTTAAAATATATTTTGAATTCTGACATTATTTTAGTAAAAGAATGTTTTTTTTTATGGTCCACAGTTACAAAATCTTTGTAAAATGTGTTTGCACATTAAACAGAGAAATATTCAATAGAAATTGATTATTTGCTCAGTTATTGTAGCTGAAATCAAGACATGTCACCAGCAATATTTTTTTGAGATGCCATTACTCTTGCAATGATGGGTAGGTGGTGTAGGGGGTGCAGAGAGACTGACTTCTCTGCAGAGACCTCTCTGTGTAGTGATGGGTGTGCATAGTAGGATGTGGAAAGGGACTTGCCTCTCGTTTCAGAACTCTCTTTTACATGACCGATGTGGAGAGGGACTGCCATTTCTGTTTAGACCTCTCTTCCAGATGACTGGTGTGAATAGTAGGGTGTGTGGAGTGACTGGCCTCTCTGCTGAGACCCCTCTCTGTAATGTAGTTGTGCATAGTAGGATGTGGGAAGGGACTGACCTCTTCTTTCAAACCTCTTAGAAGATGGGTGTGCATGCAATGGTCTTACTTGTACACAGTAGAGTTAAGATTGCCTTTCTAGATCTTTATCGAATCTGTTGATGGTGAACTCTTTACCAGAGCAAACACGAGGAGATGAAGGACGGAGCACTGAAACCTTTTAGACACTCCCCTCCTGTCACGTATCTGGGTGGAATCCATCATCATTCTTTAGCTCACTTCACCACCCCACTTCAGACCCAGCTATTTCCAAATCAGTCTTGACCCTGTGCCTCATTGGACAGTCCAGCCTGAACTCCCAAGCCATGTCTTCCCTTGACCGGAAGCAAGCATCCTGGGACCGGTTTCGGGATAACACCCATCATCAGCCAGGCTAGCTTGAATCCAGTAGCCAAATCTGAACTCTTTACCACCTTATACTGCAAGCCCATGGATAGGAATACCCTTTTCTCCTATGAAAGTCATCACCTCCGAGCTCTAAGGAACTCACTGCCATTTTCATAAGTCCTGCGCATTCAGAGGAATTGTTCATTCAAGCAAGACTATTTCCATGAGGTCAACGATCTGGCTACAAGACTGTTCACTAGAGGATATCCCCTTGTTTGCAAATCTATTAAAGAGAGCTTGGTACTGTCCAAGTGAAATATCACTCACACCCAAACCCAAAACATCTTATGACCGTATGGTATGTGTACCTACTTTCCCCCCTATTTCTAAACAAGTCAAGAAGTGCATTCTGAAACATTGGCCCATACTTAACACAGGTGATTGTAACCTTGAACACCCATTGTTCGCATTCAAAAGTACAGTAACATCAAAGTCAGGCCCTGTCTTCCCCTTAAAAAGAATACACAGACCCTTACTGATCTATGAGGCATACCACCTCTAGTGGGACACTTGAAATGCAGGAACTGTACAGTGTGTCAATTTACCATTGAAAGCAAGGAATTTGTGTTTAGCAACATCCAGATAACTCTCAACCAATTCTCTAACTGTAACACTGCAAATATTGTCTATGCAATCTTATGCCCTCGTGACAAGATATATATTTATTTATTCCTCATTTTAGCAGGCATTCTTCTCAGGCAACACACCATTTTGTCCTGATGATGATACCACTATTCTCTATGGGAATGAAATGCCATCGACTCTAGCACCTTGCCACAAAACATTTCAGTGTATCTACTGTATACTGGTGCAATGGTGCTCTTTGGCCTAACTATTGATCGCGTCTTTGAAATCTCTGCTTGTTTATGCCTGAATTTGTCTCACCCTATATTTCAACACTGACCCACTTTCTTTTGTGTTTTTTCCATGTTCTTTATAATGTAAAATAAAAATGTTTATTCTCCCATAAAAATTACATGACACTGTCTTTATTATATCACAGTGATGATTTGTTCTACTTATCTGTGTTGAAAGGGACCACTGTTCCTTTGTAATTACTCGTATCCAAAGTCCCTCTCAGATCTTTTGGGTCCCTTTGTCTCTTGAAAATGATGTAGCCTTGTCTAAAGCAGTCAATGGAAAATGCATGGGGATTTAGCATTTTGGGAACACATTTTTTCTTTGCCCCTGCTAGACAGATCAAACACAATTTCCCTTGATGGAGCTGAGGTGAATTAATTTTGTTTTTGGAAAGTTTTGTGAAGATTCATCAAACAGGGCCAACGTTATTAGCAAACCAAAAATTGCTATATTCCCATTATGAGCATGGTCAAGGCTGATTTGCCAATGAGTTGGTCCAAACTGAGGTGGCATGGTGAGCAAACAAGCAATGGATTGGAACGTGAACCTGATCTATTGCAAGTGGTTAGACTTATAGTAAGCAACCTCCCATCACCTTTTGTGTGTCTCATGTACAACCCTAAGTGGCATGGGTATGCCCAGACATGAGTCTCATGCTCAGAGTTTCACTGGAACCAGCTGTACCTGGCTGATGAGCCCATAACTAGGGTGAAACCGGCCCTGGATTGCTTGTGTTCCTGTTCAGGGAGAACCTTGCTTGGCAGTTCGATCTGGACGGTCCCCATGAGGAGCAGTGTCGAGACTGATTTGCATATGGACCGGTTCAAACTGAGGTGGCATGGTGAGCAAAAGAATGATGGGTTGGAGTGCTGCCCCAAGCTATTGCCAGTGATTAGACTTATTGCAAGCAACCTCCCATCACCTTTTGTGTGTTTCAACTCTGGGTAGTTCCCAAGTTTCGATGGTGTGTAGCTCCTATTTCGTGCACCGTACATCAGTGACACTCTGTCTGTCTGTCTGTATGTCTCTCTCTCTCTCTCTCGCTCATGCATATATATATATACACACACACACACACATATATATATATATATATATATATATATATATATATATATATATATATATATATATATATTATATTATATATATATATATATATATATATATATATATATATATATATATATATATATATATATATATATATATATATATATATATATATATATATATATAAAAATAATAGGGGCAACTTGCCCCAAAGGCATTTGTGTGCTGTACAACACAGTACGTTTACAGTATACATTTACTTTTATACTTTTATTGGTCATAGGGGGGTTAAGTGATTTTTCCAACATCACATGATATTGAGCAAAAGCTGGAATTTAAACTTGTTTCCCTATGTTTCAAGGTCAGCAGCTCTAGCCACTTGGTCACATCATTTTTGCAATGCTGTGAATGAATACGAAACACAGACAAGATGGATGGAAGGACTGAAAGACCCAGAGAAGGGGATACAATGAAGTGCAGACGAGTAAGATTCTCCTTTAAAATAGATATTTTTCAGCAGCACACGTTCTCCTTTCTTAAAGGTAGTTGTCAGGGGATTATACTTTCCAGGCTATTATGCAGAGAGCATTTACATAACCTCCTGGTCTTTGAAAGTATTTTATTTACCAAAACAAACTCAGCGGTCCTGCAGTTTTCTTTGCTTGCCTCAGTGTGTGACGGTTGTTTTTGTGAAGCAAACAAACGCCATTGATCACTCACACCTTTAGCCCCATAGAGATAACCCAAACGCAGATAACCTGTTTACTCTTCACATCTGCCAAAGCATCTTACTTCACAGAGCAGAGAAAGCCCCCACAGACAGATCCAGAGATGAATGCATTAATGGTTGCTGGCATCTACACCACATGCCCGTAGCTAGTAAGTACTATAGCTTCAGGGGCCTCCATGCCCTTTTGAATATGTTCTTTTTTCTTTATAAGGGAACTTCTGTGCTGAAGAAAGATGCATTCTATTTTAATATGTGTTGTAAGCAAAGGGAAAACAACATCAATGTATTAAGCAACCAAGCTATTTGCCAAACGCATGATTTTAAAAGTGTAAACTCAAAAAGGAGTTCGAGGATCTCAGCCAGATTCTACTTCCCCAACTATACTCCACAACACCTATTGGAGAGGTGTGTGGAAACCCTCTATATACACATATAGTATTTTTTTAAGATACTTGTGTTCACCACTTTTTAGGTCGAGCCTAGCAGACATTGCAAGTTGTATGGTAGGGAAATACCTATTATGAGCTCACAGTGGACTTAGAGCTTGCACTTTGCTTAAAATTGTTTGACGTTATTGTGACTCTCCCTGCCTTGCTTCTTATTCAATGGTTTGCTTTCCCTCTTCTTGTGTTTTTCACTACCTTGAAGCATAGCCTCTTCACGATCCTTTCGCATGGCGGATTTACGTTTACATTTACATTCAGCACTCCATGAGAACGCATGTATTTGCTAGTTTGCTCCCTCTTGTGCTGCTTCACCTCTCAAATTCCTCCCCCTATGCTGTGTTGCTACTCATCCCTCTCATCTTGGCTTTAATGGCCCAGCAACAGAGATTATTGTGCCGGGTCTGACTGAAAAGCAGACTTTAAGAGTTGTTTTGTTTCATCTCATTCCACATATTGTGCGAAAGCACAATATTTGGCATGTAAAGGCTTTAATATTGCTGGTGGAGGGGCCATCTAGTGCACTAACTCAGCTGGAGTTTCATCTGAGGCAGAAGGTGTATTTAGCATGACACTTCTCCAAGAGACCTATAACTATGCTCCTTAGGTTAATGAAGAGAAGCAAATAGCTGAATCCTGTGGATAGTAAATTAGTGCGTGGGTAGAATTTTCCTATACATTTTCATATTTCCTTATTCTGTTTAAGTTCTGGTCAGAGTTCAAGTGAAAACAAAACATACCATTTCTAAAAATAGAAACAATTTAATTCAATGTATAGTTTTGAGATACCATAAGACATGTATTTGCTTTTCTTTCAGTATTTTTCCTTTTTTTTTAACAATGCTGTACAGACAAGCAGTGGCAAAGTCAACAGCAAAGTTTTTGCATTGCAAAGGCGAGACTGATGGGCTTTGCCAATGCTTGTTTAATGTGTTTCTTCCCTGTCTAATGGGGTACAAATCATTTCAGGAAGTGGGTTTCATTTTATTCTTAATAGGTGCTGTTCTCTATAGCACACTCAATGGGTGCTGGCATGGAAGTCAAGTAACAGAGAATTCAATTTGATCCTCAGTCCGAATTTAAGAAAAGGGCTGAATATAACATGGTGTTTTTTTAGGGCACAATGCCTGGATTTTTTTTATCATAATATTTTTAAAAGCAACCATTTTGTTGAATTTTTACTATGTGACATCAGTGTAGTGAGTAGATTATAACAAATCTGTATTTGGAGCAGTGCTAACCACCACAGAGGATCACCATCTTCTGTTTCTATGATAGATATATTCTTCTTACTCTGTAAACAATTTGATTAGAACATCCTTTCACTTTTTCTTATTAATTGTGCAGATTTTCTTCTCTCATGCTGCACTGAACTTCCAAACATTTTCAATCCAGGGATCCTGGACAATAGGTTATAAATATCACTACTCATGAGGTATGCCACATGTGTAGAGGTCATGTTTTCCTTTTAGCCTTCATCAGTATATTACACACCAAAACAAAACCCTTGAATTGCAACCTCAGAACTTTTTCGAAAACCTCAAATGATATGCTTTTCAAAATGAAAACCGCTATCCTTCTGCCTTACACCCTCGGGTGGCACCCAAAGCACCTAATGGATGTCAGAAAAGCCAGAGAGAACTTTCAAGCCTGAACATTGAACATGGAAGACCATGCTCATGTTGCCATGGCACCTTTCTACACAACCTGAATGTGTACATGTTGACTGAATGTACTAAGGACTAGGGACACCTGGGACCACAGGAAAAGGGCACATGCTTCATCAACCCCACATCCCTGAGCACCTCAATATTCCCTAGTATTATCATCCATTGATTAGTGTATACCTCCGTAAAAAAGGGGAAAAGCCCCAGGTTGTCTTTAAAGTCTAGGATTGGTGAAACTCTTTCAGTCACCCACAGATTTTAGTGCCCTTTATTGATAATTAAGATTGTCTTCCTAAGGGTGTGCAACCTGCCCCTCCTCAGTAAGAGAGGAATCTCTTAGATTCCCTCACCAGTACTGTACCTTTGCTGGGGAATACGTATGCATTCGATGAATGGTAATTTTTGGGATTCTGGAAATATCTCACTATGAAGAATCCTCTGGATTTCCTTCTCTCTGCCATTCATGCATGACAGCTAGGTTGCAATTTCAAGGTACATTGCCATTCCCATGGGTTGCAGAGTAATACCTATGACTTCACAGTCAGATATTTATACAGAAAAATATTTGTTGACTAATACTACAAATAACGTAAAATTAAAATAAGACATAGGGGCCTATTACAAGTTGGCCAGTTCACAGACTGCCAGAATCACAGGTGCGCGGCGTTGTTGGTCTTCTGACCACCTTATTAGGACAAGCCTGCTGCGGGCCCGCCAGCCATATTACAAGTTTCCTCACCGCCACACTTTTCATGGCTGTGCGACCGCCATGTGGATGCACACAGGGGGGCACAACATGTGCCTTCCTGTGTGCATGCACACCAGTACCTGCACGACTTGGACTGCAGCAGTTCAGGCAGTGCAGGTACTTTTCATAGCACCACCCTGCGAACGCCAAAGAACTGCCAGCCAAACCAGGAGAAAACTACTGATCTAGAAAGCGGTTCCTATACTTGTTTGGCAATGCAGGAGCACGGAGGTGCCGCTTTCGCACCGCCAAACTCATAATAAGGCCCATAGGCAAAAAACTAGGAACCTCTACCTTTGGCAACAATTCAGGTACAATGCAAAATATATAGGATACAAAAGGAGACTTTGGATTCACTTCTTTATGGTCATTACTTAGAAATGAACGTCAGGTTTTCTTATGTGTATTTCAATAGCCATGTACATAACTGTTAGGTAAAATTAGAGTGATATACCTTATGATGTAAGCAAATGAAAAATGCCCAGGGCACTCTAAACCAAGCCCCATGGTTTAACTTTATATACCTCCATCCAGCCCATCCAAGATTTCTTGAGAATAAAATTGAATGGGGACTGGCTCAATATTATTCTCCAATAACATTCTTTAATTTATTTAAGTAAGATGCTATTGACAAAGTAATGAAAAAGGACATGCTAACAAGACTAGCAAAAGAGCATGTTCTTGTCATGACACCACGCAAATGAGTAATTCACACGATGAATAAGCACACATGCGTCACGTTGCATGCACACACCTACTGAGCAATAAAGGTGATGTTGTACTTATTTTTTATTTACCTATCTAAAATGGTGGTAGCCACTTGGAGCATTACATGAAAAATATATCCGCAAAAACACAATTATGAAATGGAAATGGCCCAGAGGCAAATGAGAGCTTCCAGGCCTTCCAAAAAGTGTAAAAAAAGGAATGCTAAGGACCACATTAGTTGGAGTAGCAAAAAAGATGGGTAGGAGAAGGGGGAGTTAGAAGCAATGGGGAGTGGGCTGGTAAGCAACTGAAAAGCATTAGGCATTGGAGGAATTAAAGTAAATAAAAAGTTGGGCTGAGTAAGAAGGGGAGCAACATGGGCTGAGTGGAGTGGGATGGGTTAGGGTATGGATCAGGAAAAGAAGCCCTTGAGGAAGAAAGCTGTAAAAGACATGCGCTGTCATGGAGTTTATAAAAACAAAGAAAAATAGATCTATAGTTGCTAGCAGTGGAAGCAAATAAAAGAATGGTATCACATGAATGGTTTAGAAGCTATGCTCCAGAGAAGGGAAAACACAAGAAGAGGAACGAAAGTCATCAAAGAAAAAGAAATCCAAATGAGAGTGACAATAAAACCAACCAATGCTCAGCAATTGGAGTGCTGCAAGCCTACTGTTTATTGCATAGTCCACAAGAGGCTTTCACCTACCAGACAGCTAAAATCTGCAATCTAGGTGAGACCTAAAAACAGCCAACACTTCATTTTTGAGTTTGCTTAATTAGGGATATGTACATAAATAAGGAACAATAACAATGAAGGTATCTCAACTGTGAAGTAAAACAAATATTGGTTACAACCGTATCATATTTTTTCAAGGACCAGTAAACTTGAATCTCTCTTTGGGTATTTAAGGTTACATGTATTTTCAAGATTTTAGATTTTCCCTAATGACTTATACATGTAATTGATATTTGGCATAGCTACATCACTTTACAAACACTATTTCAATATATTTTTTCTTGTATACTGTTTTCTTTTCACTGTCTGCACCTTCATTAACACGTGGTCCATAGATAGACAACACAGAAAAAATGATGTAGGGTCAGGTTTTGTGTTTTTCGTAATTATGTGCTGTCACATGTTCATTTAATTATAGTAGCAAATCATCATTCAAGTGTCATACAGATAGCTCTTTAATTATCTCCCATTTCTTGTTGTCGCAATTATCAAATATCTAACTCCCCATCGTTTTTACCAGACATGTACATGCTGCCTTAAAGTGCATATTCTATTCTATTTATTTCTGTGACATGATGCTCTCTGGCTTTTGGCTAAGGACAAAAAGATAAGCAACAAATCTGCTCGCTTGTGTTGGCACTAACCTGAGAGTTCATATGGATGTGGTAGGCACAGATTAAGCTTATTAAAGTTATAACTATTCTAAAGCTAACCACAAACTCACCTACATGGAATTTCAGAGCCAGGAGAAAGGACCAAAATGGAATTCCTCCATGTTTATAGTTTTTTTTAGGTTGAACCTACTAGACAGCGCAGCTGTTTGATTCCAAAAGACCCATTGTCAGCTTACCAATATCTTACTGTGGAATTCGGTTGGCTTTTTTATCTCTTTCATTTGCTTGCTTCTTATTCAATAGCTTGCCTTGTCCATCTTGTCTTTGTCTTTCCCCTGGAGCATATACTTTTCACATGTGTCCTTCCCCTGCTCACTTTAAGGGAACTACTTTTTGCTTAAGCACGCCACAAGATTGCGCATGTTTTCCACCAGGCTCTCATGCTTCTCATTTCTCCTCCCGCTCTATTTTGCTCTCTTGTTTGCTTGTTTTTTCACACCCTGCATTGCTCTCTCATTTCTGGGGGCCTATTTGCAAACTACATTTTATAAGATGCTTTGTAGTACTACAACTTGCTGTTTATACACCTACATGCAGAATTTATGCCTCCCTCTATCATATTTCTTTCTGTGCAGAGATATCCCTTTCTACTGTGAAGCCTCAGCACCATAACTACATGTTTTAGTAGTAAATGTGGGAAAGATGAGGCAGGGGCTGGAAAATGGGTATTACATACTATTAAATAGGAGGGATTTAGGGAGGTGCAGGAGGAGTTAAAGGAGGATAAGGAAGGGGGTTTAGGGAGGCATGTGTACCAACCCTCAAAGAGTAAGAGCATTGCTATTAACAACTGCACTTTAAATCTGATAGAGGGGTCAGACAGGTGTGCATCCTGGCCCCTCTACTTTTTACTTTGTATATTAACGCAATAGATAAATCCCTGGACACTGCTACTTTGGACGTTCCGCGTATAGGGGACAGTACCAACCCGGTTCTCCTATACGCGGATGACGCAGTCCTATTAGCCCGCACCCCGATAGGTCTACAGAGATTGTTGAACTCCTTCGGGGAGTTCGTGGACCCTCTGGATCTGGTAGTGAACATCGCAAAATCTCACACAATGTCCATGGGGTTACGCAAGAACAAAGTAAGGACTTTTTATTGCAGGGGGGCGGAGGTTACAAGGGTGAGGGTTTTTACCTACCTGGGGGTACTGTTTGATGACGGTTGCTCCTGGGCTCTCCAGTTTTTAGCAAAAAAAGTGCTCTAGGAAGATCAACATCAGCAGTTCTGAGCTTTGCACAACGGTTAGGGGGAAAGCCCTGTGAGGCAATCCTCTCTATCTATAGAGCAAAATGCATGGCAATAGCACTGTATGGTGCAGCTATATGGGGGTACAAACAAGCGGAAGAGATACAGAAGGTGGAAAACAATTTTTTTCGCTCTCTTTTATCTATTCCCCAATCCTCACCTACGTTTGCTACCCACCAGGAGCTGGGGATGGGGTATCTCTGTGACCAGATTAGCTTGGCCCACCTCATATGCTGGTTAAAAACCTGGCTTAACCCAGAATTAGTTCTAAACCAACGGATTTTAAAAGAATGTGCTAGGCTAGAAAAGGGGAATGAAATACAGTGGCTCTTTTAAATTAAAACAATGTTTGCGAAACTTGGGCGCCCGGAAATCTTTGAAAAACCGGAGGGTATCGTTACAGGGGACATTAATTGGGTTAAAGAGCAATTCCTGTCCCTAAGGTCTCAGGAGCGGGAGGGGAAGGAATTCAAAAAAACTCTTGTTAGGGCTCATTTTCTATTAGTTACATCGCCATGTATTGAGCCCTACTTAAAGTTAGTAACAAGGCCTTACCATCCCTGGTTGCTAACAAGAGTCCGTTTTAACCTGATTCATTATTTATTGGGATCATTTGAAGGGTGGAGTAAACCTGAAGAAACATCATTATGTAATTGTGACAGCAGCTCACCCCAAAATACTATGCACTTTAAATTTTTTTGTAGTTATTATTGTGAAATTAGAAATAAATTTATAACACCGCTATTAAAAGGGAAGGGGTTCCTACAGGCTAAACCTACTTTACTCTATTTACAACTGTTAGATAACCCATGGAACATTTTTAATATTGCTAGTTGTTTTGTAGCAGCTGTCCGGATGAGCAAACTAAGATGTTTAAATATGACTGAAGTGTGAATTATTGCTCTTTCTAGCCAGTATTTTATGGATTTCTCATGTATTTTTTTTAACATTTTACAACACTCTAAGGGCCAGATGTAGGTAAGTCAATTTTACCGATTCGTAAAAACCTAATTTTACCGAATCAGTATTTATGAATCAGTAAAATAGAAGGGGGGAGATTTAGGTAGAATCGATAATTGAATTACCGATTCTGTAAGAATCGGTATTTGGTAATGCCCATTGATTCCTATGGGCATTGAAGCCCATAGGAATCAATGGGCATTACCGAATCGGTATTTACCTATTCGGTAAATACCGAATGTTGCAAGGGTGCAGGGGGTGTCACTTTGACACCCTCTAGCACCCCGAATTCAGGCATGTGTGACATGTGGCACACAGATTTGCCCTAAGGGCATGTCTGTCTGTCACATGGCATAGGTGTGCATGCACACATGTGCATGCACACCTGGAATCGGTATTTTACCACCCAATTGGATTGGGTGGTAAAATACCGATTCGGTAAGGCCTGTGGGACTCAGAAGAGTCCCACCTACATCTGCAACTTACCGAATCGGTAAAAATACCGATTCGGTATTTTACCGATTCGGTAAATTTACCGATTTGGTAAATTTACCGAATCGGTAAAATAGGGCCCCTACATGCCAAATACTAAATACCGGTCGGTAACGGCCGAAATCGGCCGTTACCGACCGGTATTTCGGCTCCTACATCTGGCCCTAAATGTAGTATTTGAATTGTGTGATTTAAATGTGTATCTTTTATGATTTTAACTAATCGAATAAAGTGGTTTTGATGATGATGAGTAGTAAATGTGCGAGGGATGAGGCAGGGGCTGAAAAATGGGGATAACTTACTATTAAATAGGAGGGATTTAGGGAGGTTCCAGGAGGAGTTAAAGGAGGATAAGGGAGGGGGTTTAGGGAGGCATGTGTACCAACCCTCAAAGAGTAAGAGCATTGCTATTAACAACTGCAGTTTTACAGCTACTACAGCAAAAAAAAAGGATCCAAAACAGTTGTAAATTACTCCAGCTCAGAGCAAAAATAAGTAAAACATCACACATGGCCAACCACTGGTACTGCAACACCCTTCCGTAAAAAATAATGGAGGTAGGGGCTTAAACTGAAATCACATAGGACATGCTTGTGTGCCTAAGTCCCTCCTGAGGCGGAAGCCGGGAGGTTGTGTTGCCTTGCTCTTGATCTGTGTAAAACCATAATTACTTTTAAAATTGGCATATTTTAACTCTGAATTGCAACTGTACCTAAAATTGCTTGATTAATAAGCTTTTCTTTGCCAACTCCTTCCGCCCTCCTCCCCGCAGCCCTGGGCCACTCCCAGCCGAGTATCGACGCTGTGGAGTTGGTCCCGGTCACAGAATTGCGGCAGCCATATTGGGTGTAGCTGGGACTCCCCGCGCTCTAGTTGCGCATAAAAGGGGCCCCCTTCGACCTCACACCTGATTGCTTGTGTGCCTGAGTCCCTCCTGAGGCGGAAGCTGGGAGGTTGTGTTGCCTTGCTCTTGATCTGTGTAAAACCATAATTACTTTTAAAATCGGCGTATTTTAACTCTGAATTGCAACTGTACCTAAAATTGCTTGATTTATAAGCTTTTCTTTGCCAACTCCTTCCGCCCTCCTCCCCGCAGCCCTGGGCCACTCCCAGCCGAGTATCGACGCTGTGGAGTTGGTCCCGGGCACAGAATTGCGACTGCCATATTGGGTGTAGCTGGGACTCCCCGCGCTCTAGTTGTGCATGAAAGGGGACGTCCATGCCTCCGTGCAGTGGACGCGGTTAGCGGACGTGCCGGATCTGTGCCGCAGTCGTGCCAGAGTCCTGCTCGTCTGCGCCCCCCCGCGACCATCTCGCGGCCTCGACGGTCGACTACCCTCCTGGCTCTACCATTAACTCCATCTCCTACAGTAGGGAACATTACTGGATCTTAATTCTACTCGCTGTAACTTTTCCCATGTAATTTCTTCCGATGATAACCCCCAAGCCCACCCTTTCACCCATTGTAGTGATGAAAAGAGAGCTTGCAATCTTCTGACACAATCTCCCCTCCTTCAGACACCTCACCAACACCCTTCCACTAGTAAAACTATTAACATTAAAGCAGGCTTAATCAACTGCCGTTCTCTAGTCAAACACTCCTTAGACATTGTGCAAACCCTGGAAGACGATAAATGGGATCTCCTTTTCTTAACGGAGACTTGGTTGGAGGACGAATCCAATCCTGCCCTGAACCTAGCTGTCCCCTCAGATTACAGCATACTGTGTGCTAATAGACAGAGCTCTAATCCAGGTGGAGGGGTTGCAATAATCTATCGATCACAATGGACCATTTCATCGTTCCCCTTTGCCCAAATTGGTTCTATTGAGGCATTACCATTCTGTATCCAATTCGCCGCTAACATCACCTGTTCAAGCCTTCTGGTCTACCGTCCTCCCAAATGCAAACTTATGCATCTCCCATCACTGTTAGATTATGCCCTCCAGGCTTGTTCCCGCTATTCGAATTTCACCCTGCTTGGTGACTTCAATCTTCATGTAGACAATGTCCACGATCAAACTAATATAAACTTTCTGTCCACCCTCTCTGATGGCGGTTTGAATCAACTGGTCTCCAACCCTACCCATAAAGCTGGACACACCCTTGACCTGATTTGCACAAATCTGACAGATATCTGTAGCAATGAACCCTACCCGGTGATCTGGTCAGACCATTTCTTTGTCCCTTTTTCCTTTTGCCTACAACATCAGGACAGACCTAGACTCCTGGCCAAAACAGAAGGCCGTAACTGGAGCAAGATTACCCTTGATAGCGTAACGGCTCATCTCCCCCCGACTGCCTCAACAGATACCTTAGACCTTGACTCTAGGTTAACTGATCTCAACAACAGAATTTCTTCTGCAATAAACATTATTGCTCCTATCAAACCTATTAAAACTTTTCGAGCTGTTCCTTCTGCACCCTGGTACTCTGATGATCTGCGCAAATGCAAATCAGCTTGTAAAATCCTGGAGAGATGCTGGAGACAAACATATTCCTTGGACAGTAAACAACTATACAAATCAGCTCTCAAAGATTATAGAAAAAAGATAACTGAGCATAAGAGAGTATATCTGGAGGAGAAAATTAACCGAGCCCAGGGCTCATCTCGAGAAATTTTTAACACTGTTAGAGCCTTTACTGATCCTATGGCCCTTAAACGTCATTCCCCAATGTCCCAATCTCTCTGTGACCACCTCTCGGACTACTTCGAGGACAAGATTGCTACCATATATGCCTCCTTCCCAGACAAAAAACCCCCACTGCTCACTGATAACAACCCAGTCAATGTAGTTGCCACTCCTGACATCTCTCCAGACAAAAAATCCCCACAGCGCACTGATAATAGCCCAGTCAACTCAGTTTCCACCCCTGTTTTTACTAATTTCGCAGAAATCTCCCTTGAACGTTCTCTGACAGAACTATCAAAATGTAAGTCAGGGTCACCCACAGACCCTTGGCCGGCCAAACATTACAAAACCTTGGCCCCGCTTCTTAATCCATTTCTTAATGAGATTTGGAATGATTCATTCCGGACAGGTATCTTCCCTGATTCCTGGAAGCAAGCCCGTCTGGTTTCCCTTCTTAAAAAACCAAATGCCGATCCCAACGAACCATCCAACTATAGGCCAATCTCGCTGCTACCTGCACCTGCAAAGGTACTTGAAAAATTAGCCCATCAACAACTTGCGGATTTCCTTGAATCCAACGGCTCCTTTCATAACTCCCAACATGGGTTTAGAATCGGTCATAGTACCGAGTCGGCATTAATAGAAATGGCTGACTCTGTAAGATGGAGACTGGACGAAGGATCTAGAGCGGTGTTGGTTCTGCTCGACTTGTCGGCAGCATTCAACACCGTCTCCCACCCAGTCCTCCTTGACCGACTCCAATCTAAGGGCATTCAAGGAAAGGCACTGGAATGGCTTTCCTTCTTTTTAAAAAGCCGAACTCAAGCGGTTTTCACCCCCCCCTACACCTCGGCTAATCGTCCTCTGAAGTGGGGAGTCCCACAGGGCTCCTCACTTAGCCCCCTCCTATTTAATGTTTACTTTTCCCCATTAGCTGAGATCATTGCCCAATCAGGTATAAAATCTACCTCCTATGCTGATGATATTCAGCTACTGTTTTCTTACAATAACCCTAATCAGTCCACCTTTGACCCATTAAAGAACTGCCTCAACAACATAGCCAGCTGGATGGACGACAATTTCCTTCGGCTTAATGCCGGTAAAACTTAGGTCCTCTTCTTTCACCAATCCTCCCCCCTTGACTCCAATCTCTGGTGGCCCCACAAATTAAACACACCCCCCTTACCCAAAGAATCTGTGAAGAATCTTGGAGTCAGATGGGATACTAGTCTCTCATTTAATAAACAAATCCAAACGGTATCGGCTGCATGCTTTTCGAAAATCAGAATGATCAAAAAATGTATTAACTTTCTACCCAACAACACCAGAAGAACTATCATTCAGGCATTGATCACGTCCCATTTGGATTATGCCAATGGCCTCTATATCGGACTCTCCTCTGGCCTATGCCATCGTCTTCAGATGGTCCAAAATGCCGCAGTCTGCCTGGTCTGTGGCATTTCCTTGCGTGACCACATCTCCCCTCACAGACAACGCCTCCACTGGCTTCCGATTAAACAAAGAGCAGAATTCAAGGCCTTGACTTTGACCCACCGAGCTGTAAGGGGCAAGGGCTCTGCATATTTCTCCTCCTCCCTCCGCCCCTACAGCAACACCAGACTCCTCCGCTCCAGTTCAAAACATTTTCTTGTCATCCCTAAATTTAAAAAGGTACGTTCAGGAGGAAGAACGTTTCAAGTAGGCGCCACCACTCTCTGGAATAACCTTCCCCTACCCATTCGACTTATCCAAGAAGAACTACCATTCCGAAAAGCTGTAAAATCATTCTTATTCTGTTAAACTCCATCAAGAGCCAGTAACATTATACTCACACACAACGAGCGCCAAGACACCCCGTTGGGGTAGCCGTGCGCTATACAAGATACAATAAATAAATAAATAAATAAATAAAGAAGGAGAAATTAATTTATTTAAAATAGCTAAAAATATAAATTAAACGTTAATGCTAACAAATATCTGAAAAGTACATATTATACATTAAAAATGAATGTAAAAATACATTTTATAAAAAATAAAGTATTTGTAATTAATTGTATACATCACTTTAAATCATTAATGCATGATGAAATAATTTATTTTGCGTAATTTAGATGTGAAATTATGTTTTAATTTATACTTGATCAAAATAATGTTAATTTTAAATATCCAAATAAAATTTAATGACACTCTAACTTCCACTGAAAATCATGGAACTAGTAATATTTGTATTTGTATGTTATTTGGACTACTTATAAAACCTTTGCTCAGAGGTCAATAGACTGTTATGTATAATGGCAGATTTTGTTTCCACCATGTGAGGATAGAGTGGCATAAAGGTACTTCTGCAATGTAAACTGTGGACAATATGGGCCTGATTCACAAACTGTATTTTGTAGTATGTAAAGTAGTATTGGAGTAGAACTACTTATTACAAAATGCAATTCACAAACATACAGGTGGACATCTCCACATCCACGTTGTAACAATATATTTGCATTCCAGTCATGAACCATATTTGTTTACCAAGACTACAGAGCAGTCATTCAGCCATTATGATGTCGTGACAGAACACTCTTGAAAACTGCAAGTAATGTCCTGTTAGATGAAAGAAGTCAGCCGTGTCCAATTTTAACTTGTACATTATTAGAAATTTGATGTGTTCATAGAGCAAGGGATTGAATTCTCTAAGTACTACAAATAATGTTTTTGGAATGTTTTTCATATGATGCAATTTTTAAGTTACCAATATTAATGGTTCTTTAAACATTTTTATAGAATATATACAACTTAGGAGGTTTCTCCAAACCAAGTTCCAATGGTAAAGGCTTCGCTAGCCATTCCCCAGCATACATGGATTTCAAAGGAGTTTGTTAAAAATGTCTTTATAAACTTGCTCTAAGCAAAGAATTGCAGTTTTATTTTAAGGGTATAGCTCTTTTGTCTGCATACATCGTTCATCTCAGAGTGTGGTTAGACCATCAGAGGTCTTGCGCCAGTTCAAAGTACAGAAAGTTGGCCAAATTTGGTTGCGCGCACTGCATCGCATTTGGGGATGCAGTGCACACAATGAAATTCATTTAATTTTTTTATATGTTTACTTACCTGTAAAGCTCTGTAATACATAGATTACTACCCCCACCCTGCCCCTCCCCCTCCCCACGTCACTGCCCTGCAGGTACACCCAATGCTTCCCAGCATTTCTGTGGACTTACAAAGGCATATCTGTGTGTGTTGGAGTCCCAGCCTGATGGGTTTTCTGTTTTAGCAGCAGCTGTGGTTTTTGAGGAAATTTTATTATTTTCTGGACATGCTGGAGCATTCTTTTCTCCTTTCTCCAAGAGCCTACGTGCAGGGGAGGGGAGCGAAGGGAAGAAAGTGAGAAAGAGCTGCGAAAAGAAAACACCACGCCTTCTCAAGAAGGGGTGGATGGAGAGAGAACAGGAGCAGCCTGCTAGAAATTTGTCTCTGTCTTTTCTTTCTCAACTGTTCTTGCATCGTATCAAAAGCTATAGACTGCATAAAATCACACAAAAGATAAAAAGCAAATATTTGGCACATTAAAATAGTGTAAAAAAACAGCTTTACCTCGTTCTTACTTGTACTAGGTGGTACTAAGTGTGCTTGTGATATTGGTAGAAGGCAAATACAGGACAAACAACGATGAGAGAGGAGGTGGAGTGATGGGTTATTTCTTTTTGAAGCCAGTGAAAGAAGATAAAATGCATCCTCAGGGAAACAGCGTCTGACATTGGATCTCAGTCTTTGAATGAACAACAAATGTGATGAGATAAGAACAAGAATTATAGCCTTGTGTAAAGAAAAGCTCAAAGCAGTGAAAAGACGTGCGTTCGCGTGTGAAGTACTCTTAGACAGAGAAAAAAGAAGCTCAGAAAGCAGTTGCTAAAATAGGACAAGTGAAAGACTACAAGTAATTGGGCTGTGCTCTGTGGGAGGGAACAACCCATAAAAGAGAGGGGCAAATAGGAAAGAATAACCGCTTGTAATCTAGGTTTTTGAAAAGAACACTGAAGAAACAAACGAAAAGCAATGGACGGGCTGTTACCCAACAAAGTATATACAATATCTTGAAGAGATAGCCCAAGTGCTGTCTAGGCGAGACCTAAAAAAGGACCTAAAACAGTAGTATGGGTATTCCAGATCAGACCTTGAATAATTCCAGGTAAGTCCAGCACCACATAGACCGGCTACTTATACTACGACATTCTCCCATTGGAAATAATGGAGGTGGGTACCTATACTAGAGCCTCATAGGAAATAATGTTACAATTAACTAATTTATTTCCACTTTAAAAAAATATATATAAATATTCTTTACTGGTAGCAAATATACACCAATAAAAATATTATTTTATGATAACATATTGTAATTATTTTGTGTAAAAATAATTGTAAGTTTATTGTTTAGATAAATTAATTTACATGAAGTATAGAATTTGTTTTGTAATTTTTAATACATAATAAAAAACATTTACATTATGTGGGATTTTTAAAATGAGGCACTTTTAAATTTAATGTAATATATTTCAATTAATCAAATATTTATTTTAAATTAATTTATTAGTGTTTTAGCTTTTTATTTTGTTGTATATGTATTTCAAATGTATAAAATGTATTTAAATTGATATCTAACATACACTTTTTTATATTTTATTTTTAGTTTGTAATCTTTTTTAATTTGTCTTATGGTTTGCCATAGAGACATTACTGCCCCTTTGCTGAACTTTGCCTATGCTTGAAAGGTTACTAGTAGTAACATTAGACTTGTAAAATTGACATATATGTACACACTTTTTAGTAAATTTAGTTTCAGAAATCATTTTTTTTACGTTTGAGTTTAATAAAGAACAAATAAGAAAAGGAAGCAGCAATAGAATGAATAGAACAAATCCTAATTAGCATAAAGACATATAGTAAAATAAGAAAATATAAGAATAGGGTTTGTCAAGCTGAATACAAAAGAGAAATATACACAATATAAAAAAAGAAAAACAGGGGGAAGGGGAGGGAAAGCAATATGCAATTACTATATAGCCAAGAAATAATAATAATGCAACAATGTAAGCATAACAATGAATAAATAGGAATAACATATTATAACATAGGAAGATTAAAAAGTTATGAATCATCTAGAAATAAAACAGCATGGGAGAATTCAAGGTGGTTTCTTTACATCATCTGAGATATTGGTAGATTTAACACTAGAAGAGGCAGACAGAGATAGATATGTTGTTAATGGGAGCCATAATAAATCTCTTTTAATTGCTAGGGAGATAGGGGAAACATAACTAGTATCTAATCTATGATGAAAAAAACAGCGTTCCACCAGGATCAGAAGGTAACTTTATCTGTCTGCTTCTAATTTGAGGTTATTAGATGAAAGGCCATAGCTATCTATAAATCTAATAGTATAAATCGTAAATCATACGTTCTTATATAGCGCCTTTCACCGTAAGGTCTCAAGGCGCTTGCTTTGGGAACCCGTCCTGGCTTTTCCCTGTGAGATAACCCCTACTGGGCATCTCCAAGGTGAAAGCCAGGCATCCCATCACGGTGGGGCCGTAGTGGAGATTAAGCAAGCTATTTCCCAGAGTTGCAGAGTGTGAACCCATGATTCGAGTAGGCACCGAGGCGAGAATTATCGAGTCCGTGGACATTTTGAGCTCAAGACCCTGCCGCGTCAGGGATTGAACCCTGGTCCCGGGTCTGACCTCTGCGTCCGGGTCTGCCTCCTCTAACCGGTGAGCCACACTTCTCCGTATAGAGCTCGATGGAGGTTGGGGCCAATGGGGTGATAGTGTGCCCAGGAATAAATTAGTGAAAGAAAAGGAATTTGAACTTTGGAAATTATTTTATTTTGGGACCAAACCTGCTGCTAAAATTGATGAATAGAGCAAACAGCATGTGTTTTAAATCTGCAGACAGGTGAGGGCAGCACCAACAAATAAAGGACATGTCTGATGAAAAAGATACTGGGGTTAATGGAGACAATAATACTTGATGATAAATGAAGTAAAGGGTTTGTGTGGTGTTTGCAGCACAAGAAGTTTTATGAAGTTTAAACCATATTTTGTCCCATAAAGTAATTGCAGGCCTGTGAGAAATCCTTCTCCCAAGCCAATTCAGTCGTAGATTTGTGTCTATCCAAGGAACATTGTAGCAATTTATATATAATGGAAGCAGAGGGGGATGTGTCGAGTATTGAAGATAAGTTTTTTATAGTTTACAGGAAATTTGCATCTGTTGGTAAAGTTAAAAGATATTGATTCAGGGAAAGACATAAAAGATTATATTGCGTTTTAGAGGATGATTGTAAAGAACATTTAGTTTGGAGATCAGAAAAAAAGGGGTTGATCATTATGTACTAATTGAGGTATCCAACGTAAACCCCTAGAATGCCAAGTTTTCCAGTAAATAGAACGATTATGAATTTGTAATTATTTAATATGCCAAATAGGCTGTTGATGAAAGGAGTTAATTGAGGGATAAGATGATGCTAAAAATAGAGTCAGAAGTTTGCCGGAATGTGAAATGACAGTGGAATGCGGAGATGCGATATTAGTGGTAAAAGCAAGGAACACTGGAAAATCAAAAGGAGTAATAAGATATTTCTCCATTTTAATCCATAACGGGGATTTAGAAGAAGGTTTGTAGAGATCCAACAAGAAACTTGCTTTAAGAAAAAAGTGGAATGATAGTTTTGAAGTCAGGAAACCTAATACCACCATTAGGTCTATCGTTTTTAAAGAGGACAAGGCTATACGAGGGGGCTTACCATTCCAAAGAAATTTTGACAAAGTAGAATCAATATTCTTAAAATAATATCCAGGAATGTGTATAGGGATCATAGAAATAATATATAAAATTAGAGGAGAAAGCATAATTTTAATCGAATCTAGGCGACCTCACCAAGATAGAAAAAAGGGGGTGCCAACGTGTGATGACGTAATTTAATGTTTTGGTGATATAATCAAAGTTTAACCTTATTATTTCAGGGATTAAGGCAGCAAACCATAAGCCAAACTATTTTATTTTAGATGGTTCCCAGGAGAATCCAGAATGGTCAAATAGATGCTTCTGACATAAAACATTTAAAGGCAAAACTTCACACTTGTCCTTATTAAGGCGGTATCCTGAGATCTGGGAAAAAGAAGCAACTTGTGAAGAAAAGGGGGAAGAGAAGATTCAGGATTGAAACAATATAGAAGGATGTCATCGGCGTAAACTGACATTTTAACCTGATATAGACTAAATTGAAAACCTGAAATACGATCATCCTGTCTAATCTTAGTTAGAAAAGGCTCTAATGCAATAATGACCAACAATGTTGACAAGGGGCAACCTTGTTGCTAAGCATGGGCGGAAAATCCGTTCCGCTCGCGGATTTTGCGGATTTTCGGTAAATTCGCAATCCGCGAACGCTCGCGAATTTACCGAAAATCCGCAAATTCGCACGCAGCGGATTTTTTTTCTTGGTGATACAATTTTGCGGCGTGCAGTGTAAGTTCGCAATTGCGAACATGTAGGTGCGGCGGGCAGCAACAATCTTGCACTCGCGAAATTACAAAAATTGCAATTCTGCACAAGAAACCCACGAGCAAGCAGCATAGACCTTCTGAAAATGATGATTTTTATGAGACTAACTCCTCAGGTTGACATTTGCCTGCACTTTTTTGGATTTGAGGCCTTTTGACTTTCTTTGGATCACTTTTGGATTAGAAATCAACTTTCACAAGTAAGCTTGTTTGGGGCATTACAGTTGCTGTAATGCTGTTCTGCAGAAAAACGAGTTTTGCTAAACTGAAAGCACTCCGCAGGTGCAAAAGTTCAAATTCATCATTAGTAACCATTCCCTGTAGTGCTTCCTGACTGGGGCCCCTCCAGAGTTCAGTTGCTAGTTGCAACAATTGTATGACCCTGCTCTGACCCTCACAGCCGGATCATTGAATCGCTACAAGTAGGCCACAAAGGTCCTGGAAAAAAAAATTGCACTGCAACAGAAAGCAAATTACAGATAAGGAAGCAGGTGACAGACTGGAATTTTAAAACAGTGACACATTAATAAATCAACCCCAAATTAATTCATGTCAGTTGAAGCAGGGCAGGTGTGCTTGCTTTTTCCCCCCATAATCTGCAGTGATGATGAACCAGAGGGTGGCATTGATGTACCAGAGGGTGGCATGGGTGAAACAGAGGGTGGCAGGGGTGAAACAGAGGGTGCTGGGAACCTGTGATGATGAACCAGACGTAGAAACAACATAATCGCGACCGTTGCGAGCCGACATGTAAGTTCGCAATTGCGAACTGGTACAAAACCCTCACGAACTGGCAGAAATCCTTGCGAACACAAAAAAAAATCTGCAAATTCGCGAGAATTCACGGATTTTGCGGATTGCGAGTTCGCAAATTCGCAAAATTCGCGAACGCCAGATTCGCAAAATTCGCCCATGCTTACTTGTTGCACACCTCTATATAATGGGAAATAATCAGATGTTATACCGTTACCAAATATTGAAGCCTGGGGGCCTGAGTATAACAAAGAGATTAAGGCAATCAGTTTAGGAGGAAAACCGGCGCAACGTATGCATGAAACATAAACTCCCATCCAATCCTATCGAAGCCTTTTTCTGCATCTAGAGCAATAGCAGCTATGTGATGATCTAAAGATGAGGCCTTGCTTAGAACATTAAAAAAGAGTAGAGAGTTATTGGAGGTTAGTCTTGTCCTTAACAATGCCGGATTGTTCGGGACTGATCAGGTCTGGTAAGACGGGGTCAATGCGAAGAGCTAAGATCTTGGCAAAAATCTTATAGTCTGTATTCCAAACTAGCTGACCGTGTAAAGCAAATCGAGGGGACTCTGGAGGCCCTAGAACTGGCCCAAAAGATGCTGGCGTCCCAGGTTGGGGATATCACTCAGAGGCTCCAGACCCTGGAGCGTAGGGTAGAAGATGCGGAAGGCCGCAAACACAGAAAAAACATAAGGGTGGTAGGTTTGCCGGAAGGCATGGAGGGAGCTGACATGATTGGGTACCGAGAAGACTGGCTGCGGACTGAGGTGGCACCGGAGGGTCTGACCCAATTTTACACCCTGAAAAAAGTTCCTACTCACCCGTTAGCGCTATACAAATATAATTTTTCATTTCATTTCGTTAGCGCCGGGCAGGCCACTTAGACCTGTGGTGGCTCGCCTGCTTCATTATAAAGACAGGGATCTTTTACTGCAAAAAGCTTGCTCCTCAGGCCCTTACAGGGTGGATAACGGCAGGGTGTCCTTGTTTAGGGAGTATACGCTTGAAGTACAGCACCGCCGGGCCTCTTTCTTAGCGGTCAAGAAGGTGCTACCCGAGGAGGGTCTACAGTATTCACTGATGTTTCCACCACGTTCTGGATGAGAAGAAGCATTTTTGTGAGAACCCGGAGGGGGCATGAGACTGGTTGGAATCTTATCGGGCTGGAACTGGAGAAGCGGGGCGCTGTGGGAAATCGACAGTTGAGGGTCCATGGCCTCATAGATCGAAACGGGTGAGGCAGCGCCGCACGGGCCTGAGGAGACCGTCAGCATCTCTGACAAAGGTGGAGAGAACGGCCGCTTCGCAAGCAGTATTGGAATTGTCCCATCGATGGCAGACACGGAATTGGAGAAAGGGTTGATGGGTACAGACACTGATAGGACTGGAATGGACAGTGTTGCACTTCCACATGTGATGCCAGGGACAGCTGATGAGATAGCTTGAATGTGTTCCTTACTGTATCTCTCCATTGCTGTCCACATCAGTGGGTGACTGCCCCTCCTTTTCATCCCCTTTTTTGGCATTTGTTGTACAGCTGATCAGGAGGTACAGCATTGTTTGCAGTGTCATATCATTATTTGGGTGGCTGGATGCGACGGCTCTCTCAGAGTTGTGAGCGCAAGCTGGGAGGCTCGCTTGATGATTGGGGTATGGCAAAACATGAGGCCCGTTCTGTTGATCCGCTTTCCTTGGTTTGAAGCTGCCCTCTCTATTGTTTGATCCTCTGTAGCTACTGGAGGATATAGTTAGATCTTGGTTTGGATGGGGACTAGCGTTTTAATGCGTGTTCTGGGAGGGTAGGTGTTGGGGAGGATTGGGGGTTTGGGTTGGGGTAGTTGGGGTTCCCGGTGTGTCTAATTGGGAAAAGTATGTGATGCTAAGACTATGGCTGCTCTATGGGGGGCTTACTTGAATTGAAGTGCATTTCCTGGAATGTTAGAGGGATACACATGATGACACGCTTTCCTCCAAGAAACACATATTACTCGCACTGAAGGATCAGCCCTGCAACGCAGATGGAGAGGGCAGGTCTCTTGCGCGACTTATTTGGCTTTTGCGTGGAGGACACTGATTTGGATTAGAACAGGGGTCCAGTTTCAACCTACAAAACAATTGGTGGACCCAGAGGGGAGGTTTGTGGTAGTTGCAGGCCGCCTTAATGGGAGAGAGGTAGTCTTGAGCAGCATATATGCACCCAACACAGATCAGCCGGCCTTTTTTAATAATTTATGCGGGAAACTGGCCCCCTATCTGACTGACCCCGTGATTATAGGGGGAGATTTTAATTCCATATCTGACATACACTTGGATCGTTCTCATCCCCCGCTTCCTGAGGCGCCCATTCATAGGATCTCCAAGACCAGACGAGATTGGCAGACTACATACAGGTGGTGGATACTTGGTGTGTGCAGCAACCTGGAGACCGTGATTACTCATTTTTCTCAGGGCTGCATGAGCTACATGTGCACCTAGATGCCTTTTTCTGTTCCCCAGGCTTGCATGCCATGGTTGACCACAGCGAATATCTTGCTAGGACGTTGTCAGATCATAATCCTTTGCTGTTGCGCCTCCATTGGTCTTGGGAACGCCCGGTGATCCCAACCTGGAGGCTGCCCCCAGAAGCCCTAGAGGATCAGGTCTTTTGAGCAGAAGTTGAGGCAGGAATCACTCAGTATTTTATTGAAAACGAGGGTTAGGCTTTGTCGACAGCAGTAGAATGGGATGCTTTTAGGGTGGTAGTACGGGGGCTCTGCATAGCTAAAATGGTGGGTGTGCGGAAAACACTACTACAGGACATAGATTCAGCGAGAGAGCGCTTGCGAGCAGCGGAAAGATCCCGCCCTGAGGACCCTGAGGAACAAACGGAGGTGTCCGACGCTAGGGAGGCCATAGCGGTGCAAGCCGAAAGATTGCGCTGCTTTGATCACAAGAAATATCTGACACGCGCGCATGCAGAATGTGATAAGGTGGGCACGTTGCTGGCTTGGCTAGGTAATCCTGCCCCTCGCGGAACAGTTATCCTGGAACTGGATGGCCCATCTGGTGACCCGGGCTACACCCAACAGGAGATTAACAATCAGTTTTTGGGGTATTATGCGGGGTTATATAGGAGTAAGACAAAAATAGATGGGGACGGCATAGGGGAATTCAAAACAGACAAGGGGTTACCGCAACTGGATAAGTCTCAGGTAGACCTATTAGGGCAGGGAATAACGCTGGAGGAAATTCAGAGCGCAATCAAGCGCATGGCCCATTATAAAACTCTAGGCACGGACGGACTAACAATAGAATTTTATTCCACCTACATTGATCTGCTAGCCCCTAAATTAATGTCTGTTTTTAATGAGGCTAAAAAAGCAGGAAGATTGCCATCCTCTACTCGCGAAGCCATCATTATTCGTTATTAAAGCCTGGAAAGCCTCCCAATGATAAAACAGCATATCGTCTCTTGTCTATGCTCGCAACATACTATAAAATATTAAGCAGCATACTTGCATCGCATTTGCTTCTGCATATGGTGCACCTGGTTCATCGAGACTAGGTGGGCTTTATCCCAACCCAGAACACTGCCATTAATGTAAGGTGCCTCCTCCGTGTCATGGAGGCAGATACTTATTCCCCGGACTCCGCTGCAATTTTATCCGTTGATATCGAGAAGGCGTTCGATATCTTGGAGTGTCCATACCGGTGCCTTTGTTGCATGGACGGAAATATTGTATAAAATAGCTACGGCCAGGGTGCGTTCGGGGGCTCTGATCTCCTCTTCCTGGAAAGTGGGTCATGAGACCCGACAGGGGTGCCCGCTCTCTCCCTTGCTTTTTGCGTTGGTCATTGAGCAGGCTAGGCTGGTTCAGAGGTATGCCAGACTTTAACACAGGCATTGCGAAGTGCCCACATTGTAATCTAGAAGGGGCAGAGTTAAACATATGATGTCGGACTGTCCGCAATTGGGGACATATTGGAAGGATGTGTTAGCGCTGCTATGCGCTGTCACAGAACAACAGATTACACCTGGTGTGGGCACTTGCTTACTTCACTGGTTTCCCCACACACCCAAAATGAGGGTAACAAGCAAATTTCTGGATTTGGGTCTATTGCTGGCCTAGAGGGATATCACAGTGCATTGGAAAGCTGCACGGGGCTGCAGCGTACTGAGGTGGAAAATGGAATTGATTAAATGGGCAACGAGTGAAAGTACACTTAGATTTCAGTTAGCTAGGTGAACACAGGGAGATAAAGCCATGGAAGCCGCGAGGGCCTGGGAAGCGCTTGTGGTTTCATTGCAGGCACCGGGGATGCATTCAAGTGACAACGCGACAGCGGGTACACCAATGGCTTCACCTTAAAGTTCTGTGTATGTTGATTGATTGCTTGGGTGAATTGTGCTGTCTATAGTGTTCTTGACTGGGGTACTGTTGTTCTTCATCTGACTTTAATACACTACTGTTATGTATAGTTGAACCATGAGTTGCACAGACTTTTTAGCTTTTGTTACAATGCTGTAGCGCGGGACACACCAGGGACAGGGGTGAGTTGGTAGGGAGGGTGGGTGGAGGAGTTTGCATTTTTTTATTTTTTTTATTGGATGCTTCATTGTTGCAGAAGGCTTTCCTGGAAATTAATCCGAGTGGCACCATACCTCCGCCACATGTCCCATGTTTTGACTGTGTATATTGATGTATCGTACAATAATTTGTACTATTGCCCCTTATTGGACGTGAGGACAACAGGCGGAGCACTGCTTAGAGACCATTGCTGTTTCTAAAGCCCATGTGGCTCTTTGATATTGGTTTTGAATGATGTTTTGTTGAAAAATCTAATAAAAATATATTTAAAAAAAAAGAAATCATATAGAAGTAATTTGTCAGATACATTTGTCCAGAACACCTTATGAACCAAAGTAGATGCATATACATTAAAAATAACTAAAGGAATCTTATATATGAGAAGTTTAACAATAACCCAAGGCCCTTCAGTATCAAGTTCCTGTTGAACCAGGAAAACATGTAACTTTTTGTGACATAGAATCACAAACCCTATTTTTCTTGCCTAAAGCAGGAGAAATAAACAAATGAACCACCCAACATCCTTTCAACTTGGAAGCTTCCTCTAAAGAAAGATGGGATTCTTGAAGCAGAGCAATGTCAGTTTTTTAATTTCACTAGGTGAGATAACACCTGTTGCTTTTTGATAGGGTTGCTTAAACCTTTAATATTCCAGGTAGTAACCAGAAATGTAACTTATTAAAAAAGCATGAACATCTAATATGCTTACAAGAGCGGAACCAAGATTAAAATAAGATAGATAAGAGGAAAGAGAGTAGGAGAAATATAACATATGGTTCAATAGAGAATACAGAAGGGAGAAAAAGGTCAAGAAGAAGAAATACAAAAAAGTGTGGAGAGAAGAGACCTTAAAAATGAATATCAAAGAGAGAAAGATACGATGGAGAACAAAGACAGTAAATGTCATACAAATAACGACTGAAAAACATACCTACAACACAACACAAAGTTGGGGATGGCTACCTCAGAAGAAGACGATGACGACACCATCAGAGCTCCGCCAAGCCCTCAAAGGGACCATGGATAAAACTTTGACAAAAGGGGGGAGACCATAACGGAAGCAATGACGGGAGGAAGAACTACACCTGTATAAGAAAGGGGATAAAACATATAGATGAAATAAAACATGCGAGAAAAGAGAAAACAATAAGTAAGTACAACACCTTAGTACATTTGGCAAAACAGATATATAAGCAAAACAACGATCAAGGAATTACATATACGGGAAAACAATCGAACAACGTGAAGCAAAAATAATAAATCAAGTAGGTTTTGAAGTATCCCTTGTGACAGCTCCATGTTGACGAAGGAATTCCTGCAGTACGACTGGGTCATCAAATGTGGTAGTGTTTTACTTATAGGTGACCTTGAAAAGGCAATGATGAATAAATTCAAATCTCGCATTTAGAGATTGCAATTGATGGCGAAGATCAAGGAATTTTTTCCGACAATCGGCTGTAACCTTAGCCACATCTTGAGAGAACAATTGGTGTTGACCCTCCCAATAAAATAGTTTTTGGGATTTGATTGCAGACAGGACTTGGAGAAGGTCTGTATATTGCAAGAAAAACAGGATGACTCCACAAGGTTTTGCAGAGATCTTGGGTCTAAGTCTATGAGCCCTTTGGATATTGAGAGGAGAAGTAGTAGAGAAGTCCAAGAGCTTAGGCAAGAATGTTTGAAAAAAGATGGTTGGGTTAGAGCCCTCTATATTCTCGGGAAGACCATCAATTCGGAGGTTATTCCTGCGATTTCGGTTTTCTAAATCCTCTGACTGCTTCTTAAGCAGGGATATCTCAGACTCCAGAAAGGAAATGCGAGAGCACAAGACCTGAAGAGAATCCGTTTTCTGTTCCACAACAAGCATACACGAATCCAGTAAAGACCATTCGTCATCCAAATGCTGCAAAGTTTTATTGGTTTCTTCAATGAAAGGTTTCAGAGCACTAATTTCCTCAAGCATTATACCCATGAAGGCCGAGGATGAGTTCACTGGAGAAGGAGGATTCTTTTATCGGTCGCTTGGTGGAAATTGCAGGTAGTTTATTTGACAAATGTGATTTTGGAATGGTACCCGATGCCTGATCAGGTTTTTGAGGCAAAATATCCTCCATTTTGTTAAGAGGAGAGTCAGAGTCTGACTGTGCAGTGGGTTTGGAGGAAGCAATAAGCTTAAGATTTCTTAGTATTACCATACAAAACAAAACCAGAGGAAACGTAATAAGTCATATTTAATTTTAAACCTCCAAAGAGCAGTAAAATAGAGTCTCAGTTCTAGGTAGAGGTTGTAGGGTCCACCTTCTTAGTCAGCCAAAAACACCATGAATAGTGATAAAAATTGACACAATGAAGATACCTAGGCTCTTCTAGAGTAATGAGGAGTATGACGTCATAAGAAGAAGGAAATCCGGAAAAAGAAGGCACAAAAACATCTTTGCAAAGTACTAGAATGGATGTGCCTACTGCCCACACTTAGAGATAAAACTGAATTGCAGATATGTGGTCAAAGGTGCTTTAAAACCTTTCTGAATACATCCACAGACTGCTGCAGCATTGATAGAGCAGCAATGCAATGGACATCCACAGGTCAACAGTCAGTTGAGGAAAAAAGTCAGTTGGTATTCAGATGATACTCAGATGATAAGGAGTAAAAAGAAAGAATCCCAAAATGGCGGACTTAAATAAATAAATGGTATCAACGTCTTGAAGTAGCAGGAAAAACTTCAGGAAAATAAAATTAAAGAAAAGTCGCTTGCCCATATTAAAAGCCAACCATAAGTTGTTTTCAGGAATTTAGAGTTGAGCACACTTGAGAATCTTCAGCGCGATGCAGGGAGTTCAGAGCTCAAAATGGCGGCCGCTACACATGAGCAAAATGGCATATCTCGCTGAAAATGCAGAAAAAGGGGAAAAGTCAGCACCTGAGGAAACCAGAGGCTTCCCACAGCAAGGCCACGTCATACGCTCGTGTCTCAGCTCAAAATTGAGGTGTTCTCCGCACAAAACGGAGCCATGAGAATACCCTTGAGGCCAAGCCCTGCAGTCATGCTACCATCCTGCCTGGTGTCCAAACCACGCCCCTCTACACTCAGAAATCATGAACAGCCAGAAGTAGTACATTTACTGCACTGTGGAAGAGGCAATTTACACAGGTAGATTTACTCATTTGTAAATTTACCTTTGTGAATAGGACTCTGTTATAAATAGTGTAAATAATAGAGGCTCACAAACTGTATTAGAGTGAGTAGTGGTGGGGGAGGGGTATAGTCTGCAATGCTGGAAAGATTGTCCTGAGATCCCCAAAACCAATATTATACCTGATTGTTATACCCATAACATGTTGATGAAACATTTAACAAATCCAGTAAACTAAGATAGCAATATTGCACAATGGTGAAATAGTTCTGTTTCACAAGTGGCATTACCAAATGCTTGTCCAGATGCCCGCATTTAAAATGCTCAATAACATGACTACTTCATTTAAGATTCATAGACATTAGTGAAATGAGCAAAACCTATGATATTATATCACAATGCAATTCTCAAATTCATATAACCACTACAGGCCTTCTTGGCAAAGATGTCTCTGCAAGTAGGTGAGATGTATCCAAACTTTTGTGTGACAAGTCTATTGATAAACTAAGAGTGAACACTAGCCAAATATCCTTCCACTGATAATTAAAGGCTCACATCTTCAGAATATATTTTCCGAAGAATTTTTTTGTCTGCAATTAAAACACCTCTGTTTTGCCTCTTCTATTAAGCTGAATATACTATCTCCAAGTTGAGGTTTCCCCCATCTCGTATCTCTCTGATTCTACCTATTACTCATTATTTGGTATAATATTATTGTTACAGGTAACTACCTTTTTCTATCAGTGCAGGGCCCTCGTGCTCTTGAGTGAGGGAGCACTATAGAAAACTTCCGAATAAGTAGAACTACAATTTATGAAAAAATGCTTAATGAATGAAGCCTACAATGTTCAGAAATATGAAAAAGACATGACAGCAAAATAAAATACATACATGTTCCAAATTCCAGTGGAATTATGGGCCTGATGTTATCAATGGTTTTTTCACTGGAAAAGCTTGTATGTTCAAAACTGCAGGCTTCAGGAGTGTAAAAAAACCTTTTCAATATGCTAAATAAACATTCTGAGGCGCAAATGGGGCAACACAGTAAACCCTTAAGACTAATGACAAAATGGGTGTGTGAAAGACACATCTTTCTCTTCCTCGCAGGAATTTGTAACAGTGGTTAGTGATGTACTGTAGTTGCATACTATTGGTAGGATACTGACCCCCAAAACGTAGTGGTATCCATTCACAAAATGGAAACTGTCTGGAAGCACAGCTTCAACGATGTGAATGTCACCTGGGGGTAGCTGGGGAACAGACAGCCGTCCAAAGGGATAGCTACATGACCACCACAAAATTACTTTGTGTCTTGCCATTTTTTATTTTAGCACCTGTCTGTTTGAGAAATGGGGCTGCAATTCCATCTTTTTGTGAGTATAAATGGAGAGATGGAGGTATGCTGTGATTGAAAGGCCTCAGTTTCTGAAATTGGAGCCACTCTACAAGATTCACAGAGTGAATTTAGCCCCATTAACGTTTATGAGAATTTCATTTCTGAAAATACTTCTGAATAGTCATTTTGTATTGTACATCAATAGCAGTACAAAAAAGAGTGGGATTGAATGGGTTTTCAAAAACAATGACCGTTTTAAAGCTGAATCTATCTGCCAGGTCCTTTATTTTAAAAAAAGAAAAGTGCTTGCAAGCTTGGTATATTGCTTCTTCTTTGTCTTCTGTTGATTTTGAGTGAAAAGCCAATTGATTGCCCTTAATATCATTTTGGTATCACTAATTAGAAAATTGCAGCAAAATATGAGACTGAGCCTTGGCAAATAGTGACAACTACATTGATGTTAGTTATTGTACGTTTATGACTTTTATTGGCCTACCACTGTAGGACATTTTGGTTCAGAAAGGAAAACAGACCATATATTACTGTGTTCAATAGGCAGATCTGTTATTTACTGGCAGCGTGCAAAGTACAGCTTGACCTTTAAGACCATAAGGGGCCATATTCACCAAGGTAAACTTTTGGTGTAACAAACTACAGGCCTTATTCATGACAGTAAACTGAAACTTTTGGTGTAAGTTTACTACTTTTTTTGTTATTCACAAACTGTGAGTGTAGTTTTACAAAAAGTTTATTTACGACTGCAGAGAGTGCCTTATCTTTTTATGTGAAGAATTCTCTGCAGTTGTAAAGACACTACACTGGTAGTTTGTGAGTAGCAAAAAATGAGTAAACTTACACCAAAACTCTTTGTGAATGTGGCCCTTTGAGTACGGATAGTGTCTTTATGACCTCAGAGAACTATACACATAAAAAGATAGGACAGTCTCTGCAGTAGTAAAGGTACTACACGTAAAGCTACACTTGCAGATTGTGAATAGCAAAACACTAATAAACTTACACCAAATTTGTAAGTTTACCTTTGTGAATAGGGTCCTCAGATTTTAGGGTCACAGTTTGAGAAACATGACTATGGGGACTGATTTACCAAGATTTTGCTCTGACTTACTCTTATTATACTCTTGAATTCCAGCAGTAAACCGGGTACAGCCAGGAGTACTCCTGCGTCTTCCTGAATTGTATTAGAAAGACAGAGTACTGCACATTCCATTTGCTCATACACCAGTATTTGTGAATAAGCATTTTTCTACTTTAACGTTTTGGAATGTCAAAGCTTAGAATGCCCTTGCTTTGTACTTTCGAGCATTGCACATACCTTTTGTGACTTTTTCAGTTATAAAGTTTTGCAAACTTAAAAGTAATTCTACATACATCTGGGCCTAAACATATTACCTCCCAGGTCCCTCCTGTCCTCGTCCCATTCATAAAATAATGAGATATTACTATCTCAAAACAGAAAAAAAACAAAGGAATGCTGGCCGAACCCACCCCTTCCCTCTGGGAGTACAAAAAAGTACCATAGCCAGCATTCCTCCTGTTCTTTTTTCTCTCTTCAACAGAATGGGATGAGGATGCAGGAGCTGGGGAGCTCCTTTTGGCTTACCTGCTCCGCTGCCAGGTGGTGGAGTACTGCTTGGTGTCCCGCCTTCCTCCCTGCTGGGGTGGGGAAATCGGGTGGATTCCCTTCACTTGGGACGAAGTGAGTGTTGTGGGGGAATTCTGTTCTGTGCCTCCCGGTCTGCCAGGCTCACTGGGAGGGGCCAAGTTGCGGTCTATGGACGGAAGTGCTTCTGGTGTTTCATTGCCTGACTTCTGGTTGGGGGAAGGTCCCGGAAGTCAGGCTTAGCTGTGCCGGTCAGCAGTGAGTCCGCTGATTTGGGCGCATGTAAGTGAGGACCACATAGTGCTTTTTAGATTATTTTGGACACTGTTATTTTATTGAATTTATGGAAATGTGTTCTCCTGGGGCTGCATCCTGCTTGGCGGCTCAGTCCTTTTGGGGGTTTTGTTTTTTACATCTCTTTCAATCTCTGAACTGCTGTTAGTTACAGGGGCAGGGTTAATTTGCCTGTGTGAATAGGATCTTGTGGTGATGGGGAAGCACTCGAGGAAGCGCAGCACTGTGGAGCGCTCCTCCTTCCCTTCTTCCAGTTCTTCTTCCTCCCCTTCTCCGGCTAAATCCAAACACTGCAGGAAGGGAGAGGACGATTGTTTGAATAGTCTAATTGCGGGGACCCTGTGAGAAATGGGTGGTAGACCTCGACCACAGGGTCCCCTTCCTCCTCAGTCCTCTCAGTCATCGGTTGGGGGGGTGTGGAACGAAAAGGCAAATATGTGGACAAGGACATGTTGCCTGACTTATTTCATCATGTTAAATCCAACATGTGATTTCTGGATGATACGGCACCCAGCACCTCGAGCGTTCCTGTATTGAGACGGTTTCAATGCTCTGGGGCAGTGGATGTTCCGGTCCGCCCTTTCATTCGTGAGATTCTGAATAGGGAGTGGAAGGATCCAGATCATATTTTACTACCTAGGTTCATGGCAACGTTTATCCTCTTCAGGACATGTCCTCAAGAATTGCCGGAATCTATCCCGATTGATTTATTTGTTGCGAGCCCGGTGGGTCAAAGCTCCTTGGCTGAGGATGTGATGATTAAGGATATGGTGGGGAAAAAGGCGGATGACTCCCTGCGGAAGGTGTACTCTGGGTCTCATCTGGACTTGGGGGCCAGTATTTATGGTACTTAAGTCTTGCATTCCTAGATCTCTGATATCAAGGCACTGTATCAATCCATGGATGACTATTCCGACTGCTGCAGGTTGTTGGAGCACATCGAGAGGCAGGTTGAGTTCCTGTCTGATATTTCCTTTGATGTGGTGCAGGCTTCGGCCTGTCCTGGTGGGGCTGGTGTGGCTGCTCATCGCAACCTATTATTGAAGGACTGGAAGAAATATTCAGCTCAAAAGGCTTGTGCCTAACGTCTGCCTTTCCAGGGGACTATGATGTTTGGGGAGGAAGTTGCATAAACTGTTTAAGGAGAAAAAGCACTCTTCTTCCTTCAAGCAGCCCTCCCCTGCACCGCCTTCCTCCAAATCTAAATCTTTCTTTCAACCTCCTTCTTGGAGGAATTTTTCTTAAGGTCGCAGGATGTTTTCTTCGGGGAGGGGTTGGGATAGAAAAGCTAAATCTCCATCCCCTAAGTCTCGCTCTTGACTATATGGCAGGAGCTCCGAAATTATTGGTAGGCGGACGACTGCAGTTCTTTCCTCCAGCGTGGCTGCAGTCATGTTCCGATGTGTGGGTTCTGGACATTGTTTGTCTGGGGTACAAAATCGAATTTATGGAGACTCCTCCAGAGTCAGGGATTTGTCTGACTCCTTGGTGATCCTGTTTATTGTAGAGGTTGGAGTTGTCTCTGGGGGTGGAGTCTCTCTTGCTGAAGGCGGCTATTTAGGAGGTTCCTCCTCTGGTGGTGGGGAGGGGGGTTTACTCTCTGATTTGTTTGGTTCCCAAGGTGAAAGGAGGGTTCTGTCTGGTCCTTGATTTGAAGGCTCTCAACAAATTTGTGGTCCATCTACCCTTCCGCATGGAGACTCTGCAGAGGGTGATTCCATTGGTGCTCCCGGGTCCATTCTTGTGCACCCTTGATCTCCAAGATGCATATTATCATGTCCCGGTTCACCCTTGCTTTCGTCAGTATTTAAGGTTTTGCCTTCAGGGACGTCATTTTCAGTTTCAGGTCCTACCTTTTGCGCTCTGTTCTGTCCCACAAGTGTTTAACAAGGTGGTGGCCCCTCTTGTGGATTATCTTCATCTTCAGGGTTTCTTCCTGTACCCTTATCTAAACGATTGGTTGATTCAGGCTCCCTCCTGGGAACGGCTGGTGGTGGATCGGGAGGTGGTGTGTTCAGCATTGCAAACTCATGGGTTTCTTCTGAATTTGCCCAAATGTTAGTTGGAACCCTCACAGGACTTGATTTTCATCGGGGCACACTTTCGCCCCTACCTCAACAGGGTGTTCCTTCCAGTTTCTCTGGAAGTGGCGTTGTGTTCACTTGCTTGGAGGTTTTTGGAGGAGGGCTCGTTTTCGGTCCGTCTGTGGTAATGGCTGCTGGGGCTCATGGCGGCGACTGTGTTTATGATGGCCTGGGATTGTTTTCATCTCAGGCCTCTGCGGTTGTATTTGTTGGTCTGTTGGAACCCATTGTCCCGCAATCTGGCCCTTCATGTTCCTGTGGCCGCTTCGCTCATTCCTGCTTTACGCTGGTGGACTTTGTCGGTCCATCTTTCTCGGGAGTTGCCCTTGCAGTCCTCACCTCCGGCAGTTCTGATGACAGATGCCTGTGCCTTTGGGTGGGGGCGACTCTGGATTCCAGGTCTCTTCAGGGTCGGTGGTCCATCCAGGAGGGGCGTCGTTCCTCGAACTGGAGGGAATTGACTGAGGTGTCCCGAGCAGTGATGGGTTTCCGAGTTCTTATGTTGGGTCTCAATGTAGTGGTTTGTATGTACAACATGGTTTCTGTAGCACACCTGAACCATCAGGGGGGTTCCAGGTCCAAATCTCTGTATGCAGTGGTGCTTCTGTTGTTTTGTTGGGCGGAGGGACATCTGCTGTCTCTCTCTTCTGTTCACATTCGGGGAGTGGACAATGGTGTGGTGGATGCTCTCAGCTGGTTTTTTCCCACCTCCCAAAAGTTGTCCCTGACTCCTGATGATTTTCAGTTTGTGTGCAGGAGGTTTGGTTTTCCTTATCTCGACCTCTTTGTCACAATGCCAAGCTGCCCTGGTTCTGCTCTCGAGTCAAGCCGGACTGGGCTTGGGGGGCTAGATGCTCTGTCCACCTTCTCACCTTCTGTATGCATTTCCTTCTCTGGCTCTCATCCCCCAGTTTTTGGCTCGCCTCTGTCAGGAATCCTGGTTGGTAGTGGAGGTGGTTCCATTCTGGCTCCACCGGTTGTGGTTCCCCACTCTGAGGATGTTGGCCATTCAGTGTCTGTGGTTTCTCCCTTGCCTTTCATACCCTCTGCGGTTTGCTCTGATGTTCTCTCTTCCAAAGCTTTGGCTGTCGGTGTGGAAGTTGAAAGGTAGGAGTGGCAGCTTAGGGGTTTACCTGAGCATTTAGCCTTGGCTCTGCAGCAATCGTGCAAGCCTTCCACCTTGAAATCCTATGGTCGTCATTGGGGTAATTTCCAGCATTGGTGTCGGGTGCGGGGGTTGTCCCCTCTGGTGTGCTCTCTGCCTTCAGTTTCTTTGGGAGGGGTTTGAGAGGCAGTTGATGGTTTCCATGTTAAGGGCTCAACGGGCTGCGATTAAAGCCTTTCGTTCCCCTTGGGGAAATTTGTTGGATGTGGATTTTCTGGTCTCCCGCTTGCTTAGGAGTTTCTCATTGTCCCATCCTGTGGTGAGGCTTTCTTTTCCTTTGTGGGATTTGCCTCTTGTTTTGTGAGCTCTGGCGGCTCCTCCGTTTGAGCCTTTGTCCGAGGTAGATGTCAAGTTTCTGACTTTGAAAGTGGTCTTTTTGGTGGCCATTACTTTGGTTAGATGCCTTGGTAAATTGGGTGCTCTGTTGGCCCGGGAGCCGTTTTTGTCCTTCTCAGATGATGGCGTGGTCCTTCAGTTGAATTAGGCCTTTGTTCCAAAAGTGTTGCCTGCTCTGGACACCACTCCGGTGGCATCCAGGGCATTAGTCATTAATGCTGACTCTTTATCTTCTCTCACATTCTCTTAGCAAGCAAGATGGCTCAGTGAGATAAACCCTGCCACCTGATAACTGCTATTATTTGCAGAACACCAACTTGCAATTCAGGTTGGTAAATTGAGCATCATTAAATTAGGTAATGCTAAAAACTGTTATTTACACTGTTTAGAATCCACCTAAGTATTATCTAAAAAGCAAGGTATTACCATATTTTAACAAAGATATTGTGTTAGTCTCCATTATGGAAGTAATACTGTGTGTTATCGTTTTTTCTGTGGTATGCAGCACTTCTTTAAATGTCTGCCTAGATCTTCGTTCTGCACTAAGAATTCATCAAGACATCACAGGTCCCTGAGCACAGTACCTGTGGGCAGGTGTCTTTTCTTCTCTGATCAGCCATTGGAATTTGATATCAACAAAGGTCGACAGAAATGATTCAAGGTTGGCCCTGGGCTGCCCCGGGCATGTATTCCTTGTTAAACATTGTTCTTATGAGCATATTTGCTATGGAACAGGCTTTCTCATGCACATCCTGCCTTCTCTCAAATTAGATCATGGTTAATATTGTTGCTTCCCTGTTGCTTCCCTGCAGAATAAACCACATGAACAATTTACAAAAGCCCATTCTGCTGCCCCTTATCGGATCTCTATTCTTTGATAATGTTCAGTGCAGGCTTTTGCAAAATTCATTCAAATGTTTGCAAATTTCAAACGAATGTAACACCAGACTTTTGCATTTATATGCTGCACATCATATAAACTTAATTCAGTTTCATATTCTGCTTTTTCCTGTGTTATCACAACATCTAATGCATTCAGTAAATGAATCACTGAAAGATTTTGAAAGAGAAGTTAAAAAGAGATAGTAAGGGAATTCTTCCACGGACGATTTGCCATTAAATTATAGCAGTTTACAATTTTCCCAAAAGAAATGCATTTAAAAAAACGAAAAAATGCTTGCCAGTCAATTGGATCTTATATGCAATCACTGAATAATTAACCACAAATGATTCTAAAATCGAAGAGCAACCCACGCTGATACTTATCTATCACCAGTTCAAATAATGTAAGCATTTCTCTTTGTTTTTTTCTAATTTATGAGCATTTTTACCTTTAGTTTAAAGGAAATGTGCTGCTTATTTACCAGTAGTATGTGCAACAGCTCGAAAATCCAACAACATCTAAGTTCTTGTTTTCCAAAGAGTAAGGCACTGAATCAATCAATTCACATCTTTATACGGCTTGTAAAAGCCATAACAGAGTACATATCATAAAAAAACATTGTATACAATCATTATGTCATAGCAATTAAAGTTAAAAAAAACAACATAATAATATGAACTACAAAATTGCAGCATGTACAATAAATAGGTTATTTACCAGCAACAAACATACACTCTGCTATGGGGATTGATTCCATAAAGTGACCGGTGCATAAAAAGGATAAAAAAGTAAAATATACAAACTAAGTAGAAAATGATCCAGCCCCAAAATCCATACTAAAAGGCTCATCAAGGTACTAAGAGCAAATTGAGCAAAAGAATAACCATAAAAACATTGCTTCCCCACTCGTATTCCTGAGTCTTATTGCAGCCGAAATAAACTTGTGTACCACTGAGTTTTCTTAAGCTTTATTAGATGACCCAAGTACATTTACTATCAAAAGGTACCCCCAATATGTGAAAGTTGGAATGTAAAGAAGTTTGATGTCATTAATAAAGTGATATTTCGAATTATTTGGGAAAAGCCCAGAGACCATGGTGTGTGATTCGGCTATATTGACCGTTCCTCCTAGGTAACTCATAAGCAGAACAAATCTATTCAGTAGCCTCTGGAGACTGTCATCAGTTCTAGACAATAAAACGCAAATACCCACATATAACAAAGCAAGCAGTCTGCTTGATCCTACCTTGTGCATATCCACTTGCCCTAATGTTAAAAGTGTATAAAGGTCCTCAATATATAAACAAAAAAGAAAGGGGGTCAGCGCACACCCTTGTCTCACACCGTGCTTGATATTGATTAGGGAGGAACACTTGCCGTTAGACCCCTTTCTGATATGCCCAGTCACGTCTTCATGCAACTGGGCTAATAAGTGCGCTAATGGGGCCTCCTCTCCCACTTCCTGCATTTTACTTCAGAGCTTTCCTCTGTTAACACAGTCACATGCTGAGCTAAGCTCTATGAATGCCAAATAAAGACAGCTATTCTTCACCAATGTATATGTGCTGATGATGAGGTGCAGGTTCAAAAACTGATCAACAGTCCCTAGGCCTTTCCTTAACCCATACTGAATTGTGGAAAGGATGCTCTTTTCTGCAACCCAAGCCTCGAATAGGTCCAGTACAATCCTGCCGGTATCTTTGCTGTTGAATTAATTAAGGAGATGGGCCATTAACATCGAGGGTCAATTCTATCACACTCATTCTCCTTTTGCCTTACATTCATCGAAGAAAAAGGGAAACCATTCTAGACCTAATTTACAAACTTGTTGCACATATGTGAAACTTATCTGTAACAAAAATGTCATATAAAATATAACTAATTAATATTGATTAATGGAATGCGGATGAGTGGACATTTACTCCTGCAACATTGCATTTACACCGTTAGATCATGTATCACTCAGTCGAATTGTCCATTGGAGGAAGTCTGTCACTTAGGTTAGCACAGTGATTATCAACATTAAGAGACTGAGGGGGATATTCACAAGGACTTATCTCTGATTTATCCCCCCCTTGACACATTCAAAAGTGGAGATTGATTTAACCCCCATTCACAAGCTGGTGCAAACTGCAGACATTGCCTGTATTCCCGCGATAACTTCCCCAAAATGTATCTCCATGGTGGACACCACCAACTAACCTTAATGAGATGCAGAGTAGGCGTTCCCATGCAAAACACACGAAAAAAACCACAACACCACTTTCACAACGAACTGCCATATTTGCGATGCGAACCAAAAACATGCGATAAGCCGCAATTGCACAAGGGAATTAACACCTGCCTTTTGCTGGTGTAAAGCAGGATGACTACCTGCAGCATAAAAGGGAGCCCAGTCAAGAGCCATGCCTGAAGACCCACAGATGCCATGGAGACAATGACCATGCAATAGCAGGATGTGAGGAGAGGCATGGAGCAGGCATGTGCGAGACCGGCAAGTGACTAAGGAATGTGAACCTACTCAATGCCGGGTGTGGCATGGAGGTGCCGAACAGACCACAGAGTGTAAACCACGGAAATACCCATGTGGAGATCAACTACTTGTGCATGGAGTGTAGTGGCCAGTGGACGCTACCATGTCCCCACAGGCTGTGGGGCAGAACCCGGAAAAGTCTCATGCTACGTCCTCCCCTGCATGCGCATGCTTAGTGGGTTGGACCTGCATACGCCAGGCCTGTATAGGGATGTGAACGAAAAGTCTGTCGCACTGGTCATGGGTCTCATTTGAAATGGACAACGCGTCTGCCAGGGCAACGTCTCTCAGTCCGCCACGAGTCCTGCGCCGCGAGCGGTATGCCTGCATCCTACTGTGCCTGCTGCACCCCGGGCCGTTGGTCCCCATACCCATCATGCCTGCCCCAGCGCAACAACGAGGCTCCGCTCACCTGCCCACACCGGCGGGTGTCAAAGAGGGCTCACCACGTGCGGGTGCAAGCTCTAACCACCAGTCCCGCGACCTCTGCAGTCTCCGCAGACCATTGCTGGCCCACCCCGACCCTGGCCACATTACTCCTTTCCATTGACATAATCCACCGGCGTCCTCTTCTGCCCAGTAGGCCCCACATGCGGAACTGTGTCCTGAATCCTGAATGTCAGTGTCCCCAAGTCTGCAGCAGCACCAGACTCCTTTCGATCAGTGAGGCATAATTCCATGTGGCAGGCCTGCGACACGTGGTGCCCCTAACCCTGTTAAATGCAAGCCGGCAACACGTGGTGCCACTAAACCTGTTGAACGCAAGCCGGCAATACATGGTGCCACTAACCCTGTTCAACACAAGCCAGCGACATGTGGTGCCACTAACCCTGCTCAACGCAAGCCACTAACCCTGTTCAACGCAAGCCGGCGAAATGTGGATGAGGGTTCAAGCCTACCCTGCGGACCGATAGGTCCGACTCCAGCACTTAGTCGTGAATCAAGAATGGCAGGAAGATGTGGCTCAGTCCAAACAAAAGACGGATCAGAGTCACAGAGGTGATCAAACACTATCAACAACTGACCTGGTGCCATCAACCCTGTTCACTGCAAGTCCGCATCCCGTGGTGCCACTGAACCTGAACTACCAGGCCGGTGGGGCCATCCAACCCAAGTCGGTGACACTCAGTGAATGGCCCATGCTGGCCACTGCCTCAGACCTACAGTGCGGTCCAGTAGGTTTCACATGTGGAGCTGTGTCTCGGGGAAAACGTAGAGGAGTCCACACAATTGGACACACCTCATCACAGGCGGCATCCCCTAACAGCACTGGTGCCACTAATTATGTGCGCAATGAGCCATGGGCACTGTCTGGTTGAACCTTGGTGGCTTCTGAGTCCATGGCCTGGTGGTTTCCTGCATCTTCATCTGGCTGGACCGGACTTGGTGTCCGACATGTATCTGTTCCATTCATCTCCACCATAGTGACTGTTTCAGCATGGTTCTGCCCTGTGCATCATGCCTTGGGGGTACACCTGCCACTGTCCACCGAGACACTCTGCAACAAGCTCCTTTTACATCTATGGAAACCTGCTCTGCACTCGTGACCCTGCCCCAGTGCCCCGCAAGTCAGCATCCCATGGCGATAGGCCCGTGCAGGACGCTATGCATCCAGGGCAACTAACTCTGTGCAGCACAAGTCATGGGACATTTATGGTTGAATGGTTGTGTCCTTTACGATGTACACTGTTGTCAATTTCTGACTGCACCAGGCAGCTCTTGCTAGCTGGTGTGCACACACCCCACACACATCCAACACAGGTGTCACTTGGTATGTGTGCCTGCTAATAAATGTGACCGTGCGCACCTGCCTATAGCCATTCACACCATTTGAGCAAATGTGTGCGTGTGGTCATTGTGTCAGCTTGATGGGCACGGGCCCTGCAACTTCACAGTCGGCTGTCTTCAGCGGACGTTACCATGTCACCTCAGTGTTGGCAGTGACCCTGGACATGTAGCTTTGCACGCACCCCTTGCATGCACAAGTGGCATGTGCTGGTACGGCATACGCCAGGTCAGCACGGGAAACAACCTTTACTACGCGGTCAAAAAAACGCAGTGCCATCACAACACAGATTTTACAACGCAAGTCGTAACCACGACTTGCACTGTAGGGCGCTCTAGACTAAGGAATAGTGTTATTTACTATTCCAAAACCTTCCCTACTGTACGTAGGCTGGAGTTGGAATAGTAAATCATAATATTCCTAAATCCAGCACCCTACAGCGCAAGTTGTGGTAATGACTTGCGTTGTAAAAGATGCGTTGTGATGTACCGCGTGGTAACGTCATACATTCGTCAGCACAGGGGTGTGCCGATTCAGCAAGGGGGAGCAGGGCGTGGCTCAGACCTGGCCTTGGGCAGGAAGTGCGGTAAGTGTGTCTCTGTGTTGGGGTGTAGTCGCCACAAGGGCCACAGTAGTCAATGTTGCAATGTAGCATTCAGCAGGAGGGCGAGCCCGCACATACGGGGACATGTATGAGCGCAAGACCGCTTGTGGTCTTGGTACATGCATGCCAAGTGTTATGTGTATTAGTCCTGCAGATGCATGAGTCAGTCGCCTGGCCTCATTGGCAGCGCAATCACAGCCAGCCATGGGCTGTACACCTGTGTCCGCCCTGTCTGGACCATTGGCCTGCACTCACATGGCCACACACCTTCAAAGGCCAGCATCACGGTGTTGTTGGCATGCTGCTGGATATGTGCAGATAGGCATTACAATAGTGTGCCGTGGGTGTGCACGTGATGCAACCGCACAGCCCACACAGGTGTGGGGGATCGTGGGAGGGAGGAGCAGCTATGTGTCAACGTAACACACAGTGAGGCCACTCATGTGCCATGTACTGGGCATATCATCCAAGATTCCCAGGGTTGCAGATGTCCCACCACACCCATGACAGGCCTCTTTACATCTCCTGTATGAATGCAGATGATCAAGTTAATGTAGGGATGAAAGGTCCTTTTTCTGAACTATCAAGCAGTAGCACATCTGCAGCTCCGAGCAGGAACTTGCATGTGGCCAGCACTCCCAGACAGATACAAAAGGTTTTGCTTACGACTCCCACACTACGCACTGCGAATTGCGAGACCAACATGTACACATCCCACACGCAGAAGTCCTTGGTCATAGTTAGCATGCGTGAAATGGCCTTCACACGTACTCCCACCTCACTTCAGGCCTGCACTCATTGAACACAGACACTTCCCATTACACCAAGCTGTGCCATTCCATCCACAGGTCTGGTGCAGGGCAAGCCAGTGCCGCTTCAAGCAGAGCCAATGACGCAATGGCAGACCATCCCAGACACATGCTCTACTCCAGTCACGTGGACCTGTACCGTGCACATCTGCTGCATGTACTGGGGGCACTGCCATTGGCAGTGCTGCGGATCAGTTACAGGCTGTGCTTCCGTTTTGTGAACGTCACCTGCGTTCAGCCTGTGTTGGATTGCCGCTTGTGTATGTTTGAGTGCTCCATGGATGTCTACCTCTCCAACGTAATGGTAGATGACCTGATTATTGAGGTGTGTGTGCGCCCCCTGTTGGCCCACGACCAGGGGTCTCACCATGATGCCGGATGTTTGCCATGCAGGCTGGAAACTGGGCCGGGAAGACTGCACAAGTCATCGTGTGCAGGGAATGCATTGAGCCACTTCCCGATTGGGCTTTGGTTCACATTGGGTCGAGTGGTTGGAGTCAGCACATCTGTCTGGGTCAGTTGATGGATTACGTCGACGACATGTCAGATGTGTTGGACGACGATCGCTCATTGGAGCTGTTGGCCTACACTGCTGCACTCGCATTCATGGACAAGTGACAAGGTACCTGAAGCCACAACTGGATGTGACCCATTGCATGTGTCCCGACGCCTGGTTGCAGGTTGGGAATCTGGTCACATGCCCCAAGACGACAGTGGACATGGCTGCATTGGCCTGGACTCATGATCCCGGCGCAGACAACCAACGCAGGTTGGCACTGATTTGTGTTGGTGATGGACTCCCCTGAGGTGGACATGGGCACATTCCTCATTCAGGCATGCTGCTGCATTGGTTTGCATTTCGTGGCACTTCTCTTGGCCGTACTGACACGCACTTGTTGATAAAGTTTCCGCACTTTCACTTGTCTCCAACTGTGTTGTGTCTTGATTTGTATGCCAATGTGTGTGTCACAGGCTCTCTGGCTCCCTGCCATACCTACTGTGGGTTTGTACTTGTGCATTATCATGTCACTATTTCATGCTTTGCCAGATGCGTATGGCCATTTACCGGCCTCAAGCGTCTGCACTTGTTTCCTGTGTTCGTTTGTGCAAATGTTGGTGTTTGTACCACATCGGGTTCGATGTTGGGGTGCTCTGCCTCCTATGTGTGTGTGCTGCATTGCGTGTGAGATGTCCCTTCAGCTCTGAATTGGCTCACCCTTCTCCCTTTACGGCAGCGTGGTTTTCACTTCTGTGTGTGTCGCAGGGCTGGCGGTGCTTATCCCTGCCTCCCTCATCGCGAATGGGATAATCTCATGTTTTTTGGTGTTGCGGTTTGTGTTTTTATCTCAGTCAAGTTGGTTGTATCGCGGATATTGGCCACGGTTTCGGCAGACTATCGCATGGTACCGCCTTTTTGCGAATTCCACGTTGGCACAGGGTTATTTTCCCTCATTTGTAGTTGTAGTTGGTGAGTGCATGACTAAGATGCCTCATCATTGATACTGTCGCTTTATTTATTTTAATATTGCCACATGATTACTATGCTGTGTTGTTATTCTGCTGTTGCCAATTTTTAAAAATCAACAGATTTTAACTTCTGCTCCTATTTGCACATTTGACAGACGGCCCCTACCTGCTAGAGGTCTGCCGCTTCCGCATCTTGTTAGCTTGCCAGCTAGCAGGGCCACCACTGCGGTCCACCACGGGTTTTCCCGTTTGTTGTGGAGGGCGCCGGCATACATTTGCAGTCCCTGCCCTCATTGGTTCTTCGAGGGTCATGCGCTGCGTTGCGCACAGGCGCCGCCTTATTTAGGCTCCATGTTGTGAACAGTGCTGGTTAGCTTGTAGTTGGTGAGTGCATGACTACGATGCCTCATCATTGATACTGTCACTTTTTTAATTTTAATATTGACACATGATTACTATGTTGTGTTGTTATTCTGCGGTTGCCAATTTAAAAAAATCACCGGATTTTAACTTCTGCTCTTATTTGCACATTTAACAGACGGCCCCTACCTGCTAGAGGTCCGCCGCTTCCGCATCTTGTTATCTTGCCAGCGCCTCGGTCCACCACGGGTTTTCCCGTTTGTTGTGGAGGGCGCCGGCATACATTTGCAGTCCTTGCCCTCATTGGTTCTTCGAGGGTCACGCGCTGCGTTGCACACAGGCGCCGCCTTATTTAGGCTCCATGTTCCCCTCCGCACTCAGCGGACACGTGCCGTAGTTGCGCCTAAGTCCAGCCCGTCTGCGCCCGACTGCGCTGGTCCGCGCTGAATGCGCACCAGGACCAGGGATGCTGGCTTTACCTTTAGCTGTCCCCAAGTACGTGCTCTCTACTCCCTCCAAGAACTGTTGGCATTGAAGCCCCCCAGAATGCCCTGCCACCATTCATTTCACCCAGAGGCGTTCTTAGGTGCGTTAAGCTGTAGTTGCATTGACAAATACAGTCGCCCCAAAACTTCTAGCACCTTAAAGACGCAGGCTACCTCTGGGATCCCAAGGTCTACTTCTCTGGTCATTGAAGAGGGTTTCCTTATTAATGCGAGATCCTTAATTAAAAATAACATCGCTTTTAAGGACTTTGTTTCCGCCAGGAAACCCTCCTGGGTATTCATCACGGAAACCTGGGTGCCAGAATCCACAGGTCCCGAGCTCGTTGACGCTCTCCCTGAGGGCTATGTTCTATCTCGGATGGATAGAATTGGGCGAAGGGGAGGAGGATTGGGTATATTACACAAAAACTCCTCCGTTTGCTGTACCAAACACCTTTCCACCTCCACTGACTCTTTTCAGACCATTTACTTCTCTCTTAACTCCACTACTACAGTCTCTTTCTCCGGCCTCTTGTTCTATAGGCCCCCTGGCTCTAGGTCTGCCTTTAGCCATGATCTGTTGAAGATCTTAGAATCTTTTACCGACAGACCCAACATCACCCTGCTGGGCGATTTCAATTATCACCTTGAAAACATGAACTCCAGTGATACCTCTTCCTTGATGGAATCTTTAGCCTCGTGTGGCCTGTTGCAACTTGTGGATAGCCCCACCCATTTAGCCGGCCACACGCTGGATGGAGTTTTTTCCAATGACCCTAGACTAAAGGTAGTCTCTCCTATCCCTCTTGTGTGGTCAGACCATCTGGCAGTTCCGTTGGAGCTTAAATTCCATCATTCTCCCCCCCCCTTCCGACTTTAGGAAGTGGGAATTAAGAAGGAATTATAGGGAGGTCAATAATGAGACACTTGCCCCATTTATGACCAGACTGAGGCCCCTCATTTTGAGGGACTCTAACTCCTCTGCCCTCGAATTCTCCAACTCCATCTCCGGAGCAGTGGATATTCTGGCCCCAGCCAAACAGCACTACTCTACCAGAAAGAGACCTTCGGCACCCTGGTTTTCCGACTCGCTCAGGCTACTAAGGCAGGGTTGCAGAAAACAGGAGAGGCTCTGGCGGACTCATCTCGATCCCAAGGAGAAAGAAATACATAAACGTCTCCTTAAAGAATACAAACTGGCATTGATAATTGAGGAAAAGAAGGCTCATTTTGTTAACCTGATGGCCTCCCTCAATTCTCCCAGGGACTTGTTTAAGATCGTAGACTCCCTCTCTATCCCTCAGACATTGGACCCCATAGTGGGATCTCAGGAGCTGTGTGATAAGATCTCCACTTTCTTTCACACTAAAATAGTAGATATTTATAATTCTCTTGAATCACTCAACCGTGATGTGGGTGTTCCTTCTTTCCCTGTTCCTCCCACACCTGAATGTCAGGCAAATTAACTCCGCCCCAGCCTCCTTAACTTTCCCCTTCTTACCTCTGAAAGGATCAATCTGCTCCTTGATAAAACTAAATCTGGATCCCCTCTGGATCCCTGCCCTCTTAAGATACTCAAGGATTGCAGGGAGGTGGTCATGCCTCCCCTTTTAGAGGTGATGAACCTAGCAATTATGGAAGGAACTTCCCCCCTTTCCTGGAAAATAGCGGTTGTCAAACCTCTCTTGAAAAAGGACACATTGGAACGGGGGGTCCTGAAGAACTTCCGCCCAATATCTCTGTTACCTGCACCAGCATTAATACTTGAGCCATACCTTAATCATCTTTTAAGCGCCTTCTTGGATAACTCTAGTCTGCTGGACTCATCTCAACACGGCTTTCGCAGAGCTCACAGTACTGAGTCCGCCCTTACGGTGGTCATCAATAACATCCGCTCGAATGTCGACATGGGCCAGACCACCCTTCTGGTCCTGCTCGACCTTACGGCAGCCTTCGACACTTTGTCTCCCTCTGTCTTGGTCACGCGTCTCAGGGAGATTGGAGTTGGCGGCCCAGCCTTAAGCCTCTTGACCTCTTTCCTTAATCAAAGAGAACAGAGGGTGAAGCTGGGCGAATTCCTCTCCCCCTCCAAACCTGTGCAGTGTGGGGTCCCCCAGGGATCGTCCCTAAGCCCCACACTTTTTAACATCTATGTGGCCCCATTTGCCAGGTTAGTAAGATCTTTTGGGTTAGAGGTGTTGTCATATGCTGACGACACCCAAATCATGGTCTTCCTCTCTCAGTCGGTGAGTATCTCCGCTCTTAACTTCAGGAACTGCATGGATGCAGTTTCTCAATGGATGATTCAGAACTCCCTGAAGTTGAATGGAGAGAAGACAGAGGTTCTGCTCTTCGGGGGTAACCAGGACATCTAGTCGAGTGACTGGTGGCCTCCGTCCCTCGGTGTGTGTCCCCTTCCCTCTCAATCTGCTAGGAATCTGGGTGTGCTGATAGATACCAACCTCTCCTTCGACCGTCAGGTCAGTACGACTGTTTCCACCTACTGTGGTATCATCAGGATCTTGAGAAAGATCGCACACTACCTCTCTCCAGAAGCCCGGAAGCAGGTCACTGTGGCACTCGTCTCCTCGAGACTAGATTACTGTAATGCGCTTTACTCAGGCATCAATAAGAATCTTATTCAGCGCTTACAGATAGTGCAAAATGTGGCGTCCAGGCTGGTTCTTAACCTTCCCAGACTCTCTTCAGCCTCCTTGGCCAGGAAGAACCTGCATTGGCTGCCCATCCAGTCTAGGATCTCGTTTAAGATCCTTTGTCTTGCCAATGGGGCCCTGTATGGCTCAGGTTCAGAGGGCATTAGGTCCCTCCTACACCCTTACTCTCCCAGTAGAGCCCTTCGTTCTTCTAATAAAAATCTTCTGTCAGTCCCTCGGTTTCTCAAAGTAAGGTGGGGAGGGACAGCCTTCTCTTCCCTGGCTCCTAGGCTGTGGAACACTCTTCCCCCTGCATTGGCAGGACAATCTTCTATCTTGCTCTATCGTAAAGCGTGGCTCTTTGTAGAGGCCTATCCGTAGTCTTGCATTAGAAGAATTACAAGCTGCACGATCTTTAGGTGCCTTGATGCCCTTGGGCTAAGTCGCGCGTTACAAGACTCCACTCATTCATTCATTCATTCGATAGGCTGCGATGTGTAAAGTTGCGTTAGCATTTTTTGGTGATATTTAACACAGTTTCTTGTGAATATATGCCTTAGAGGTTTATGGATATTCCCAAACGTTTTGTTAGTCCGTTGCACACTCAGACAATACTCTAATAAAGATCAGGAGCAAGTTGCTTTCACAGGTGGGATAGGAATCAGTATAGCTCCGTATTTCAATGGAAGTACATGGGGAGGGAATTTTCTGTGGGGAAAATGTTTTACTGTGGAGTAAGAAAAGTACAGGAAAATGCACATTTGTGCATTTTGTATTGCATAGCTCAATTAATAGTCCACTAGTCATAAAATGTACTAAAGAATGCATATTGGATCAGGAGTACATTTGATACAATAGAGTTTTAATTTCTTTGGTGTGAACGCATGGATCAGATTATCAACTGAGTAGACATTTTTTTCTTTTTAAAGATACCACTTTTCACAATATGCTTGAAGCAGTTTTTAGTCTTTAGATTTTTGCCAAAGTTAGGAATTTTGTTTTGCAATATTTATTATCTGTTAGTGGCATGTAGGGGTTATACCACATGGAAGTACCTATACATTGATTATTTTAATATACAAAAATGTGCTATACTTTACTTGTGTTAAGTTTTCTCCTTAAAGTGTTCTATGCTCAAATAATGATTTATTTGTGTAAACTGCAAAATATATATCCAAAAACACTTTTTAACAAATAAATTCAAACAAACTTCTGTACCATTCTTTTGATTAACATACGGGCAGATTTATGTTAACTGGCGCATCCCCAGGGATGCGCCAGTTAATGTGCGCCACAGTGCGCCACAGCTACGCCACCCATGGTGCAAAAACGGCAAAGATGCATCACGCATCTGTGCCGGAAAGGAGGCGCATTGCTGGAGTTGCGTCGCAAGCGCGACGCAGCTCCAGCAAGGCTCGGGGGTGCCCCATCTTCACAATGCAGCGTCAAGACCTACGCCTGCTTCAAGCAGGCGCAGGGTTTTGACGCAGCATTGGCCTGAAAGTGACTGAGTGAAATCTCATAGATTTCACTCAGCCAATTTCAGGAGGCGTTCCTGCGCAGGCACACCCCCCCCTGCGCAGGAACGCCTCCTTATGGCGCAGGGCTTTACAACGTGGCGCATCTCCTAGATGCGTCACGTTGTAAATAGGGCGCATTGTTTGCGCCGCCGTTGCATCAAATTAAGTGACGCAATTGCGGCGCAAAGAGGCGCAAGGGCATCATAAATCTGGCCCTAAGTGTTTTGTGAATCTTAATATTCCACTATTATACAATATGGATGATGAAAAGGTGATGCTTTAAATTCGTACCAGGCTGAAGATTCCATTGTGTCATAGCTTACATTTCTGAATCCATCTTTGTGTTGTGGTTTGTATAGCAACGCTTTCCATAATCAGCCTTCCTTATTACCAATCTGTAATAATTGCTTACAGTCAGTCTATTGCCCACTCCCTGTCACAGTTAACTGCTCCTTTTTCCTCTTGGGTAATAACTGCAAGAGTTTCACACTCATACGCTCTGGTTTTATTCTATTATATCCCATGACCTATTTCAAGGTGTCTGATAAAACCTTTAAAATCAGATTTCCTTTGCAGTGGCTAGGAATTCGATTCTATTTTAGCTCTAATGCTCACTTAGCTATTTAAGCAGCGGACAACCTCCTCATTTTGCTCTGTATTAAATATGGTATTAGACATTGTCGTGAATGCACTGGCCAAACCCAAACCTGATAAGCACAAAACCCTCGTCTGGATAAACCGATATAATAGGCACCCACATTTATTAACATAAGAGGTTGCACTTCATACAATACATGCAGAGCATGCCCAGGTGGAGGTATTTAACCAATAATCAACAGCTCCTCCACTATTTGTTTTTGGTATCAAGGGAAAACACAAGCATAAGCCCAAATTCCACAATAAAACACCACCAAACCTTCAATCACCTATGGCAGTGCTTTCCAAATTTTTTTTAGCAGCACAACCCAATTTTTAGAGCGACAATCTTTCACAACCCACCTAGCTTTAATGGATATAAGTTGATTGAGCATCACCAAGTAAAGTGTCTTTGTTTTTATCCTATTAACCCCTTTGCTGCGGGGGTAATTCCCCCACGGTGCAGGGGATGGAGTATCCGCGGCGCCGCGGTGCTCATGATGAGCCCATCTCGTTATGAGTCACAGTGGAGCTGTGCACATGACGAGCTGGGCTTGTCACAACCCCGCCCACTGATTAATTTGCCCGCACAGGCGGGGAATCAATCGCGCGTGGGAAGAGTGCAGCTGTTATGAAGAGTCCAGCTCGTCATGAGCACAGCTCAACTGTGACTCATGACGAGCTGGGCTCGTCATGAGCACCAAAGGAGTTAAAATCTTTGTTTCCATCACATTTTAGAATTACAAACAAAAAGGTGATTCATTTTTGCTTTCCTAACTGCTGGATGTGTACAGTTATTTACATTTTGTTCCGTACAACAAAAGAAATGTCACCCTACATCCTTTCTTTTCGCAGTCCCTGTACCCCAGCAAGATTATCATACAATTACTTCACTTTTCTTTCTCTGACTGCAAGGTGAGAGGAGTTTGCAAACATGAAAACCCATTAAAAAACATAAGCAGCAATTTGCCAAAAGACATAGCTTGACATTTAACCTCTATCTTTGAAGTGTAGCAAATGTGACAAGATAAGTACACATTTAAATGCCACTTTATTTATTGCTTCGCCTTTTGTGACCCATTAAAAATCAGCTCGCAACCCACAGTTTGGGAAACACTGATCTATTTGTTATCCCTCTTTCCTCTCTGGTAAAATAAGGTTAACTGACCAATAAATATGACTTAACAAATCCTTTTTTCTCTGGATTACACAATGTAGACATGTTTAGGAGTTATCCAAAATTGTAATATATAAAAATGCCTCAGAAGAGAGATATATCTAAGAACAATTCACAGTCCAAGTGGGGATGTGTATATCTTGGAGCTTGTGTGTCATTGCCTTCCTGAGAAGGTGACTTAGGTGAAGGGATAATGGAGCAATTTTGTACTCAAATGATAATTTTTAAAGCACTCTGTGACTCTGCTGTATGTGTCAAGCAAGACAGAGAGCCATGTACAATCCCTATTTAGTGAGCCACAATTTTTTTGCGACTCTCCGAATAGGAATTGCGAGTTGCTATTAGGAAGGGGTGTTCCAAGGGCATCCCTCCTTCCTAATAGCGAGTCAGATACCTATGTAAGAATGTTTTGAACTGCAATTGGGGTCGCAAAACATTCGCAATTTACCACTCTCTTCAAGAGGGTGGTAAAGCACTCGCAAATGGAAAGCGGTCCCCAGGGCACCCCTTCCCCTTCGTGAATGCAGGGGAAAATAGTTTTTAGGGGCAGTCAGTGGTCCCAGGGACCACTACCGGCCCTTCAAAAATTAAACAAAAACGTTTAATTTTTCTTTTTTTAAATTCATCCTGTTTTCCTTTAAGGAAAACGGGCTGCATTTAAAAAAAAATCTGCTTTATTTAAAAGCAGTCCCAGTCATGGAGGTCTGCTGAGCCCATCAGGCCACCATACCTGGGAGGGCCTGCCATTCCGAATGGGGTTGCAAATTGCGAGTGCCTGCCTCATTAATATGCATGAGGCATGCAATTTGAGACCTCAGTGGAAATCGCTAACAGTGTCTCAGACACTGTTGTACATGTCTTTTAGCGACTCGCAAATTGCGACTCGCAGTTGAGCGCAATTTGCGAGTTCATAAATGACATGGTCATACATCTGGCCCATAGAGTAGAGCAGTCTGAAGTCAGTGCAGGTTTTTAAACCCTATGCAATTGTCTTTGAACTATGCTCTCCTTCCATAACATACCGATATGTTTTATATAGGGTTACCTGCCTTTTCACGTTTGCCTTACAATGACCTAGTCAATATGCTATCCCCGAATTTCAGTCTCAGACCACAACAATCCCAGGCAGGCACTTAAACCAGTCCCAAAGTTGCAAGAGCTGCATTTGGAGAACCAGAGTCTGCCAATCAGAGCACATGTGGCTGAAGTCTGTTAAGCAAACCTCCATCTACAAATGAGGGCAGCAATATAGGTGTTTAAAATAAATAATAATAAGGGCAGAAACACGCATGCAATGTCCCATGGTCTCAGAATTTTTCAAGTTAATATTGTATATTGTACTTCAATTACCACAGGCGAGTGGCCATAATTGTCTAGAGATCACAAAAGTACGGTAATGGCCAAACTTCACTTTTTTTTCTAATTTCCAAAACTCTGCAGCTATCACCTGGTATATTTTATAATATTCCATTTTCACCTTGCAAGCTTTCAGAATCACATCTGAAGGATTTGAAGGGCCCCGGGCCAAAAGTAATTTGGGGGCCCTTGTTGAGAAGAGCTTTGCATTTATGATATAATTTCAGCTCAATCATGACCTTTTCGTCTGGGTCACTGACAGTGCACAGATACACTGGTCCAAAGTCTAAATATCTTTAAGGATGGATAGCGACGTGTGTCTCCAATATTATTATACAGCAACAGCCTACTAATATGATTGCAACTAATCTTTGTGACTCCCGCCCATTTTCCATATGTTGAGGTACTGTTTTGATCTCAAATAAACTTTGTATATGTATGTTGGAGGGTGTTAAAAACATAAAAATTTCTCTGCAAAATGTCTCTTTTAGACTGCCATCCATCACCCACATTAAAATAGACTGAAGGAAAACGGTATTTAATAGAATCGGTCTAAGAATCATTCCAGGTCATTAGGGCAAGAGTCTCTGCAGAACAGAGCTCGCTCTATCGGGGCTTCCTGAAAGGCTGGGTGGGGCCCTGGGCCAGGAGCAACTTTGCCTATGCCATTAAAACGTCTCTGTCCACAATACCAACATTATGCTCGTTTTTCAGTTCCATAATGCCTGTGATGAAAGGAGTGCATTTTAGGCATAAACAGCTGTGCCATACCTTGTAGGCTGGGTCTCCAATTATGTGATTTTATTGTCGAGCATACACACACCGCGTGATCCTGGGTAATTGAGTCAGTGATCAGACTCATTCAATTATCCTCGGCCACACAGTACACGTATGTTACTAATTAATATGTGTTGAACTTCTTTGCCCCAAATCACAACGTGCATTAGAATTCCTGGGAATAATTTCCTACAGTGGCCTATGACTGTGCAATAAATAGTGCAGCGAGTTTTCAGCTCACCACTCAGAATCCTTTACCGCCTTTCCCAAAATGCCACGTATTTAATTGAGCAAAAATATGAAATGTATTTTCTCTATATAAAAAAATCTATTAAATACTTTTATTAAACAGTAAAAAGTACATAAAACAGTTTAGTGTAATCAAAAAAAGAGTTTATTCTTAACTCGAAAATGTTCCGGGGCTCTGGTAGGTAAAAACTCTTATCTAATGTGCTACGCTATTTCTTCAAGGGGAAGTAGAGAAACAATCATTAAATGCTTAAATACATTTGAATTCTCACAAAACATGGCACTTTAAGTCACGCGATCATTTTATCACAGCTCGCATCTCGGAAGGGAAAATACCCACATAATAATAAAAGCACTAACAAAATCTCTTTGCACTGACCTATCTTTTTTTTTTTAAAGGGGTTGTGCCCCAGTTGCATGTCCCAGAGTGCGGTTGCCTTGACAGCCCCCAAAGCTGCCTTCAAGTAGGAGCGTGCCTGAGATTCATCCCTGCTTTGTATGTCTTGCCACAGCATTGCGTTTAAGGTGTCTTTGAGGGCTGAGCGGAGTTTGTGGCAGCAGATAATGAAAGCTCCTTGTCTTGCAAGGTCTTGTTTTTTTAATCCAAACTCAAGCCTTATTTGGGCAGGCGAGGTGTAGGATGGAAGTGAGAACAAAGTTCTTTATGCTTTTACCTGGATATTGTCTAGGTTCCTGGAGTCTCTTCCTCGTAGTGCCTCGCTGCCATAGGAAATTGAAGGGAGCAATTTGGCCTGGATGACTTTTAAATATGGTGTTAGAGTCGGCCCCGATAGTTGATTTGCTACATTTTTCAATGTGATCGCAATCGAGGCTCCTCTTCTTTTGGTTTCCTCCATCTGCCGGACAAATGAGCCTTCGGCGTCAAAGATAAGTCCCAAGTATTTATATTCTCGAGAAGACTATTTTTCGGCCACCCAGATTCCAGGGCTTCTGATGTTTGTTCCTGGTATTGATCGACATCGTACGCGTTTTATTTAAGTTGATTTTTAGGTTGTTTTCCTTTGCGTAACTATGCATTTCGATCAGTAAATTATGGAGGCCAATATGTGTGTGGCTTAGAAGCACCACGTCATCCGCGTATAATAGATTACTTAGGGATTTTCCTCCCAGCCTCGGAGAGTGGGAGTTGCATGTGTCGAGTCGGCCTGCTAGATCTGCCATAAACAGATTTAACAAGGTCGGGGCCAACACGCACCCTTGTTTTAGCCCTTTGGTCGTTCGAACCTTGGAAGACAGATGGGTCCCACTTCCCAACTTCACCTGCACCCAGGTATCATAGTGAAGTAACTTTAGCATATTAAGAAGTGATTGAGATATTCCCCATTGTGCAAGTTTCTGCCACAGCATGCCTCTCTCGATATTATCAAAGGCTGCGGTGAAATCGATGTAGCACAAATGCAGCAGCAGTTTTTTTGTTTTGGCCCCGTCAATAATCAGCGAGATTGCCAGGATGTTAGTTGTTGTTCCGTTTTTTTTCCGGAAACCCGTCTGGTTCCATGGTATAATCTGCTTTGAGTCCGCCCATGTCACAATCTCCTCTAAGATTATTCCAGCAAAGTATTTCGCCTCGTTGTCAATGAGGGCTATTAGGCGGTAGTTATCGGGGGCCGTTTTGTCTCCCTTTTTGTGTATGGGGACAATCGTCGACCCTCTCCAGGAGTCTGGAATTCTATTTAGGAGTCTGACTTCTGTGAATAAAGGTTGTAGTATAGTTGCCCATTCTGTGTCTTTTTCCTTGAACAGGGCTGGCGGAATGCCATTAGGACCTGGAGCACCTTCTTTTCTGCCCTTGCTAATCTGCTGTTTTACCAGGACTATTTGCTGGGCTACTGATGGTGCCAGAGTGTCACTGGCTTGGGGTTGATCTCCCAGGTTTGTCGGCGTTTTCATAATCGTTGCGAGTGATTGCTCTGCATTGGTACTACTTTGTACCCCTGTCTGTCCCAAGGGATCGTTGAAGTGACTGCCAAGGTAGTTAATCCACTGCTCTTCCCCAATATGTGAGCCGAGGTCCTTGTGATCTGGGCGTAGGATCCTATTTACTGATTGCCAAAAGCGGGCACTATTGTTGCTTTTGGAATCATATAAGAGTTTTGCCCAGCCTTCGTTTTCGGCGTCTTTTTTTATTTCCCATTTTGTGTGTTTGAGCTCAGCCCTTTGTTTTTTCAATGTGACTCGAAGTTGGTTGTTTTGGGGCGCTGCTCTTAGCCTCCGTAAGGATTGATTTACAGCTCTTTTTTGTGAGCGTAGTTGTAATCTTTGTCCCTTCTTTAAGCTGCTTCTGTTGTGCTCTGTTTTGTGGTTGCCTTTAGGAGCTGTCTTTCTTGCCAGTTTGTTTGCCAGCAGGTCTGTGTATTGCTCCCAGTGGGAAATGTGCCCAACTGCATCTGATGTATGTGATTTGTACAGTTGGAGGGCAGTTTCAGCCAAGGTGGTTGTGTTAGTCGGCGAACACTTGATTTTCCTTAGATTAATTGTATAAGTCTCCCCCAGTGTATTGTATGGCCTGGTTACCATTTGCGTCCTTGCTGTCTGCTGGCTTTCCTGAGGGCGGTGGTCACTTTCCCCCTGATCCCCCATTCTGAATTCCCGGATGTATGGAAATAGTGCCAGTGGAACTGGCACTATGAGAGTAGAAAGAAGCTACTGGGGGGGAGTCCGTCAGAAATCTGCCGTTTAGTGCCCGGAGATTTTGATGTTCTAATTCTTGTAGAAAAGCGTTATTCTGGCGCTTTCTCCGGTTTGGAGGGGAGCTTTGTGCTGGTATGCTGTAGATTTTATTGAGAGCCAGGGCATCGTTGTCTTATGACGAGCCAAGTAGATTTTGATTGAAGTCCCCCGACAGGAAAAGGAGTGGTTTCTCCAGTTGCGTCGCATGCTCCGCCAGTTGTTTCAAGATGATCCTTGAGTCTTTGGCTCTGTTTTTGGGTTGAACATATATGTTGACAAAGCAGACTTCTTCCTCTTTGGTGCCCAGCTGTAACTTGATTTTTACGGATAAGGTTGAGGATGTTGATGGGGCCAGATGGACTGCCGAGGGTATTGATGTGGTGGATACGTATGCCGCCAGACCTCCTGACCGATGTTCAAATTTGTTGGTTTTAGCTGCAGCTGTTGAAAAGCAAGTGAAACCCGGGATGTGTTTTGTGCTCGAGAGCTAGGTTTCCTGCAGCATTATGATGTCAAATTGTGAAATATACTTTATGAAGTCCGGGTCATCCATTTTGGAGGTTAGGCATGTATGTTCCAAGAACAGATGCCAAAGGCTGGCACCCTTCCTCTGGTGTCTTCTCCCAGTTGGTGAGGGCGTCATACCTCTTCGGGGCATGTGAAAATCGTTCGGGACAATGTTCCTCTTGCTAGTGCGTGGTTTGAGTCAGATGCCTTCTTTGTGCTTGCTTCTGCCCATTCTCCCGGTCTGTTTCCCTTGAAGTTGGCCGAGGAGGATGTACGAGGCTGATGATTCCTTGGAACTGATTTACGCCTCCCTGTTGTGAGCTCTGACTCCAAGCCAGTTGTCATTATCAGCCTGTCCAGTGGTTGCTGCCAAGTGCTGTTCTCCCTTTTTATCGGTGATCTTCCCAACGCACCCCTTAGTACACTACAGGGGTTAGTCTGTTGCATCGCTGATGCAGAACTGTTTCTTCTGCGGAGTGGCGAGGGGTAGGCTGGTCTTTGGATAGGAACGAGCTTGATACCCCAGTTCTTGAATTGGGCTGTTTCTGATGCAATTAGGTCAACGACTTCGCTGGAGGACCAAGTCGTCCTAGTCGCCTCCTGGCTGCTTGTATTCGGAGCAGGCAAGAATTCAACCAAGAGTAAATCAATTTTGTACATTAAAAACGGCATATTAATAATTGCATTACAACATCAGAATAATAGTTACGATATGGACGGGTTGAAGGAGCAAGATGGCGCCCGCTTAGGTGGACGCTAGCGGAGCTAGAAGGCAGTGGTCCGTGGCTCGGATGTGGGAATCCTGATTAAAAACTAACCTCTTGCGTGTGGCATCTCCCGGTGTGACCCCCCTCCCCCCCCCCCCCCAATGTGCTACTAATGCTGTGGTGTACTCGACGGTCCCGGCCTCAATATCTTGCAATAGACACCCTCCTAAACCGCTGGGTGACAGCGTACCTGAGGCGTTTGGTTTCGCGGATGATTATATCAAACTCCACAATGGCTCCAAAATTGATGCAGAGCGGCTCAGCCGCCAAGGCTGCTGCAACGGGAAAGGGAGACGACGATACCGGTGAGTACCACTGGGGAAAATGTGGCAGTAGAAAGTACAGGGGACATTGCGGCTGTTGGAAAAGGGGCCCGGGGGGCTGATGCAGGGGCTGCTTTCAGAGATAATGCTGGATTAAATATTGAAGCACAAAGTGGTCAAGAACTCCCTGAAAAAGTGAGCTCATCTGAAAAATGCCTAGTGGAAATATCACCCGGGGCACGGGCCAGACAGCATTACAGGATCCGAGGGCAGAAAACAACCAGATGGCAAATCATCTGCCTCTGACTACCCCACCCACTAAGACTGGCAGCCACAATAAGAATGTGGGTGGCATCCCGGCTGTTAAAGCGGGTGTCGGCAATGACACAGTCCCAGGATCCCAGGATGGGAATCCTAAAGAGGAGAAAGGTTGCTTGGAGGAAGAGAGGGAACCAAGTGATTGCTTCTTTTCCCTGACAGAGGAAGCGGAGTGGTCCGAGGATGCACTTAGTACGTCACAGGGGGCTAGCAGCCTTAAATCTGATGTGAAGGGGAGCGAGGAGAGTGAGGATGAGCTACCCAGGACATCAAAGAAGCTGCCGGGACATATGGTAAAGGAGCGAAAAGGGGAGGGAAAAAAGATCTCTCATGGGACTACTCAGATAATACCCCACTTTTGGGCTCTGGAGATAAATCTAATGCTACGGTAGGACCTGCGGATCCTACTACACTTGAGACCATCCAGCAGGCAATCCTTTCCCATAGAGATGAGGCGCGTCAATATAGCAGGAAAACGCAAGCTGGAATGCGGAAAATGCATGGAGTAATAAGAAAGCTATCAAAAGCATTCTCCAACATGGGAGATAGAGTGATAAACCTGGAGGAAAGGGTGATGGGGGCCGAAGGCGATGCATCTAAAGGGGTAACGATGGTGGAGGCTCCCGATGTACAAATAAGGGACATGTAATGGAAGCTGGAAGAGGCAGAGAACAGACAGAGAAGAAATAATCTAAGAGTCCTGGGAGTTCAGGAAGGTTTGGAGGGGACCAACACTAGGAATTTTGTGATTACACTTTTCTCAAAAGCCTTTCCAGAATTAGCAGAATGGAATTGGTCCTCAGAAATACAAAGGGCGTATCGCATCCCTTTTAAGAGGCGCATACCAGCAAAAGAAGGCGAGAAACCTCGAGCCATCCTGGTCTTTATTGGAAATTTTCTTTTGAGACAGTCAATATCGGATAAGGCAAGAACGGACGCAAGGAGATCAAGTGGGGAAATTTCCTTCTTTGTGAGGCCAGATTTCTGCCATATAACGGTGGAAAGATGCTGGCGACTTAGGCAGATGCTGAAACCATTTCAGGACAAAAATATTCAAGCCTACCTGGTTAACCTCGCACAGTTGAAGATCATTAATCAAGGGTCCACTAGATATTGTACGTCGGAGATTACGGCAAAGGAATTTCTGGACTCCTTGGACAACTAGTTGTTTGGTAGAATGGGGAACAAGGCTCAAGTTCTGGGGGGGTTTGGGAGGGGAGGAGTGGGGATAGCAACATTTAAGGGGGGGACTAGGTGTGTGGTTGGAATAAGCGGGAAGGGATGGGGTAACTCATATTTTATATAAGGTGACTGTTTCTATTTTTCCCTTTTACGTTTTGTTCTTTTCTGAAAATTCTCTAATAGGCTATAAGGCACGAAGGTGAAGTACTGGGTTTTTAAGAACCCAGCGGTGCCACACACCCTAAGACTTCGAGTCCTTCCTGTTTCAGACTACAGAAACACAGAGTCTTCTTGGTGTAGTCAAAGATCGTATTTATTGTCTGCAGCCAGTAACAGGTATCCTAGAAGTACAACACAGTGTATATTCTCAGGAGACTGCTCAATCTTACAAAGCCAGCCTTCTCTTTTTATACAAAATACTAGCAGCTCGCCCGGCGTTGCCCAGGGCAGAAGGGGGCTGGGGGCAGCATCGCAGCAGGAGAGGCACAGCAGAGCGGCCGGGAGCAGCAGAGCGTACTTACAGTGTTTCCTTGCTCCGGTTTTGTTGGTCCTGGCCGCTTCTGCCCACGCTCGTGTCCGCTGTTTCCCCACGACGTCCCGACTTTGAGGAAAAGGCTTCTGAGCACTTATGGCCCCCGCCCGTCCTTCCGCCCGTCCCTCGGTGCGCACCCGCGGCTCTTGTCCGCTGTTTCCCACGACGTCCGGACTTTGAGTAAAAGGCTTGCGAGCACTCATGGCCCCCGCCCGTCCCTCGGTGCGCACCCGCGTCTGCTTCACTTACCTCAGCCGCCGCTCCTCCCCGCGCTGCTGAGTTTACCGCTCCACTGCTCCTCCGCTTCTCGACGCTCCTCACCGCTTGTCCGCCGCTCGCCGCTCCTCCCCACCTGTCCGCAGCTCCTCCCCGCGCTCATGTCCGCCGCTCTTCCTCTTGCTCCTGAACGCCGCTCCTCCCCGCGCTCCCGATGTCATCAGGCATTTCGTGGCCGGCGCTACTTGCAAGGGACTACTTTTTTTTAATTCCTACATTTTTTAAAGAACGTATATTTTTTCTTTTTATATAGCCTATGTCCTTCTGCTTGCCCTGAGGTTTTCAAAGATGTCTTGGGTGTTTGGATTGGTGGTGTACTTTTTGAGTTTACCTGGCTCAAAGGACACAGTTCTCTCTTTATAATAGTAGTATAGATTATGTTTTAGGCAAGCATTCCTTATTTTACAGTTGACCATTCACATATTTTCACTACAAAGAAAAAGCAGAGTCATGATGACAAGCCCATATTTTAGTTTGTCCAGCCCACAATCAATTACCCGGCAAGGCCCAGTATTTTCATCAGATATCGACGGACCCCCAATAAAAACGGGCACCTCCTCCTCGTAAAGCAAGTCATAAAGAAAGAAACAGGGACAGGTGTGTGTAAGATTAGGCATGGTTTGTGTGCGATGAAAGGTTTATGATATGTTGTGCCTTGATACTAATCTCATTCGGCCACTGGGAAAGGAACTGGCCGAACAGGTTTGGCTTCAGGCAGTGGAGTCAGCTTGCCCAGGTCACAGAGGAGTCAGCAAAGGTGTACGTGTCCTTTAGACTCGTTTTTGGCCTTAGTCATTTGGCCTATGTGAGGGCAATCACAAAATGGCTGCCGTTCACAAAATGGAACCCGAAGGTTCAGAACGGAAACTCTGATTTCAGGGTGATTTCGTCACCCGAATATGACGAAAATGCTTGTGCATGGAATTCTAATCATTCTCAGTCTGATGATACCAAAATCGTCATGATACGACGATGTTTATAACACGGGTCCAGAATTTTCAGTACCACAGACCCTCCTTTTGCCCTTACATAGGCAATGACCTATACTCACGCTAATCTGAGTCCAGATCTATATTCATAAAGTCATTGAGATGTTGCTGTAGCATCATCCTGTTACTTAGCTCGTTTCTTGATACAGGTTTCCTTACACACGATGTAGCACAGAGGCCACATATTGCAGGAGCACACTGTACACACAAACAGAACAGGAAAAGAATGGCTAAGATCATCCCAATGACTATCAAATCTTCCATCCCCAAGCGGATATCAGTTCCCAGAACCACCCCATCAATGACCAATCTCCTTTATCCACGTGAATAGATTCAGAGATCTTATGCAGTTTGGAGATGGCCTGGTAGACTGTCGGAGCGTTATCTGGGATGAAATCACAGCAACTTGAGTGGATCACTTTACATACCCCACCTCGGTCTGCAAGTATGACGTCTAATGCGACCCTGTTCTGAAGAGTCATAAGGCGATTTGACTGGAGCTCAGCCGTCAAATTACTAAGTGCACCTACGGTTTCAACTACAGTGGATTCAACCACCCTTGTCAATTGCCTTATGTTCCTGCTGTTAACCATAGGTCCCCAAAACGGCAGAAAACCCTTTACGAAATCTCCAAATTCTTGTCCTGCAGTGTCTTCTTTACTGATGACACCTCTAACTATTCTTGTCTTATGGTAATCTGCCGCGGCCGTGTAGGTGGGAGGCAGCAGGAACAAAACAAAACATGTGCCCGAGAAGTCAGGGGGCAACCATGTATAGGCTCTATCATGGCAGATGAAATAGGAACCCTTAGCTGCTAGAAACGAAGGGGAAGTCTGAGACGCAAAAACATATGTTTCAGTGCAGATACTTTTCCCTAACTGAGCTCTGGGATTCTTGCCATTACCTTGCAGACATAGGTGACCCTGATGGGGTACAATCCAAATCGGGGATGATCTCTTTGCTCGCTGGTTCTCACTCAGAGTAACTCCATATCCTGTTATATTCCATCTAGCGTAAGCTTGTAACTAATCTCTGGGCATCGTTCTATACGAGTCAATGTTTCTGCTCATATTTGTGATTCCCATTACCAATGCCTTGTTGCTCGAGTTACTTCTCGTGGAACGTGGGGGATATGGTTCGATGGCATATATGAACATCGTCTGAAATGCCCACAAAGAACCATGGTAACTAAATTGTAAGACCAAGTATGGGATACCCTTATCTGTTGTATGTGGCATAAGACCACACACCCAATAATTAGTTGTGTTCACTACTAATTGGTGTTGGTGTAAAAGCTGAATGAAGGAGTTATTGATCAACTCTAATCTTCTAGTGGACTCATGCTCTGGCAGAGGGTGAAAAGAATGCGAGGAAACAGTAGAAGGAGGTATGGGTTGTGTAGTGGGTGCAAAGGTCACTTGAAAAGAGAATAAAACATATCCTATTAAAAACATCATTACACTAAGCAACATGAAAATACATGATATCAAAAATCGTTTCTTTGTCATCAATATACACATTCTGGCTTTAAAGTTCATCTGTTTGGCAGGTCTCTCCATCTCGAAAAACTCCATCCTCTCTAATTGCTGCCCGTGGGGATAGGGTGTTCTATGCTAAGGAATGCTTCTGTCAGTCCAGGGCAACTCCCTTAGACCGACCAGAACTGTCGACCTAACGTGTTCAGCTGCACTCCAAAGACTTGGGCAACCACGACCCTAGCAGCTGAACCCGGATGGCGGTTCGAAAAACAAAAATAAGAAAGTTTCTCAGATGAGAGAGCTGCACTTTCAAAAATAGAAAACAAATAATTTTTTATTTGTCCATAGTTCTCGGCCTCAAATTATAACGGCTTTTTCCAGGTACTGTCTGGTTCTGGAACAAGAGTTCAGGCTCTGTAGTGTTCAATCGAATTGACAGTGGCACAGCTTCTTGCAAAAGATTGTCACTTTCTCGTTCAGAAATTGTTCCTTTTACACGTGCATCTCTAAAAGGCAAAAAGCGAGGCACAGTCTCAGTCTCAGAGTCAGCGATCCCCTCCTGGACCCACCGGTCGTACGGTAGAGGCAAAGGGACCCTCTTGCAGTGTACGCCGTGGATCCAGTTCTTTTTCCCTTCCACTCGAACAGCTGATCTTGTTGAAAAAAGGACGAGGTGAGGGCCGGTCCAACGGGGCTGGTCATTCTTTGTCCATTGGAAGTTCTTGATCAGCACCCATGATCCAGGATCGATAGGATGTCCTGGAGCTTCAGAAATCTGAGGCAGAGTATCGTGAACCTGTTGGTGTAAAACACGCAATTTAGCCGTCAATTCATACAAATAATCAAGCAGTACAGGGTGTTCGATCTCACTGAATTTTGTCGGCCTTGGCACTCCCCATATGTTGGCCGGGCGGCCGAACACAATTTCATAGGGACTAAGTCCCACTCGCGAATGCACAGTCATTCTTGTTGATAGGAGTGCTAAAGGCAAAGCGTCAGGCCATTTAAGACCAGAACTCGCTTGGATCTTGGCCAATTTCAGTTTTAGTGTGCCATTATAACACTCAACTAGTCCAGCTGATTGGGGGTGATTTGCAGCATGGAATTTTTGTTGGATACCTAGCCCTTCACATACTTTCTTCATCACTCGACCCACAAATTCACTCCCATTATCACTCCAGACCATTCTCGGCATTCCAAACCTAGGGAAGAATTCTTTGACAAGGGCTTTAGCTGTGGATATGGCAGTGTTGTCTTTTAAGGGATATGCTTCTACCCATCTCGAAAAGGCACAAACAACAACGAGTACGTATTTCAAATTGTTGCACCTTTCCATGTGGATGAAATCTAGCTGCAAAACCTCGAACGGATACGTTGGAGGCGCAAAATGACCAGCTGGAGTTGGGGTTCCCCTACCGGGATTGTATTGCAGACACACCATGCAATTCTTGACCACATTCTCTGCACACTTAGGAATTCCAGCATTTTGCCATACTGGAGCTAACAACTTACAAATCCCTTTCACACTGATATGAGCCATTCCATGGGCCATTGTCACCACTGCAAGCACATACGCATCGGGTAACAACCATCGCTGATGTTCTGACAATTCAACCCAACAACCATTTGCATCCAATTTACCCGTACTCTCTCTCCACACACTCAACTCTTTCTCTGAAGCTTCAGCTTGAATAGACTTCACACTCTCTATCGTATCTTCACACATTCCAACGTCACCAACCCATCTTGCAGGGCCTGCAACATACTTTCGATTCATTACATCTTTTGCTGTTTCTTTTGCGATTTCGTCAGCAAATGCATTTCCACGACCAACATCATCAGTAACCTTTTTGTGTGCACTGCATTTCACAATCGCAACTTGTAATGGCAAGGTCAGTGACTCAAGAAGCTCATTCACCAACTGACCATGTTGTATCTTAGCTCCATGCGAAGTCAGGAACCCACGTTCTTTCCACGATCATCCAAAACTATGAGCCACACCAAAGGCATACTGGCTGTCAGTATATATGGTCACTCTCATTCCTTTCGACAACACACACGCTCTTGTAAGTGCAAACAATTCTTCTGCTTGAGCTGAATTATGTGGGATACGTTGCAGTTTCAACAATCGTATACAAAGTCGCGACAGCATATGCCGCAGTCGTATCACCATTCGGAAGCTTGAAGCATGAACCATCCACCCATAAGGTTACGTCAAACTTCACAAGAGGAGTATCTTTTAGATCTATTTTCCCTTTCGTTTCTTTTTCTGTCCTGAGAAAACAATCGTGCCGTTCGACATCATCTGTCTATGCTGAAATCGGCAATAACGTGGCTGAGTCAACGTATTGCACCTCTTTATGTGCACATGACTCGCTAACAGTGTCAACTCGTAACCTGACAAACGAGCACTAGTTAAATGCTGTGTCTTGGTCCTGTTTAACAAAGTGTCCACTGCATGTGGAACCATCACAATCAACATATTATTCATCACTAATCCAGCAGACTGTCAAACAGAAACAGCTGCTGCCGCTGTGGCCCACAAGCAACTTGGCAACGCCTTAGCTACCGGATCCAAAGTCGATGAAAAATACGCGCATGGACGCTGTTTGTCTCCAAAAGACTGTGTCAGCACTGACAATGCACAACCTTCTTTCTCATGGACATACAGTGTAAAGGGCTTACTGTAGTCGGGGGTACCCAACACAGGAGCCGAACACAATGCATCACGCAATTCAGAAAAACTTTTCTGACAATCTTCAGACCATGGAATGGGATTTGGTATATCTTTACAAGTTAAAGCCACCAAAGGTTTGACCAATAAAGAAAAATTTGGTATCCACTGTCTGCAATATGATGTAATGCCCAAGAAAGCACATACTTCTCTCTGTGTCCTTGGCACACTCAATCTTGTAATTGCCTGAATTCTTTCTGGGGTAAGTTTCCTTCCCTCCTTCGATAAGAGGTGACCTAAGTAGGTGACTTCTTGTCGACAATATTGCAATTTTGAAAGAGACACTTTGTGATGCAAATCATACAATTGACGCAACAACGACAAGGTGGCTTGTTTACAAATCTCCTCAGTATCTGCAGCGACTAGCAAATCGTCGACGTACTGAATAAGGGTAGCGCCACCAGGAAAAACAATCGTATCAAGCTGGTTTTTTAAAGCCTGACTGTATATCGATGGACTTTCACAGTAGCCTTGAGGAGTGCGCTTGAAGCGGAAGCTTCGGCCTCCTAAACTGAAGCCAAAAATATCCCTGCTCTCCTCGGCAATCGGGATGCTGAAGAAAGCATTCTTCAAGTCAATCACCGAGAACCAAGTGGCTGAAGCTGGAATCATAGTCAATAGGGCAGTGATATCAGGGACAACGGGAAACTGTGGCACAACCATTTTATTTACCTCTCTAAGATCAATCACAGACCTGTAAACAGATGGCTGGGAATAGTTGGTACTCTTCAAAACAGGCAGAACAGGACTATTACAAACGTTGCCTCTTGTCTCTTCAATTACATCTTTTTCGATCAGATCATAAATGATCGCTAACAACGCCTTTTCACCTTCGCTAGAGATCTTGTATTGGGGAATGCGCAGCATTCTAACATTGGCTTTCAATGTTATAAAATATGGCGGTATTTCCAAAAGACCCACGTCGTTAGGACCAGTAGCCCAAAGAGCATCCAGAAGAGAAGACAATTCTGTCGGAAGTGTATCCTTCGACAAATACATCTGGGAGACCACTCTCTTGCCCAGTGTAAGTTGTACTCCCGAAGGAGAACAATACAACGTCGCATATAGTCTTTTCAACAGATCCAATCCTAGAAGGTTCTCCCCACAACCTGTCGTCAGAATAAGGGGTGCTTCAAATTCATAAGGTCCAACGTAAAGAGACATAGGACTAGAAATCAGGTTCTTAACCGGGGCGCCCAAAAAACCTACTGAAACATTCATTTTGCCAGACAAAGGTGCGCCAGGGAGTTTTGAGTGCATAATAGAACTCTTTGTAGCACCAGTATCCAACAGAAAAGGCTCTGACACACCTGATGTAATCACCTCAACATAAGGTCCACTCTGATCTACTGGAACTGAAACAACTCCCTCTCTTTGTCCATGGCTGTCCTAACAATCATTACCATTCATTTCCTCACTTTCATTATAGTAATCGTCCGTATAGTACTGAGCGGTCTTACCAGATGAACCTCGCTGTTGATCAAAACTATTCATCGAGTTCTGTGGAGGCAAAGAAAGTACATTCTGCCCACGACCTCTACCTCTAGCCACTTGTTGAGCACCTCTACCTCTTACACCAGAAACACCATTCGTACGCTGCAACAAAACCGGACAACAATTTTTGTAATGACCCTCTTCTTTGCAATACGGACACTGATTAGGACCATACAGAAAACGCTGTTGAGAAGACTCGTTTCTTTGCGAGTTTCTCGAATACTGCTGATTCTGTTGATAATCACGTTGATTATTAGTACGGGGTGAATAAGCTTGCTGTAGAAGAACTTTAGTTTTCAATTCCTTAGTCTTCTTATCCACTTTCTCTAACTCATCTTTGTGCCTATTTTCATAGTACTGGGCAGTAGCCAAAAGTTGTGCTGACGTGGAAACAGCCAAAGCACTTTCAGAATCCTTCAACTTATTGCACAATTCAGGAAGCAAATTATGTACAAATTTGTCAACAAACAATCTCTGACCACCCTCTGTAGCCATATCCTGACCACTGCGGTCGACGAAGGTCTCTTCGAACCTCGTAAAAAAAGTCAGACACCGTTTCGACTTTCTTCTGCTTACATGCAGACAACTTGTCCCAATTGACACGCAATTCGGGCATTAAAGTCTTCATATACGTAATAATCCTATCAGGAAGTTCAGTAATCAAATCCTCAGGCTTAACACCGCCTACTTGCCTATTGTCGGCATCTCTAAGATTAACCCATGTTTCACCCAATTCAACCGCATGATCTGTATGACGAATCTTACTCCAAATAGGCTGTGGAACAACATTGCCAAACAACATGTCGATGTCCGCCAAATTCATAATACACAAACCCACAGTCTGAGTCAACTCTTTATAGTACCCTGCTGGATTTTTGCGTGGATCAGGCAAAGACTGCTTAATAGCTAAAACTTCAGCACGTTTCCATGGAACATGCACCCAGACATGCTGAAAATGAGCCGGTACAGCTGGCGGATTATTATTTGCGCCTGCAACCACTGCTTCTTTCCACACCGGAGGAACCTCTCTCATTGGATATTGTCATGCCTTTCTCCCAACTGAAGAATCAGGCCCGAACAATTGTTGAGAAGGAGACTCACTCCTAAATGACAACAACATTGCAACCGCTTTCCCAACACCAGATGGACTTACAATACTTCCTTTCGCAAATTCGGAACGTATGCTGTACAACTTGTCAGGAGCTTGTCCCACTTCCTCATCCCATTTTTCAACAAGAAAAGCACACATCATATCGAAAACGTACCGTTGCTTCGGTGCTTCCCATTGAAGGAAAACAGGCATAACACCCTCAAGATCATACTGTGTATCGTACATAATCCATTTACGCGCCTTGTGGTCCAAAACCGTACGCTCATCCATATTCGGCAACTGACTACGTGACTGTCTACGCTCAATAACGGGGACATACTCAATTGTCCCAAAAAAGGAGAAAAGAAACCAGTAACTGCAGTAGTCATTCGTTGTCTAGCAGAAGGAGAAGGTGAAAGAATAAGAGAAGATGGAACAATAGCAGAAGAATTCAAAGTTGGAATGGAGGGAGCATTAAGAACAGGTATAGGAGTAGCAGACGAAGAAGGAGGCAAAGGTGGCGGCCCCTGAGGAGGCTCCGCCAAAGAAATAGTAGCCAATGGAAAGGGAGCTGGCTGTGGTGGAATCACAGGAGGCACAACAACTGGGTGTGCCGTAGCATTTTGTGCATAAGGGGGTGGCAAACTCAAGAGATGCGACATTAAAGGATCTTTCTCAAGATCTTTTTTTTCTTCCTGTTCTTTACGTGGCAAAACTGGGTAGCATCTATCTACCGCTAACTTCTTCACCCTAAGCATCTGTTCGCTTTCTTGCTCTTCCTCATTATCCCTAAACGCAACAGCAGCTTGTACCATTGACATACCTCGCTCTCGTTTATTTTTCTTTGCTAATTTAATTTCTCTCTGTTTGGCTTCTTTGCGCCATATGCGAAAAGAGTCAAACATTGCCGGCCGGGCTTTCTTCTTAAAAAGTTTAACCTCCAAATTATCCAAAATCTCTGTGTCAAAACTACCATATTGGGGCCATTTTAAAACACCATCTTTCCTGGTGTATCGGATCCATACTCTATATGCGATGGGGCCTACGCCATGTTTCACATAAAGTTCATAGGTTGGAGTTCCAATCGGAGGAACCGGACACGAGTCCTCCAATCGGGAATCCCTATTACAACCAAGACAAAACAGATTTCCAAGTCTGCTAAGACCAGTCATCTTCGCTCTCTAGTCTAGCTTCAAACTTCAAAGGATTATCGAATACAATAGTCTCGTGAATACACAAGTCCCTCGGCTTTGGTACTTGCAAGTTCCAAATTAAAGCGATCCCAAGGGTATACCCAAAAACTAAGAACCAAACTAAGGACTGGGAGAAGCTCCACTCATACTTAACTGAGGTATCGATGACGTCACCAGAAGACTCATCTAACGTTTCGCTCTACCAATCATCAAGGGTCCAAAACAGGGCGATAGTCAGGGCAGCAGTCCATCGTAGCCGTCGGGAAGCGGGGAACCTCGCAGCAAAGACTTTCGGACCACGTCGACATACAGGGGTCGATGAAGTGGCAGCCTTCCTCCAGAATTTTCACACAAAGCTCCTCACAAACCTCTGGCTTGGACCGGTACCGCTGAAATCGCCCCACGTTGGGCGCCAACTGAAGTACTGGGTTTTTAAGAACCCAGCGGTGCCAGGGAACACACCCTAAGACTTCGAGTCCTTCCTGTTTCAGACTACAGAAACACAGAGTCTTCTTGGTGAAGTCAAAGATCGTATTTATTGGCTGCAGCCAGTAACAGGTATCCTAGAAGTACAACACGGCGTATATTCTCAGGAGACTGCTCAGTCTTAAAAAGCCAGCCTTCTCTTTTTATACAAAATATTATGCTTTAGGCAAACATTCCTTATTTTACAGTTGACCATTCACATATTTTCACTACAAAGAAAAAGCAGAGTCATGATGACAAGCCCATATTTCAGTTTGTCCAGCCCACAATCAATTACCCGGCAAGGCCCAGTATTTTCATCAGATATCGACGGACCCCCAATAAAAACTGGCACCTCCTCCTTGTAAAGCAAGTCATAAAGAAAGAAACAGGGACAGGTGTGTGTAAGATTAGGCATGGTTTGTGTGCGATGAAAGGTTTATGATATGTTGTGCCTTGATACTAATCTCATTCGGCCACTGGGAAAGGAACTGGCCGAACAGGTTTGGCTTCAGGCAGTGGAGTCAGCTTGCCCAGGTCACAGAGGAGTCAGCAAAGGTGTACGTGCCCTTTAGACTCGTTTTTGGCCTTAGTCATTTGGCCTATGTGAGGGCAATCACAAAATGGCTGCCGTTCACAAAATGGAACCAGAGGGTTCAGGACGGAAACTCTGATTTCAGGGTGATTTTGTCACCCGAATATGACGAAAATGCTTGTGCATGGTATTCTAATCATTCTCGGTCTGATGATACCAAAATCGTCATGATACGACGATGTTTATAACACGGGTCCAGATTTTTCAGTACCACAAAGGTTAGGTTACTTAGTGGTCTTGCTGCCTTCTAGATACGCACACATCACATGCACAGACCTTGGGCTGAGCGCTCTCAGGGAGGGGCAGGATGTTCCAGGGAGGGGGGGTAGAAGGGGGGTTACAGGGGGATTGTTGGGGGGGTCTACGGGCACTCTTTGGGGAGGGTTTGGTGGGGTGGGGGGGTAAAAAAGAAAAATGCAATAGATTCAGGTGTATCTCAGTTATTGATATCGTTTTAAAGCACGTAGGCTTAGCAATTGAAATAAGAAATGATGATAAAGTTTAGGATTTGTTCTTTAAACATAAGAGGTCTGAATGATGGGTTGAAGAGGCAGAAACTTGGGCATTTTCTGTGTATGAATCATATAGATGTTTTGTGTGTTCAGGAAACGCATCTCCCATGGTCTAAAAAACACTTATTAAGTATTAAGGGTTTCGAGCTAGCTGGTTGCTCTACACAAACATCCACGGTCCGGGGTGTTGCCGTATTGGTTAAAAAAATTCTGGGAGTATATACCCGTACACTATCTGATCCCTGGGGTAGTTGTGCTGTAGCCGAACTTAAGTTAGGGGTTACTATATGTGTAATCTATGGTTCCAATCAGAACGAACCTGATATTTTTGATAAATTGGAGATCGAACTGCTCTTGTGGCCATCCCCCCTAATTGTCTGCAGGGACTTTAATATCTCTGCAGACTTTACCAACAAGGTCTGCTATGCTGGCAAAAAGCATAAAGTTTATAGATCTGTTTCGGCCTTAGCTAATACACATAATCTGCTGTATGTGTGGGGCTACAAGGAACCACTGAACCCGGGCTTTACATATTTTTCATGCCCTTATAAAAAATATACCAAACTTGATTATGTTTTTTATTTCTCGAACTGAAGTAGGTAGGATAGGGATTCGCAAGCTGCCTAAAATATTATCGGATCACACCCCCCTAGTCTTAGAATATGAAAAAGACAATCTTGTAAGTCCCATGTTTAGGTGGACATTTGAAAGAAGATTATTACTTGACGGTGAATTTTTTAGTCATCTTAAAAAATGGGTACAGGGGTATTGTGATGCAAACAGGTTCAGCGCTCCCCGCAATATTGTATGGAATGCGTTTAAGGCAGCATTAAGAGGGGAAACAATTAGTTTCTCTGCGACCCAAAGGAAAAGAGCCAGCGAGGTTCATGACACTCTTCTCACTCAGTTGGTACAGGGAGAGGAACAGCATTTAAAGGATATTATTGGGGGGAAGGATCCAAATGAAAGCCTGGGTAAGATTATAGCACTTAAAGCCAAAATTTATAAGGCTGAGGCCCAGAAAACTGCGGACAATTTTCAGCGACACAGGGGGAGAATGTACGAGACAGGGGACAGGCTGGTAAGATGCTCGCTTTGAGGATTAGGCAAGGGGTTAGCATCAATCAGGTAGATAACATCCAGACGAATAATCAGGAGTTTATAGAACCAGCTGATATCAGAATGGTGTTTAAGGAGTTCTATCAGAAATTTTATCAAGAAGAGACCAGGGTAGATTACAGAAACCCCACAGCTGAAGACTGTGGTCAAACTCTGACCTCCCAGGAAAGGCTTGTTCTCGATAGGGACATTGAATTAAATGAAATAATCGCAGCTCTGCCTGATAACATCCCAGCTGAAGTATATAAATGTCTGTCTGAGATTCTGGCCCCAATATTACTAGATATTTTTAATGGGGTAATAGGGTCAGGTATGATACTTGTCTCTTGGAAGGAGACAAATTTAATCGTTTTCCATAAAAAGGTCAAACCTAAGGAAGATCAGGGGTCGTACCGCCTAATATCCCTCATAAATCCCTCATAATTGCAGATACAAAAATGTATGCAAAGATCCTGGCTAATAGGCATGGGTGGGTCATATGCGGTCTGGTCGTCCCTTGGCAGCATGGGTTTATCCCGGGTCGCGGACAACGGACCACGTGAAACGCGCTATCACGCTCTTCAACGCGCATGCTGCATCGGGGAGTCGGATCGCCATAATCCTCCTCGATGCCGAAAAGGCCTTCGACCGCATCACATGGCTATATTTATAGGGCCTAGGCCCTGAAATTATTGAGGCAATAAAGGCGATGTATGTTGACCCGCATGCCAACATTCAGCTGATGGGTAGATCTTCGGATAGTATATTTATTTCACGTGAGACCCGCCAGGGGTGCCCCTGTTCCCCAATTCTATTTGCTTCTATATCGACCCACTTATAAGGAGGATCTTGGGGTGTGATGACATTAGCCCAGTGGCCTTTAATGGATTTGAAACCAAACTGCTGGCTTATGCGGACGATTTGGCTGTTTTAACACCTGACCCGACGTCTGCTATGGATGCCCTGAATGTAATTACAGCGGAATTTGGCCGTAGTTCTGGGTACCTACTTAATCAAAATAAAACTCAAATAGTATGTTCAAATAATATTGTGAAGCAGGACAGTAGGTACACAGACTCGGCAACATATCTTGGGGTCAAAATTAGTGCCTCTATGGATGCCATAATCAAAGAAAACTATGAACCACTGGTTGAGTCAATTATATCAGAGCTAAAGAGGATTGATGTAGTCCATTTATCCCTAATAGGGAGAATTAATGTGTTAAAAATGTCCATGCAACCGAAATTGATGTATCTGTTTCGCTCAATTCCACTTTTAATGGGTGAGAAGGTGTTAAAATCCATTGAAGCAGAATTTAGCAATTTTATCTGGGAGATTGGCTAGATAAGAAGAGCTTTAAAATATCTGGCCCTGCCTCAAGATAGAGGAGGTTTAGGAGCCCCAAATATTAGACTCTATTTTGCAGCATCTCTATTTAGCCAAATGGCAATTTTGTTGGGCAATAGCCCTAGCCCACCTAACAGTCACCCAGTTAGCACCCACCCTCCTTCTATTTATGAATTACTGTTAGGGAAAGAAGCAGTTGGGCTTCTTTTACGCAACACAGATCGCCGGTTTTATAATAAAAAAAGATATAAGGTTGTAGACAGTGCCTGGGGGGTCTGGAAAATTATTAAAAAAGCATTAGGGATCTCAAAATTTAATTGGCACACACCTCTATGGAGCTCAAGACATTTCCCCCAGCTGAGTTGTGTTGGAGGTTGGTTAGATTGGAAATTGCATGGTATTAGCAGGATTGGGGATTTATGGTTAGATTCGGCCCCTCTGGGGTTTGCTGAGCTCCAGCAGAAATTTGGATTAGAGGCAAAGCATGAATTTAAATATATCCAAATTTTTCAAACACTAATGTCGATCAGACCCAGGATTAGCCCAGGAGGTAGAGTGGAAATACTTGACTATCTCTTGGTGGGAGGGACTAGGATGGGTAGTGTCTATGGTGCTCTCGCTGACACAATGCAAGACAATATGGAAAAGGTGGAAGCCTCCTGGGCAGCCTGCCTGGGGGCTCCTGACGTGGATCTGGATAGAGCGCTGCAGATGGCAAATAATCTATTCCGATCCACAAATCTTAGGGCACAGCATTACAAAACACTATTAAAGCTATATTTTACTCCTGCTAAGTTATTTGAGTGGGGGAAGAGAGAGGATGACAAATGCCCGAGATGTTCTTGTGGTCTGGCAAATATAGTTCATATGTTTGCAGAATGTAGTGCATTGAACAATTTGGGTTCGGAGATTGAAACATTTTAGGAGGGGCTGCTAGGGATTAAAATCACCCTATTCCCGGCCCTGATCATATTTGGGATTGATTCTAAAATAAGTTTGAAGAAGGAGGAAGAGGCATTCATATTTATTGGTAGATCAGTTGGAAGGACCCCTTGCCTCCTACATTCCAGGGGCCTCATTTATGAGGCCCCTTGCGCCATCGGAACTTCACTTTTCATGAAGTTCCGTGGCGCAGAAGCCAGCGTGGTATTTATCAGGCAGCAGTACGCCAGTTTTTGTGGCGTACTGCTGCCTGATAAATATCAGTCCCTTTAACGCAGTGTACTGCGTTAAAGGGGCGTGCAATGGGTGTTGCTGGGGGCGTTCCCAGCAACATCCATGGCCTTTTGACACTGCCCCAGATTTACGAGAAATCGTAACTCTGAAGCAGTGCCAAAAGCTTACGCCTCCCCAGGGGAGGCGTAAGGGAGGCGCAACAGGGAGAAATGTCTTTATTTCTCCTCGTATTTCCTTTTTCTATGTGTGCTGCATTCTACAGCACACATAGAAAGAGGAAAAGCCTCTTGTGATTATTTCTGTACAGAAAGGTTTCCCTTCCTGTACAAAAATAATCTTCCCCGCAACGCAGGCACCCTTGCACCACTGTGCAAGGGTGCTTGCGCTGGCGCAGGCAGCCCATTGTGCGCCGGCGGAGGGGAAAAGGACAGGAATGCGCCGTATCTTATAGATACGGCGCATTTCTGCCCTTTTCTTTTGCCGTAGGGAAGCGCAGCAGGAAGGCCTGCTGCGCTTCCCTACGGCAAAAAGTCATAAATGAGGCCCCAGATGTGGCTATCAAGATTGCTTGGTATTCACAATATTGAAGCCTCTCTCTATTCCCGCTGGGGTAGAAGGATGAGGGAATTGGAGCATATGTAGTAATGGTATTTATGATGAATTCTGATAATCTCTACTTTCTATCTTATATTGAATTGTATGTGCTTTATTGGTATATCAATTTTTTTTGTATTAATGTTTTAACTGGAAATATATTTTTGTATACACCTGATTTCTAATAAAGAAATATAAAAAAAAAATAATAGTTACATCTTCCTCTTCATATATCTTGAATGGAAAAAACACAATTAGAAAAAAATCTTAAGAACTGATGAGTCACAGGGGCATTTTCTAAAGAACGTGTGATAACCATCGCAAAATTAACTTAACGCAACTTTGCATATTGAAGTCTAACGAAAAAATTTGCATCATCTTAATGTCCAATTCCCAACCCGGCGGCACCATGCGATAGTAACAGGACAACATGCCAAATGACAGCGTAAAATTCAACGCAACGCACAGACAATGCAAAACAAGAATGCCCAAAAAGTTGCGTTACCTCAAATCGTGATACTAAAATCAGCAAAAACCAGCGACAGGCCTGCAATTCACATGCTTCATGCGGTAACATGCACTATAAAAGCAACAAAAAAACACCAAAAACAAATCAAACTGCATAGCACCATGGATGCACCCGGACCAAGTGCATAGGACAACCCGAACCCCACAAGCCCCACAGAGGACTTGCCAGGAACCCGGTGTTCGAGGAAGGGCAAGGAGAAGAGGAAGAGGAAGACAGGGTTCAGTCCGCAGGAAGACCACATCATCATCACGGAGGTGACAGAACACTACCAACAACTGTTCGTCACCTCCACTGTGGCACTGACAATAAGAATGGAAATGTGGCAGACCATCGTCAAAGTCAATGCAGTCAGAGTGTTGAGGAGGTCAATGGAGGAGGTCAAGAGACCCTGGTGTGATGTGCAAAGGCAAACCAAACAGGAACTCGCTGCCAACAGGAAGGCAGCAAAGGCGACTGGAGGTGGGAGTCCTGCGCCACAGGAGGAGCCGGAGGAAATGGTGGCCACAGTCACCAGTGTGGAGATGGTGGCAGGAGTCGGGGTCTGGACACAGCTTGATATGACCTGACCCAACAGCAGCAGGGTGAGTAACGATCAGGGACTGGGGGAACAGGGGAAGATGGGCACAATGCCACACATGCATAATCATGTGCAGCACACTGTGCACGCACAATGATAGTGGAACATGTCCCTGATACCCTAGGCACACTGCAGCACACATACAAACACCAAGCAGGCCCCCGTCCACCATGTGCACATATGGGCACCCTCCATATCACCAACGATACAACCTACCCATGCACATTTGCAGATTCCAGAAAAGCAGTGTCTATGTGAGCCACACTGACCATGAAAGTGACACTGCATGACCGATAGCATGGCTGCAATCAAAAAACATGACACGCTGAACGATTGGAAATTAAGTTGGCCCAGTGTGGATCACATCTGTAAAGGAGCAGGTCACACTCTGACACATCCACATGCGCCTACAACCCATGACGTCCATTACACATCAGCTGACAAACAATGCACAAGACCACCAAATCTGTCCAAGAGCACAAATGACCCAAGTCTCAAACATTTCAGCCCCCAAAAAGCACACACTTCAAAGGCACACCGCCTCTTAGGGATAAGGGTCTGCGAATTCAGAGCCGCAGGGGTGACTCGCCCACAATGCAGCACATACACATAGCTATCACAGCACATCAACATTGACAACAATGTGGTACACAGTGTAACACTTTCACTACAGAACAGAGGACACAACTGGTGCCGCCTGTGCATAGATACTGGCCAATCACATCTGACATTGCTTGACACAGTGTGATGACAATGTACGAGTACAACGACACATCCGTCATGTAGTTGAAATTCCTACTGCCTGCCAACAAATAGCCAGCTCCACCAAAACAGTCACAATGTACATTGTCATGCAGTCTGTATGTAAACCTTTGCAAAGCATCAACATACATGGGATACTCTGTTCACCTGCATCTCCCCTTTACATTGCAGAGGGACAATCAACACCTACCACAGAGCAGACCACCAATCTCATCAGTGATGATGAAGAGGACAACCTGCACATATGTTCAGACACCCTCCAACTGCTAATGGACAGCCTCCGCGCCCCAACCCCAGGAGCAGGACAGCCCAGCTGCCTCGAGGTGACCCCACCCCCTACACACAGCAGGAAACAGACACCACCACAGCTGTCTCCCAGGACCCTCCAGAACAACACATGGAATTCCAACGCCGTGTGTTGGGCTGCCAGGTAGAGATGGCTGATCAGCTGCTGGTGGGATTTGAGCTTGTGGCAGCCAAACTAGATACCATACATGGGTGTCTGAGTCCCATCAGGGACCACTTAAAGTCCGTAACGGACACTCACTGTCCGCACCATGCTCCCCGACATCCCTTGGCTGACATCGCTGGGGCCATTACTCGGATACAAGAACTGTCTAATCAGACAGGCACTAGTGATGACAGCGCAGGACAATGGAGACCATGGAGCAGATGCAGGCTGGAAGGATGGCTACCGCGGCTGAGCACCAGCGAGATGTAGCTAGGATCTTCCATGCCTTGCAGTTCCTCATATTGCCATTGCTGACAATGATCTCACCCAGATAACTGCAGTGGGAACTTCAACACACACATCTCTGACTCCTGATATGTCAGTAGCACACAGTGATGCAGCCCTATCACCTTCGCACCCCGATGTGTCAAGAGCACACAGTGATGCAGCCCTTACACGGCCACACACACCGGACACAGAAGTATAAGAGGAGTAAGATGTGGATGGAAATGACTGTGTGAGGAAGGAGGTGGTGGCATCCATCCCCGCCATATGGCCTGTCCCTGCCTGGTTCTGCCCTATGCATCATGCCCTGAGACAACACCTCCCACTGACCCCCAGAACACTCTGAAACATTCACCTAGACCCCGACATGGACTGCCACAACTTCACTGGGTGACAATTACACAGCAATCCTGGTGCGGACTGCACTCTCCCTCTCCCAAATCACTTATCAATCCCCAAGGGACTCTGGTTGGCCCACCACTGGGCAACCATGTAATGTGGGCTTGGCATGGCCATGTACAGCTCCAGCTCCGGCATTCACCAGAATGTAAATAAAACATTTGAAATCACAGAGATGTGTCATGTCTATATTCACTCAAGTAGCGATGGATATAGGGACATTGATTGCACAAGAAGGTACACCCTGGTAAACGGCATCAATGCACATGTTTGACCCGAAGCCACATAGTCAATTCAATGACTGTGAAGGTGTGAACTAGCTGTGGCCTGATTGCACATGAACAACAATCCCGCAACCCCCCAACGTAGGCACACGTCCATGTATTGAATAGGGCTGTGTGTAGAAATTACCAGATCGGTAGCAGGCCAGAAGTGGTGTCCTACATCGCATGTGGCAACAGAGCATCACTTCCCATACCTTTTCGCAAACATCTGTGTGGACACATTCTGTTTTGATGTATAACATTGCTCCACATGGCCAAAGGTTGGACACCATACACACATTGCTGAAGACACATAAGAGCACAGGTATGCCAGCAACTATCCCAAATACAATGTCTGGCTTACAGAGGTGGAGCTGTCAAAAGGGACCCACCCCCATTGTACATGCGTCAGTCAGCACCTCCCTGTGTAGGGACAATGCTCATTGTGGCACACAATTTGTTAATCTAATCAACTCATCACAGTTATTTACCAGTGAAGTTGCGTATACTTTATTGGCATGTGCGTGTCAGTATGGACAAGGCAATGGCCACAACATGCTGGGAAACGCTGAAGACACTTACACGCAGCATGGGAACATGTCGAGGTGCATGAAAAGGGGAGCCATAAATGTACACAAATTCCATATGGATGGCAATGGTCTCAGCCCACCTTGCCTTGCTGGATGAGTCATGTGATGTTTGTCGTTTGCTCATTGCCCTGTGTGAGGGGACATGATTCCCAGTCCATGGAATCTGTATAGTGCAGTACCACCGGACTGTGCCGACTGTCTGCCCTGCTGACAGTGATCAGGTGGAAGGCTCCGACATGGTCACATGTCATGGATACTTTGCCATGTGTGTACTCTTCCTGAGCAGTATGTCCGAATTGGGAACGTTGCCGAACGACACTGTGCTGCTCCGCCCATGAAAGTGCATCACCTTGCACAGGTGTGGGTGCACACATGTAGTTCCATGCACATACATTCTCCAGTCCAGACGAAGACAGACATAGGAACTGTTGTGGTGGGACATGTGAACATTCCCCACGATGCAACAAGGTGTTGGGACCTGAGTTGTGGCTGACAATCCGATGTGGCTGCAGGAAAGTAGTTACTCAACCATGAATGCGAGGGCAGCTTCATAAGCAATGTGTTCCAATAGTATGTCGTTGTGGGGTTCAAGGAACACCAGGGTGAGCCAATCCATTAATTGGTCTGGGCAGATGTGCTCCGTCCATGCTGTTTCACCAATCCGCAACACAGCCCAATTGGGAAGCACCTCAATGGGGTCACTGCACACAGGAGTTGTGCAATCTCCCAGGCACAATTTCCAGCACATATGCCAATGATCAGTGCATCCCATGCACGGCTATCCCGGTGACACTTCTGTTCGTGGGCCAACAGGGGGCGCACTGTCAGGTCATCATCCAGTTCAGCTACTGTTGCGTTGGATAGGCAGACCTCCATGGGCCACTCGAATCTGCATGATCGACAGTGGAACCAGGGCTGGATGCATGAGACATAGGTAAGACGGAAACTCAGACGGAAGCGGATTCGCAACACTGCCATTGGCACAGATCCCAACAGATGCAGCATTTGTGCATGGTACAGTTCCCGTGACAGGGGTTGTGCTTGTGCCCGGGATTGCTTGCCATTGCAGTTCAGTGGACAATATGCCACATCTCTGTTCAATGAGTCATATGTGTTTGCAATGTTTGGACGTACGGGTTGTTTTTAATCAATGTGTCAAGGGCATACCTTGCAGGTGTAGTTGGTGCAGGGACAAGTGTGTGTGGGGTGTGGGCACGTTGGTCTTTCATTAGCGCAGTTCGTGGTGTGGGAGTCGTTGGAGGCTGGTATGATATCTCACACAGGGTGTGCCAGCCGTATTTAGGACCAAAGTCGGGGTTCGGTTGGCCCCCCCGCCTTGTGTATTGAGACAAAGGAGCTTTCATGCCTAATTTTAGTCTAACTGCGGCTTTTCTTAAGTGTAATGTGGCCTTCACACTGAGTTGGTGCCAGGCCTGTGATTTGGGCTGCGCCAATTACGTGACACACGCAGCATTTGGCATGTTTGAATGAACCAAGGGCCCGATTGGCCTTGCGCTCCTTGTTCTGTCTCTCTCTCTCTCTTTCTCTTTCTTTCTCTCTCTCTCTCTCTCTGTCCTTTGATGAGTGTTTGACACCCCTTCTTATCTTGGATATTGTCTTGCAGGCTGTGACTGACCTATTGTCCAGGAATGCCCGCCATGACTCCTCAAAATAGTTGTTTGGAGACATATTGGAATATGATATTTTGTTTGGACTTTCAATGGTGAATGAATGAATCAGCATTTCTGTCCTCACATGTATGTTGATTGTTGAAATTTTGCGACATAATGTGGGGGCTTTTGTTCATGTTTCATGCCATTGATGTCCAGTATCTTGGTCAGGGGTAGGTGGGGGGGCCCGGGGTGTGTCCCGGGGGGAGTGATCCTGGGTGTGGTGGCAGTGGGTGTTGAGGTCCTCTTGGGTGTCCGGCCCACATGATCAGTGGCTCCATGGCATCTGTTGCCCTTCAGGTGTGGCTCTGTGCTGGGCTTCCTTTTCTGGTGCAGGCTGTCGTCCTACTTTGCACCAGGTCAGAGCAGCTCTTAGTTTCCTGCTGCTATCTTGCCTTATTGCATGTTTTGTGCTCTTATCGCCGATCTGGCTGGTTGGTGAGAATGTTGCAGAGCGGAGTTGTCACAGCTTTTGCACGGGAACGCCTACTCTGCATCTCATTAGCGATAGTTGCCGGGGTCGTCGGTGGCAATATTTTTTGCTGCTGCTATTGTGGGTAAACTGGTGATATGAGCTGTTAGCACCAGCTTGTGAATGGGGAGATACATTTATTGCGACTTTGGCTGCGATAAAGTGCCGATAGCTCAGCGATAGTTTCTTGAGAATATGCCCCAAAGTGTTGAACCCATTGCGTCGAAGGGAGCAGTAGTGGCTTTATTTTCTGAGAGAGCTTGTACAGACTGTTCCGACAGTCACCACTAAATTGAATTTTGTTTTTGCACAAACCTCAGAGGAAAATATTTCTGTTCTGAAAAAAGAACTGTTCATTTATATTTTTCCTTTGAAATAAAATATTTAATCAAGGGATTTCTAGAAAAGACAGTCACCAAGGCACAATGTCAATTCAATCCTCATTTTAAAATAACGCATCAACCTTGAATCCAGCATAGAAACATAGCATTGCAACTTTTACCCACATCATCTAATCTCATTTAATTAGAAAAGCTTGAAAGTTTGACCTTGTGCAGAAAATCAAAAGTCATCACTCATTCAGACAGCAAGCTCTTTGTCCCTTACTTCAACAAAATTACTACATTAAAAAGCAAGCATTTTATCTTGCTACATTTAAATGTTTTACTCGGCACCGTTCTAAAACAGAATGCCACTTTAGGAAAGGCATTCTTTTAGATACTTTACCCTCACTTTTTTGCCCTATCCCTTTGCTGATATTACAACTCTGTGCATATTACCACTGCTAAACAGGAGTAAACGTCCTTTGATCAGTTTTTATAGATTTCAAAATTGGATTACACCTTTCTTCTAAGGCCATAGGGTATGAGGCAGAAATATACCCCTGGCACGGAAACTTAAATACTACCTGTGGACTGCAGGACCTCTTATGACATCCACTACAGTGGCTGTGAAAACATAGCTTCAGGCCTACAATTTGTAGCCTGACATCAGCACTTTGAACACTGCTACACAGACTCGTCAAAATCATCTTTCTGACTTAAAATATGAACTAGGTCACCGCTAAGCACACCCTGTTGACCACAAGGAAGGGTGAATAATGTTTAAGAGTAGAACATGTGTGAGAATAGAAATGGTATGTACCCCCAGTTACTAGGCCCAAAATGACATTGTCAACTGGTCAGGGTGTTGATAGCACAAAGTGTCAAATAATAGATTATACAGTTTTGTCTATAACATTTGACCTGTACCAGCTACAGACTCCATTCAAACACTTATTTTTGTATTTAGTAAATATCCAATCCAATGGTGAAGTTGGGTTTTTTATTGATTATATTGAAAAAGTATACTTTTAGACAGTTACCTTTACCCTGCTCTCCAGCCACTGCTCTGTACATACTTGGCCTGAATGAGGTGTGAATGAGGGTGAAAACTATTCCTTGAGTAGGGACAATGGCCTGAGAGGTGTTTTTCTTCCCCTTGTTGGAAGACCAGTTGGGGTAGGCCCAGGATCGTAATTAACTTCAAAGGGGCCAGCTCAGTCGCAAACAAATGTCAGGTGACTCATGGGAAGACCCAGCATTTGACCCCCTACTCAGGCTGTCACCAAACCCAGTGGAGGATAGTTACCCCAATAGCTGTGCTTGAGTAACAACAGAGGAGGGGACTGCTCATTACATTGCCACATCTCTGGATTGCCACTCAAGCACTGCACAAGGGGCGTAGGTGTCCTGGTCTTGAAATATAGGAATTAGGTGCAATGTGGGACTGTTTGCAGTAGGGCAAACTGGGTTGCCCCTGGGAACATTTATCCATTGGTTAGGGAAAAGGCACATGCAAACCTTCACCCACTAGCTGATGACGGGCATAAACATGACACCACAAGGCACCATATTTAGAACATTTACTGGACCTGTGGAAGATCAGAAGAGGACTGGGCCTGGTGTCTGTGACCTGGGAGGAGCCCTGAAAAACTGGACCTCCTTTCTCTTGTACTCAGGACAAAGAAGCAGAACCAAAGGGTCAATTGGCTGACCTCCTGTGGGGCTACACAGCTAAAAAGAGTTGCAAGAGGTATTTTTCCTGAAATACCCAGCTGACCAGTAGCAACTGAACCTGGACTGGGCTTTGTTGTTGGTGTCTGCTTGGAACACTGAGAGTATATAAGGTGTGTTTTTCCCTGAGGTCCAAGGTCCCACAGACATCTACTGCTATGGTTGTTTGGGCACCAGAAGAAAGTTTGGAAATGTTTGAAAACCTTTTCTCCAGAGGTAAAGTCGGACTCGACAAAAAAGGTTTCTGACCAGCAGTTCCACGACATTGGATTAGATTGCCGCTTTGTCCTGCTCAAAAGTCCCCACACCTCTGAAAGAATGACCAAGTCCCATTCTGCACTGAGACTAAGAACATTTTTAGAGAGAAATCTCCAAAACTCCAGATCTTCTGCTGGACCAAACTGGTTCAGCTAGCCAGCACTTGGTTCCAGTGCTGTGGCTCTAATTTCAGCAGCAGTCCACAGAGGGAGGATTGCTATTCTCAAAACGTGACAAAGTTCCATTCTGCATTGGGAGATAGAAGAAATTTCACTTATGGTCTTACAAAAAGTGACAATGTCCTTTTCGGAATTGGGACTTAGAAACATGTTCAAGCTTTTTGACTTCCAGACTTTCACCAAAACCAATACACTTAGTGGATTAGGCCAGGACTCCATCTCAGTGAACCCTAAATTGCTCCTAGGCCCCAGTCAATCACACCATAGACCAGTGATACTCAAAGTACAGCCCGGGGGCTGAATGCGGCCCTCCTGACAATGGCATGCCTCCCCCTGGGCCTCAGCAGGACTGGGCTGCTGTTTACTTGACTCAGCACTAATATTAAAAAATGTTAAACAAGCAGTATATTTCATATGTACTGTACGCTTTTATGACAATCGTCGAATAAAGCTTGCTTGACTTGACTTGAAACAAGCAGTGTTAGACTTGGCCTCTTTTGGCGTGTTTCCCCTGACATTATGCTTTCTGACCTCCCAGTTTTGACCTGTTTTTGCTGGCATAACGTTTCTGCACACTTTTCGCACTGCCGATCAGTAGTAAAGTGCAGGAGCTCTCGGTGTCAATTGTGTTATGGATTGGTGTTTTCATGATTGGATACTTGATTTACCTGTTAGCCCCTAGTAAAGGGCACTGCGTGTGCCAGGGCTGGTGAATCAAATGCTACCCGGGGGCCAGCAACACTGGTTGTGCCACCCCGTGATTAGACCTGAAAACGGTAACTCAGACCTGCAATTGCAGACTCTGCGCACAGTTTGTAACTGCCATGTCGACTAGGCCAGTGAACACACTGGCCGGTCCCTAACCTTCTCTTTTTTTGCATGTCAGACATCCCTCAGGGAGGCCCAAGGTACCCCTGTGGGCAGGGTACAATGTATGTGAAAGGTAGGACATGCCCTGGTGTGTGTGTATAATCAACAAAGAACAAGTGCCTATACTGATAGTAATTTAGAAGGGTTTGGCCACCAGAACAAAGAAGGTTTTTCAAAGCTGGGGTGTGCTTATAAATTGCTTTTTTATTTATAATGTCTAGGTCAAAGGAAAAGAGTATATTTGTATTAATCATATAATATATATACACAGGAGAAATTATGGACAAAAACCAGTGAAGCATTAAAATCCAACATGCATACCAAATTCAGTCATATCACAATCATACCTTGCCATTCATACACAAAACACATACAAATACACAACACGACTAGATATGAATATATAATCGTGTTGGGTATTGGGTCTGCTACAATATGTACAATTATATATACAATTTATACAGTGATTTTTAGAGGTGTAAATCAAAATAAATCAACAATCAAATGACGAAATCAAAAACAATGTATACAACAATTTATAACCGATAATGTGACGGTATGTTCACACTACGGGAAGAACTAAAGGGGAGCAGACACTGGACATAAAGGGGCCTACGCGTTTCAAATCCCTATGGGTTGGGAGGGATTCTCATCAGGGCCAGGTAGCTCACTATGGAGAATATTCGAGAGAGAGATAACACCTTGGAAATATGCGGTAGCCACGTTGAGTTCAAATTGAAAAGATGGCGGCTAGATGAAGCTGGATGGCTGGGGGATCGTGAATATTCACGTCCAAGCACAGGATCGTGGGTTGATCGAATCAGACCTCGTTGATTTTCAGCCTCGGTATAGAGCAATGGATGTTTCGAAAAAATCACCGACGTCTCCAACAGCACTAGTCTCTCGCACATCCATTGCTCTATACCGAGGCTGAAAATCAACGAGGTCTGATTCGATCAACCCACGATCCTGTGCTTGGACGTGAATATTCACGATCCCCCGGCCATCCAGCTTCATCTAGCCGCCATCTTTTCAATTTGAACTCAACGTGGCTACCGCATTTTTCCAAGGTGTTATCTCTCTCTCGGATATTCTCCATAGTGAGCTACCTGGCCCTGATGAGAATCCCTCCTAACCCATAGGGATTTGAAACGCGTAGGCCCCTTCATGTCCAGTGTCTGCTCCCCTTTGGTTCTTCCCGTAGTGTGAACATACCGTCACATTATCGGTTATAAATTGTTGTATATATTGTTTTTGATTTCGTCATTTGATTGTTGATTTATTTTGATTTACACCTCTAAAAATCACTGTATAAATTGTATATATAATTGTACATATTGTAGCAGACCCAATACCCAACACGATTATATATTCATATCTAGTCGTGTTGTGTATTTGTATGTGTTTTGTGTATGAATGGCAAGGTATGATTGTGGTATGACTGAATTTGGTATGCATGTTGGATTTTAATGCTTCACTGCTTTTTGTCCATAATTTCTCCTGTGTTCACAAAAAATGTTGTTTCTGTTTAACTGTATATGATTAATACAAATATACTCTTTTCCTTTGACCTAGACATTATAAATAAAAAAGCAATTTATAAGCACACCCCAGCCTTGAAAAACCTTCTTTGTTCTGGTGGCCAAACCCTTCTAAATTACTATCAGTATAGGCACTTGTTCTTTGTTGATTATAGATTGTGGCTCAGCCTTGCTGATTACGAGCCAACCCCAGTTGTTTTCAGGATGGTGTGTGTGTGGCATGTCCTAATAGTGAATTACGGCCAATTTTGTTTTTCACTATTGCAAGGCTACCAGTTCCCATTAGGATAGAATGGGAGGGTTGTTTATAACATCTTGTAAACATAACTGGCTAAGAGAATTCAGTAAGAAAAGAAAATGTAGTATGCCTGAACTCAGAATCTAAAGATGGATCTTTTAGTGAAGGTGATTTTTACATTCTGGGTTTGGAAATACCACTTTTAGAAAGTGGGTATTTTCTTGCTCAGTCATCCTGTGTGCCTCTGCTCGAATGTGGATTGCCTGTCTGGGTTTTGAATGACAGAAGGCTGGGAGGCCGGAGGAGCTCCAGATTGTCTAGGTAGGTCAGGAAAGGGCTGAATAGACCTGGGCTCCGATGGGGGAAGGAGTAGGAGATTTCCTTGTACCTCAAAGGGCCTTGTCTGCCTCTGATAAATGCTGTCTCCACCTCCTGCCAGGAATTCACACCATGGAAGTCCCAACTGGTTCTGGCCGTCTAAACCAGTCTGGAGTCTAAACCAGTAAGATTCTGGCACAGACTCTGGTCCACCAGCGAGCTTGAACATTACAGGAGTGATCTCACCCACGTATCGGCCCTGAATCAACGTGATAGAATTCCCTGGCTGGCCTTTGTTAAGAAGGAATTGTACCGTCTAAATCTGTCTGAACTCTGGGAAGCCCCAGCAGTAGGCTGCCAAAGGCTATCCCGGAAACGACTTGTCCAAATATACAAGGAAAAAAGCCTCGATTTACTTATGACATCGACCAATAACGGCACCCTAACTGAATGTTTCCTCCAATCCAAAAATTCTTATGAGTTTGAGGATTTTATGGATATTATTTTCCCAATCCTTGCTAGGAAGCTGTTTATACAGTGGAGGTTTGGCACTTTACCGATCAAAACTTTTACCTCCAAATGGCTTCAGAGGGATGATAAATCCTGTCCAGGTTGTAATTCCCACGATGAGGAAGAAACCCATCTTTTTTTCATTTGTCCTGCATATTATAGACCAAGGAAATACTGGTTGGTCCCGCTTTGCAGGAATTTGGGTTTTAGGAGCTATATAGATGCCTACAGAGTTTTAAAAACCAGTACTCTGCCTCATGTAGTTTTTGCTGTGGCGAAGTTTATCATGGCTATGTGGCTCATCAGGAAAAAACTGCTAATTGCACAAAACCCCAAAGTATGAACTTGTCGTTATATTCATGGACTGTGCTTTTTATCAATTTATGTCTATTTTATTCCTGATTATGAAAGACTTTTTCCCTCATGGTCCCTGGAATGACGCGTTATTCTTTTTAATGTAAATGTGCTTTTATAAATGTAATTTTCTTATTTAAATGCTGGTTGGTCCCTCTTTGCAGGAATTTGGGTTTTAGGAGCTATATAGATGCCTACAGAGTTTTAAAAACCAGTACTCTGCCTCATGTAGTTTTTGCTGTGGCGAAGTTTATCATGGCTATGTGGCTCATCAGGAAAAAACTGCTAATTGCACAAAACCCCAAAGTATGAACTTGTCGTTATATTCATGGACTGTGCTTTTTATCAATTTATGTCTATTTTATTCCTGATTATGAAAGACTTTTTCCCTCATCGTCCCTGGAATGACACGTTATTCTTTTTAATGTAAATGTGCTTTTATAAATGTAATTTTCTTATTTAAATGCTGTCAGTTTGTATATAACATGTATCTTTTATGGTCTTATAGACCGAAATAAAGAATTTTTAGATTGGATTGGATTGGTAACTCAGACCTGCAATTGCAGACTCTGCGCACAGTTTGTAACTGCCATGTCGACTAGGCCAGTGAACACACTGGCCGGTCCCTAACCTTCTCTTTTTTTGCATGTCAGACATCCCTCAGGGAGGCCCAAGGTACCCCTGTGGGCAGGGTGCAATGTATGTGAAAGGTAGGACATGCCCTGGTGTGTGTGTGGCATGTCCAAATAGTGAATTACGGCCAATTTTGTTTTTCACTATTGCAAGGCTACCAGTTCCCATTAGGATAGAATGGGAGGGTTGTTTATAACATCTTGTAAACATAACTGGCCCCGAGAATTCAGTAAGAAAAGAAAATGTAGTATGCCTGAACTCATAATCTAAAGATGGATCTTTTAGTGAAGGTGATTTTTACATTCTGCGTTTGGAAATACCACGTTTAGAAAGTGGGTATTTTCTTGCTCAGTCATCCTGTGTGCCTCTGCTCGAATGTGGATTGCCTGTCTGGGTTTTGGATGACAGAAGGCTGGGAGGCCGGAGGAGCTCCAGGTTGTCTAGGTAGGTCAGGAAAGGGCTGAATAGACCTGGGCTCCGATGGGGGAAGGAGTAGGAGATTTCCTTGTACCTCAAAGGGCCTTGTCTGCCTCTGACAAATGCTGTCTCCACCTCCTGCCAGGAATTCACACCATAGAAGGCCCAACTGGTTCTGGCCAGGCACAGACACCCTCTACCTGAAATATCAAAGGAATTTTGGACATAAATACTGCGTCCCAGACCCTGAACTTTAGAACTCATCTGGATCCAGATGAATGCCAAGAAGAAGAGCTGGAGAAGCTGTGAGGAGAACTACCATTTTGCTGTGTGATTTGCTGGGCTGACCTGCAGTGGCTGCTTCTGTATTGGGCAGTGAAAGGCCTGGACTGGACTTTCTGCAACCTAATTTGTGAGTCTCTCCAAGGGATTGAGGTAGGGCTCGAACTCTCAGGAATAGCAAATACTTCAAACTCTTCTACCCACAGCACTGGGGACTGTGTGCTTTGTGATGCATCGGAGGAACAGCAACTCGACAACGTCTACGCCGCCACTGCTGACTCCATGTTCGGAAGGCACCCCAGAGGGCCCCGCCGCAACGCCGCACCGCAACCTTGGTCTCACCATTGATGCCTGTTGATGTCTCCACCTAGCCATTGCTTGCACCACAACCTGTGGGCACCGTACTCCGCACCGTCTCGCTTCACGCTGAGGCCTTGGCACCGCAGAGAGCATCACCTCAACGCAGCACCACGACCTTGGTCTCACCGACTACACCTGCTGATGCCGCCACTGAGCCGCTGCTCGTACCGTGACCTGTGGGCACCGCACTCAGCACTCCTTGCTTATCGAGGACGCCTTGGCCTCCCCGATGGTGCAGCTCCATGCCAAAATCGACGCCGCTGCATGCACCATGGTTCGAGGGCACCGCTCGTAAGTCGCACGAAGCACCGTCCTCATCCTGCACCGCAGTCTTCCCCCACCCGCGCCGGGACCATCGACTCCTGCTCGTCAGCCGACAACAGCAATTCAGCAACGACGACGTCACTGCTTGCACCGTGACCTGCCAGCACCGTGACAAGCACCGCCTTCATCTCGCAATGCGACCCTGGTCTCACCAACACCGCCACTGAGCTGCTGCTCGCACCGCAACCTGGTGCACCACACACCACACTGCTGCACTTCGCACCGCAGCACCTGATGGGTCCTCGGAAGCTTGTTGCCGGTCCAGGGAAGGCATGGCTTGGCAGTTCGGGCTGAACTGTTCCCATGAGGCACAGGGTCAGACTGATTTGCATATAGCCATGTCTGAACTGGGGTGGCAGAGCTAAAGAACGGTGATGGATTAAACCCAGATCTTTTGACTGGGTGTGAGTGTTTGATTGGTTCAGATGCTCCGTCCATCACCACCCCCTTTTGTACCGCTTTTGGCCGCCATAAGTGTGACAGGGTATGCTCAGACATGAGTCCCTTGCTCACTTTGCCTCTGGATTCACGCAAGCCGGGCTGAAGACGGCTGGAATGCCAGAAACCGGTCCTCGGAAGCTTGTTTCCGGTCCAGGGAAGGCATGGCTTGGCAGTTCGGGCTGGACTGTTCCCATGAGGCACAGGGTCAGACTGATTTGCAAATAGCCATGTCTGAACTGGGGTGGCAGAGTGGGCTAAAGAACGGTGATGGATTAAACCCAGATCTTTTGACTGGGTGTGAGTGTTTGATTGGTTCAGATGCTCCATCCATTGCCACCCCCTTTTGTACCGTCAGCCGACAACAGCACTTCAGCAACGACGACGCCACTGCTTGCACCGTGACCTGCCAGCACCGTGATGAGCACCGCCTTCATCTCGCAATGCGACTCTGGTCTCACCAACACCGCCATCTGAGGCCGCCACTGAGCTGCTGCTCGCACCGCAACCTGGGGCACCACACGCCGCACTGCTGCACTTCGCACCGCAGCACCCGACGCCTGCCGACACCAGTGCTCAAGATTCCATCAGAGAGAAGTTCAACCTGCAACGTGAGTGACTTCAAGGGCCTCATCACCCTGCATTTCTCACAGGTACTGTTTGCGGGTCTTCCCGACACCGTAGTTTGTCCGCTACCCCACAACCAGTCAGAACTGTTGGATTTGTTGTTCACGATGCTGTGGTAGCCCCAGTCGGAGCTACCGACATCGAGGAACTTTGTTTTAAACTTATTTTGGTAACAACAGACTTTTTTTCATATAGTACTGTGGATTTTTTTCATTTTTGGTCTTGTTTTGATTATATGAAAATATTGGATATGTTTCTAAACTGGTGTGGTGTCCGTTTGTAGTGCCTACACTGTATTACTGTGGTTTCTGTGCACATGCTTTACACACTACCTCTAAGAGAAGCCTCACTGCTCGTGCCAAGCTACCAAGGGGTGAGCAGGGGTCATTTTAGGAGTGTAATTCCGTTATCCTGACTAGAGTGGAGATTTTTGCCTGGCTCCGGCCTGTGCCCTAGTCTACCAGAAATCCCATTTCCAACAAACAGCAAGCACCAAAGGTTAATTGCAGTTAAAGAAAGGAAGTAACTAGGCCCTTAACTTTAGGAGTGCCTTCCTTTTTAAGGACAGCAAACATGTAAAAAATTGATAGGTAATCTCCATTATTCTGAGGCTGGTCTATTTTTTAACAGGCACTCCATGTGCATTAGTGCGAGGTTCTCGTTTTAAAAATCGTCTTTGTAATATTTTAATTTGCGCCATCTAGGGGTGCTATTTTTGGGCTGTGAACCCTGACAACTGATAGAGACTGGGGAATACATTAGCGACCACTTACCTGCACTGTAATCGTCCTTTCACCGCTGTTTGGCGGGCCGTTGGGTGCTGACTCTGAGTGGGAGACATCTTGGGGAGGAAGGGACATGTGCGGCCGCCATTTTGGTCAGCATTGTAGTTGCTGCCTGACGCGCTCTGCCACTCTGCCGCTACTTAAAGCTGCCAAATGCAAGCGCGCAGCATATGCGTACAGCGGGCGCGTCAGGGGCGCGCCGGAGGCTCGCCAGAGGCGAGCCCATCTGCGCCCATCCACGACCAAACGGGACCAGGAGCCACGACCCCTGGTCCTCGCTATATCTATAATAGAGGAGAGCTACTGGAGGCTAATCTAGGGAATTTACATCTTAGTCAGCTGTGTGTGGCCAAACTTTGTCAGGAAGGGCTGCTGAAACCTCTTGGTATAAAGCCGGGGCGTAACATCGAGCACTCGGTGCGTGAATTGTATTATGACCTTTTAAACACACGCTCTCTACAGAAACACAACTTAGAAGTGCTCTCCTTACTACAGGACGGAGAGTTGGATATCCTGGGAGTCACGGAAACGTTGCTAGAGGACTCCTCGCTCCTGGACTTAGTAGCCTCCAGCCCGGCTAATTTCCGGCAATCTGCCTCAACAGAGCAGGTACTAAGAAAGGGGGCGGTGTTGCTCTTTTATACAGCACCCGCCTGAGGGGCGAAAGAATCTACGCTGAAAGTCTTGGGGGCGCAGAGGTGCTGGGCGTCAAACTCGGGATGGACTGTTTGATTATCCTCCTAGGTTATCATCCCCCTTGGGCGTCGCCGGACTTCTCGGACTTATTCCTAGAGCTGGTGTTGGGTGTTCGCTCACGCTACAACAAAGTGATAATTATGGGTGACCTTAATTTTCACTGGGAAAAGTCCCCGAAAGAAGGCCAAGTTCACCAGATAGATGAGGCACTCACGTCTTTTGGGTTTGTTCAACGGGCACTACGCACGATAAGGGTCATACCCTGGATCTTGTCTAGATAACAACTCCAGAGCATGGCCCGGTAGTTGCACAACCTTGTGCATGGTCAGATCACTACCTAGTGAAGGGTAAGATCTCGGTCGAGGAACAGAAGGGGAAGTCCGGAGCAGGGTGGAAGGTAGTGAGGAAATGGAAAAATATAAATGGAGATAAAATGGTAGCTCATCTCCTAACTCATCTCCCACTCAATAAGACTGAAAACAATCCAGAAGTTATCTGTAATGATCTAACAGATAAATTAAAAAAGGCAGTAGACCTCGTGGCACCAGCACGAAGGATGAATATTGTAGACAGAGGACTTGGGGCCCCTTGGTATAACGAATCCCTTAGGGAAAAAAAGAGGGCTCTACGTAAATTTGAGAGAGCATGGCGGAGGGACTATAATTTGAATGCACGGAGCCTGTACGTACAGGAGATCGCTCTCTATAAACAGGCCATTCTGTCTAGGAAAGCTGAGTTCTACGAGGATAGGATTGCTAAAGCTAGGGACCCACAAAAAGAAATCTTTAAAGTCCTAACGGAACTCAGAAAAAACAAGGAGCAGAGTCCTGAGTTTACGCAGGAAGACTGTCAAAAATTCCAGGACTTCTTTTCCAATAAGATTAAAGATTTCCTATTAGAAATCGCCCTCACTCCTATTATTGACTGCCCTCTACAGATTACTCCTGTTACGTTGCCGATGAATATCCCCTTGGTCACTCTGCGTCTGCCCTTGATTACGAAGGACAGGCTGACAAATCTCGTGGGGCGGGTCAAGTCGGATTCCCAGGCGGACCCTTGTCCCCTGGGGGTTTTCAAGTTAGCAATGCCAGGTATTGAGGAAGATGTCTTGACTCTCCTTAATAAATCGCTACAAACAGGGCAAGTTCCATCATCCTTTAAGGAGGCACGGCTGATCCCCCTGTTGAAGAAAACTGGGGCAGACGTCAAGAATCTAAAGAACTTTAGGCCTATCTCCCAATTACCATTCATGGCCAAAGTCTTGGAGCAGCACGTCCTCACCTATCTCTCAAATCATCTGGAGAATAATGCCTTACTCGAACAGAACCAGGCAGGGTTTCGTGAGCATCACAGCATGGAGCTAGTGATGCTGTCCGTCTTGGACGAGTTAAGGCGTAGAGCAGACAAGAAAATTCCCGATGCCCTGGTGCTATTAGACCTCTCCGCGGCATTTGACACAGTTTGTCACAGTCAATTGTTGTCGCGGTTGAGGGACTTTGGCATCCAGGGCACAGCACATGTCTGGCTCTCCTCCTTTCTCCAAGGGAGAACTCAGAGAGTTCAGCTTGCAGACCTAGTCTCAATCACAGCGTCAATTGCTTGTGGTGTGCCGCAGGGCTCTGCCCTCTCCCCTCTTTTATTTAATATTTATTTACAGCCCCTGATTTCGGCCCTTAACCAGATGGACTGCCAAATTTACAACTACGCCGACGACACCCAGATCGTCATCCAAATGGAAGATTGTCCGGGCGCACATGCAAGACTGCAAAACATCCTAAAATATACAGCTAATTAGATGTCTGTGAATTCCCTGAAACTTAACCCAGACAAGACCGAGGTGTTGCCAATCACCATCGCTGGCAAACCTTGGAATGATCTGTTCTGGCCAAGAGAACTAGGGGCGCCCCAAGAACCTGCAGCAGCAGTAAAAAGCCTGGGCATCCATGTGGATGGTAATTTGACAATGCGGAAGCAAGTTTCTGCGGTGGTGGGCATCTGCGTGGGCCTCCTTCGACAACTAAGGAAAATCTCCTCGCTTTTGTCCTTTTCTACCTTGAGGCGCGCAGTATCTGCCATGTTCCTAGCCAGGATAGACTATGGCAACTCGCTATTTTCAGGGCTCCCTCAAAAGCATCTGAATAGACTGCAAATCGTCATGAATGACGCTGCAAGATTGATTTTTAAAAAACCAAGGAGAACGCGTGCCTCCCCTCTCTTGAGCGAACTTCATTGGCTGCCAGTCAAACAGAGGGTAATGTTTAAAGGGCTTTGCATTACGCATAAAGCTCTGTATGGAAAGGCGCCAAGCTATATGAAAGCTCGCTTGGCCCCTTACAGGCCTGGTAGGGTGTTGCGCTCATCGGAAGCCACCCTTTTAACCCAACCGTGCTTTAGATTGTCCACCCTGGGTGGTCGTGCTTTTCTAATGTCTTTCCAGCAGTCTGGAATAGCTTACCAATCGAACTGCGCAAAGAATCCAATTTGTTGCCTTTTCGTAGAAAATTAAAAACTGTGCTTTTCCAGCAAGCATGGGGTGTGTTGTAATTTGATGATTGGCTGTATGAATTCTGGTATGTACCCGACAAAGCGCTTAGAGACCCCGAGGTGATAATGCGCTATATAAGTCGAAATAAATAGTCTTTTTAAAATTCAAAAAGTGTATTCCATTAACCTGTATAACCATTTCACCGTAGTAAATCACATTCTAGCAGTGCATTCAGAAGTATTTTTTTTAAAGTGATAGTTTTCAAACGTGGATTTAGAAGCATTCATGCTTCCCACCCCCATCCCAAACCCTGATAAAAAATGCCATTCGTGATTACATCCAAACACAGGAGAAGAATTTGTACAGCACGCATCCTGAATTCATGTATTGAGAGGTCATCTTATATGTGATAATGAAGAAAAAGGAGAGAAATTGAACTAAAGTAATTACCCCGCACCACTCAAGTTGGTGAAGTGGGTAAGCCAGGATTCATCCCAGGTTTTTTGGTTTCACATTGTGCAATGAGTTCATCCACTAGATGTACATGCTCCACCCACTTTACGTCCCCCGCAGCGCTGGCATTAGAGCAGCCTTCAGTCACACCAAAGACCAAACTTTTAGAACCTCAGGAAAATGTTTATGAGTCCCCCTGCCATAGACTATAATTGGAGCTTACTGCTTTTTTGTTGATATTGTTACTTTATGTAAAAATTCATATTGGCAGTTCCCCTTATTGGATTTTTATTGTTTTGGTGTAGTTTTGATTATTAAAATATACTCCATTTTTCTAATTCTGTTTGGTATTGTTCTTGTTTGGTGTTCTGATTATATTACACATTGTTCTAAATTAATATGGTCTGGTTTGGTGTGCCCCATTGCTGCCAGGGGTTTGAACTCAGATTATTTTATTGGCTTTGAAGGTTCACGCTGACAAGGTGTGTTATCATTCCTTGAAGTGGGTTATTGCCCACCCTAAATAATGATCCATTTTCTTACAACCATCAATATTTGTACTTGACAAATCATCTAAAATAAAGATTTTATTTCTCTTTGACACCGAGAACTTAACTGTATTCCCACTAGTCATGAGATCTTGGCCCCTAAAAAAATCCACCCTTTGATTATGAGAACACACAATTTCACTTAATGTAACCAACCTGAGTTGGATTTAATTGAATCAATGTCCAACTCTCATAATAGTTACTGGTTTAAAAGAACATATGAGTGATATTCAAGTCTACCTACCAAATAATTCTTCATAGGTTAGAGTGCAGTACTCTTGTTTTTGTTCAGAATCGATTTGTTACTCTTGTGAATATCTACATCACTTCAAAAGGACTAAATATAGCTCACAGAGTGTTACAATGATACAATTTTTTAATAATATCGCTTCTAAAAAATACGCATTTTTAGACCTTGCAAAATGGCGCACATAAGCAACTATTTGCTTCCGGGCTGTTACCCGTCAATTTCCAGCAATTTCCGGTATACGCGATGCTATGCCAAACTGATAGCATTGTAACACTCTGTGTTTCTAAATAGGCTTTACAATTAATACTATTGTAACTTGTGCCATGAGAATATCGATTGTCCATACTAAAGAAACATGTCTCACAACATGATCTTTTAAAGATATGCATTTTAGACCTTGCAAGATGGTGCTAATTTTCGAACTATTTTGCTTCCGGTTTGGAACTAGTCAATCTCCGGTACAGGCACCTGTAAAAGGAGCCTCCAGACAATCTCAGTCGGCACGCGAATTTCATACCGAAGGGATTGATGTCGGAAGCTCTGTGCTTGCTATTTCAAACAAGTAAGTTATACTCGCTAGGCGTTAGCACCTTTGCTCCCCATACTTTGATAGGCTGTTAGACGGCTTTTACCCAGTCAGATATGACACGCTTCAAGTAAAGTTTTAATCGCTATCCTTCGCTTGCAGAATGAGTCAAATGTAGTAGTGACAAATGTATTAGTGAAATGAAGTTACCCTTTGTTTGATATCTATTCAGAGTCTAATAAGTATGGCTGCGCTACATAATGTTAAAATGACGATTAGCAGAAGCGTACTTTCGGCATACACGATGCGCTCCAACTTAAACCTAATGTGCACTAAAGATGTCTATAAGACTGGTAAACATCACTAATATAAATACATTTTTCAGCATGTACGTTGCGCTCCAACCGAAAATCTAATTTGCACTAGAGATGTATATAACACCGGTAAACATCACTAATATAAATTTTTCGATAATTAATGATATATATAAGCCACAAATTATGATCTCCATACAGAAGGATTGTAAGATCAGGATATTGGAGTATAACTGACCTGTATGCAGTACCTTCTAACAGCTTAAAACTGCAAAGCACCGATATGTCTTGATAGAGGCAGTCTCTTTTTGACGTTAGACTCCTCTGCCATCAATAAGTTAATACACCATAAGTTAAATAGCTGTAAAGTGCAATACAACTAGGTTGTTTCTCCAAATAATTAGGCAACACATCGTCTCCTTTCAGATTTATGCAGAATCATTACCTGATGAATATCAGGACGACACCTGATCTCTAAAGAATAAGAAAGGAAGTCTACATTCTGAAATGGTTGAGATTTGAAAAAAACAGGTATATATTGCTTATGAAAATAACTCTCAGAATAGACCAGTAATAAATAATGAGACACTGTTGAACAACATGATAGCTTAATACATCTGTTTGGTCTTAGAGTGTTATCGGATGTACCCACGCCTGAAGTCCCTGCAACAGGTTTCAATCCTTGAAATTCCGGAAATAAGGAATACATTCGCTAATTATTTCTCTTGAAATTTGTTATAGTCACCTGTATACCTCAAGTCTCTAAATAGTTAGAGGTATGTACAAGAAGATTTATTAAAGAATGTGTATACTATAAATTGAAAATAAGGGGGATTTTATTCCTGAACATTATACTGAAACTTGGTCCAAATATAGGACACGACAAAACAAGTCCCAAAATTACTGGACTTAAGTTTCATAAAGGATCTTTTTTAGTTTAAGAGATAAGAAATGATATGACTTGAAAAACTTGATTAACAGAACTGTTGTCAATGTTAAAATGAACTTTACACAGGTTATCTTGAATTGTTTGAATTGTTTGAATTTGCTGTATGTGTTAATAATAGGGAGAATATATAAGTAACAATATGTATTATGTTCTCCTAGGGGTCATTGTTGTAAGCCAGATTTTTTTTTCCTGTAGAAGGTCTAAAGGATTCGCACGATAGAAGACCGAAACGTCGACTAGATTATCCAACTCCTAATGTTTTAATTTACATTGAGTGACTGTATTATTCAGTGGAAATATTGGTCGCTTTTATGATTTTATTAGGGGAGGATTTTGACTTCTGAATTTGAGGTGTGATTAAGATGTACCTTTTTTCATTAGTCTGCATTTGTTATCCACCGTAGTGTTGATTGTACCCTACAAATTTTTCATGAAAAGAAAATATATATTCTTTCAAAAGATATCCCGTTGTTTGTTCTCTGTTCCTGATTTATTCGTTTGTGCAATAATTGCGCAACTTGATGATTGAGACATAGATAACTAAAGTATCTTGTTTTGAATATGAAGAATCGTTGGAAAGAACTGTATTGTCTAAATAAAATCCCTTGCAGGCATCTTTACCTATACCGTTATTCCAGCCCAAGCCTCCAAGGGTGTGTTGGGTTTCCCCACGTCCTTATCGAATAGTATAGTACGCCTAAGCCTCACCATACATTTAATTCATAAAGGCATGAGCAAAAGTACATGCAGAAGAAGCCAGACCACTGCATGCAAAATATATTACCACAACTGCAGAAAACTCCACACATTAATTAATACTACTCAGCTGTGAATGTGGATCGGTATGGGTGGAATTACCCAAAAATGGGGACAATCTACTACAAAATTGGTAGGGCAAGTGGAAAAAGGAGTAGTAGAGGGAAGGCCATACAAATCCACCAACACACCTACAAAAGCATACATCAGTCCCAATTCACAAAGATTACTCCAGAAACTATAAAGAAACTATTACAGGGCCACCAGGTTCTAAAGTACACGCAAACACAACAAAATGATGGAAGAAATGTTTGAATTAATCTCAGACAGAGGCAATTACTCAAGGTTGTTACCCAGACCATTAATGTTCACCCAGTATTCCGCTCTAGATAGAAACCAGCCATATGCAAATCGGTCTTGGTCCTTCACTAGTCGGAACAGTCCAGTGGGAACTGCCAAGTGAAGTCCCTTCTAGAGGGGAACTTAAGAAACCCAGACCAGTTTTGGCCTAATTAGTACTTGTTGGTGATGCACTACTTAATTCTTATTACACATTTGACACAGGATAAAAGTCTGCACATACCCATCGCACTTATGATGTCATCCGCAACAAGCAACAAATAATGAAAGGCATGATTGTCTGAATCTCTGTCATTGGCACTCATTCAGGTGGCATTCCAACCTATAATGTTTTGTCAACTGTGCCATTTGACATGATGACTATCCATATGCAAACGCTCCTGCTCGAATGGGAAGCGTCCAGCCTGAAATGTTAGGCCGGGAGCCCTTCAGACAAGAACACACGCAACCTCAGAATTGTTTCTACCTACTTAAGCCTTGTAAGTGAGGAATTGCTTCAGGCCTAAGGGACAGTCCGCACAGGACTAAAGTCTGAGCATACCCTTCACCTGTGTTTAATTTGTAAAACAATAAGACCAAAGTTTTGCTCTGAAACACACAGATGGTGCTATTGAATGTTAGGGGTGCTGAATACGAAGTCTGTGTGGTCTTGATTCCAGCTCATGCCTCTTTCCTTCACCACCAGACACCCTCTCTTGTTTATCTCACTCTGTGGGGTTCTTTTCCATCCCTTCTTTATGTCTTTGCCACTATTTGTCTGTCTTTCTCTTCCTCTTTTTGTTTTTTCCCTCTATTGCTCTGATTGAAAGTCTGATGAGGAAAGATAAGTGCCAGGCCCAACAAATGAGCGCTGGTGAATTCCTCCTGCAACCACAAACTCAAATTACAACTGCACATCACACACATGGTTTCTCATACCAAAAACAATAAAATGATCGAAGGAATGTTTAAATCAATCTCAACCACTTGTTTTCACCCACTAACCCACTCTAGGCAGAGATCAACCATGCGTAAATCAGACTTAGTCCCTCTTCAGAAGGAACAGCCTAGTGTGAACTGCCAAGCCAAGTCCCCTCCAGACTGGGACCCAGGTAGCCCCAGTCTGGTTTCTGCCTAGTTATGCCTCACCAGTGAGCAAAAACTTGAGTCCTGTATCACCAAACAAATAATAGATATCATGATGCACAAATACACTCACATAGGTGACACCCAAAAAACACTGACACATACATAGTACATTGGAAAATGTTTGCATAGTAAAAATAAAACATAGATTAAACAGAAAAACTGTATCATAATATATATCCAACTGCCAAAGTGACAAATAATGAAAACCTCGCTATAATAGGCACCTATGACTCCACCCAGGATACTCGAAGTGTTTTTCTACCGGAAGCCAATGAAGTAAATTGCAAACCAAACCCGGGTGAGTTGAAAACTTTCTGCTACCAAGTTGGTCTTTCTACCTCATTCATTTAAGAGCCAGTAAGTATATCACCGCAGTGAGTGCGACAACCACTTGGCTCTCATTTGTTTTTATTTTTCACCTCTGTATGCTATGAGCATGGCTGTTTTATGGAGACACATGTGTTTTACATTGGACTGCATTACTATTTTTATTTTTTTTAGAGTTTTATGTAGCGCGAACTAGACCCAAGACATCGGGTATCAGAGCGCTTTACATGAGCACCAGTTTCGTTACAGGACACATTTATTTTTGGTAGGCACAGAGAGATTAAGTGATTTGCCCAGAATCACAGGATGTTGAGCGTCGTTGCTGAGACTCAAACCTGGTTCCCCAGCTTCGAGGTCGACCTCTGTAGCCCTAAGGCAACATCCTATCCCCATTATTGTTCCGCTGTGTAATAAATTGTTTTTATCCCAATAGGATGGTCATCATATTACAGGTACACCACTGTAGGTTTTCTAGGTTGATTTATCAGGGACACTTCACTAGACAACCACCTTCTTTCTACACAGAATTTTTATCCCATTAGGTTGGTGTCGTGACCAGGTTTTCGGTTCTATTTCTGAGTGATGGTGACTACTGCTGACTGGAGCTTTCGACTAGAGGAGAGCACTCTATATTATTGAAGTGCAGAGAGGCAGAGAGTCAGATGGTTTTTGGAGCTGAAGAAAGCAGTCAGAAGCAGTTGTGGGCAGAAGCAATTACTTGTCAGAAGGAGTTGTGATCAGAGGGAGCTGGTCAGGATGAGATGCAGTCTGGAGAAGATGCAGTCAGAATAAGTTGCTTTGCAGTTGGAGTAAGATGCTTTGGAGACAGAATGAAGTTACATCATGAGAGATCAGTTGGAGCAGGCAGTTAGCAGGTGGAGTTTGGAGTGATACCTTTTGGAAGAGACTGAGGTTAGATCGTGGATTAGTCTGTGGGAGCAGCTGGAGTGAGTTGGACATTAGAGCTGGAACAATCAGACAGAGTGAAGAAGCTAGTGGAGCAGATGGTTATCAGAGCGGCAGAAACTATATCATTAGACAGAAGTTGGAAGGTGAAGACAGTTCGTGGGAGAGAGGAATCCAGTGCAGAGTGATTGGCGCAGATGTGTGTCCAAGAGTGCAGGGGAGAATCTGAGATGAGCCAAGGCACAGACGAGGGAGGGACCCAGATGACAGCTAGAACAAGACTTCATATTAATCAGGTGATATCTGTCCTGTTATATTAGTGCCCATATATATATATATACATTAATCCTTTCCTTTATTTCCTAGGCCATATTCCCTACTGCATTGTTGCACTGATTAATCCCTTTTCTTTTAGCGGTGTGCAGTCCTGTTATAATTCATTATTTCCCTTTTCAGCTATCTGCAGTTCCTGTCAGCTATATGTGGATGTGTTAGTAATAAAGCTTTCTTGTTTGTCATTCTAATAAAGAGACCCCGCAGATCTGTGTATTCCTTAGATGTGTCTATTTCCCTTTACTTTTCAGGCTATGTCTAGATTGCTAGTTATTGTGATGTTATAATTTGCTATTGTGTAATAAAGGGACCCCCGTTCTTAGTAAACAGCTGTGCAGGTGTTATTTCTTCATGACTAACCTTTCTTCTAGTCAGATGCTGTTATGTGGACGAATGTGTTTCCCGTCCGGATAAGTGGTAACTGAGCAAGGGTGCAGGGAGCGCCTAAATCAGAGAATAACCTTTGCATGTTGTGATTTGGCCATTCTTGTGTGAGAGGATTGAACTGTCTATCTACCACATAAAATATAATATTGTGCATGAGACATCCCCAGTAGATATTAGACATATAGAGAAACTTCCCAACAGAGAGAGAGAGAGTTGAAGGTATCAATAGGACAGTGATCGCCGTTGTGTAGCGGCGTTAGTGAGAGCACAGGAGGGATACGGTGTGTATCGTCACACGATTGTGGCGGCAGCGTGAGCACCGGGAGGATACCCTGTGTATACCAACAGGATTGTGGCTTGAGTGAGCACCGGAGTTATCAGTGAGTATTCCTAGTAATCCTATAGATTTAGTGGTGTTTTTGATGATATGAGCTTGTATATTGCTAATTCCCCATCCCCAGGAAGGTACCTAGGTACTGTGGTAAGTAGGCTCTGGGGAGGGAGATGGTTACGTTTCGGCTTGATTGGTGGTGTCTTGGTGAGCTGGTGATATCTGGTCTGAAAATCCGGTTGTTACAGTTGGTCATCATATTACAGGTACACCACTGTAGGTTTTCTAGGTTGGTTTATCAGGGACACTTCACTAGACAACCATCTTCTGTGTAGGTAGAATTTTTATACTTGTCCTGATGAATCGCCGTTAGATCCATCGACTAACAGGCGAGAAACATGTTGACCACTTGATAGAGCGCCTATACTGATACATCACGTCAGAAGGCGCCGCCTTGCTTTTAGCCAGGTTGGAAGCCCTACTGATTAAAGTCACCTTCACCTTCTACATCTACACATATAGGCCACACTCACCCCCATGGCACTAAACGGCTACTTGGAATAAAAGATCTCTGCCAAAGAGCCCCTGAAAGGGAGCCCGTCAGGTATTGCAGCTCCAGCCTGGCGAGGAGCCCGCCCTATGATGAAGCATGATACCCAGCCAGGTGTGTGAGTGCCCTAATTCTAACAGGAGGAATTCCTTTTCCACCTATTACCAGTGAGGACCTATGACCACCTAACCCCCCCTTGTTCCCCACACCAGTCAGGAACTGCATATCTCTTTATATTTATAATGAAAAGGGTCCCTTTTTTGTGCTGTCTGACGAAGAGGTGTTGTGGGACATACCACTTACCTCAGATGTGATCTTGGACATGGTTACACAATGGGAACATACTCTAACTTTTCGACCAACAGCCCTCTCCGATTAGATCTACAAGAAATGTGTTAACTCATGGATATGTCACTGTGATTTTGTATATGTGCTTAGGATAAATGTATTCTCTTCCCACCATATCCATCCCTTATCCATTTGTGCATACTCAAGATAGCCAAGATATCCTAAGTCCCATGTTCTGTTGCTATGTCGCAGTTCCATGTTGTTTGTTAATTACAGACGCGATGGCAATAAGAATCACTATCTTGTGAAAGGTATCATATATCCATTTAGGGGAAAGGGAAGCTTTGAAACATTAAGCCTTAGCAATGATTTGTGGTTTTTCTCTCAAGAGTCAGGGTTGCAGCACAGCTTTCCTTATTATAGACAATTTAATGCAGAAATTAATGAATATGTTTTCTGCTTTGGAAGGTGTGAGTCAGATATAATTTTGTCTGAAAAATAACTCAATTATGCAGGGAACCCCTGTAACGTGATTGATATAATTTGTTGACATCAAGAGGTGAAATGTTCAATGGTAAACAAAATGGTGTGCATATCTCCTTGCGAAACAGAGAGATGCTAAGATGGAAATGGATCAATAAAATGCCATGCGGGTATTTGCCTAATAAATGGAGAGAATTTCTCCTGCCCATTTCCTAGAAGACTTTGGGAGTTACTGGGGCTCATAGGGGGGGTCCAATTGTCAAACGAAATTGTCAATTTACATATATCACTGAACGTTACCTATAACAGCAGTAGTTTGGTCACCCAGACTCATTTGCTATTTCTCTATGCCACATGAATTATCTTTTCTACATTAAAATCTGGTCTTGAAACCCATGATGATTACTCTGATGCTAATTGATTTTTAAAATGCCTATATAAAATATAAGCCTGTGAAATGGCATAGAAAATTGTAAATGTTGTAAACAAATGGAAAAGGGACCTCCTCATATAATTTGAAGTTTAGATGTCAGCACACAATTCCGCCTCTGAATGTTCTGTCTAAACTGCAATTTAACATTGTAAACCCACTGCTTCCTTGCAAGCATTGTCTGATTGTTTCAACATTTTGCTTGTAAACTGCTGATAAGCTGCTCATATGCGGATGCGCGCCCGACTCACGGTAATGAATGCATCCGAAATACTGTGAGATGCTCTGACTTTCTCAGAGGCCTTTTCTGAGCCAACATCATTGTTGTCCGTTTTGATGCATTGCCTGGCTTTACAGTAAGTGTCGAAGAGTGTAGATATATTGCTGCCATTGCACTCCAACATATCTCCTCATTTTCTTGCTCGTTAATTGTGAAGTACCGATAGGACTGTGGTTGTGGAGATCCAGTTTATTTAAAAATGCAAAATATTTTTTAAAGAGGCATATCGATCTAAAAACACAAACTTGCAATACGTTTTAACAATGTCTAACATTAGTAAACTTTCTGTGGACATCAAGGTCTTGCATTGATATTTACTGAAAGGTGCAAGCCATGGGCCCGAAACTGATTTCTGAAAACAACATATTAGAAAAAGTGTAAAATAAGTACATTCTTTCAAGCTGAATTTTTTCAAACTTTACACCTTCAAATCCCCACAATACATTTATATATATAAAGGACAAATTATTGTGAGCAGTTGACTGTACCCACTCTCAAACATTGAATCACATTTTCAGAGTGGTTAGCAGCTGTTGCTAATTTTGGAAATGGTTAGGTAGGTGTTGTATTTTTATATATGTTCCTTCATTGTTGTCTTCGTCATTGCCCCGTGACGTTCCTGTAGAGGTTGCTTCTACAGCCACAAAGTCCCTTTTTGCATCTCACCCCACCTTCAAGTACAGACGTAATAGGCCAAGGCCATAACTCATGACACAACCTACAGTGGGGAAACTATCTTTATTATTTTATCTTACCCAACGAGTATACCATTATTAGGAAACAACAACAGGTGAGAAGGTCTTCCATGAACCCTCACGAGATCTATGGAAGACATTTTAGGTATGAGTCCTGAACGTTTCCAGTCTGCCTTTCTACCCTTACTGCATATATTGAGACTATATTGCTTATGTGTGTATGGCTCACACGGACATGGAGACTGGACGAATGTCCTTCCTTTTATTTTCATAATAGAGCAGTAATTACTCTTGTATTGAGCATATTCATATAGCATGGCTTTTTATTTTTTTTCTATTTTTATGTTTATGGTGTAGACCAGCTGGATCAAAAGTGTTCTTATTTAAGCTTAGCAAAACTGTTACCTTGTAAACTAAATGAAACCAAACTCTTTCTTTTTATGAAGCCATGTTTATGAAAGTTGATCACGCTATATCAAACAGTTACATAAAATAATCAATTATTACGTTTCCTAAAATGCAGGTACCTGATGTCCACTTAAATTGTAGGTAAAGTAAATCATCAAGTATTAATTTCACAAGCCTTCCTTGTACATATAGATTGCTTGATGCATGAAAATCCAGTCAATCTGAACACTTTTGAATATGTAAACATGTAAAAAACGTTACATTAAAACGACATGGAGGAAAATTCAAAGGGCCTCATTTATGAGGCTGTGCGTCACTTTTACGTGGCCGGTGCATCACTTTTTGGGACGCACCAGTGGCGTAAAAAATGTGCCTTGTTGCGCTATATTTACAAAGGGACGCATCTAGGTAGATGCGTCACTTTGTAAACCCCTGCGCCACATTATATCTGCGCCAGGTATAATGTATGCAAAGGGGGCGTATTGAGGTAAGAAAGGGTCATGGAAGTGACGCAGTGAAATCTATGAGATTTCACTGTGCCACTTCTAGGATTCAAATGCGTCAAAATCTTACGCCTGCCTCACATCAGGCGTAAGACTGACGCAGGCCCTTTCACATGGGGCTTGCCCCATGTGAAAGGACACATTGCTGGAGTTGCGTCACTTTTGTGTCACACTCCAGCAATGCGTCACTTTTGCGTCTACAGATACGTCAGAAATAGTGACGTAGCTGTAACTCCATGCGACATGATGCGTCATACTCTAAATATGACACATCATTGGTGTCGCAAGGAGGGCACAATGAAAAGTGACGCATCGCTGTTTTCACGCAGCGATGCGTCTCTTTTCATAAATGAGGCCCTTAATGTTTTGCAACACATTCACCTGATGTGCAAAATATAACGTCTAAGGGCCTGATTACTAATTGAGCGGTTTATTCTGTACTGTGCATAAAACCCAGGGTAAGCATGGGACGGAATTAGGAGTTTGGTTTTATTTAACACATCCTATAATTACCGGAAACGTTAAATAACCCTACATTTATTACATTTTCTCTGTTCCAACCTGCCAAAATTTAATAGGAGAAAACACAAGGTATTTACATAATCATGCGGATGTTGGCATGTTACGCATTTTCATCTCATTCTCCATAAGCTCATAATAGGTGCTACCCTGTGGAATCGTAATTTGCCTGCTGCGATAAAAAACACCTTTACTTGTAGTCAGGACCTAAGCATTTTCCAACCTGCCTCTGAAACCAAAGCCCTAGTGAGGGGAGGGACTCCCTACAGGCCTTAGGGAAGGCGGGCAGGATGAGGTATCCCCCCATGAAGGACACCCTTATCAGGAAACAAAGCCTCACCCCTGAGAAGCACAGGCAGACGTTTAGGGATAGCCAGAAGCTGGGCTATCAGTACTTGGTGTATTGTCTGGATTTCTTTTGCAAGACACTGGATAAGTGGGTGATTGGTAGAGAAATGAAGGACAACCAAGGGCTGTGTGACTTGATTGCAAGAGAGCACATTTTCAGTGCCTGGCTCCCAGGACATCACTTCAGGCACTAAGATAGCATTATTTTTCACCATGGGCACGCATATTGACTAGCCCAAGCACAGTGTACTGAGATCAGTGTTTGCAAAATACGGTCCAGTCTTAATGTTAATATTATTCTTGTTGTCTTCTTTGTGTGTTTGTCATTCCCTTTCAGACCACAGGTTCCTCATATTTCGAAGGAACCCTCACTTTTTCTGGTTTGTTCTTTTTGCACTTAATTTTACACTCAACTTTTTAACTTTCACGTCCTCTGGAATGGGTGGGCCTTAGCGCGCCCACACCACCGAGGTACACATTTACATGGTCCTGATGAAAGCCCAGTAAAATCAATACACATAAGAGCAGAAACATGTCGACCCCACTCTAAGTGGAAAATACCCAACACATTAGTTGGTAAATTTCCTGACACATATATTTTAACCAATGCCTGGCTAGCCACAGAATAAAGTTTTTGTTTGGTACAGCTTATTGGCATTTTTTAACTCACTTATTTTTCACACTATTGTCACGAAAAACCAGCTCCGCTGTAATCTGGCATTGCAGCACACCAGGGAGGCATTCGGCTTCTCCTGGTGGGCCCGATGATGAAGCATGTCACCACCCAGGGTGGTGAGTGAGGGCTTCTCAAGAAATCCCTAAGTGACTCTCTTAGAGGTTGATTTCTATATATTTTTTCTCATTTACTGTGCTTTGCGCAAATCTCCTCTGACGACACTCTTTTGTTGTTTATAATAATTACCTGGGGGACTGAAAGTGTCCTGTCTCTTCCCTCTCTCTCTAGTTGTTGTATTTCTCCCAAGAGGGTAGTCAGGAGGATATGGAGACTGGACGAATGGCCGAGGTTCCTGCCAAAAAGGGGAAGGACAATGGGTGCGGGAAACCCGCTTTTGAAACTACTGCAGTCTTGGAGGAGGCTCATCCTGATTGCAATGCGCCAGAACCTACTGGGGAGGACATTGCTGCCCTGGGGAAACTCCCAGAACAGACCAACCGACAAAAGTAAGGAGGTCCCACCATGGAGGAGTTCTCCAAGGCACAAATGGAGTGCCCTACTATGGTTGGCCTATGATGGCAGGCCAAGCCCCAGGCAGTTGGTGACATCTCTGATGATCACCTGATCTATTGGGAGAATGGTCTCCTGCGTAGTGAGCCTAAGGTTCCTGAGCCTGATTCAACCTGTGTGTTTGAGGTTCCCCATATCAGCCAGGCTAGCTTGAATCCAGTAGCGCAGTGAGCACAGGAACCTCTTCTGGCACACCCTTCCCGCTTAGGATGACAATGGCAAAAGGTACAAATGATGGAGGGAATGCTGAACAATGCAAACGTTCACTCCCGGAAACCGGTCCCAGGATGCTTGTATGCTTGACGAAGAGGGTCAAGACTGATTTGCATATGGCTGAGTCTGAACTAGACAGGCATGGGGAGCAAAGTTAGGTGCAGATCTCTGTATTAGGGTGAATGTTTGACATTGTGCAGCATTCTGTCCATCAATTGTTATTTTTGCACTTTTAGAAAGCTGGCATCTTGTTATTTTAGCCATTTGGTGTCTGCTGTCTGTCTCTGTTCAGTCTGGGTTGAGTGACAGCTGGGCTGTGTTTATTCCCTTTAGACAGCCACACACAAAGGGAGCTTAGGTGTGACTTGATGGGCCATGTTGGGAGATGGAAGGAAGGAACTGGGCATAGCCTTACACTTACTCCTGAATAGGATGTGTCCTGTCCACACAAAAAGGGCTGCATACCCCCCCTGTAGTGAGTCTGAAGCCAAGGCAGGAAGGGAGGACCTGTGTGCATTTTAAGGACCCTTCTTTGAAGTCTCCCCCACTTCAAAGGCACAAGGACTGCTTAGCTGCAGGAGGACTGATACTTTGCTGGGCCACTGCTTTGCTGGACTCATGGCTTGCTGTGCTGTGCTTCCTGCTGCTCCCCAGCCTAGGTGAGAAAGACTGAACCTGCTCCACTTGAACCCAGAGTGAATCCAAGGGCTTGCTGGCTTGCCTCCTGATCTGAAGTCTCAGGTACATAAAATACTACCATCCATCCTGGCCCTACACCTAGATGCTACAATATGTGAGTGTGCCCTGCCAAGTGGTTCAATTCCACTCTTGGAACATAGGAAGTGGACCTAAGGTGTCTTCTCCAGCTGACCAATTCATCCCCTGCTGCATGTGCAGAGTTGATGCATCACTGCTGCTACAGGAACAAGAACTCGTACATCACCCTCTAAACCAGTGGATCACCTTCAGAACCACTGCTGCAGAAACAATGCATATCTGCCACTGTGTGCAGAAGATCTGCGCATCACCTCTACTGCATGGAGAAACCCAGCTCATCGTCTTTGAAACCATCGCATCTCAAAACTGGTGCATTGCTTGGAACTGACGTATCGCCCCTGCGGCATGGCGGAAATTGACGCATCACCCCTACTGCTTGGGGAACACTGTCACATTGCTCGGCTGCACCCCACATCTTTGTTGACCCAACCAGGATTATAGTATTTTTGTTCAGCTGGCCTCATTGGTTTCCTGTATCTGGCCCATGCTCCATCGTGGTCGACCTGAACTTTTAAATTTGTCCTGGTCCGGTGCGACCAAATATTCCAAATAAACGACTGTTGCTTCTAAACACTATTTTACAGTTTATGTGTTAAAAATTCATATATTAACTTCCACCTATTGAATTTTTGTAATTTGGTCTTGCTTTATTCATTAATAAAAGTAAGCTCCATTTTTCTCAACTGGTGTGAAGTCTTTTTGTGATGTCTTCACTGTGTTACTGTTTGAAGTGTTACACAAATACTTTATACTTTGCCACTTAAGGTAAGCCTGACGGCTCAGTGCCAAGCTACCAGAGCACAAGATAATTTAGGTTGTCTTGTGACCTACCCTGACTAAGATTGTGGTCCCTGCTTGGACAGGGTGCATACTTCTGCCAACCAGAAACCCAATCTCTAACAGTAACCCTGAACTTCCAACTTTCTCTCAGTTTCGCATGTACAGATTGGTTTTTGGTGCTATTTTCAAATAATTCTTTAAACTGCATATCTCCGATTATACTGATTTGATTTTCGTCATTTCAGTCTTGATTTATTTATTAAAGTTTGCTCTATTTTTTAAACTTGGAGTAGGATTTTTCTTGTGCTACGTTTTTGCTTTATTACTGCTTGAAGTGCTGCATAATATTTTTTACACATTGCCTCTAAGTTAAACCTGCTGCTAGGGGTCAAGCTAAAAGAGGGTTGAGCACAAGTTAAGTTAGGGTTTGCTTGTGTCATCCCCTGACAAGGATTGAGGTTGCTGATTGAGTACGGTTTTACCTCCCTCAACCAGTAACCCAACTTTTCACAACTGTGTTGATGGCTGCCTTACTTTTGGGAAGGATTATGATGGCCCTATTAATGTTTGCAATTAAGAAGGAAAAAATGGAACAAAAAATCTGGTTGATGACACTGAGAATGATTAGGCTTCAATTGGTGGAAACCAAACAGATGAGTCTAAATGGTACATCAACGCTAGAAAACCTCTCATGGGTGGCTCTGTATTAGGACTTAGGGGCATTTACCACCTAATGGGAGCCCTCACAGTCAGACTGACTCATTCTTCACATATTTTCCCTGCTAAATACTTACATACTGTCATTTATTTCTATCCATTGGGAAGATGGGCTGCAGAGCTCTCTCTCACTCTCATGTTCTCATTCATTGGGGTGATCAGGATCAGCTGAGGCAACTTTTACTGAACTGTGCATGTCAGAGTGGCCGATATTTTCACTGTGGCCAGCCTAACATGCGCAATTCAGGCTTCCAGATCCAATGCTACCAATCAATCAATGACACTTATAGAGCGCGCTACATACCCGTAGGGTCTCAAGGCGCTGGGGGAGGGGCGGTGCCTCTACTGCTCGAACAGCCAGGTCTTCAGCTTCTTCCTGAAGGAGAGGTGGTCTTGGGTCAGGCGCAGGTCGGTCGGGAGGGAGTTCCAGGTCTTGGCGGCCAGGTAGGAGAAGGACCTTCCTCCTGTAGTCGCTCTTCGGATGCGGGGGACGGCGGCGAGGGCGTGGTTGGCTGATCGGAGGTGGCGTTTGGGAGCGTGGAAGTTGATCCGGCTGTTGAGGTAGCTCGGGCCTTGGTCGTGTAGGGCTTTGTGTGCGTGGGTGAGGAGGCGGAAGGTGATTCTTTTGTTGACGGGGAGCCAGTGAAGGTCTCTCAGATGTCCGGAGATGTGGCTGGTTCGTGGGATGTCGAGGATGAGTCTGGCTGAGGCGTTCTGGATCCGCTGGAGTCTTTTCTGGAGCTTGGCGGTGGTACCGGCGTAGAGGGCGTTGCCGTAGTCCAGTCGGCTAGCGACGAGGGCCTGGGTGACGGTCTTCCTGGTCTCGGTGGGGATCCACCAGAAGATCTTCCGTAGCATGCGTAGGATGTTGAAGCACGCCGAGGAGACGTTGTTAACTTGCCTGGTCATGGAGAGGGAGGAGTCCAGGATGAAGCCCAGGTTGCGTGCATGGTCTGTCGGTTTGGGTGCGGTGCCCAGGGCGGGAGGCCACCAGGAGTCCTCCCAGGCAGAGGGTGAAGAGCTCAGGATGAGGACCTCCGTCTTGTCAGAGTTCAGTTTCAGGCGGCTGGTCGTCATCCACTCGGCTACCTCTTTCATCCCTTCGTGCAGGTTGGCTCTGGCGGTGGTGGGGTCGTTGGTCAGGGAGAGGATCAGCTGGGTGTCGTCAGCGTAGGAGATTATGCTGAGGTTGTGTTGGCGTGCGATGGCCGCGAGGGGGCTCATGTAGACGTTGAAGAGGGTGGGGCTCAGAGAGGATCCTTGAGGGACGCCGCAGATGACTTCAGAGGCCTCTGACTTGTACGGTGGTAGGCGGACTCTCTGTGTTCTTCCGTCGAGGAAGGAGATGATCCATTCCAGCGCCTTGTCCTGGATTCCGACGTTGCTGAGGCGCTGTACTAGGGTGCGGTGGCAGACAGTGTCGAATGCCGCGGAGAGGTCTAGGAGGATGAGGGCCGCTGTTTCTCCGTTGTCCATCAGGGCTCGAATGTCATCGGTGGCGGCGATGAGGGCGGTCTCGGTGCTGTGATTGGCTCGGAAGCCGGACTGTGAGGGGTCGAGGGATCCATTCGTCTCGAGGAAGGCGGCCAGCTGCTTGTTGACGGTCTTCTCGATGACTTTGGCTGGAAACGGGAGGAGCGAGATGGGGCGGTAATTCTTGAGTTCGGTGGGGTCCGCTGTGGGTTTCTTGAGTAGAGCGCTGAGTTCGGCGTGCTTCCAGCTCTCAGGGAAGGTGGCGGTGTCGAAGGATGTGTTGATGATGTCTCGCAGGTGGGGTGCGATGACGGCGTCGGCCTTGTTGAAGACGTGGTGAGGGCAGGGGTCGGTCGGTGATCCGGAGTGGATGGAGTTCATTGTGCGGACGGTGTCTTCGGTGCTGATCGGGGTCCAGGCGTGGAGGGTGGTGGAGGGGGGTGGTTGTTCGGTCATGGTGTGCGTTGGTTGGTTGTTGAAGCTGTTGTGTATGTCCGCGATCTTGTTGTGGAAGTATGAAGCGAGGGAGTTGCAGAGGTCTTGCGATGGGGTGATGTCGTTGTTTCCTGCGCTGGGGTTGGATAGCTCTTTCACGATGTTGAAGAGTTCCTTGCAGTTGTGTGCGTTGTTGTCCAGCCGGTCCTTGAATGCCGTTTTCTTGGCGGCGCGGATCAGCTGGTGGTGCTTCCGGGTGGCCAGCTTGAAGGTGGTCCTGTTGTCCGGTGTGGGTTCCCTTCTCCAGACTTTCTCGAGGGCTCGGCAGTTCTTCTTGGAGCTCTTGAGTTCGTCGGTGAACCACGGGGCTTTCTTGCTGCCGGGTCTGCTGGGCGGGGTCCTCAGCGGGGCGAGCTCGTCCGCGCAGATGCTGATCCACTTCGAGAGGTTGTCGGCGGCCTGGCTGGGGTTTGCTGAGCTGGCAGGAGGGTGCTGTCTCAGGGAGGTGGCGAGCTGGTCTGCTGTGATCTTGTTCCAGCTTCTGCGGGCGGCCTGTTGCTGGTGGTGCTGGTGGTGCTGAGCTGGAATAGCAGGAACACATCCCCATCGGTCTCTGACAAAGTGTTATATGTGTCTGACCCAGCCAATCCTGGCACTGCCCTCATGCTGTTTAGTGTTATAGACAGCATAGGGTAGTGCTTAGATTGGCTGGGACCAACATGTTTAACGGCCAGGCAGTGTGACACAGGAGAATTTAACCTCTTGTGTACTGCAAATTGATTAAAGGTGTCAAGGTGAGTTTATCTTTAATACTTCATGCTTACAATCAGGGCCAACCTTTAGCATGGCTATCTGGGCCCATGCCGAGGTACCAATATTCTGAGGGTGCAGCAGGGAGCTGCCTGGCTTAATGTCATGCAAACTGAAGCTGTCCACCCCACTTGGTCTCAAACTGGACCAGTTAAAGGCTTTCGGCCTGATTCACAATAGTAATCTGAGACAAAATCCTAACTTTACGACCTTCGGTATTCACAAATGCATTTATGAGTAGTAAAGTTAGGATTTTGTCTCAATTATACTTAAGTTTTGGTCTTAAGTTTCACTGAGACAAAATCCTAACTTTACTACTCCTAAATGCGCTTTGTGAACACCGAAAGTCGGAAAGTTAGGATTTTGTCTCAGATTACTTTTGTGAATTGGGCCCTTTGTAATCAGCCCTTAACCCCTTGACCGTGGCGTTAATTCCACCGTGGCGCTGGGGGAGAGGGGGGGGCGTGGCGCCGCCATGCTCATGACGGAACCACTCCGTTACGAGCCACGGGCGCGCTGTGCTTGTGACGGAGTGGGTACCTCAGGGTAATTGTTAGTACCCCATCAACTCCCTGCCCTTCTCCCATCTTCCCCTCACTTCCTGTTGTCACAGGGCAATGACCCCGGCCCCCACAACAAAAGCAACATTTTCTTTTCGCCTAGGGCACTGTCCTGGTCGATCCAATTTAGGGCTGGCCCTGCTTAAAATGGACGGTAAATGCTTTATATCTAGAATGAGCCCCTATCAGCCCTGCATTCCACTCTGCAGCTATACTATGCTTCAAAATGAAATTCGTATTGCAGAGGTGATCTGGGCATATTCTATTTAAGAAGCAATTACCATCCGTTATCAGCATAGTTATCTTTTGCATGCTCCACCACTTTTAAAGGTCATTAGCCTACTGCAACTTCCAACATAAGACAATGAGGTAGCTGCGTATAAGACACTTTAAGAGGTCGGACAACATCCGTCCTTTAGGAAAGCTACTATAAACTTACTGGAAAAAAGCACTAAAAGGCAAGTCAGAAAGATACGAAAATCCCCCTAATGCCACTTCAATGGCACGAATGACGAAAATCCTTTTTTTTCAACTATTTTTAGCTATGATATTTGTGGAAAATGACCAAGGAGCATTAAATTGCTTAGTGACCAAATGTTCGGAATATCAAGTGAGGCTCCGCACACACCCACGAAGGTATGGAAATCAGGTCACCCATGAAAAGCAGCAGGTAAGTGGCTATGATACATAACAACTTAAAAAAAAGTGACAGAAGAGAAGTATGAATGGCATATAGGAGAAAAGGGTTACAATCTGGATCAATGGTGCTGTAAAATGTGCCATAGGAGTATACTTCTGATGAATAACACACAAACCACGAAGTGGAATTTCAACACAAAGATTGCTTTAAATGATTGTTTCCTATCGACTGTTGCATCACCTTGAAATAGAGAAAATAATACAAAATACAATTCAGAGCACAAACCCATAGGAAGAAAGACAATGCTCATCATCCATCAAATAAGAGTTAATAATTATAATTGTTTTCTATTTTTGTTTGATCTTTGTATTATCTAACCTTTTATATCTTTGATGTATTTTGGGTCATTTCATTAATACAGTACATGCTCGCATGGCATTCAAGATGGTTATTATGTTTATTACACAACTAAATTAAAGTTTATTACACAACTAAATTAAAGTACCACCTGGAACATCAGTTTTTTTGTGACGTTCCTTGGCGCAGAAGTCTGCGTGATATTTATCAGGCAGCACTAAGCCACTTTTTTTGGCATTTTGCTGTCTGATTAATTTCGGCCTCTTTAACGCAGTTTTCTGTGTTAAAGAGGCGTGCAATGGGTGTCGCTGGGGGCGTTCCCAGCAACATCCATTGCTTTTTGACACTGCTCCAGATTTACCAGAAATCGTAAATCTGAGGCAGCGCCAAAGCACAACGAGGAGAAATATCTGTATTTTTCCTTGTTTTTCCTTTTTCTATTTGTGCTGCATTCTGCAGCACACACAGAAAGAGGAAAAAGACTCTTGTGATTATTTTTGTACACAGTGGATGAGCAACATCAGCCGAGGACCAGCCTTGGAGAAAGTGTGACTATAGGGGGCCTCTCGTTGCCCGCCGCCAGTTCTAATCCGAAATAGGGGTAAACTTGTATTCTTTTGATTTGCTACAGGGACTTCCTCGACACCGAAGTACTGGTTGAAAGTTACCCTCTTATCTCAATTGAAGGTGAGAGTGAGGACGCACTGGGACAGGTAGAGTCCTGAGGAAGGCCGACATGACCCTACACGAGGGGCATACACTAATGGCTGAAACATGTTGACCACCTGGGAGTAAAGGAAGGGTGCTAGGAGCACATAGTATCTCCCAATCACCACCATCCTTTAAATTTTTTAACACTGGCCGGAAGATCCAGGAATAAAGCTTTAGGCACAGCGACACTTCCGAGCTAGTTTTAAACCACACTACACTGCACTTTCATTACGATCGTTCCCAGCCACTGTATTTTGTGTTGTATTGTCTTCCCCTTCCCTATTCCTCCACCCCACGCGTGGCTACGCTGGGGTGTTTTTTTAAGCACCACTATGATGAAGCATGTCACACATCTGTATGAGTTATGTTATATTATGTTATGTTAAAAGGTTTTATATAGCGCACAGCTGCCCCAGCAAAGGGGCATCCCGGCGCTTACAACTAGATGGAATAACACACACAACAGCTCATTGCCGTAGCAGCCGCCTCACAACTAAAAATGACACTGAAGGAAAAAGAAAAGTTGTAATAGCTTTCCTAAAAGCAACCAGACAGTCTATGCCCCTAATATGTTCAGGCAAAGAGTTCCACAGCCTAGCAGGAAGGCAGCGGAAAGAACGCCCACCCGCACAACAGAGCTTAACCCATGGGACAACAACCAGGTGTTGTCCCGCCGAGCGAAGCTGGTGGGGCTGGGGGGCATACAGAGTGAGTAGATTACTCAATAGGTCAGGGCTGCCAGATTTCACTATCTTAAAGGATAGACATAAAGATTTAAAATGGATCCGCTTCTCCATAGGAAGCCAATGCCGCCATTGGATAGTGGCAGCAACGGGGCAGGCGTGCGGAAGGTCCACCAAAATTCTAGCAGCAGCATTTTGAACACGTTGCATCCAAAATATTTCCGCCTTATTCGCTTCCAAGAGAAGGGAGCTAGCATAGTCCAAGCGCGATAGAATGGTTGCCCGTACAATCAGCTGTCGTAATGGCGATTCAAAAAACTTCAGAAGGGGCTTAAGACCCCGCAGCAGGCCAACGCATGTGGCGGCTACTTTCCTTGTGTAGGTTTTTAACCACTGCCTTAGGCGTGGGGATATCCCCCAGAACAGACGGTCACCAATGCTCGCTCCACAAGCTGGCGTTCTTCCCCACCAACAAAACCTCCGTTTTGTTAGCATTTAATTGCAAGCAATTGGTGGCCATCCATTCAGCTACCGCCTTCATACCTTCTCTAAATCTGGAGGCGTTAGGGGAGGACCCTTTGGCCAAGGTGACAACAAGCTGCATGACGTCCGTATATGAGACCATAATCAGGTCCACTGTTTAGCGACGGGAACCCCCTGCCTGATGAAATGCGTCTGGGAGAGGAACGGAAGCGGACACTCGGAAGGATCTTTCAGTCAAAAAGGATCTGAACCATTCCAGGGCCGGCCCAGTAACCCCAGCTTCCTCTAGCCGCTGAAGAAAGATGCCATGGGACACCGTATCAAAGGCAGCGCTGGGGTCGAGCAAAAACAGAGCTGCACTCTGATCGGCATCAAGAATCGACCGCAGATGTTCAGTAGTGGCCAGAAGAGCCTTTTCCGTACTATGGCCCGGTCAAAATCCGTTCTGCGATGGGTCCAGAATATTAATAGAGCTCAAGAACTGAGTAAGCACATTGTTGACATGTGCTTCTGCAATCTTGGCCACCCAAGGAAGAAGGGAAATAGGTCTAACATTTACAGGTTTGGTTGGATCCAGCGTAGGTTTTTTAAGGATGGGCGATACCCATGCCTGTTTCCATAGTACCGGAACACTAGCAGTGGAAAAAGACGAATTGATTATTTGGCGGAGCGGAGCCTGGAAAATCGAAAGTGACTCCCTAAATTGCACAGGCCTCAAGGGGTCGGAAGGTGAACCAGTTTTGATTCTACCACTCAACCTGGTAAACTCCTCCTCAAACATGCTCGGGATAGCTGCTAAGGTCAAACGAGACCCACAATCAGAAGGATACGTGGAGACATGTGGGAAGGATTGATAAATGGTACGTACTTTTTCCACGAAGAAAGTCGCAAACTCATCACATTGCCGTGCGGACGATATAACAGGCAGCGTAGCTTTCTTAGTCCTAAGGTCTTTGAGAATCTTAAAAATACATTTAGCTGGATTTGGACTCGACATGATTTCGTTCGCATAGTAGGCAACTTTACGCATGGATCTATGATAGTGTTTAATTTTAGTGAGATAGCATAGTTTTTTCTCAACCTCATAGTTCTTTCTCCACTCCTGCTCAGCTTTTTTGCAGACTTTCCTTAGAGCAGTCAAAGAGTTTTTGTACCAAGTGACTGGTGGTAGAGGTACGCCCCTTGAACCATTTAGCATAGATGAGAGAGTCTAATCCCTTTTTAATCCAATCACAAAACGAGCCATAATCCGACTCAGGATCATCCAAGGGTCCCAGAGGGTTGGCAGCGAGGAAGGCATGGAAATCCTCTAGCCTCAGCTTACGCCACGGACGTCTAGAGACCGGCTTTCCTGTATCTGAATTAAAAGGCTCTGTGAGCGTAACAGACAGTTCTACCAGAAAATGGTTGGTCCAGCCCATGGGTTTAGGTGTCTCGGCCTTAAGAGATTGCATGTTGGAGACTATAGGGTTTAACAGGTGTCCAGCTACATGCGTGGGACCGGACACTAGTTGGTCCAGCTGCAATGCAGCCAAATCTGCAAGTAAACTGCAGATAGCACTATCCTGGATCAGGTCAAAATGAAGATTAAAATCTCCAAAGATACTAAAGTTGGCCGATCCCACCACAAGCGTACTAACCACATCCAAGAAAGAATCTTTGAACTTGGCAGCCAGACCCAGTGGGCGATAAACCAAGAGTCCTGATAAAGTCAAGTGCGGGCTCACGGAAACCCTAAAACGAGCACATTCGCAGCCCTCAATAGCTTCCTTAGTAAGCAGATAAGAGTAGCAGGATTTAAAGATTACGGCAATGCCACCACCCCTGGAGTCCCTATTGATAGTACAAATGGAGTATCCCAGAGGTAAAGCTAGGTTGGGTTCTGCTGTCATGTCATCCCTTAACCACGTCTCGCTCATAAAAAATTAATCTTGAGCTTTCTCAGTAACAAGGTCAAATATTTCCAAATAGTGTTTAGCCAATGACCTCACATTCAATTGGAATATTTTTAACCAAGCTTGAGGATGGCTACCCGGTACACATAGTGGGGATACAGGGGCAGGGATGACAAAGCTACACACCAGACACTTCAGCTGTTTTACCCCTAAGTTAAACGGAGATGCACCACATATAGTAATCCCAGAGTTAAAAGCCAAGAGTTCCTCTCTACCACAGGAAAGTAGCCCAGGCTGCTTCTGACCAGGTGTCCTGGCGAGAGGCGACGTACTGGAGCGGACGGGCGTAGACGGGCATGCCTTTGGCACGCCGCCGGTGCGCCGGCTGCGCGCGTCCGCTCAAGGGCATCCATTTTAACCCTAACTGTGCTGAACAACTAGCCCGCTGCCCGCTCCGCTACCTCCAAGATGGCAGCGGTTTTCGGCGGCAGTCCCAAAGTGTTGCCCAGCGCCCCTGCTCAGTTCCTAGTTGATTGAGTCAGGTAAGCTGAGAGCAGCAAGTACAATAATAATGAAAAAGGTGCGTGCAATAATTTTAAAAGATTAGGCAAAGTAACATAACAATTGTTAAAAGCAGAAAACTCCCGGCTTCCGCCTCAGGAGTAGCAAACTGTGTGGCAGATAGATGCGCGAGCAGAGTAGGGCGTCTTTTATCCGTAACTGTGCCCAACAAGTAGCCCGCTGCCCGCTCCGCTACCTCCAAGATGGCGGCGGTTTTCTGCGGCAGTCCCAAAGTGTTGCCCACCGCCCCTGCTTAGTTCCTAGTCGACTGAGTCAGGTAAGCTGAGAGCAGCAAGTACAATAATAATAATAAAAAAGGTGTGTGCAATAATTTTAAAAGATGAGGCAAAGTAACATAACAATAGTTAAAAGCAGAAAACTCCCGTCTTCCGCCTCAGGAGTAGCAAACTTGTGTGGCAGATAGCAGTGAGGGCACTATTAGCACATACAGCACGTGCCAACATGTAAAACATTTTATCACTCCCTACCCCTTTTGGTGTATTAAATGCGTAATACGGCCGCAGATGTTTAATGAACTTTAATTTACATCTATCTTGTCCAACCTAAAGTTGAATAACATAAATCTATCTTTTTAGGACTGGTTGGAGGCTTAATTTTGCCAATTCACATTCCCTCAGTACATATACATTCACAGACAAACCACATACACATACAAAATACATGCAGAAAGAGACGCAGGGCTGTCGGTCTTCAGCCATTGGATTCTTCGTCTGAGTCCCCTTCAGACACTGACTTGGTGGGGTGTCCATCATATTTTTGATCAGACCAGAGAATTTCTTGCCTGATTACATTAGCGAAGTAGTCCCTCAGAGATACTGACTTTTACGACCAGCAGACGTCTACATCTTGGGAGCAGCACACATCTCACAGATATATTTATTGATTTCATTTTTCTTTTGCCTTTATGAGTGTCTTGCAAATTTCTCCCCCATTTCCACCTCACCCTCTTGTTTAAGCCTCCTTCTGGAGCAGCGTTACAAATCGACATACATGGCTGGTATTATCACTTACCAGCCACTGAGCACAGAGTCTGCTTTCCTTGCACACTGTGTCCACCTACTGGTAGGGTAGGACTGCACATGTTGACCGATCATCAGGCGCATGGGCTCTGCAAGGGAATCGTGGTCCCATGCTTTTTCTTCTTTCCAAGGCCTACAAAGTTGGGAAAGAGCAGTGACCGCTGGGGTATTGAGTACAAAATTATGAGACTGACTCCATTCATTAATTTTGTACTCAATACCCAAGCAGCCTTCCGCTGTGTGCATGGCTAATACATGTACTTGTGAACAGAAGCTGGACTGCTCCTGCAATATGCATGTCAAATCATCTGTCATGACATGTAAGGATATGTACATGCGCTCTTCATGAATGTCGCTTGAGGATTGCTACTTCCTCTGTGTGATCGATTGCGACTCCTGTCTAACAGAGTATCAGTAAACAGCAAGTGTACAGCTTAAGGGAATTGTTGAATGGTGCGCAGGTGGTGATTGCTTCTGACTAAGTAGTTAAAGGGTGGGCACATGAATTTAGAAGATATATATATATATATTTTTAACATATTTTTGTATTGGCATTTAGTATTTAGACAAGAGAGCAGACGGATAATCAACATCGAACAAGCCTCTTTCACATGTCTATTTAGATTAAAACATTGCATAATTCATCTCAGTCTCAACTTGTATCTATAAACTAAAGATATATTAATCTATTCAGCTCGAAGAGTGGAATATGAAATGCCATCTGTGCACAGTAATCTAGAACGAAAACTAAACATTTAACTTAACTTATGCAGGAGAGTGGTAGATGTTGGGATCCGGAAGCTTAATCTGGGGCTGTCGGTTCACAGGCAGGGTATGGCAAAGAGGTGTTCTAGCCTTATCTAGTTATGTCTACGGCCACCACATTGTGCATTGTGTAACCTGCATTAGCACAAGGGGGGGAGGGGCGGTAAGCTACAGCAGCATTCCTGGTATGCAGCGGACGCCTTGTCTAATTTCCTCCCTGGTCTGTCCAGTCCTGTTCACCTATTATCTAATTCCAGAGTCTCCCCAGAGATATGGCGTTACCCCGGGAGGTCGTGTATTTTGGGGTTTCTAGGTTATCTGTAACTGCTCCTTTATTCTAACTCATTTGTTTCTCTGCTCCTCTCTTCTTCGCTACATGTCTGTGTTGGATGTTCCCAGGCAACAAGTATTTCCTCCCACTGTTCAGGTATGGGTCAGAGTCTTAATCAGTTAAATTCTCCTCTGCATAGGGCTCAACCCTCTGCTCCAGTCCTGCTGACATCTCGTATCCAGGCTCCTATCAGTGGCCTGTTGGCAAATTTCCAGGCTATTGCTATCCTCCTTTTGGCTAATGCCATAGCCAGATCTACAAATCTATTCCCCACCTTCTGCTTGGGTTGTCGGGGGAAGAACACCAACAAACATACCTCGACCATGGAGTTTAATGAGGGCCCCAATGTATCATTGATCCTCGATAATACTTCATTCCAGAAAGAATTCAGAACTGTACAGGCCGAGGTCATATGTAGGAAGTCTGCGTCACTATGGTTACACTTCGGACACCTATGCATTTCCCCACTGTATGCAACCTGGAGACGGTGGGGAGGCATATAAGTCATGTACGCAAAGTTGCACTGTATATACTTTAGCCTTGTGTTGCGGGAAATCTTCCTGGAGGATGCCAAGATTCTTCCCCATCCAAGTCAGTAATCTCTCTATCTAAGATCAACTCCCATCGTCTCCGCATTACATGTGGCAGAGAAAGAGACGCTCCAATCAATGAGGCATAAAACCATTTTACTCGGTCCTCTCTAGAGGACCTTCAGGCTGCTGATGACTGTAACCAGATGACCACATGTAGGACGGGAAGCCGATATTTGCGGATTTACACCTTTCTTTGTGAAATTTACCTCTGAACTTAAAACGCCACTGGAGTACATATACCATTTTATCTTGAAATTGATTGACCTTCACCAATATGTGAGGATTTTGAGAAATGAATACTATAAGGAAGTCAAAAAGCCCTGAAGAAGTCCGGTAACGGACGAAACGCGTTGGCTATCTGCTTTGTAAAGAACTTTGAATAAAGAATCCATTTTAAACTGAAGAGACTTCACTTGAACTTCTTGGGAAAACGATTGGAATTGCTAAAAGATATGAATAATATTATAAACCTTATCAAGCATTGAATGAAACATTTGAAGGGTGCAGGGCCATTTCGGTGCAAGTTGATGACTGGAAGTGGTCATGGGTAGGGAACAAGTGTTGAAAAAGGTACGGGCCGATGACCTTTTTCAGAGTTGCCCGGCGCTAACCGCCTCTAATACCACTTCGAATTATCAAACAAAGAGGCAGGCGCTGGAGACTGGAAGGCAGGAAACAGAAGTTTTATTCAGACGGAGCAGAACACATCAAATCAGACAACAGGGTATCTTCTCGAGGTGCTCTAACCGCATCTCTGAGGCCTGGCCTCTTATACACAGGTTTATGATCTTTATTACAGTTTATTGCATGTGGTACATTCTTGCAAATGCTTTGAAGTATGAAAGGACATCCTCGGAATCCCCGCTTCAGGCCCGTTCCCACACACATTTACAGTTGAAGTCCCCACCCCGGTCACAACAGGTGACGATTGTTGCGCAGCTGGACATTCCGCCGATTCACGGAATGTATGTGGTTGATCGGATCTCATGGGGTGGGGGCTTTGATCAACTCGTGGATCCTTTGATGGGAGAAGCTTCCTACTGTATGGGGGGGCAATAAACAGCATCCGCAGGGCCAGGTGGCGGCCTGGGAACGAGTAAGACAATCGGGCACAGAGGAAAGGGGGTTTTATCAAAGGACCCGGGATCATAAAGGAATGGAGGGAGGTGTTGAGCTGGGAACAGGATGGGGTTCCGAGGCAGGGTTGCGCTGAAGAGGGGTTTATGGCCCAAGCATGTGGGAGCGGGGGTTGTCAGCGCGCGGGGGATGCCTGCGAGGTCAGGAGAGAGAGAGAGAGACGCGCTGGCTGTTGGCGATGGACAGAGAGGCCATGGTATTTAAAATGGCTGCCGCTTACGCGCACGAATGGACTCAAAAGGGGGGGGGAGACAAGATGGTGCCGATAATGTTGACACTGCAGTCTAGGTTTTAACAGTCCTCCCTTTTCAACATATCTAGCCAGCTTGTCTAATCAATGTCTATCTGCATTAGATTCCTAACCTCGACATCATACAGTGCTCTCATGCGTTCCTTTCCAAAGTCCACAGTCTTAGGGCAGATACAATTCGCACATAATGAACACAGAGGCGGCAGGCATTGAATTCCTAAGCAGAACCCACATATTACAACCACAGGAATCAGGATAATGGTAAAAAGTCTCCAGCCCCAGTTCTTAACAGTACTCCAAAACCATCCACCAAGCGACCATTCTTCCTGCTCCTGGTGAACTTCTGAGGAGAGTCTGTGGAAATGTTCGATGGCTTTGTACACTGAGGGTGAATTGTCCGGTATATATGTACAGCAGCTGGACCCAATAATGCGGCATGCTCCACCATGATCCGCTAGAACCACATCTAGAACAAGGCGGTTCTGGAGAGCCACCAGGCGGACCGCTTGAAGCTCGGCTGTGTTGTTTGCAAGGATATTAGCTGTGATGTTCATTGTTGTCTCGACTGCCTGAGTCAAATGTCGGATGGCACGGCTGTTTGCCATCGGGCCCCAGAGTGGAACAAGTCCCTTCATTGCATCGAGGAACTGTGCTCCTGTAGAATCGGCTTGTTCAATGTCCTTGGCTCGTTTTTGTCTATGGTGATTCGCCGGAGCCACATAGGTCGGAGGAAGGATGAAGGAGATAAAACAGGTGCCCCCCTAGCCTTTGGGGAGCCAGGTGTAAGCTTTTGTGCCGCAAACAAAGTACATGTTTGGAGAGGATACAAAGGAAGGTGGACTGGTGGAGTCCAAAGTTCTGGTGATGCGGCAGGCACTGCGGCCCACCAGCTGTGTCCCAAGCCCTTCTATGCACATAAGGCCTGTGACGTTGATGACGGATAGGGCCACAGTCAGGGTGGCGGCTGTTCGCTTCCGAAGGTAGGAGAAGGTGGGTCTGGTCGGATCGTTGAACACCTGCATTTCAATTCGTTCTTTGGCAGGGATGTCCATGTGGATAGAGTCGTTGGAGGTCTGCGGGCAGAAATGTGTCTTCGTTTTGTTTCGCCAGACCTCATGAAAGAAATGCGTCATAGTTTTGCTGGAGGTGGCATTATCCCTATAGCTCTCTTGCAAGAGGATCAGCCAAGCAAGGCAGGAGCTGTGAATTGAGAAGGTTGAAGGGATGAAGGGTATCGAATGTCCAGTGGCGTGGGGTAGCAACCCACAGATCCAGCAGTTGGTGGCATTGGTGGCAAGATTGTGCTGGTGCAGCAGCTGCACAAAGGAGTTGTTCCAAAATTCCTTTCGCCTTTCTCTGAGTTGGGGTGAGAGAGAAATCAGATAATGTTCCTTCATGGTGGTAGGCTGAGCAGTGGTCAGGAATGTCTCATGAGCGGTGCGCTTTCTTCCACAATCCAGAGTGTGGTCATGAGGAGGAGGCAGAAGAGGATCGTGATAAAAAGTGCAATTGTCTTTGAACTGTGGATTTTGTCAGTCTTTGGGTTTCTGTAGTGAATTTTCGGATGTCCGGTTGCTTCCATCATCTTCTTATCGGGCGCTTCCATCATCTTCTTATCGGGCGCTTCCATCATCTTCAAGGGAGCTCGGTAGCGGGTAGAACCAAAAACCTCGTCTGGTTTTCTCTCCTGACAGCCTTTGTAGTATTAGGCCACCGATCTGAGAATTATGACTTAGTCAATGGTCTGCTTAGCCGAAACTCCCTCCTTTCGTCGCAGGTTATACCCTTCTTTGGATGGCACGGTGGGGTCAGGAATCTTTGCTAGTTCGAGTGTCTCTGTGTCAGGATAGCAGTTCAGTGATGGTCGGTCTTTGTTCAGGAGCTCTTCCTGGATCGTCACGTCTTCGGTCGTCGTCGGGGGGATCCGTTTGCAGTGGTGCGCATGCACCCAGGTCCGCTTTCCTTCCACTCGAAGAGCTGTTCGGGTGGTGAGGAGGACTTGCCAGGGGCCCGTCCACCGGGGTTCCAGACTCTTGGCGCGCTGAAAATTCTTTATTAGCACATAATCCCCGGGTTGCAGGCTGTGTCCGGGACCCCTGGAAGCGTCAGGGATGGCATGCAGCACCTGTTGGTGAATGACAGACAGAGTTTCAGTCAATTTATACAAGTAATCAGACATTAGGACGTCCGGGACGTCATGAATGGAAGTCGGCTTTGGTGCAGACCAGACGCTCATGGGTCGGCCGAAAACGACCTCGTAAGGTGTCAAGTGGTGTTTGGTGGGGGTGGAACGCATCGATAGCAATGCCAGTGGGAGAGCGTCTGGCCATTTTAGTCCTGTGGTAGCCACTATCTTAGCTAGTTTTAGTTTTAGTGTGGCATTGTGTCGCTCAACAAGTCCAGCAGACTGGGGGTGGAAGACTGCGTGGAACTTCTGTTTTACACCCAGCCCTTTCAAGATGAGCTGGATAACTTCGGCTACGAAGTGGGGGCCATTGTCGCTCCATAAAATTCAGCAAAGGCCGTAGCGAGGGAAAAATTCTTTTAATAGTACTTTTGCAGTGGCCATAGCAGTGTTATCACGGGTTGGGTATGCTTCCACCCATTTGCTGAATGCACACACCACAACAAGTGCGTATTTCAGGCCTTGGCATCTGTCTAGTTGGATGTAGTCCATCTGTAGGACTTCAAATGGGTGGTTGGGAACCCCAAACCCTCCCCGGGGTACCACAGTTCCCTTCCCGGGGTTATGTTGCAAGCATTTCAAGCATTGTTGGACCAGACGTTTGGCGGAGTCTGTGATTTTGTTGTTGTGCCAAACTCTGGAGACAAGTTCAATCATGGGGGCTGATCCTATGTGTGCAGGGAAGTGTGCCATAGTGAATATGGGAATCAGGTATGAGTCAGGTAGCAGCCATTTGTTCGTGTCTTTTGTCCGCCAGCAGCCTTCATCATCTTTCAGTCCCGCCCGTGCCCATTCAGTCAATTCGTGTTGTGAGCTAGCCATTTGAATGTCCCTAATGGTGTCCCTGGTGTCTGTCCATTTCTGTGCTTGTGACCTGGTCACGTACATGCGTGTCGTTGTCCTATTCTCAGCTGTGGTCCGAGCGGTGGTGTCGGCTAGTGCATTTCCCTGTCCAATAATGTCTGTCACTTTCTTGTGTGCCTGGCATTTGATGACCGCAAGTCGTTTGGGGAGAAGGACGGCTTCGATCAGGGCGGAGACTAGATCTCCATATAAGATGGGGGTGCCGTGTGAGGTCAAGAATCCCCTTTCCTTCCAAAGGAGCCCAAAATGGTGAACCACCCCGAAGGCATACTGGCTGTCGGTGTAAATGTTTGCTGTGGTTCCTGCTGCTAGGATGCATGCTCGTGTCAGGGCAATCAGTTCTGCTGCCTGTGCAGATCGTTGTGTGATGCGGGCTGTCTCTACTACAGTTCGGGCCGTGGTGACTGCATAGGCAGCTGAAGTGGTGCCATCGGGGAGTTTGATGCAAGAGCCGTCCACCCACAGCTCTCCATCAGGGTCAGGAAAAGCCGTGTCTCTGAGGTCAAACCTACTTCTAGTCTGTTCGTCTGTGAGGGTCACACAGTCATGTACGGGGGACACATTGGGATCGTTCTCCGGCAGGGGCAACAAAGTTGCCGGGTTCAGTGTGGTGCATCTTTTCAGGGTGACGTGGGGTGCAAGCAGAGTCAGTTCGTATCCAGTCAGTCGTGCACTCGTCAGGTGTTGCGTCTTAGTTTGGTTCAGGAGAGTGTCAACTGCATGGGGTACTAATACCGTGAGGGAATTCGAGAACACGATCCCCTCACTTTGTCGGATAGAGATAGCAGCGGCAGCTACAGCTCGAAGGCAGGCAGGCAAGGCTCTGGCTACGGGGTCAAGAGTGGCAGAGAAGTAAGCGCATGGTCGTTGCTTTGGGCCAATGGACTGGGTCAAGACAGATAAAGCACACCCCTCCCTTTCGTGAGTATAGAGGGAGAAGGGCTTCGTGTAATAGGGGGTTCCTAGGACAGGGGCCGAACAAAGGGCATCTCGTAGCTCTATGAAGGAGGATTGGCATGCAGGGGTCCAAGGGAGGGGGAAGGGGACATCTTTAGCTAGCAGAGAAAGCAGCGGTTTCACAATGAGGCTGAAGTTTGGCAACCACTGTCGACAGAAGGAGGTGAGGCCTAGTAGGGAGCGGACTTGTTTCTGAGTCTTAGGGACGGTGGTTTCAAGAATGGTTTGGATCCGGTCGGGAGTAAGCTTCCTTCCGTCTTTGGACAAAAGGTGGCCTAAGTAAGTGACCTGGGGTTGGCAGAATTGCAACTTCTTCTTGGAGACCTTGTGGCCATTTTCCGCAAGGAAGTGCAGGAGTTGAATGGTGGCTGTGACTGCTAGTGGAGTGGTATCGGCTGCCAAAAGGATGTCATCGACGTATTGTATCAATACCACTCCATCGGGTAACTGGACCTCATCCAGTTGTCTCTTGAGGGCCTGACTGTAGATGCTGGGGCTTTCCGTGTAGCCTTGGGGTGCTCGACAGAATCTATATGAGCGGGCTTTTAGGGTGAAGCCAAAGAGGTATCGGCTGTCTGGATGGATGGGGATAGAGAAGAAAGCATTTTTGAGGTCAATGACAGTGAAGGTGGTGGCAGTAGAAGGAATCAAAGTCAAAATAGTGGTGATGTCTGAGACCACAGGGTACTGGGGTACAACTACTTTGTTGATCTCTCGAAGGTCGATGATGAAGCGGTATGCTTTCTCTTCTCCCTCTCCTTGTTTCTTGATGATGGGCAAGATAGGGCTGTTGCAAACATTGCTAACCACTTCCTCTACCACTCCTGCGTCTATCAGTGACTGAATAATCTTTACCAATGCCTTCTCGCCCTCGGGCGATATCCGATATTGTGGAAGTTTTGGGAGTATTGCGTCCGGTCAAACAGTGATGTGCACTGGGTCAATCATCATGCGACCTACGTCCGAATCTGTCTTGGCCCACAGATACGGAGGCAGAGTGTCAAGTAGGGACGAGTCAGTGTCAGTGATAGAAAACATGCGTCGGGAAGGGCAATGTCTGAGCAGAATGGGGTTGTCGTACAGGAAAACTCGAACTCCGTCTTCTGAACATCTAATAGTAGCTCGGAAATGCTTCAGCAAGTCAAGTCCCATAATGGCGTCAGTAGTATTGGCGGAAAGCAAAAACGTTGTGTCAGTTGTGTTGTTCTCTAAGTCAAAGGGGATCGGTGTGGACAAAGGGTTAGTGGAGGGCGTTCCATCGAAACCTATCGATGTTACAAGTGAGCCAGACAAGGGTGCCCTTGGAATCAGTCGTTTAGATAACGCACTACGTGTCGCGCCAGTGTCTACCAGAAATGGAGACTTTGTACCCAGGACCTTAGCGGTGACATAAGGACCTTGCTGGTCAACATAGAGCTCGACTGGATCCCTCCCTTGCCCTTGGCAGTCCTATGCGAAGTCCTGTGCATCGTCGCAGTCAGACTGCTGGTACTGGTTCTGTCGGGGTCGGTCAAATGTATTCGGTCTGTTTGATCTATCGTTAGTCGTGTCATTTGCGGACCCTCGTTGCTGTCCTCTATTTCTCGGTCCACCCGCTACGTCCTTGGGGTCCCTATTTCTGTTCATCTCCAACAGAACCGGACACTGGGATTTCCAATGGCCGAATCCTTTGCAGAAGGCACACTGGTCCTCGCTAATGTCTCTACGTCCAATGTGCGGTCTTTAGGAGGTGCGTTCCTAGGGACATTTGTCTGAAAGTTCCCTTTGTATTGCTCTCGTCCTATAGTCACTCCTTGCAACTGAGCAATCATTACCCTCTCTTTTAAGTCTTTCTTCTTTTTCTCTGTCGCTCTATCGTTTTCATTTTTCTGGTGCTCGTAATATTGGGCCATCTGAAGGATAGCCGCAGGTTTGGAGGCCGCCCAACTACTCTCACTGGCCTGCAGTTTCTGAGAGACCTCCGGCGACAAACCCTTTACATAATTCTGGACAAACAGATGGTGTCCGGCCGCAAAGGTAATGACCTGGCCGCTGTAATCGGAGAACACCGTTTCGAACCGGGAGAAGTATTCCGATACGTCTTCCTGGGGTTTCTGACGACAGGCCGTTACTATCGACCAGTCCACTTTCTTTTCTGGGATCAGGGTTTTCACTTTCTGTACAATTTTGTCTGGAAGTTCTAAAATGGGTTTCAAAGGTTTTTGTCCAGGTTCTCCTTGCCTATCTATGCCATCGAGTTGTGACCAGGTATGTCCGAACAGCTCAAGGTGGTCGACTTTCCGGATTTGCTTCCACACATCAGCTGGCAGACATAACCCGAAAAACAAGTCGATGTCAGCCAGGGTCATAATCGTTGAACCTAGGGCTGTACCTAATTCAGTGTAGAAGGCAGTGGTTTTTTTTCGTAAATCGGGCAGAGACTTCCGGAACGTCAGAATATCTTGCCGATCCCATGGCTGGTAGACCCAGTTGTACACTACCCTCCCTCTTGCATCTTGGTGGTTGACGTCATCGTGTGTTCCTAGACCTCGTGGGGGAACCCAGTAGGGGGCAGCCTCTCTTATTGGCCTCATGGTGCTAGCTTGCTCAGTTCGTGATTCGGTCGCTACGGGTGTCGTAGGTTTAGCTTCCGATTCTTGTTCAGTGAGGTGGCGGAAAACCTCAAGCGTACGCGTAAGGAGGTCCGTCACGTCACACTCGCCCTCATCCCCGATATCGACCTTTCTATACAGAGTCGTTAGGCTCTCGGGACCTTTGTCTCGATATCGGTCCTCATACGCATTTAGGGCATGATAACACAGTCGTACGGCAAAGTGCCGTCTGTGGCTCCCTGCATATGAATTGAACATATCCGTGATGTGCTCTCCACTCTCCTTTCTTTCTACCAGTGTCCTCACTACCTTGTCGATCCCAGCTCGCTCATCTTTGCTTAACCTGTTCGTTCTTGTGGAATCTGTCTTTCGGGTCTCTGGGTCATCTAACACTGTCGCTTGTGCTGTCTGTAGTATAAGGGGTTCGGCCGGCGCGGAGGCCATGGGGACCGAAGCTCTGGTACTACTCTCGTCTGTGCTTGAGGGTAGTGGGTGTTGCGCTAAGGGTTGGGAAGGGGCATATGGAGGGGGCATGTAGATGATTGGAGGACCTAACAAGAGATCATCGTTGGCTCGCTGTTTTGAGGGTAATTCAGGGTAGAGCGTAGAGGGCGTTCTAACCGGACACTGGCTTGATGTCGCTAACTCTTGTTTCTGTTTGGCTTCTTCTCTCTCCTTAATCTCTTCTTCTAATTTCTTAGCAGCTAGGTGGGCTGCCTTTCGCAGCTCTTTTCCCAACCTACTTTCATTTCTCTTTTTACGCTGTTCGGTTTCTTTGCGCCACATGCCGAGACTATCAAGCATAGTGGGCGTTGTCTTGTGTTTCCCAAGGGCTGTTTCTAGCGCGCTTATTTTATCCTCGTCGAAGGATCCTATCAGTGGCCACTGACTTTTCTGATCCTTCTTCGTATATTTATGCCACAGCTTGTTATAAGCTATAGCGATCAATCCATGCTTCATGAACATGTCCTTATTAGGGGTGCCCTCCAGTGGAGCTGGATGGTTCATCTCTAATAAGCGGTCCGGGCTGAACAGGCTACCAATCAGTGGGGAGAAGATAGGCATGACGGATTACAATGGGGACAAAAGTCTGCACTACCTATCTTATCACTGCGTGCAAAGACTAGACAGAATATTTCTATTCTTCGTTATTTGCAGACGGTGAATACCTCAAAAGAACCAATATCGAATAATCAATGTTCGGTCAAACAAACAATCAATGGGGAGAATAAGTAGGCACGACGGGTTACAACGGGGACAAAAGTCTGCGTTACCTACCCTTTCACTACCTGCAAAGAGAGAACCTGTTCTTCTCCGTTTGCAGACAGAGAATCTCCAGAAAACAATCCGCGAACAACAGTTCGGGTCAAACAATCAATCAGTGGGGGAGGAAGATAGGCACGACGGATTACAACGGGGACAAAAGTCTGCGTTACCTATCCTTCACTGCTTGCAAAGAGAGAGCCTGTTGTTCTCCGTTTGCAGACAGCGAATCTCCAAAAGAACCAACAATTCAAAGAGTAATACTAGTATTTTCCAAATCAAACAATCATTTCGCAATTTGTCGTGTTACACGACCTTACCCAGACCGCATGGACAGTTTCTTGTCTTCCGAATCCAGCGCCCGATCGTCCTCTACTCTTCGTGACTGTCGCAGCACTCCTGATGGTTCCCAGTCAGGACCGTAGATCACTCGAGAGAGGTCTGTTCGGAACCAGTGAAGTTCGGATGATCGGCTGTCAGACGAGGGTCTATCGGACAGGAGCTCTCCCGATCGTTGCAGTCGTTCACTCTGTCGTCAGGACCTCTCCCACTGGATCCACGAGTCGCTGATGGGCCCCACGTTTGGGACGCCAATTGTTGAAAAAGGTACGGGCCAATGACCTTTTTCAGAGTTGCCCGGCGCTAACCGCCTCTAATACCACTTCAAATTATCAAACAAAGAGGCAGGCGCTGGAGACTGGAAGGCAGGAAACAGAAATTTTATTCCGACGGAGCAGAACACATCAAATCAGACAACAGGGTATCTTCTCGAGGTGCTCTAACCGCATCTCTGAGGCCTGGCCTCTTATACACAGGTTTATGATCTTTATTACAGTTTATTGCATGTGGTACATTCTTGCAAATGATTTGAAGTATGAAAGGACATCCTCGGAATCCCCGCTTCAGGCCCGTTCCCACACACATTTACAGTTGAAGTCCCCACCCCGGTCACAACAGGTGACGATTGTTGCGCAGCTGGACATTCCGCTGATTCACGGAATGTATGTGGTTGATTGGATCTCATGGGGTGGGGGCTTTGATCAACTCGTGGATCCTTTGATGGGAGAAGCTTCCTACTGTATGGGGGGGCAATAAACAGCATCCGCAGGGCACAGAGGAAAGGGGGTTTTATCAAAGGACCCGGGATCATGAAAGGAATGGAGGGAGGTGTTGAGCTGGGAACAGGATGGGGTTCCGAGGCAGGGTTGCGCTGAAGAAGGGTTTATGGCCCAAGCATGTGGGAGCGGGGGTTGTCAGCGCGCGGGGGATGCCTGCGAGGTCAGGAGAGAGAGAGAGAGACGCGCTGGCTGTTGGCGATGGACAGAGAGGCCATGGTATTTAAAATGGCTGCCGCTTACGCGCACGAATGGACTCAAAAGGGGGGGGAGACAAGATGGCGCCGATAATGTTGACACTGCAGTCTAGGTTTTAACACAAGGGGGCCAGGGAAGTATAAGGCAGGGTATGGGCCACCAGGCTCCCTCTTTGTTCATCCTGGAGCCTGGAGTCACCACACCTGGAGCAAAGGACTGCAGGTTTGTAAACTGGAGGCCTGATGTAGCGATGCAAATGAGTATGGTTAAATAGTGGGTGGTTCAATGGATCCTGACAGAACTCGCCAGAAATTAGCAAGCTCCTGAGGGTCCTCCAAGGGGCCGGAGGTGTTTTTCAGTCACCGCCAACTCAATGGATGCATTGCTGGCGGTGGTCAAGGTCCTGGGCAGGGCTGGCATGAGGCTCATTCTATGGCTCTTTAGTCATGGTATGTGTTGGCCATGGGCTCTAAGTGGGAAGTAGGTGGTTTGGGCCACAGGGGTGAGGCTGGGCCTCTATTGATGTGGTTAGCTGTATTTGTGCCAACCCGACATGCAAATTTCATGGCAGAGCAATGCGAGTCCCCCAATGACTTTGTGGCCCAGCTGCAGAGCGAAGTGAGTCCTCCAGGGCATCTACGGATCCTCCACTGAGAGCACAGGGATGCCTTCCAGGGTGAATGTGAAGCTCCTTCTATGATGTGGTGAGGCTCCATAGAAGAAGAGCGATGGTAAGGATTTGTGCTTCGGTGGGGGCCTGCACTCTGGTGTGTCTGTGTCTCAGGGTGGTCTGAGAACGTTTCAGGGCAGCCTTGGTGATGGTGTTGTAGGCCTTCAGGAGGGAGACAGGAGGGATGAGATAGGCCCTCCCCAGAGTTCAGAGAGTAAGTGATATCCATCGCCTAAAGACCTACCATCATCTGGTGGTGATCTAGTACTACTGGACACACCAAAATGTGATGGTGCACAATGGATTGGTTTTTAATTGGGCTCAAGGGATGTGGAGAGCCTCGACTTGTTGATGGTACTAGGGAAATATCTGAGGTCAGCTTGCTTAGATGAAGACAATTGGGAATTAACATGTCTATTTGTTTGTGTTATAGATACACTCACAATTTCTAACCAACACCTGTAGAAATTCTTAGATGGAACGTCATTTTGGGAGACAAGGTAAAATGCAATAGGGAATTGGACCGCATACCAGATCTCACCATAGGGTGTCCATTCTGCTTTCTATAATCTCACCCAAAGGATGGGGGCAATTTGTGTACATTTGCAGGGACAGGGAAAAAGAGCGCAGGGTGTCCGAAGGGCCGGGGCAAAAGTGGTGATGCTGGGGGATCTTGTCATCAATTCTCTGGGCTAGACAGATGGAGAAAATCTTCTGTTCCACAGGGTAGATTCAGGGTGGGGGGCTTACTACCCTCCTTGGGGGGAATTGCTATGGTTCTGTGGAGTCACGTGGGTCATAGTCAAAATGTGCAAATCTTGCCAAATGGCAGCCAAGCACTTGATGACTCAAGAGAAGCATACAGTCAACAAGTGGTAGGAGAAACGCTTTTAAGTATGGGGGACTAGAGATGGATGGTGAGTTTTTGCACTGAATAATGCTAAAGGCTCTCCTCTTGGTAGCATGGTTGCCAAGCGTGTGCGCCCAGCAGCAAAGGTGTCCACTGATGAACCCCAAAATGCGCAGAATGAGACATGCAGTTGTAGTTCATGGAGGTATGGGAAGCAGCTAAGCGGCACAGCATAGATGGTTTATTGCGAAGAGTCTATAAGGGTCCAGAAAGGTCCAAGTAAAAAAGTAATTTTGGCAAGCCACTGAAAGGGATGAGGTGACTGCTGGCCAGATTCAGGGGGTCTTCCCACTGACAAGAAAGACAATTTGGCACCAACTACTCCTGGGGGTCTCAGGCAAAATTCTTGAGGATGAATTAACCCCAGCCTAGTCAATCCAAGGAGCGCACCACATAGAGGTGGTAGGCCAGAAGACAATCATTATTTCCCCATTGCAGTAGTGCGTTAGCTTTGTGAGAAATACCAAGCAGCTCACAGTGGTACATGGGCAAGCAGGGCAGGCAAAGTTTCGCCTGTCAACAGAAGAACATTGTTCTCTTAATGCAGAAGCACAAGGTTTGGGGATGGCAAATCAGATCCTCCAAGCATCATCTATAGGTTTGTCAGCTAATCAACAACAGCTGACAAACTTAGGGGCAAGTACTCAAAGGGGGGGCATGTATAGGGTTATTTAGCTGTCCCAATTGCAGTTTAGTAATATAGCAGCACAAGTATGGAGAGGGGTGTATAAGCAAGTCAGTCACCTTTGCTGATACCAGTCTGCAGTATTCAAGCTAACTTATTGGACTTGGTACACCTGGGGTCAGTAAATGGGGCATCAGTCTCAGTGACAGTTGCACAACCTGTGGGGATAGGGATTGGCAACAGCAGCGGCTTACCAAGAATAGGGGTAATCTCCATGACACCTAAACTGGGACAAGCAGGGGCTGGGGTCGATCCGGGGCTAGTGAAGAAATACATGATGCTTGCAATGATTTGTGGGAGCAACACCTCAGAACAGTGTGCCCTCCATTGTTCCTTGCTTGGCATGTCATGCCTGAAGCTAAGGAAAAGATTTGCAAAGGTGAATTATGTGATGTGTTTTACCTGATCAACACAGATGTTTTGATTGTGAAGGGTAAGTAGGGTAGGGATAGGAAGTTCCACCAGTGGAACATTTTGCTAGAAAGAATTTTGAGGAACTGAGTGACGGCTTTTACCACTTATGCAGTGGCCGTGTTTAAGAGCTTCCTCCTTTGGCCCCTCAAATCATGCATGAGATTTTTCTGGGATAGCTTGGGTTGAGTATGACACAAAGTTCTGGAAAACAAAGGCCTATTCTGAGACAAGGGTTTGACAAGACAAATGCTTGCATGCATTTCAATAGAAAGGAACGTACAAAAAGAGCCAATTGTAAATGTAAGCACCTATGCTTCTTTTGCAGCTGTCAGGGGCATCGTGAAGCAAGGTGTTTTAAAAAGCATGGTATGCCAAAAGACCATCCAGTCAGTACGCTCATTCATTTTCATGTATTAGCTCATTACCTGGGTAAATATGTCAAAGCTGATGACGCTCCCTCACTCTACTTTGGTTTAAATGATGGCTTTTATATCCCAGCCCTGGAAGCCCACACTCAATCTTTCCCACAAAACCAGAAATCAGTACTCACACAGCTTGATATTCCTACAAATAAAATACAGAAAGAGGTTTGATTAAGGAGAACCACAGGCCCATTTAGAGATGTGCCCTTATTGGAAAACCTGGTGTTTTCAGCTCTCAGGTCCCTTACTAACAAACAGATAGGCAAAATCAGGCTAATTCATAATCTGTTTTCACCACTGGGAAGGTCATTAAACAATGACCTGCACACTAGTTTCCAAGCAGTCCATTACACATCATGTGATGAGGGTCCATCGAAATTGCCAGCCCTGGGCAGGGGGTCGCTAATGCCTATTTCCAACATTCAGTCTGCTTTCCGGTGGCTCCCAGTTTACCAGTGGAGAAGTGTGGCTCAACGGCTAGAGGCGGCAGACCCAGAGGCAGAGGTCGGCCCGGGACCAGGGTTCAATTCCCGACGCGGCCGGATGCAGGACCAATGTCAGCGGGCCCCGATAAATCTTGCCTCAGTGCCACTCTAACCATGGGGTCCCACCCTGCAACTCTGGGCAATAGCTTGCTTAGTCTCCACTCCGGCCAAATCACCGCCGGGGATGCCTGGCTGCACCTTGGCGATGCCCAGTAAAGGGACCATCTCACAGGGAAAGCCAGGACGACTTCCCCAGTGTTACAGCGCTGGGACGCTCCAGGGTAACCACGCGCTCTATAAATCCAACATTCATTCCTTCATTCACCAACTAGATTTTCACCTGTTTGGTTTTACTTTCAAGGGTAAGTATTACATGGACTGATGTATGCCCATGGGTTGCCCTGTTGCCTGCACACACTTCAAGACGTTTAGCAAGTTTCTTGTTTGGGCAGTCAGGAACCTGGTGGGGTCAAAGCATATAGTCCACTAGCTTGATGTTTTCTTGTTTCTAGGGCTTCAAGGGTCCCAGGCTTGAAGATATACTCTAGATGGCATTCTGAAGTTGGTGAGGAGCTAGTGAGTGTGGGTGGGGGGCTCTTAGCTAAGGGAAAATACGAAGATCCCTTGACTAAGCTATCATTCCTAGACATTAATATTGATTCAGTTAAAGGGGGTTGCAGAACTCAGACGGCCACAATGGAAGCTTTTTGAGAATCCTAAGTACACTACCTGAGGTCTCATAAAGAAACCCTTCAGCACATCCAGGTGCTAATAGGTCAACTCAATTTTGCCCTCAGAGTCTTACCCATGGGCAGAATTTTCTCAAAGGACATTGCCTAGCTATGGCGAGCCTACAGGCCAAACATCATCACAGAGAGGTCAAAGAGGATTTGCTTATATTGGATCACTTTATGCAGGAATTCAACATCTCAGTGATCTGGCTGCAGACTACATATAGCAACACAGAGTAGGATTCAGCAGAGAGCATGGACTTTGGTGCTATTCTGGCCAACAGTTGGTGCATGTAACACTGGCTAGAGGACTGGTACTAAGAGGGGTCTGAACCGAAATGTAACCTTTTTAGAGTGTTTCCTATCATGTTAGCCTCTACACATTTGGGGAACAATAATCTCAGGGAGAGGTATCATATTTAGGTCGGATAATGCATCAATTGTATCCACTACCAATAACCAGAGAGCACGGTGTCCTATAGTATTGCGCTACCTTAGAACTTTGATCATAGTTTGCAGAGCATGTGCATTTCAATGTGAGTATATGCTGAGAGTGGAATAAACAGTAACTGAAACACTGTCTCTTTTTAATTTAACAGAATTCAGATATCAGCTTCCAGAAGCAGGCAAGAAGATTGCACCTTTCCTCCTAAGCCTCTGGAAGTATGGTGGTGCCCCATTCTCCATGAATTGATCACATTGCACGGGCTCCTAGAATGAAGTGAGCCTATGAGTTCGCATGGTAGACTTATCAGGCCAGTCTTCCGGATCATAGCAAAGAGGTTGCTTCAAACTGTTAATATACTGACATTCTTGGGGAAAAAAAGGAGTTACGTAATTTGCTGGCAATTGTCTTTTTTTGTTCAGTTGAGGGGGGAGAGATTGACCCCACTAAGTATTTCAGAGTCAAAAGCCTCTCAGGGGATGGGAGTGTTTATTCCCAGTTTAAAGAGATAGCAGGAGACCTATTGTCCTGTCCAGAGCTGATAAGAGTTCTTCTGGAGGTAGGCTCATCATCTTTTGAGGCATTGTTGTTCAGCTTAGAATATTCTCTGGCCTTTTTTGGCCGGTTTTAGGATTGCTAACCTAGTGACGAGATCAAGTGGGTATATGTGGTGCTAGGGCTTCAGTGGTAAGCCTTTTAGTCAGGAGGTCCGAAGTAAATGTAATAAGCAAAGGTACCTGCATTTAATTTGGTGAGGATTGACGTATACTGTGCTGCCCGGTGGCAAGGCTGGAGACCATCTTACAAGGGCATGCCAATGGGGCGTCATTGACTAAGGCACAGTTTGTACACACATGCCATAGACACATGTATGCCAGAGGGCTTTAGGCATGTTAGGGGTCCCCCTGGGGAGTTTCTTGCCACATTCCTTCTTGGTTGGTGCATGGGGATAACACAAGGGAAAATTAAGGCTATAGGTAAATGGAAAACTAGCTGCTTCAAGCGTTATGTTTGGCTGCATTTGATACATGAGTCCTAGCACAGCTCACAGTCACAGTCCTTCCCACTATTGTGTGCCATAAGTTTATTGAAGACCCTCTTCACAGTGGATTCATTTTTCAACAGTGGGTTAAGCGGGAAGGGCAGCAAAGGTGTGTGAGCAACTCGGTGGTTAACAGGGTGGTACAGTGATTCCATGGCTACAACATTGAAACAAGGCCAAGGGTGGGACGTGATTGGGAGGGCATAGACAGCGAGAAGGTAGGAAGTGTCCTAGCAAACCTGGAAATGATTTTGAAAGTGGGGCAGATTGTGGAGCCCAACAACTTGGCATGCAATGTCGGAGATTAGTGCACAATCTCACGGGGAAGGAGGGAGGTCCAATGAGAGCATCATCAGTGCTGGTCAAGCTGTGCAGTTTGGTGCCTGGAGTAGTTTTGTTATGATCAGAAGTCATCCTGTGGTGCCAGTAGCTAATGGGGCTTCGGCTGGTTGCTATAAACAAGTCAGTGAGAAAACTCAAATGCAAATTACAAACAATTTTGAAGATGGCATCCTTTGAGGCCATCAGACACAGCTCATTGAATGCCAAATCGGCATTCACCACTTCTTGCACCTGGCCAAGACTCATTTTGTTGACATGGAAGACATTCACTTTTCAAAAGCTGGTCTTGACGTATTTTTCCATGCATGTCAGTGACACTTGCCAGGAAGCTAAGAGTATTGGTGGGGGAGTGCATATTTGCCAGTAATCTCTGCACCCTGTGCCCTAAATATGCAGGAAAATGACTATGCGATTCTGGGGTTCCAGAGACTCATCAGGAGATGAGGCAGGTTGAACAGATGACCTGATGGTGGTCCTTGCACTACTAGCTCTACATCGAGTATCCAGGAAGTTTTGGCATATGGGCTAAGAGGTCACAAGGTGCCGAGACAGACTAAGTGGTATATGGTCCCTGTGGAAACATGATGATTTTGTGTGTTTATGGATGTTTCCATGTATTTATGCAATGTGGGCCGGGACTCACTCACAGACCTGCCCTTTGAAGGGGATGTAAATGTTTGGTGTGGTGCATACATTGGGGCATTTTACAAGCCCCCATCGCCATCACAGCCTCACTGAAAGTGACCTTATTTACACTGAAAGTGATGTTAAGTCACTTAACGTGGCTTAACGCTGCCTTGTAAATAAGGCACCCTTTCACACAGTATTTAGAATGAAAGGGGAGGGCAATGAGTGTTGCTGTGGGCGTTCCACCGCAGCACCCATTGATTTTGACATTGCCTTCTATTTACAAGGGCCGTGTAAATAGGAATAATAACCAAAATTATGACCAGGAAAAACCTGGTCTTAAACAGGCCAAACGAGGAGAAATGCTTTATTTCTCCTCGTTTTTGCTGTTTTTATGTGTGCTGCCTTGTGCAGTACACATAGAAACAGCAAATTACCTATGATTTCTTTTGTGCAGGAAGGTCCCCCTTCATGTGCAAGAATGGGGACCTTCCTACATATAAACAATTTCCCCCTCAAAACAGGCACCCTTGGACTGTGGTGCAAGGGTGCCTGCTTTGGAGCTAGGCAACTAAAGTTAGCTCGAGCGCAGGGGGAAATGCAAGGCTGCACCGTATTCTAGTAAATATGGTGCAAAGAGTTTTCATCTGTTTCCCAGTCTGCTGTCAAGCAGGCAGAGAAACAGAAGAAAGGATTGCTCTCACAGAAAGGGAGCTGTCTGCTTAGCAGCTCCCTGTCTGTGAGAGCAGTGTCGGCTCCCATAGGAGGCGAGGAGCTGGCTTGGACACGGGGGCCTTGAGTCTCCCCTCGTGGTTCCCATCATGCACACTGGGCGCAATGGCTGGGACAAGGGCACCCAAAGATGCATGGTTAGCCCCCGGGGGATGGGGTCTCCAGAGCCAAAATCAGCCTGGGGAAAGGGGCCACGCAACGTCTTCCCCAATCATATTTAAGCCGGGCCCCGGGGATGGGATGAAATCAGCCTTAGTGTCAGGAGGACTGTGTGCCCCCATTACATTTTGGCTGGGCTCCAGGGGATGGGATCCCTGGGGCCAAAATTGCCCCGGGGAGGGGGGTCGCACAGTCCCCCCTTTCCAAAGAAAATATATATGTATATTAATGCTGGGCCCTGGGGATGGTGTCCCCGGGGCCAAAATTGGTCTGGGGAAGGGGAACATGTGGCTCCACTCCATTCAGTCAGTCATAAAAACTTTTATTCGGTTACAGTTTTGCATAACCATAAAAAGTACACTCCATTCAAATGTGGCCTGGCCACTCACAAACCCACTCGCAGACCCATTTACGCTCTCACAGACCCACTCACAAACCCTCTCTGACACTAATGCACCCCCTCACAGAACCACTTAGAAATTCATGCACCCACTCAGCTCACTCAGACACTTACACACCCTCTCACAGACCCACTCAGACTCACTCACCCACTCACAGACTTATGTAACCACTCAGCGACCCACTGGGAAACTCATGCACTCCCTTCCAGACACACTCAGAGACTCATGCACCCACTCACAGACTGACTCATACACCCATGAAGGCACTTGCAAACACATACACACTCTCACACCTACTCACAGACCCACTCAGACACTCATGCACCCACTTAGACACCCACTTAGAGACTCATGCACCCACTCAGACACCCATGCACTCACTCACAGGCTGACTCACACACACATAGAGACACTCACAAGCCCACTCAGATACTCTAACACCTACTTACAGACTCACTCAGACACTCTGGATACCCAGGCTTCCAAATTGGACAATAACACGTTCGCAATGTACTTTGATTACACATTTAGTAGAGCTATCAGACAATAGCTATTCGAGCTTGAATAGTCTCCTTTTTTGTATATGAGTTGTAGTACGGACCCTTTTCATGAGTCCGGTATAGAATCAATGGCAAGGCAATCATTAAAAAAATCCCAGAAGGCGGCATACCAGTACTCTGGATCTTCTTTGTAGATCTCAGTGGGCAGACCATTCGGGCTGAGGTGCCGTATCACTGGCATTTATTAATTTGGGCTAAGATTTCTTGTTGGGAATATGTCAGTATGGACAGCGGGAGACCATCACAAGCACTAAGTGGCGCATCATCATTTAAATAATACTGCACCTTTATATGAGCTATATAGGTGGCTGGGTACGCTGTGTTGTCTGTTATCTGATTCTTAGCTCTTTCTAGAAAGTTGATATAGCTCAAAAAGGCCTACTGATGCTTACTTTTGCAGACTTGAAAAAGGTCCAGCAACGTTGATCTTCTGCATTCCATGAGGCATCCCATAGTGTTTTTATACATTTTCCTTACTTATTTTAGCCTCTTGGCAAGTTGATTTTGATCCTCTAACTTCTTAACATTTTTGACTTCCTGATCCAGTATGTTCCTTTGGGCCCTTCTCTCCTTTGGGCAATTGGTGTGATGATAGTGGCCTCCGAGATAGGATCCTAAATCCCTTTGTGTTGTTTTCCAGTGAGAGATAGTGTCTTTTATCTGTCCTTTGGGAGTGCTAAAAGACAACATCCATGCAGCATACTTTACCAGCAAACTGGTGTTCCAGCAGATTCTCTGATGAACAGTTGATACTGACACAACCACAACAATAGGTTCTTTCTCAACATTGGCATTTCCAATAGTTAAACGTTTAAGATAGTTGTTGCTCTCACAGTTGGGGATTATAACCAACTTTTGGATTTTATCAAACAGACTTATGGAAATAAATGTGCAGTCCAACACTGCATAGCTCTTATTTATCCTATGGGTAATGGTCATAGGTCATCAGGTAGGAGATGTTCATTCAGTGCTTTGGGATCCTTAACCTCTAAAGTTGTAAGAAGAAGGTAATACAAAAAGAGAAACTTGAACATCGGACTGTTATTTCTGCACTTCACGCCAGTTTCATATATAGTAAAGGTCCTGCGAACAACAAGCCCCGGCACCAGCCGTCGAAGTGATTCCTCTGTGTTCCAGATCCTAATTGTAGGGTGGGATGGGCGTGTGCCAGGTAATGAAGTCCAGAGAATCGGTATAGTGTTTCAAAAAGTCTTTATTTCAAATCGATTGATTCACATGATATAGGAGCATTACACTCAGCCAGCGCGTTTCCTTGTCACATGGAGAAGGTCATCAGGGCTTGAATAAGGCGAGTATCCTAGCAGTAATGAAGAGATATAACACAGAAGTGCACTCCAGGTAAAATCGCTGGGCATAGACAGGAAAATCACAGGACCATGTCCGGCCTATGACCTAAGATCTTAGATGAAGCGAGGTAAACAAAGGTAATATAGAGAATGTCCATGGTTGCTGCTCCAGGGAGTAACACTGGACTCAGAGCGGGAATTCCCAAGGCCAGATCCTGCCTAAAAGCAAAAATATCTCCAATGTCGACTATTTGTCTGGGCGTTGCTAACCTAACTTGTAAGAAGAAGGTGATCTAGTTTATCCACAATTGCAGGACATGGATCTGGATCATTGAATTGGAATGCTGCCAAGTGGTGTCTATTCTGTAGAAGGATCCTTTTCTCCTTAGATGGTTGGCTAGGTTTAGATTAAAGTGCACGTGAGAGTCCAGGGGATGTTACTCTGTGGTTGACATTTCCACGAACTTGTGTTCAACCAAGTCAATGATTTGTGCCTTCAGGCACAAGCTTGGATTATTATATACATTTAATTTAATACCTACACAGGGTCACAGATCTCCTCAAACATCAAGTTTTCTATTCTAATTCTTTAGCATGTTGGTGAATCAAAGTTCAGCTTTGTGACTAGAAAGGTGTGCTTAACAGAAACATAGATTGAAAGGTTTCCCCCCTTCGGGTGTGTGTTTATTTTTGCCCTGCTTGCCAGAGTATAAAATTCAGTGAAGCCCCTTACCAACAGTTCAGTCTTTCATTTTTTACTGTATGCATATCAGTGCAAGGGAGGTGCCATACATTTCCATCACTGTATCCGTGTTAAGTTTTTTAAGCCAGCAATGATCCTAGATAGAATAAATAAGGATGTTTTTCCAGAGTTGTACTTACTGAAGAACTAGGACAATTGTGAAATTCTGGTCATGCTTTTTTATTTCCATTCAAGGTAAACAAGAGCCATCTCTAATCTTCTTCCTGAGCATATAGTGGAGGGTCTAAGTTGTACTGGTGGTCAATTTGTTTGACTGAAATTCTAAAGCCCTTGATGTGGCCTTGAATGTATTAAGGAGGTGATTCCAAACTTCCTAACCAGGGGAGACACCATTCATGCAATACTGAAGTGAGCATTCCACATCATTATTTGCTGTGAGGTGATGATGCCAGCACTCTGCTTCACTGTCATTCTTTCCTAAAGCCTTCAAGCCTGCATCAGATTGGACTTTGCTCACTAAGGCCTGCTGCGCCTGGGGTGTACGATGGATCAGTCCTATGATTTGTGGTGAGGGGTTGGGTTATATCAGCTCCAGCGGGCACTGGTATTAAGGTTAGGGCTTCTTAAGGGTTGAGATGCAACCTCCCTGTCGCTTGTCATCTCCGTAGAGGAATTCAGATCAGCCTTTAAACCTCTATTGCTAAGTGCAGATGATGCTATAGTGAGTGTCAAAGAGCTTGGTCATATGCGTTTGATGTTATGCTTCTTTCCTTCTGGCTTTGTACAGCACATGCCTCTTTACTTCTAGGGTGCCTGATCTGGACCTCATGCGGCGTAGCTCAGTGTTCCTCATGATGCGTTTTTCCTGTAAATAGTCTTGAGGAGTGTGTGTGAGAAGCAGGCTTAAATGACAGGCTTCAGGAGCAATGAGGAGAAGTATGGCTCTTGTGGGGTGCTCACAAGCCTCACTGGGCCAGCCCCTGCGCCCTGCGCACATGAACGCCAGGGCGCTACATACTCCAGGCGCTCCACCTGCAGGTGCATCCCAAAACTCTTGAGGATTACACTTTGGGATCTGAGCAGGGATGCTAGGCATCTTCCTGCGGGTCATGGGGGTGGTGACAGGCCCAAAGGAGCTGACCTTCTGCTGCAGAGTTCCAGTCTGGTGAAAGCACCCCTCACTCATCTCACCAGAACGAAAAAGAGGCAATGGAAAAGATAGGAATACAGAAGAAGAGAAAGGAAGGAGAGGTAAAGAAAAAAAAGAAAAAGCTGCAACAAAAGTAATAAAAAAAGAATGCAGAAAAATACAGGTGGAGGGAAAGATGGACGAAGAAAGGAGCGACAGATGGAAGATGCAAGGAAATAAGAAAAGAATGAAAGAAAGAGACAATGTAACAATGACTGAACACTCCTGTGTTGGATACAACCCCACATATTTAACATATGGTGAAAATATATATTTTTAATTATTAGCTAGACAGGACAGAGAAGATGCTTACACAGTGCTTTTTACCTCGCAGAATAAAATATTTTTGTAAAACATATACAGTATCACACACAACAAAACAAGTTTGTAATAAAAGGTGTTTCTCTTTAACTCTGCCCACCGTCGACCTCATCTTTCTCTCTGCCTCACCTCTCTCAACATCAAGCCTGTCTTTATTTCACTTCTTTTAACCTCACCTCTTTCTTTCTCTGTTTAAACTTTTTCTTTCTCTATCTCAACCTCACACGTCCTTATCTTTTTCACTCTCACCTCTGTCCCTTTCTCATACCTCATCCTATCTACCGCTCTCAGCCTTCCACTGACTGGGCCTGGCTCGGTCTGCCTATCCGAACCTCATCACTCTTTACCTTTAGATCTGCCTTTCTTTCTCAACTTCACCTGACTCTTGTTCTGTATTATTTCCCCGCTTGACCTCACCGCTCTTTAACCTCTCTCTTCATTTCTCTGTCCATCCCACTAATTTTCTCTTCATCTTACCTTTTCTCTGTCTACCACACACTTTTTCTACCACTTCCCTGTTTCAGCATCACCTTTCTCGACTTGACATCTCTCTTTCTATCGTTCGCTTTTCACACCTCAATTCTCTCTCACCTATCACTAAATCACTACTCTTTTTCCTACCTCACTTCCCTATCTACCCTTCTTTCTATGTTTATGCCACTTCTGTTTAGTTTCCTCATTTCTCTTCCTGTCTCATGTCTCTCGCTGCATGTCACTTCACCTCTTCTAACTCTCTCCTATCTCTCTCTTTGCACCCTATCTTTACATTTTCATGTACACAGTTCCCTTTCTCTATCTCATTTCTTACTACAGAAACTATCTTCCACTTCCTTTCTCTACCCAACCTTTGTGTACCTCTCGCATCAATTCTTTCCACCCCTTAATGTGCCTACCTCTGCATTTAAATCACGACCTCCCTATCCCCTCCCTCTTCGCTCTAGTCCATCACTGTCTCTGTAGCGCATTGCTGTGCTTCTATCCAACTTCTTGTTTTTTCCTCCAACTTCACCTGTCTTTCAACATCACATTTATCTTTACCTCACCTCTTTACCTTTCTCTCCTTTTACCTCACCTCTCCAACTTTCTCTCTTTTTAGCTCACCTCTTGCAACCTGTTCCTCACCCCTCTATCCACCTCACTACTATCTGCATCACATCCCTCTCACTACCTTATTTTTCCCTTTCATTCCCTCTCTCTCACTACCTAACCTTCTAGTTTACCTCAACCCTCCACCTCCCCCCTCTCTTTCTACTTCTGTTCCTCACACCTCATATGTATCCATAACTTACTGCTTTCTTGTGACTTCTCTTTAATTACCTTTGCTTCTTTTTCTCTTTCATGTTATCATATTAATTGGCTATCGTTACCTCCTCTCGCTCTTCTGTCTCTCTGTACCTCCATCTCTATTTTAATTCAGCCTCACTACCTAACCTCTATCCACCCCACCTCTCTATCTACCACTCTATTTGTATCTCTTTATCTCACCTCTCTGTCTCTACCTTTGTCTACCCCTCCACTCTCTCTCTCTCTACCTCATGCTGTTTTTGTACCACAGTATCAATCTCACCTCTCTTTCTCTATCACACATGTGTCTCTCTGGTTCATCTCTTTTCTACCCACACTTCATCGCTTGTCAAACTCCTCAGCCCTTCCCCTCTACCTTTTCTGTTTCCCTTCTCTTTACCTGACCTACCTTTCTGTACCTCACTTATTTTCCCCCTTTCCCTACCTTACACCATTCTCTTTTACACTTCACCCACAATTTCACCTCTCTACCCCAAACTCTCTCTGCTTCTACATCTCTCTCTATTACCTGTATTTCTACCATGCCTCTCACTCTCTAACACATCAATTCTCAACTTTCACTGCATTTCTTTCTCCCTATCTCTAGTTCTCTCTTCGACACCCTCAAAGCTTACCTATCTCTCTGCCAATCTTCCTCTCCCGACCTCTTCCTATTTATACCTCTTTGTGTCTTTCTTTCTGGAGGACTCACATTGCTCTCTTAACCTTACATCTCTCCCTGCATCCCCTATCGTTCTACCTCGTCTATCTCCCTTCTCCCTCTATTTCACCACTCTTTTTATACAATTTGCTTCAGCTCTCTGCCCCTCTCATGATTCATGCCATTCCATTTGTCTTAGTGGGCTAACATGCAGGTCACTGCTTAGCCTGAGACGTTGGAAATAGAAAGACAAGAGAAAATATAAGGCAAAGGAAGAAAATTATCAGATCTCAATCAATGAAATGGTGAAAACTTTTGGAGCAATGATGCTTTGATTTTCACTGTTACTTTGAGAACACCAGTTGTGAAGGTAAATGTATCCAGCAAATAAAGCTACATGTATTATTATTATTATTATTATTATTATTATTAATATTATTATTACTATTATTGTTGTTGTTGGTGTTATTATTATTATTATTATTAGTAGAAGTAGTAGAAGCAGTAGTAGTAGTATTATCTGTATTATTATTAACAATAATATCAATAGCAATAATAACAATAATAATAATAATGATAATAATAATAATAACAATAATAATAATAATAATATTCATAATAATACATTTCATAATAAAAATCTTTAAGTGATCATTTAATACATTCAAGTGTATTATAGTTTGATAGAAACATGCCACTATCAATCTAATATTCAGAAATATGGTTACTAAAATTGATTGGTATGTCACAGTGCTCATCGATTTAGACCGGTTGAAAGTGCTACAAATATAGAGAAGTTAGCATTTGATGCCACTTTAGAAGAGTCAGTGCTTAACGGGAGTCGGTAGTTTCAGGTGCTCAGCACAGACACTTGCAGCCAGAATCATGAACGAAAAATCGGCTCGCAAAGGGCTGGATTCTCAGAATCTGGCCCTTTGCGAGCGCAATTTTTGCATTTGGGATTCATCATCCCAAATGCAAAAATCGCTATTTGCGAAATCGCATATTTGCGAGGAATTGCATTTAAGGAATCTCTATTAGAGATTCCTTAAATGCAATTCATTAACCAATTTTAAATTGCGAATTCGCAATATTTGGCCGCTATTTACCACGAAGTCTGACTTCGTGGTAAATAGCGAAAAAATCGAAAAAAGCACTTTAGTGCATTTTTCTCTGTTGCATGTTACACACACACATGTCCTTTGGACATGTGTGTGCGCAACACCTGTGTAAATTTGCATTACAGGGGTGCTACAGGGTGTCCTTTGGACACCCCTGGCACCCTTGAAATCGCTATCTTATTTGCGATTAGCTCGCAAATAAGGAATACTCCCCATTCATTCCTATGGGCCTTTAGGCCCATAGGAATGAATGGGGAGTTATTCCTTATTTGCGATTAGCAATTTGCTAATCGCAAATAAGGAATGTGTAGGAATCGCAATTTATTTAGCTATTCCTACATGAATCCCGTTTTGCAAGTCCTTAATAGCGATTCCTTAATAATCGCTATTAAGGACTCGCAAAACGGCTCTTTCATGAATCTAGCTGAGGGTCATCACCCCTGGCGCTTTTCATGAGCTCCAGTTAAGGACACATTCATTTATGGAAGTTTAGGTGATTTGCGCAGAATCACAGGATGTTGAGCCAAGGGCGAGACTCGGACCTGGATCCCCAGCTCCAAAGTCGGCCCCTCTACCATTGTCCTACATCTTCTCTCCAATTTCATGGTTAGTAGTGGATTCTGTTTTAACAGGAAAAATGGGCAGGTGCAAGCTGCCTCCTGACAAGAGCCTGGCACTTATTTTCCCAAATGAACCACTGACTAGAGTACTAATGTTAAATCAATTGTGCTGCTTCATCAGTTGATTAATGGATACGTTGGTAAGTTCCCAATGGTTGATTACTATCATTTTGATCCTTAGCTACCATCTTACTGTTTCCTATCAAACAGCAACTTTGTCCCTAAACTTCACAAATCTATCATTGTGTCTAAAGTGGGTTCCCTGAAAGCAATATCTAATTGCTCCCCGGTATGTTTGTCTAGTTTGCAAAAGATTGGTTTAAGCATTGTTCAAAAGTAAAACTTGGGCAAACACAAGTAACTTGTGCTAGTGAGTCACAAGTTATTAGTGTTTGACCAACTTTAATTTTCAAAACAACACTGTTTAACAATTTATTTAACCATGAAGGCCTACCCAAAATAAGTAATCATTTTCATAGTGGTTTCAAACAAGGAGGGACAAAATATGTCTTGCCCCAACAATCCTTAAGATGTAATGGGTCATTTAGCCTATTGAATGAGGAATACACCCAGCATGCACAGGGAAGTGTCCTTCTTGGTGAATATATTGAGATGTCATGCTTTGGACTACTTCCTGAAGAGGATTCCTTCACCATACCCAAAGAGATATCTTGATGTTGTTGTGCTACGAGGTAGAAATCAATGAATAACAAGCTCCCACATACCCTTGTTGCCCTTTCCCGGGCCCCTTTGCTTTGGCTTCTAGTGATCTGAAGGGAAGATCTCACGTATTTCGATGTTTGAATATTACCTGGTTTATCAGCCGAGGGTTCCACCTTTATCCTGATGGATATTATCTTGGCTACAGAAGTGGGACTGAGGCCATCAAGAGATGACGCGCCCTCTGCCGAGTCCCTGGTGGAATTGGGGTGGTAAAAAACATTTAGATTTTTTTGGGGGGTGGGACTTTTTAAAACCTATGAAACTCTGGGCAGACATGAATTATTCTGCAAAGCACCTGGTAATCTTTGTACTAGAGATTACTCGTGTCTGGAGGGAGGGAAATCTTGAAATCTGGCACAAGCTTAAGCACCTGCCGACTGACATGTGTTGTCCAAAGAACCTTAGGATGGAGCATCTATTCATGCTTTACAATCCACACAAGGACAGTCACTGTGTTATCCTTCATGTACTTTTCCAATGGCTGCTCGGACAGCCAAGCAGCATCTCTGCAAATATTTCCCACAAACACCCCTCTGATAACCCTGCAAGCTTCAGAGCCGATCTATAGACCTTAAGTATATGCTTAGCTCCTGTGATGTTGTTCACCACCTTTTTTCTCACTTTTCCTTGCTAGAGTTAAGAATCTGTAAATCTATGCATCGGAGAGGTGTTTACAAACACCCCTCTGATAACCCTGCAAGCTTCAGAGCCGATCTATAGAACTTAAGCATATGTTTAGCTACTGTGATGCGGTTCACCACCTTTTTCCTCACTTTTCCTTGCAAGAGTTAAGAATCTGCAAATCTATGCATCAGAGGCGTTGGGTGTCATCATCATTTTTCTTGCCAGAACTTGAAAGTCTGCTGATTAATCAGAAGCAAGTGTAAAAGATGAATATAGATCCACTGGTGCTACTGTAATTACATTCATTAATGATAAACAACGGCAACACCCTCGGGCAGTTAGGGAGCATTGATTACTGCAGGAGACACGCAGTTTCATGTCTGTGTGCCCATTAAATATTTATCTCGCTGAAACCTGTAATCCATCTGCATGCACAGAAGACAAACCACACAAAAATTGGCACCAGCTTCCAAAGCACTTCTGCTGAGGAAAGCCATTAACCAGCCTAATTATCTACACATCTTCTAAATTAATAGGAAATCACCACAATCCAGATATCCACTACTCTCCCCTCTCTCCCTTCCTTCATACCAGCTGATTATCTGAATAACAGACTTTAATGGCAGGAGATTAAAAGGAAACGGTTCAGGCGGCCCCGTTCCACCTCCTTCACTCGTCTCTTTTTTGCAACTTTAGTCATTTGCTCACATACAAGTCCTCTTTTGCATCCTCCCTTTTTATGAGGTGGCCCTGTGGACATGTTTAAAGGGCACAGGAAGCCATCACATGGGTTGGGACTAAAGCTGCAGGCACGCTCTTAACCAAAAAAATGTGCTTTGCCTATTTACGCTTACACGATTATTCCTCTGTTTATAGAAGCTATAAAGAGCAGGAGGTGACGTCATTAATTTGTTTTGGAAGAACTGAGCAAAATCAATGGAGGGTAAACAATGTAGGGGATGGTGATATGGGCTGGGGGACCCGTCTGTGTCTATAGTAAACATTTGCCATATTGGGAGGGTGAAAATGACTCCAAGCAGGGGGCCGCATGCACTAAAGAAGAGCACTGTGAGCGAAATGCAAGTGTGATTTTTTTTACAATGTTGACACTGCAGGGTGAGTTTCACAGTAAGTGAGTCAGTATCTATGAAGTGAGAAAAATGAGTGAGAAAAATGCCAGTTTTTTTCCTGAATTGTATGTGGTGACTCCCATAATATTCTTGCCTGGAAGAATAACATTTTTACAGGTGGCAAGAGGCCAACCTTTCAAAAGGCGCATTGGAGCAAAAAGTGACAAAGGTTTCACATATCTGGATTATAAATTAATTAACATTTTATATCAAAATGATTAAAAGCATCAATATGTCTGTTGGAATGATAGCCATGATGCTGAGGAGTTTAGGGAAAAGCAGGGCAAATGAGGAAGGTCTGTTCCACAAAATATTTTGCAAACGCAAGTCAAACCTTTACACGAGAACCGCTGTCATCTTGTACCACAAATCAGGATCGGACTGGGAACTCAATCATCCCTGGCAAATTTTGTCGACCAGCCCCAGAGTAGTGCATAGTAAATGCAATGAGTGAGCCTGACCACTACAAGGGGAGTTTGGGGTGGGGGTTCTCCTCATAAGACAATTTGGGTAAAAATGGTACATTCTACAACACATATTTCATTATATATTCAATTGAATTCGCTTTTAAAGCAAAGTAAATGATGACCTTACAATGCACCAAGACTCAGCAATCTTTGTTGGGGTCCTCACTATCCCCCTCCAGCAGAGCCCCTCATCTTTCCATAGCTCCTCTTTCACATGTATTTCATTTGTTTAATAGCGCCTTTCGTGCTGTATTAGAGTATCGGAGCACTTGACACACACACAATTATAAAAAACAATGAATCATGTATTTGTAAATCAGTGTATTGAAAATGTTACAATAGACAAAGGGGACTATAAAGTGTAGGATTCCCGTTGTTCATACTTGTAGGCATTTTTTAAGAGTACTTGGTCTGAAGGAGCACAAACTCAGCGTTCACAATGTAACACAGTGGTTAGGGTTGGCTTTACTAATAATAATTTATTTCTAGCAAAGCAAGGGCATTTTTTAGCAACATTAGGATAATGAAAGACTCGGAAACAACATAACTTTCTAACCTGTACCACATAGTTTGCATGCAGCTCTTTGATGACACTTCATAGGTCACTGTGCTAGACAATGACTGTAAATTATGAACTGCACAGTAACAAGAGTCTCTGTGATGAAGCAGTAACCCACTAAGCTATGCACATAAAATACTATTCTGTGATCTGCATGGTACACGTCCTTTGCAGCAGGGATATTAACTCTCTGCACTACCTTACATGAGTCAAAACTGCCACTACACAAAACTGAGGTCTCTCTTCAGCAGGTAAGTTGTCTTGACACTTTTATTGTTGCCTGAAAACTAATGGATATGTACGGAACTCTGCAGCAAGTGCTTTCAAAACTGCTGCACTGCTACATAAAGGGCCTCAGTAGCAAAGCCGCCCGCCCCACACATCTAGGCTCTCTGTAAAATGCCCGATGCCTGGTATGACCACTTTGCCAGAAGTGAAAGATCCTTATTTACATATTCAGGAACAGAGACTATTTATAGGCAGAGGTGCCATTTATTAGCAATTAACAATTTGCGGTTGGCAGGAAGTTCTGATATTGTAAGTGAACATTGAGGTTGAAGTAATGGGTGTTCTCTAGACCTGGATGATTTATTTTTTTTCACCAGCATAATCTCGCAAAAATTCAAAATTTGGTGTTTTACATATTATGACCAAATTCAGTTCACAGGAAACCAAGGGCTATATTTAATAGTCCTAGCGCAACACAGGGCAGGAAGCAAAGTTGCTGCGCTGCATTTTATGAAAGGAAGAAAGCAGAAATGTTCCACATTCACAAAGATATGGCGCTTTTCTGCCCACTCTCAGTGCTGGTGCACTGTGTGTTTCCTAGCGCCAAAGCAGGCACTCTTGCACCATGGTGCAACAGTGCCTGCCTTACAGGCAGGATTGCTTTTGTGTGAGGGGGTGTGGCTACAATGCCGGGGAAGATGGCGGCAGACCCGAGGAGCTCAGTCAGACCGTGAAGCGACGGGAGACTCTCCGGGACTTTCAGCGCACCTCCGGTCCTCAAGAAAGTGACACTGAAGAGCGCATTACGGTCGGCACCGGAGATGTTTTTTCTTGACACACAGGGTGAGATAAACATCATTTATCTTCTCCTCTTCGTATCGGTGGATTGGGCTTGAAGCGCGTCCACCATTTTGGCTCCTCCGCTACTCTCCCGCATTGTAATGACCTCTATTTGCCTCAAACTGCGCTTTATATGCCTATAATAGCACCTTTTATGCTACATGTACCCCTTTTTCTCAGCGGAACTATGGCCATTCTTGCAGCAGTTTTTATAATAATGCAGGATGAAGAAGAAATGACGATCTATGTTGTGATGTGGCCGTCATTTTAAAATTCTCCTCAGCCTTCTCACATTGAGTCACCTTTTTCTTCTCAGGCTGCTTTTTCATAGAGTGCAATTCTTTGTACTATTATCTCACCCTTGAAGAAATATCTTCTTTGAATAATTGAACACTTTGAACAGCAATTTCAGTTTGTTGTTTCAACTTTTGGACTCTTAGGCTGTAATTCAGCATTATGCTGCCTCCTACACTTTGGTCACTGGCAGACAACTCCTTTTGAGTCTTTTGCTATCCTTATTCCTCAGTTCTATGCTACAATTCTGAGGTGCAGTATTTTTTTCTCAAAGAAAGCTTCAATCCTGGGACACTATCCATCTTAACTAGCGGAATAAGAAGATTCCTCCTTTACTGGATATTTTCATTCTTATGCAGTATATCGCTAAGGTATAACTACCTCTCTATAGTGATTTGATTTTTTTTCCGTCTTTTATTGTTAGATTTTTATTGTATTCTTATTTTTTGTTTCTCTTTTTTCAGCTACTTCCCTTCCTGTCCCTTTCACTTCTCACTTTCTTTCATATTCCTCTACACTCTACAGTGCTTCTCCTTTCTTTCATCTTCTCACTCCTAAATGTTCCATACAAGTTTTTATTATCTATTCTTTTCTCCTCATGTAACAGGTTCCTGAATTCTTGTGCTATTTGTATAACGATTGTTTATGTTTTATTCAATAGATGCTCATTTTACTGCTTTTATAATAATTGAATATGTTTGTTTTTCATAGTTTACATTTAGAGTTGTAACCTGGAATGTTAAAGTAGTTAATCATCCTATAAATAGACAGCACATATTAACCCATTTAACTAGATTAAATACTGATATTGCTTTTATCCAAGAAACCCATTTATCAGAAGCTGAAGCAGCCAAATTGAACAGGGGTTGGGTTGGGCATGCTTTTTCTTCCCCTGCTTTAGGAAAGAAAAATGGCTCTTTTATATTGTCATAAGAAACATCAACCTTCAGTAGTTCATCAGGAGATTGACCCGGATGGTCGTTGGGTTATTGTTAAATTACTTATTGATCACATTCCCTTAGTACTGTTCCACGTTTATGCACCAGTTAATATTGATAATAGGTTTTGGAATTACATTTCTGATAAGCTTCTTATGTTTGATGAGGATTATGTTATTTTTAGAGGTGACTGTAACCAGATTTTGTATTTTAGATAGACAATCCTCTTGAAATTCAGCAATTACAAGATGCATTCAAAATTTACCTCTGCCATACGCCGCAAAGCTTTAATTGACATTTGGAGGCTCTGTAATCCAGATCTACAGGAATACACCTTTTACTCTCCACCTCATAACTCCCAATCCAGAACAGACTATCTTTTTCTCAGTAAACCCTTGTCTCAACTTGTCTCGCATGCTGAGATTGGCTCCATCCTAATATCCAATCATGTTCCTGTTTTTGTTGATTTTGATCTGCTACCTTTCTCCCCACATGCTGGTAGGCAGAGTTTTCATAATATTTTACTTTCAGATCCCAATTTCACAGGATAATTCACCTCTTTTGCTTCTGAGTTCTTTTCTATTAACTCCACCCCATATTATTCCCAAGTAATGATTTGGGACTCTTTCAAAGCAGCAGCTAGAGGTTTTATCATAGATTTTGTTTCAAGGAAGAAGACATTTTTTGAAGCCAAAAATGCTCAGCTGTTAGCCAAAATTAAGGAACTTGAATATAGCAATTATCGCTGGAATATCGGAAACGTCCCTAAAAAAGCTTATTGAGGCAAAAATGTATTTTAATAAATCTTCTACGGAAGCCGCATCTTCTTATCTCTTGAAAAGCAGTGCCCGATATTCCAGGGGCCAAAATAAAATGGGTAAACTTCTTGCAGAGATTCGTCGGGAATGAACTAAAATTGAATCCATTTGCAACAATGTCGGTGATTCACTTTTTAAAGACAATGATATTTTAAATGAATTTGCCTCTTTCTATAAAAATGTATACACACCGGAGCAACAACCATCTTCTGTTGATCTCTCCTCTTTCTTTCAATCAATTCATTCTCCTCCTGCTCATGACACTGATTTTACCTCGCTCGAATCGGACATCACCTTATCTGAATTAAAACATGCTGTATCAGTTCTGAAAAAGGGAAAAGCACCTGGTCCGGATGGTTTTTCCATAGAATTTTATGCCCATTTTGCGTCTTTATTACTTCCTCATCTCTTGCTACTTTATAAATTCTTTATTACAGAAGGTTCTTCTTCAGGTTCTTTTCAAGAAGCCGTAATCTGTTTAGTTCCCAAAGAGAATAAAGATCACTCTTTTTGTAAAAATTAGCGTCCTATCTCCTTAGTTAATTTAGATTATAAGATTTTTGCAAAAATCCTCGCTCTTCGTATTGACCCCATTCTACCCAATATGATTGTCCCGGAACAGTCAGGATTCGTCAAAGGTCGCTTATCTTCAGACAATTCCAGAGTTTTCTTTAATATTTAAAGTAAAGCACCCTCCTTACAATATCCCATTGCTTAAATGGATTGGGTTCACTGCTAAATTTATTTCTCTTATTTCACTTTTATATTCGGGCCCCAAAGCCTCTATTTTTGTTAATGGGAAATCCTCTGAATATTTTCCTCTTTTCAGAGGTGTCCGTCAGGGTTGCCCTTTATCTCCTCTTTTATTTATAATTGCTTTAGAGCCCTTTATAACGAAAATTAGATTGGATGACAGAATTACTGGTTTTAATATTGACACTGCCCAGGTTAAAATGTCTGTTTACGCTGATGATATCCTTTTATACTGTTCAAATCCCTCTACTTCTCTTTTGGCGTTCCTTTCTCAAGTTGACACCTTTTCTAAATTGTCTGGATATCGACTTAATTCAGATAAATGTGAAGTTCTTCATTTAAATGTTCTTTGTTTGAAACATGATTTTATCTCTACTGGTTTCTCTTGGAAAACCTCTAAAATTAAATATTTGGGATTATGGTTTTCCCCCACTATTCCAGAAACATTAAAAGAAAACTTTGATAACCTTTCCAAAACTTTATCTACATCTATTGACCGATGGCATCCACTCTTCCTATCCTGGTGGGGTCGCTTAGATTCTATTAAAATGATGCTCTCCCCACTGATTCTCTACCTTCTGTCTATGATTGCAGTTCACATCCCTAATTTTTATTAAAAAAACTTGATTCTATATTAAACAAATTCCTTTGCAAAAATAAATCTCCTCGAATAGCTCTTAGTGCTCTCAAATCGGACAAAACTTCTGGCGGTCTCAAATTTCCTGACTTTAAATAATTTCATTATGCTTTTTCTTTGCGGCAGTCCTCTCGTTGGCTTTCTCCGGATCATTGTATTTATCCTCCTCTCTGGTTGAATATTGAAAAACATTTTATAACCCCTTTCCATTTTAATGAAGCCCTTGCTTTTACTAATAATAGTTCCTCCTTCCGTCCCCTTGTGATCTTCCATACTGGTAACATTTTGATTCCTCTTCTTCCATCCTCTTATCCTTCTTCTACCTCGTTAGATCAACAACCTCTCTGGCATAATCACTTATTACGCATCAAGGGCCGTACTATTTTTTTGAAAACTTGGAGACTCAGGGGGTTACTATGGATTTCACAATTGGTTTTTAATAATACTCCTTTATCCTTCTCAGATCCTCAATTAAACTTCTATTTACCTTCTTCCTTTAAATCTCAATATGATTCACTCCTACCTCCTCTTTCACAATACCTTCTTCTCTTACTGCCTCACCCCAACGTACCTACCTGATGTTCTAATCTATTCCCTCTATTATCTATTAATTCCGCAGCTTCTTCTCTATATAGGCATTTGTTTTTCTCCTCTGATAGGCTTAAAGTGAAGTCTGAATTGGCCTTGGAAACAGATCTTTCAGAATGTTGGTCAATTCCCCGTTAGGACAAATTATGGTTAAAAATTCATAAAACGTCAAGAGCAGCTAATACATCTCAGACTCTTTACTTTGTCTACAAGCGCCTCCTTTTCACCCCAGTCAAATTGGCTTCTTTTTCCACAGACTTTTCCTCAGACTGCTGGTCATGTAAAGGTCCCTTAGCTGATCTAAAACATATGCTTTTTGATTGCCCCTCTCTTTCTCGTTTTTGGCAATTAGTTTGGTCCCAAATTAATAAAATGTTCAACACCCAAATCCCTTTTTCCATTCCCAACATCTTTTTAGGCTCCCTATCACCTTCCTGGCCCCATCCAACTCCCAATCCCTCATTAATTGACTTATTACTAGCAATAGCCCTTCATTTAATAACTTCAAATTGGAAATAAGCTGGTAAAGCTACTTTCAGAGCTTGGTGGAATGCTGTTTGTTTTCATCACAGATTAGACACAAACAATGTCTCCCCTACATCTTTATCTATTAAGAGAGATCTTTTATGGCTCCCTCTATCCTCCTACTTAACGGACATACAGGTAGATTCATGAAGCCGACATCGGATCGCAAAGGGCCAGAGTCTGAGAATCTGGCCCTTTGCGAGCGCTATTTTTGCATTTGGGATTCATCATCCCAAATGCAAAAATCGCAATTCTAGAAATCGCTAAATGGTGATTAATTGCATTTAAGGAATCTCAATTTGAGATTCCTTAAATGCAATTCATGAACCATTTAAAAATTGCAAATTCGCAATCTGGGCCCGCTATTTACCGTAAAGTCTAACTACGTGGTAAATAGCAAAAACTTTGAAAAATGCACTAAAGTACATTTTTCAAAGTTTCATGTTGTGCACACACATGCCCTAAGGGCATGTGTGTGTGCAACATATGTGCACACATCAATTTCAGGGGTGCAAGAGGGTGTCCTTTGGACAGCCCTGCACCCTTGAAATCGCAATCTCAATTTGCGAATCGCTAATTGCGATTAGCAAATTGAGATGGTCTTCCCATTCATTCCTATTGGCCTCTAGGCCCATAGGAATGAATGGGGAGATATTTCTTAATTGCGACTCGCAATTTGCGACTCGCAATTAAAGAATTATTAGAAATCGCTATTTTTGAATGGATTACTTGATGAATAGCATTTTGCTATTCCTTAATAGCGAATCGGTATTTTTTGCTATTAAGGAATCGCAAAATGTGTTCTTGATGAATCTGGGGCATAGCTTTATTTTCAGCCACCTTGGTTACCACCCCTGATGAAGTTCAGAAAACTCCATAAATCCTCTGTTGTCTTTTTCCCTTTATTTCCAGATATGCTCCTTGTTATTACTCCTTTTACCTTTTCAATTTTTGCAATTTTAGAGTTGATGCCTTATAGTTTACTCATTAATGTTTCTTGTTGATGTAATAGATTTGCAATTCAGGTAATTTTCTTATTCATACTGTTTATTAAGATATCCCCCCTTTTTCCCCTCCCCCTCCCCCCTTTTTCTCCCTCCCCTCCCCCTTTTTATCAATAATTTTAGTGTATTTTTGTTCTATAATGTATATTATTATCCTCCCCATGTATGCTATAATCTTATTTTCAATAAACTTGAAACTGAAAAAAAAATGTACCTAAAAAAAAAGGATTGCTTTTGTGTGGGAAGGGATATCTTCCTACACAAAAACAACCCTTAGAGGCATTTTACTCTTTCTGTGTGTGCTGCAGAATCCAGCAGACGTCGAAAGAGGAAATAACAAGGAGAAATAATTCTTCTTGTTACACCTCACTAGGGAAAGCCGAGTATTTTGATACATTCCCATATTTACTAGCTTTAGTAAATCTGGTAACGCACCAAAATCTATGGGTGGATGCATGTCAATGTCCATGCTCCACCCATGGAAGGCCTCCCAGCTTGAAGTGTAACTCATTGCAGCGGAAGCAGTTGCTATGAGTTACATTCCTGTACAAAGCCATGCAAGGCAGCTCAAATCGACCCTTGCGCGGCTCTGTAAATATTTTTGAAACCTTTGCGTTATCCTTCAAGCATCTTGCGCAATGGAAGGACAATGCAAAGGCTTGATAATCGAGGGCCAGATTTCGAGCAGAAAATGTCTTTTGTACTGTATAACTGGAAGTGTACGTGGCCTGTATCATGTTAGTAATTGTATGGGCAATATATTAACCTATTATCATGCATGCCTTTTGTATTCCGGAGCACAACTTTCATACATTTTTACTGAAATTATCCTTTGGTGTCTTATTTTCGCCAATGTCCACTGTTTGCGACAGAGTGCCTTGACAGGTCACGTTGCAAAGATGGCAAACAACTGTAAAGACACTACTTTATGGGTATTCACAAATATTTTCAATGCATTTTTCTCAATTATGGCCCACATGAATTTACACCAAAGAAAAGAATGGTCGACATATTCTGTGTAACATCAAGAAAGGCCTTTGTCCTGAAAGGAAATGTGTTTCAGTTGGAGAGAAAAAACAAAACACGTGTGTTTGTAGATTGTTGCTACCCGTTAGACTTTAGATTTTCTGCTCTGCAGACTCGTGGCCGAAGGGGCTCTGACCCGGAAACTCAGGGTTGAAGAGGGCTCTGACCCAGAAATCTGCAACTTGTTTACCACTGCACATCTGCTAATTTTCACAATTTCAAAAACTATGTAACTCCATAAAATAGAGGTTGAGCCAACGATTTTTTAGTATTTTTTATTTTGAATAATCAGCCCCAATGTCTTTTAGCGCATGTGCCATTTTAGCAGCATGACTGTTCCAGATTTTAGACCTCATTTTAAAAAAAGCACAATCCCTCTACAATGGCCACCGCATATCAGGAGAGTGAGCAGTATCTGGCCACAGTGGCTTCAATATTGCCTTCTATTATCCATCATTTGACAGCATTCAATCAAATAACCGTAGAAACTTGCAACGCTTTATAGATCAATGTGGCAACTGCTTCTGCTAATGAAGATTTAAGTACAAATGCAGATAATCACATATGCCTTCAATGACAGGTGCTGACAATTGAGGCAGTACAGATCAGAACTATAACAAAATGATGCAGTGCGACCAGTGTGAGCAAAACCCTAACACAACAAAACAAAGGGATATTTGTCACCAGTCTATGTTAAGGAATATTTTATACAAAATGGTTGAGAGAGTAGGATCACCATTTTGTGCTTCTGTCTCAACATAAAGGAAAAAACGATTTTCCTGGGAGTAAATACCACTTGTTCTGGATTTAATCCTGAAATTCAAGGAGTAAGTCTTATGGGAAAAAAAGGTTTGTGATTCGGGCTCTCAGCATTTACCAATAGACTGCCATCAATTTCCATTGAAAGGTAAATTCAATGCTAATGAGGCTCGTGTTTCAGGACAGGCCCGTTCCAAGTTAGGATAGTTGTCCCATCACTGATGCTTAGTAAATATGATGTTCTTGCAGTCACATTACCCATCATTTACCCCACGGTCTAGTCTCCTAAGACTTCTTCTGAAATACCCCTCCATAAGCTCAGATGAGAATAGCTGAAAATAGTTAAGGAAAGCAAAGCAGATTGTTGCCTGTGCATTCCTAGAGTGGTACTTTTTTGGGTGTTCTATGAATTTAACCAATATTTGCTTGGCCTGGAAACTCCAGCATCCGCATAATTTGGTACTTTGAGTTCATTTATGACAGGCAGTCACCCATTAGAGTTAAAATGGCTACAGTTTATTCACAATTTATAACACATAACCGGCTTGCAGCAGGTGGCAAATACATTTTAAATCTTTTCAACAGTCTTAAAAAATTGCTGATTATTACTTTGTTCAGCATGGACCTCAAGTTTCTTTGCATATCTAAATCTTTTGAATGTATCCACAATGTCCAAGTGTAGGTTTAACTCACTACCTCTTGTACGTCTCATTTAGTGTTAGCTAGCATAGATTTTTGGCATTCAAAGGCCTGCTGTTTCTGAGATATCTCTTGTGTGGTCCTCTTTTATCCGTGGGAGTGGCTGCCATCATCTTGCTCCTGACCTTGAGAATGCCAACACACCACCAAAAGGGCCGCCTTCAGTTGACACCAACCTCCCTGTTGAATGGATCTTGTGTCAGGAACTCCCTACAAATTGTATGTATTTTATGTTCAAGAGGAACACATCAATTCTCCTCTGGATATGTCCACGTAATCATTCTTATGGTAGATTGGTACTTTTTAAGTTGATCAAGCAATGTCTAATAAATCCAAAGCCCATTATCTTGAACAAGTTACTCAAGGCTATGTTCAGTTTCCTTCTTGATTTCTCCCATATGATGTTGAATGAAGAGCACTTTCACTTGAATCTGTGAATAATTTCAGACCAAAGTATTACCACTGTGCAAATTAGCTTAATTCACTCGATGAGCCCACCCTGATATCCATTAGTAGCCTTTTTCTCTCTAGCGTCAGGTTGTTGCTCGCACCCTGAGTAAGCTCACGGACAATTCTGGCCTGCTTTGCAGTCAGTTCTTTTATTGTTGGAATCAGTGGCCCCCATTCATGCCCTGTGTGCCAAGCCGATTCAGAAAAGGGGGTGGTGATGGACAGATTATCTGAATTTAGCAGAGCACTCCTACCCAGTCCAAAGATCAGGGCTTGATCCATCACCGTTTTTTAGCTCACTGCACCATCCCAGCTCAGAACCTGGCTACATGCAAATTAGTCTGTCCCTGGCCCAGTGCATCATGGGAACAGGGCAGACCAAACTACCAAGCCAATTCTTATACTGGGAAGGAAACAAGCTTCCGGGGACCGGTTTCTGGCATTTCAGCCGTCTTCGGCCCGGCTTGCTTGAATCCTGATGGTGCAGTGAGCAAGGGACTCACATCTGAGTATTCCCTTCCACGCTTATGGTGGACAAAACGATTCAGAAAAGGGGGTGGTGATGGACAGAGTATCTGAATTTAGCGGAACACTCCTACCCAGTCCAAAGATCAGGGCTTGATCCATCACCGTTTTTTAGCTCACTGCACCATCCCAGCTCAGAACCTGGCTACATGCAAATTAGTCTGCCCTGGCCAAGTGCATCATGGGAACAGGGCAGACCGAACTACCAAGCCAATTCTTATACTGGGAAGGAAACAAGCTTCCGGGGACCGGTTTCTGGCTTTTCAGCCGTCTTCGGCCCGGCTTGCTTGAATCCTGATGGTGCAGGAGCAAGGGACTCACATCTTAGTATACCCTTCCACGCTTATGGTGGACAAAACGATTCAGAAAAGGGGGTGGTGATGGACAGAGTATCTGAATTTAGCAGAACACTCCTACCCAGTCCAAAGATCAGGGCTTGATCCATCCCCGTTTTTTAGCTCACTGCACCATCCCAGCTCAGAACCTGGCTACATGCAAATTAGTCTGTCCCTGGCCCAGTGCATCATGTGAACAGGGCAGACCAAACTACCAAGCCAATTCTTATACTGGGAAGGAAACAAGCTTCCGGGGACCGGTTTCTGGCATTTCAGCCGTCTTCGGTCCGGCTTGCTTGAATCCTGATGGTGCAGTGAGCAAGGGACTCACATCTGAGTATACCCTTCCACGCTTATGGTGGACAAAACGATTCAGAAAAGGGGGTGGTGATGGACAGAGTATCTGAATTAAGCAGAACACTCCTACCCAGTCCAAAGATCAGGGCTTGATCCATCACCGTTTTTTAGCTCACTGCACCATCCCAGCTCAGAACCTGGCTACATGCAAATTAGTCTGTCCCTGGCCCAGTGCATCATGGGGAACAGGGCAGACCAAACTACCAAGCCAATTCTTATACTGGGAAGGAAACAAGCTTCCGGGGACCGGTTTCTGGCATTTCAACCGTCTTCGGCCCGGCTTGCTTGAATCCTGATGGTGCAGTGAGCAAGGGACTCACATCTGAGTATACCCTTCCACGCTTATGGTGGACAAAACGATTCAGAAAAGGGGGTGGTGATGGACAGAGTATCTGAATTTAGCAGAACACTCCTACCCAGTCCACAGCGGATGTTGATGTTTGCTAGGAGGATACCCTTGAAATGAAGTCTCCTGTCTGCCCACTTTTGCGCCATTGTTGATAAAGAGTGGATGAAGTGCCAAACTGCTTACTCTTGCTGCCCTTGGTTCCCGTTGAAATAAAAAAATGAGAATGTTGGCACCAGTGAAGAAGTGGATAAGCTTCTGCCCTGACTGGTCGCTCCCCTGCCTCCCCACCTGAAGCGGTATCGTTTTCCTGAGCTGCATTGCGTGATTGTACCCGGTTCAGAACTGCTAAATTATTTGCTTTGAACTCGCCTGCTTTGCATTGAACTCGCCTGCTTGCCGGTATCGTGTAGTGCGCTGCATTGTGTGATATCTCTAAGTGCGCTGCATTGTGTGTTTGTGCCATATTTCGACCTGTGCATTTTCATTTTTTGTAGAACAGCTAATTAAGTATATTAACTGCACCTCGCACCATTGTTGCTCTGACATAGACTTTACTGCGCGATACCCCCGGCGCCCTGCTCGACTCCCCCCTCCATTTTGGATCTGTTGTTGTTGTGCTCCGTGCTGACCTGAGCCCGCCCCGCCTCCCAGCTGAGCCGCCCTCGCCCCTCCCCCTTCCCACCATCCATATATGACAGCAGCCCAAGCGCGCAGCGTCCACGCGCAGCGTTCGCGCCCAATCCGCGCCGAAGGTGCGCCAAAGGTAAGCCCGTCTACGCCCGTCCGCGCCTGGACCGCGCCCAGCGCCAGTCCCCCTGCCCCTCGCGCCGCCCAACCCTCCCGCATTACCTACGATGCCGCCACCCTCCTAGCCCTTAACCCCGGTCGCGCCCCCAACTGCGTCCAAGCCGCTCCTGGACACACCCATGGACCTTTCTCCTGCTACTCCTGCAAATTCAGCGGCACCGACAACATCTCCGCTACGACTACACCACAGATTCCCGACCCCAACCACCTACAATGCATCCTTCTCAACACCCGCTCGGTGCACAGACACGCCATTGACCTATGGAACCTTCTAGACACCTTCTCTCCAGACGTCGCCTTCCTTACGGAAACATGGATGAACGCTTCCTCCGCCCCAGACATCACCATTGCCATCCCTGAAGACTATAAGATCACCCGCAAAGACCGTACCAGCCACACAGGAGGAGGAATCGCTATCGTCCACAAGAAATCTATCCGCATCTCAACCAGCTCTGACACCAACCTCGCCAACTCCGAACACCTTCACTTCCAGATCCACATCGACCCCAAAACCACTCTCAGAGGCACTCTCCTCTACAGACCACCAGGACCCCGCGCAAAATTCAGTGAAGACATCACGGACTTCATCTCTCCACACGCGCTCCCCTCCAAAGACTATATTCTTCTGGGAGACCTCAACTTTCACCTTGAAAAGATAAACGACCACAACACCGCCACCCTCGTGGACAACCTCGCCAACCTTGGACTTAAACAACTAGTCACTTCCCCCACCCACATCGCAGGCCACACACTCGACCCCATCTTCTCTTCCAGCAATCATGTCTCCTTCAGCCACACTACGGACCTCCTATGGACCGAACACAGCTGCGTTCACTTCACCTACAACAAGCCGAAACCCATCAACCACCCCCAACCTACCCTGCAAAGAAACTGGAAGAAAATCACCACGGAACAAATCTCCGCATCGCTCCTTCGAAACTCCCCAGCCCTCTCTTCTAACGCCAACGAAGCCGCAGCCAACCTCACCCTATGGCTATCCAACACCGCCGACACCTTAGCACCACTGAAAAAACGTCAAAGCAAACCTGGCAGCAAAAAGGCCTCTTGGTTCAACGATGATCTTAAGAAATCCAAGAAACTCTGCCGCTCCCTTGAAAAAGCCTGGAAAAAAGACCCATCCACCAGCACCAAGGACGCCTTCAAAAGCGCCATCCGCACTCACCACCAACTGATCCGAAAAGCCAAGAAAACAGCATTCAAGGATCGACTTGACAACAACGCCCACAACAGCAAGGAACTTTTCAACATCGTCAAGGAATTTTCCAATCCCTCGGCCAACTCCAACGACATCACCCCCTCTCAAACCCTCTGCGACTCCCTAGCCTCCTTTTTCCACAACAAGATTGCAGACATCCACAACAGCTTTGACAACCAACCCGGACACCAACCCACCCCACCATCTGCTGACCATCTTCCCCCCGTAAACACCCTTAACGCCTGGAATCCAATCTCCACTGAGGAAACCATCCGCCTGATGAATTCCATCCACTCTGGAACCCCCACAGACCCATGCCCTCACCACATCTTCAACAAAGCAGACTCCGTCATAGCACCGCACCTCCGAGACGTCATCAACTGCTCCTTGATATCCGCGACCTTCCCAGAAGACTGGAAACACGCTGAACTCACCGCCCTTCTGAAAAAACCAACAGCGGACCCCACCGAACTCAAAAATTACCGCCCCATCTCGCTTCTTCCATTCCCGGCCAAAGTCATCGAGAAAGCCGTCAACAACCAGCTCGCCGCCTTCCTCGAAGCCAACAAATCACTCGACCCCTCACAATCTGGCTTCCGAGCAAAACACAGCACTGAGACCGCCCTCATCGCAGCAACAGACGACATTCGAACTCTACTGGACAAGGGAGACACAGTCGCCCTCATCCTCCTCGACCTCTCTGCTGCTTTCGACACAGTCTGCCACAGCACCCTCCTACAACGCCTCAATAACATCGGAATCCAAGGAAAAGCACTTGAATGGATCACCTCGTTCCTCACCGGAAGAACCCAGAGAGTCCGCCTACCACCATTCAAGTCCGAGGCCTCTGAAGTCATCTGCGGCGTGCCTCAAGGATCATCACTCAGCCCCACCCTCTTCAACGTATACATGAGCCCCCTCGCGGCCATCGCCCGCCAACACAACCTCAACATCATCTCTTACGCGGACGACACTCAACTGATCCTTTCTCTCACCAAGGACCCCAGCACCGCCAAAACTAACCTACACGAAGGAATGAAAGAAGTCGCCGAATGGATGAAACAAAGCCGTCTGAAACTCAACTCAGATAAAACAGAAGTCCTCATCTTAGGCACATCCCCCTCTGCTTGGGACGACTCCTGGTGGCTGGAAGCCCTCGGAAAAGCACCCATCCCGACAGACCACGCACGGAACCTTGGCGTCATCCTGGATTCTTCACTCTCAATGAACAGACAAGTCAACGCCGTATCCTCTTCCTGCTTCAACATTCTTCGCATGCTCAGAAAAACATTTCGCTGGATCCCCTCCGAAACAAGGAAAACAGTCACCCACGCTCTGGTCACGAGCCGACTGGACTACGGAAACACCCTCTACGCAGGTACCACCGCTAAACTCCAGAAGAAACTCCAACGAATCCAAAACGCCTCAGCCAGACTCATATTAGACATCCCACGCAACGAACACATCTCCGGTCACCTTAAAGACCTCCACTGGCTACCCGTCAATAAGAGGATCACTTTCCGACTGCTTACCCACGCACACAAATCACTCTACGACATCGGACCAGATTGCCTCAACTCTCGACTGTCCTTCTACACCCCCTCCCGCCAACTACGTTCTTCCAGCCAAGCCTTCGCCACTGTACCTCACATCAACAAGACCACCATGGGAGTCAGATCCTTTTCATACCTGGCTGCTAAAACATGGAACTCACTCCCCGCTTATCTTCGCCTCACCCAGAACCACCTAGCGTTCAGAAAGCAGCTTAAAACGTGGATATTTGACAAATAATCCTCCTCCCCTTCCTAAGCGCCTTGAAACCCTCTGGGTATGTAGTGCGCTATACAAATTTTATGACTTGACTGACTTGACATAAGCATTATAGTTGTTGGACTGACTGCACCCTCCTGCAAGGGGATGACTGTGGGTCCATGGGACCCCCTCCAGAGAGCTGCTCTCAGGAGGCACATTGACAGTGTGCCGCCTGTCAGTAATGCGCCTGCACCTGTAAAACGGCGTGGGTGCAGAGGCAAAGGGAGTCCCTAATTTGCATGCGGTACGCCAATCAGGGAACGCCCCCTAAAGATAGAGCTGGCGCTTTATGTGTGCCAGCGCTCTCGATATTACAGAAGAGGCTGCACAAGCATCTGCGGCCCCTTCTGTAATACCAATGTGCCCCAGGGGCTCACAAAGTGGGTGCAAAGGGCTCAGTGCGCTCCCGGGGCACTTTCTGTAATACCGCCCTAGGGCAGCAGAGTATGTGTTGCAGGCATGAATACTTTAAGTAACTCTAATCTTTACATAACTCCCTTAGTATTCATATATGCAGCAATCTGAGATAAAATCTCACTTGTAGTGCCTTGATTCATTCCATGGAAATCTGGATCCTAAGTTTAGACTGTGATCATTATCATGGATATGACATTGTCAGTCTTCTATGGTAGATAAATTAGAAACTGATTACAATGTCACTCCTTGATTAATTCCAAGGCTACTCATGTAGCTACCAGGGTAGTGAAAATGAACTTTTTTTGATTGTGAGCTGATATATTTATCCTTCTTTATATTTCCAGTGCATCTTCTCAGTTGAGTGTGCATCTGGTCTATGACAATAATTACCTGAGGTTTTATTATTTAACTGAAGGAAACCTTTAGCAAACCAGGGAATTGGAAAGTTATTTCAATCTTTTAACTCTGTGGCCCGAATCACAAATATTTTGCTGTGACTTACTCTTGCAGCACTCCTGAATACCAAGAGTAAGCCAGGAATAAGACAACTACTACAAGAGCAGGTCAAATGTACTCATACTCCAAGCTTTGTGAATTTCGCCCAGGAACATTTATCTGTTTAGAAGGTGTCCTTTCAAGACTTATTTGTTTCATGTCAAGTTAAAGTCACTTTTTCTGGCTAATAATCGCCATCAAAGGTCCCAATAATGCAAACATGTACAATTAGTTTAAAAGAAGCAGATAAATAAACTATAAGACAATTAAAAAGGCAATATAAATGTTAATAAAATTACATATACAGAATAAATAAAAATGTAAAAGCCTAGTAGCGCCCAGGTTAGCTACCAAATTGTATACATGCAAGATATCTGAAAGTGCTCTTTGCCTGATCCTTCACATGGCCATTAAAAACGGAGGAATAGCAAAAACCACAAATCGCCTGTTGTCAGACTTTATGATTCTAAAAGCTTGTCTGAAGTCTCTGACACCAAGTCAAGTCAAGTCAAGTAATTTATATAGCGCACTACATACCCAGAGGGTCTCAAGGCGCTTGAAGAGGGGTGGGGACTTATTTGTCGAATATCCAGGTTTTAAGTTGCTTTCTGAATGCTAGGTGGTTTTGAGTGAGGCGAAGGTGCATGGGAAGTGAGTTCCAAGTTTTGGCCGCCAGGTAGGAGAATGATCTTCCTCCCATGGTGGTTTTGTTGATGCGGGGAACAGCAGCAAGGGCTTGGTTGGAAGAGCGTAGCTGGCGGGAGGGGGTGTAGAAGGAAAGTTGTGTGTTGAGGCATTCGGGTCCAAGTTCGTAAAGTGCTTTGTGTGCGTGGGTGAGGAGACGGAAGGTTATCCTCTTATTGACGGGGAGCCAGTGGAGTTTTTTCAGGTGACCAGAAATGTGGTCTTTACGCGGGATGTCTAGTATGAGTCCGGCTGATGCGTTCTGGATGCGTTGGAGTTTTTTTTAAACTTTTGCGGTGGTACCAGCGTATAGGGTGTTTCCGTAGTCCAGTCGGCTTGTAACCAGTGCGTGGGTGACCGTTTTTCTAGTTTCGGTGGGGATCCAGCGAAATGTTTTTTTGAGCATGCGAAGAATGTTGAAGCAAGATGATGAAACGGCGTTGACTTGTCTGGTCATCGAGAGTGAGGAGTCCAGGATGACGCCTAGGTTCCGTGCGTGGTCCGTCGGGATGGGTGCTTTTCCAAGGGCCTCTGGCCACCAAGAGTCGTCCCAGGCGGAGGGGGAGGTACCTAGGATAAGGACTTCTGTTTTGTCTGAATTCAGTTTCAGACGGCTGTGCTTCATCCATTCGGCAACCTCTTTCATTGTTCGTGTAGGTTGGTTTTGGCGGTGTTAGGGTGTTTTGTGAGTGATAGGATCAGTTGAGTGTCATCAGCGTAGGAGATGATGTTGAGGTTGTGTTGGCGTGCGATGGTCGCGAGGGGGCTCATGTATACGTTGAAGAGGGTGGGGCTGAGTGAAGATCCTTGTGGCACGCCGCAGATGACTTCGGTGGCCATTGATTTGAACGGTGGGAGGCGGACTCTCTGAGTTCTTCCGGCAAGGAATGAGGTGATCCATTCCAGTGCTTTTCCTTGGATTCCGATGTTTCTGAGTCGTTGTAACAGGGTGTTATGACAGACTGTGTCGAAGGCTGCGGAGAGGTCAAGGAGGATGAGGGCGACTGTGTCTCCATTGTCCAGTAAAGTTCGGATGTCGTCTGTTGCTGCGATGAGTGCGGTCTCAGTGCTGTGTTTGGCTCGGAAGCCGGACTGTGAGGAGTCGAGGGATTTGTTGGCTTCGAGGAAGGCGGCGAGCTGGTTGTTGACAGCTTTCTCGATGACTTTGGCCGGGAATGGAAGGAGCGAGATGGGGCGGTAGTTTTTGAGTTCGGTGGGGTCAGCTGTGGGTTTTTTCAAAAGGGCGCTGAGTTCGGCGTGTTTCCAGCTTTCCGGGAAGGTGGCGGAGTTGAGGGAGCAGTTGATGACGTCTCGGAGGTGGGGTGCTATGATGGAGTCTGCTTTGTTGAAGATGTGGTGAGGGCATGGGTCCGTGGGGGATCCAGAGTGGATGGAGTTCATCAGGCGGATGGTGTCTTCAGTGGAGATTGGGTTCCATTTGTTAAGGATGTTCAAGGGAGGTGAAGGTACTTCAGAGGGTTGGGTGGGTTGGTCTCCGGGTTGGTTGTCGAAGCTGTTGTGGATGTCTGCAATTTTGTCGTGGAAGAACGAAGCTAGGGAGTCGCAAAGGGTTTGAGAGGGAGTGATGTCGTTGGAGTTGGCAGTGGGGTTGGTAAACTCTTTAACGATGTTGAATAATTCCTTGCTGTTGTGGGCGTTGTTGTCTAGTCGGTCTTTGAATGCGGTTTTCTTGGCAGTTCGGATTAATTGGTGGTGTATGCGGGTGGCGTTTTTGAAGGCGTCTTTGGTGATAGTGTTTGGGTCTTTTTTCCAGGCCTTCTCAAGGGAGCGACAGAGTTTCTTGGATTTCTTAAGATCATCGTTGAACCAGGGGGCGTTTCTGCTGCCGAGTTTGATTTGACGTTTTTTCAAAGGTGCTAGGTTGTCGGCAGTGCTGGTTAGCCATTGAGTGAGGTTAATGGCTGCTTGGTTGGGGTTCGATGAGTGGGCAGGGGGGTTTCGAAGAAGCGATGTGGCGATTTGGTCGATGGTGATTTTGTTCCAGTTTCTTCGCAGGGTAGGGAAAAAACAAGACATGTTCAATTGTTTCGAACAATGTTACACAAAACGGACAATGAGCATTGTCAGAATTTGACCCCAACGTAAAATAGGCAGTGTTAGGGTCACATCTCTAAATTGCAGGTATAGCTTTCTGGCAAAGAAAGGTTCTATTTCATCCAAGAACTGCTCTATCTGAAAAACATATTTTAATATAAGAAACGCCAAAGTCAGGGGACTCATGTATGGTTGGTGTTGCAATAAGCCTATTTAATGTTGCCAATAAACCCTCTTTATCTGCTCTTTGGAGGTTTCACTTGCCCCTTCGGGGGCAGCACACAGGTTCCAAAGCCCAATATCTGTTAATGTTGATCTCACATGCCTAATCTACAGAAGGTGGCCTGCTCCTAGAAGACGCAGAATCTCGGCCAGCCCCTGCTGGTAAGGTGTCAGTTCTGGAATTTCCCACAACCATCTCCAGAGCAAATGGGTTCGAAGCCTATTTGTTATATTTCTAAGCCCCTGATCTCACAACAGTGGAGGCAACGGTGTGCTAGTCGGCAAACCAATCAGTTGTCATATAAAGCGATTTACTAAGGTGGCTATGGATGAAACATCTCTAACTCCCCAGAGTTCAGCATCATGCAATGCAGACCCAAGTACCTGATGGTTGTAGTTCTGTAGTACTGGTGCGATGAGATAGTTTTGAAAACCTTGGTTGCCTTCAGCAATCCCCCAATAGATTGCTCTAATCTAAGTTTGCACCTAGCAATATGGGTCTGCCAGTGGAAGCGCTTGTTCAAAACAATACTCAGATATTCACAGGCGTGAATTCGCTCCAGAGGCGTCCTTCCCAATATAGGATTAGATCGGGTGAAGTGGCAGGGGTTAAACATCATGAACTTTGCTTTTGCCAAGTTTATGTCTAGTCCCCTCATCATACAAAAGTTGTCAAACCTATCTAAAATGTTTTGCAATCCCATGAGAGATGTATAAATTAGCAGCATATCAACAGCAAACATCATTGTTTTATTTCAGTTTCCCACCCTTTGGCCTTTGTTACATTTATGATGTCTTTCAAGTGGGTTTAGGCTTCCCATTATTTATTACATTTATTGAGATTACATTTAATCGTTAATGTCCTCAAAACTAGTCCACAGAACAGAGATCAAGGCTGCTACTGCTATTCGATTTCTTACATCTACTTGTGGTCGGCTAGTGAGGCCGACCAAGTCTTCATCTTTATTGCTCATCCCTGAATTTGCTCATGTTATCATTCAAAGTCTTCTGGAATTATTAAACTCATCACGAAGGAAGATAATTGCTTCCATACACCTTAATGTACTTAGATTTGCTAAACACTCTTAGCACTTAGTATGCGTAGGACTTTTGGGGAATACTTAAAATCCTCTTTTTGTCCGTAGCTGTCAGCATACCATTAATTAAGAGTTTCTCTTTTAATTTTCAACTTTCCTCATTTTTTAATGACTTTAATTTGACAGTTTAATGAAGCAGGTAGGGTGTCTCCCTTCAGTGTAACTTGCAACCTTTTTCTCTCTTAGTGAAAGGTCCCTCAATGGTGGCTGTGATCATTGTATTCACATACGCACCCCACAAAGTGGGATGTCCACCTTGCAACTGTTTGCAACACTCTTTCTACATTTTTCTTCTTTGTCTTTCATTTCATTCTGTTTGTTTTTAAATGCTTTCTTTATTGGCATTTCAACAAGTACAGTCATGCAAATACAGAAAGTAACAGTAGTAGAAGTAAGCACACATGGGTATATATGTTGTTTACATTTCCTGTCTGCCAACATCCATCTGCCACCCGCCCATGGTCTCCCAAGTTCGCTCCCCAGAAGTGGGAGGCTGAAGAAGTTCATAACAGGTCCCTTCTGAGTCTCTCCAGTGGCCATCCTAGTGATTTCTAGCCAGTGCACTAACCCTCCGCCATCCATCCCATTCCACATAGTACTGTTGTGGCAGTCCAGCCTCAAGGGCACTTGGAGGTGCTGGTATCCCTATGTCCGGGGGACGTAGCATCATTTGCGATCTTAAGGGATCCCATAACTCCTCGGCCTGGAGGATGGTGGCAGGTATCAGTTCATGGAATGTAGACATTTGTTCCTGGCAAAATATCAAATCATTGATCCAAACTTTGAACTTAGGAGCCCTTTCCGTCTGCACGCTACCCTTCGTTTGGCCACGAGTAATTAAAGTGAAACATATTGTCTAACTGTTGCATTCACATTTTCAGTGTTACCCAGTAATGTCATAAAGGAGTGAGCTGTAGTTGTGTGCTCGTCATTTGTGACAGGGCGTCAGCTATCTGTGTCTAAAATCTATTAACCACAGGGCATGTCCTTGCCAAGTGTAGAAAATCATCTTCCTCCAGTCCCCATCATTACACCTATCGTTGGAGAGTAAACGGAAGCAGCAGGGCCAGGCTGGGGTGAAGTAGATACGGTGTATGAACTTATAATGTATTATATGTAACTGGTTATTAGCTGTTTTCCTTCCCGTCTGCTGGCAGCAATAGAGCTATTGCTTATCACTGAGGTTGATTTCTAGCTCAGCCTCCCAGCCTCCCACCCCTCCCTCCATTACACCCTGTTCTGACTGAGTGCTGCGGTATAGCATTGAAACTTCATGAGTGGGATCAATGAATTATTCCACAATTGTATCTTGCACCTACCTGTATTTTTGCACATTATGAATGTTTGTAAAGTTTTAACGATTGTTACTAATTTCTAATGATAATTATGTGTATAATATGTGTGTTGGCTTTATGACAAAGTGTCGAATAAAAGCTTTTACAACACATGAGTGGGATCAGGCATTTGCAGTAGTGTTCTGCAAGGGGGTAGGTTTTGGGGGCCTTTGCAGGAAATCGGGGTGGCTTACTTAACGTTACGTCTCAACTGTATATATACAAATATCTCCATTGGGGATGGCTCCCCACCCTCATAAAAACCTCTCAACTCAAGAAGCTTCCCTCTCTATACAAATCTCTCCATGTGTAAAATCCGGCCCTCAGGAGCATCTGTCGGCAGCCCTCTTCATATGTCACTGGGAGCAAAGGATAGTAAGATAGTCATAGGACCAGGGTATGTAACATAGGGGAATTTAGCCGCTTGGCCAGACCCTGCCAGGCTGCATTATTGCAGGCAATCATAGTAGTGTTTATTCCCGTTTTGTGGAGCATGATCCCATAAAGGCGGCCATTGGGATAGGAGCCATTTATCCCTGCTTTATCACCAGGTGAGGCATGTAGGGGCGTGGAACCAGTACGCGAGAAATGTGCCTGTGCACAGAGAAAGTACCATTTTAAATCTGGGGCTTCAAAGCCTCCCATTGGGGAAGGCCTTACCAATACATCCCATCGAAGACTAGGTTGCTTACCTACCCAGACTTAAGGAATAAGTTGTGTGTTTAACAGTCTGAAAAATTGGTGACCAGGGATTTTGGGGATATTGGTAAAAACATAGAGCAATTTGGGTATAATGACTATTTTCATTAATGCTAAGCGGCCTGCTATTGACAGGGCCATGGAGATCCACCATGTGATGGAATCCTTCAGGGTATCCAGTGCTGTGCCATAGTTAGCCCAGATTTCGTTTTCTCTATCTCTGGAAATGATTATCCCCAAATGCTTGATCTCTGAGTTGCACCATTTTAGTGGGTAATGTGGAATGTAGCGCAGGGTACTGGGGTAAAAGGAAAGATTTGGTATTTCTCCCAATTAATAGTTATGCCTGAGTGCCCTCCGTAGCTGATAAATTCCTGCAGTATTGGATTATGGTTCGCTTGAGGGTAGCGCACGTATAGGGTGATATCATCGGCATAGAGGGACACCAACAAATGTCTAAACGGGTTCCATTTTGCATACTCCTGGTGATGTTGTCTGAGCTTGGCAGTCAGTGGCTCTACTGCCAGATCAAATAGCAGAGGGGACAGCGGACACCCCTGCCTAGTGCCGCTGGATACAGTTAAGTAAGGAGAGCAAGCACCATTTATACGTACTCTGAGTTGTGGCTGGTTGTATAGAAGCGCTATCCAGGAGAAATATGGAGAGGGGAAACCCATACGCCTCAATATTGCCAGTATATAATCCCATTCCCGGGAGTCGAAGGCTCTGGTGGCGTCTAAAAATACAACCACGACTGCCAGTTCAGGATCCATATCTTGTCATAATGAATAAAGGGTGCACAGATTATGTTATGTTATTCCCGGTATATAATCCGGACTGATCAGGCAACACCAAGGAGCTCACAAAAAGGCTGAGCCTAATGACCAGAATTTTGGCTAGAATTTTCACATCACAATTTATCAATGATAAGGGTCTGTATGATTCGCAAAAGTCAGCCGCCTTTCCAGGTTTTAGGAGGGATATAATGATGGCCTCCCGCATGGTGGGTGGGAGAGTGCCCGAATCTGGGGCCTCTTCATATAGAGCCATTATGACAGGAATCATGCTATCAGCATAGGTTTTATAAAACTTGTCCACGAGGCCGTCCAGGCCAAGGGTGCGCCCTGATCGTAGTTGCATGATTGCAGCTCTAATCTCATCTTCCCCAATAGCAGCTGAAAGAAATTCCCGTTAGACATCAGACAACAACCCCAAGGCCACTTCCTCCAAATAGGCATCCACGTCTAGAGGTTGGGCCCTGCCAGAGGTATAAAGAGAAGTATAGAATGACAGGAATGTGAGGAGAATGCCCTCCTTATCCTTCTGTCGGTCAACTTCAGAGTCCCCGACCTCGAGTATGTAGTTCAAGAAGCAAGGTTTGTGGACCAACTCATCCAGTGCCTTTCTGGGTTGCTCACCTTCCCCATACTGTCTGGCCTGATTATATCTGCTGGGGAAGAGACATTCTCTTTAAGCAGCATCCTGATACTAGGTGAGTGTGTCTGTGAATTTGGCTCTTACATCTTCCTCATGGAGATGGTGGAGTCGTGCCTCCATAGATTTGAGTACTGTCTCCATTTTCCCAAGCCTTCTGCGGATATTGCGCAGAATGCCCCCGCCTTTAACAATATTGATACCGCAGATAGTAATTTTGAAGGCTTCTCATACGGTCGCCAGCTACGGGACAAGTTGTATGTTGCGCTGAAAGAAGTCTTTTATCTCTTGCCACAATTCCTCTCTAAAGAGGGTATCACTATCCAGCAAAGCGTTAGAGGGAAGTATCCAGAACATATGGGGAGGAGGGGAGAGCCCCAGTGATAGTAGCATGCGGACCGGAGAGTGGTACAAATATTTGCGGGCCAGATGTCATATGTGCTACACGCAGGTACCAAGCTCCCTAGATATGATCCAATAGTCTAGCAGTAACCATTTTGAGTATACTGATGAATAAAATGTGCCTTCCCTCCCAGTGGGATCTCTATTTCACCAGGCATCTAAGAGGTGGTGTTCCTTAATGACGTCTCTAAGGTAGAGCTGAGCATTGGTGTAGTGGTGTGTCTGAGGATGGAACCTGTTCTGTCAAAAATAAGGTTTAAATCCCCCCCCCCCAAGGTAATATGTGTAGACCCTTTATTAACCACCAGCCTGCATATTTAGTGAAAAAGTCAGCATTGTCTGTGTTTGGTCCATAAATGTTTACCAATGTCACTAAGTGAGCGGCCAGTCTCCCCACATGATGCAGTATCTCCCTGAGGGTCCTGTATGGAGCCTGCCACAACATAGGGTGTGCTTTTCCTGATGATGATGGCAGTACCTCTAGAGTATTTGGAATATGAAGAAAAACTGCTAAGGAAAATCCATAGGGTTGCTAATATAGTCTGGGAGCCAGGGACTAGGGGCCCGATGTAGGTAGGGCGTTACCGATCGGTAACGGCCGAAAATACCGATTTTTTGCCCTTACCGATCGGTAAACAGCCATCGAGATGTAGGGAACGAAAAACATAAAGAATCGGAGTGAAAACCGATTCGGAATGAGTACCGAATGGGAAAGTATCCGATACGTACATACCGAAAATCGGATATGTAACGAATCGGAAAAACACCGATTCGGATGCAAAGACCGATTCGGTCCATTGACCGAATCGTTAGTGACACCGAATCGGAAAATCACCGATTCGGACCATGTACCGATTCGTTAGTGACACCGAATCGGAAAATCACCGATTCGGACCATGTACCGATTCGTTATTGACACCGATTCGGAAAATCACCGATTCGGTCCATGTACCGATTCGTTATGGACACCGATTCAGAAAATCACCGATTCGGTCCATGTACCGATTCGTTAGTGACACCGATTCGGAAAATCACCGATTCGGTCCATGTACCGATTCGTTAGTGACACCGATTCGGAAAATCACCGATTCGGTCCATGTACCGATTCGGTAGAAAGACCGATTCGGACATGAGCCGAATCGGAAAACATGCCGATTCGTAGGAATCGCCGATCGGTAAATTCCCCGATTCCGACAGTTGGGGAGATGTAGGGAGGCACCGAAACACCGAAATCGGCTCAAAATCGGTAGAATTCACTCGGTATTTACCATGGATTGCAATCAGGTGGTAACCAACTCCAACCCATATAAACAGTCCCAAAATGCATTGCAACTTGCAGGATGGCAGCTTTCTATGTCATTGCGAGGCGGCTACGGCTACAGCAGGAAGGACAGAGGGAATGGCTAAGAAATGAACAGGTCTACAGACAGAGGATAACCCTGTTCATGCTCACAGAGGCAGAGATACTACAGAGATACAGGCTGGACTCTGACACCATACTTGAGCTCATCAGGGATCTCAAGCCATTCTTGGACCACCACACCCCAAGGGCACACGCCATCCCTGCGCACATCCAGGTGCTATGCAGCCTACACCTGCTAGCGTCTGGCAGCTATCAAAGTGGTGTAGCAGCAGCAGGAGGGGTGAGCCAGAGCAGCCTGTCAAGGTTCTTCCACACATTCCTTGACGCCATGATACACAGGATGGACCAATACATCTCTTTCCCTGCAACCCACGCAGAACTGCTACAAACCAAAGCTGACTTCTACCAGATGGCACAATTTCCCCAAATCATCGGTTGCATAGATGGCACGCACATTCCGATTTGCCCACCAGCGGACACCGAATACATATACCGCAATCGCAAGTCTACACACACCATCAACGTGCAGGTGATCTGCAATGCAAAGTGCACCATCACAGACCTGGTAGCAAAATTTCCAGGGAGTACCCATGACTCCTATATTTTCCAACAGAGCGGCATATATGCACGGCTGATGGCTGGCGAATTTGGAGAAGGATACCTCCTAGGTGAGACACATCATCAGACCCCCATAACACATAGTAGGTAGGTGGAATACATGTATGCATGTGTCTAATGTGACCCCTTTCTCTTCCAGGCGACAGTGCATATGCCCTCCGCTCATTCATACTCACCCCCTACCTCAACCCCTCCACACCCAGCCAAAGGAGGTATAACCGGGCCCACATACGCACAAGGAATGTTGTCGAACGGACCTTTGGCATCTGGAAAAGTAGATTCAGATGCCTGCACAAGAGTGGAGGTGCAAGGCAGTATACCCCCATCACCTGCTGCAAGATCATAGCTGTATGTGCTATGTTACACAACCTTGCGGTGAAGAAGGGCACTGAGGTGGAGTTGTCTGACTACGAGGACCATGACGACGACGAAGCTGTGCCACTGACACAGCCAGCTGGGGTGTGTACGCCAAGTGATGGCAGATACAGACGTGAGGAGATCACTGAGAACTATTTCTGACTGAGTACAGATGCAAAGACAGCTAAATGTTGCTTGGAAAAAACAAATTTTAATAGTGTTGCAGCACAGTTACAGCACTGATGTGCAACAAAAAATGGAGTATGGTAAATGAAATAAAGTCCAAGGTACTGGTTGCCTCACCCGCCCTTGCCAGGCTATTTCTTTGCCCGCTTGCCAGACCCACTGGGGTGTCCCTCAGCCCCCTCTGAATGCCCAGCAGCATCAGCGGAGCGCCTGGTGCTCCTCCGTGGCTCAGACGCAGCGCTGGCCGGGCTGCTGCGGCTGCTGCTGTCCCCAGCATCACCCAGGTCCAGGGCCGGATTGGAGGCGGTGTTTGAAATTATCATGGCCTCCATGGCAGTGGTGATCCGGGCCATCCCTCTAGTAAGCTCAGCCGTATGCTGACTAAGGACAGATTCCTGGTTGGCGCTGCGATGGCACAGTTGTGCCGTCGCCGCTGCAAGGCGGCCCATGGCGCGGTTCAAAACCCGGGCATCCCGCCTGCGCACCAGCTCATGCTCCTCCTGTCTGCTTGATGAGTGGGTGATGGCAGTGGTTAGCCTGCCTAACCCTGCTGCCACCTCCTTGTTGGATTCCACGACGGCCTGGAATCCCTTGACCAACTCTCCCATCTGCATGTTGTGCTGCAGGAGCTGGCGTTGGCAGGCCATGGTGGATCTTGCTTGTTGCCTCTGAATTTTAACCATCTGTCCCTCCAGGCCCAGGAATACACTGCCCTCCCGTGCTGGTGCAGCAGTGGTGGTGATGGTACGGCGCCGGGCACTGCTGCTTCCGGCCTGCTGAGTGGGCTGGGGTGCCACTGGTGGGGGTGTGAAGCTGGCCGGTCCCTGAGCCCCTGCTCCCAGGACAGGTTGAACAGGTGGCAAGGCCACGGTTGTGGCAGGAGCTGGTGTAGGCGGGATGGTGTCCCTTGTAGGGGAGTTCTCTGGGGAGAACTGCAAGGGGGGTGTGCTGGCCATTACTGGGGAGTGCAGTGCATCGTAGTCAATGACCAGGACTCCCTCCATACCTAGCCCTGTGGTGTCTCCTTCCTCCTCCTCCTCCTGGCCAGCCTGGCTGGTGCTCGGCCCTGCGACTGCAGTGTTGGACGGTGCTGCTCCCTCTGCTGTCACTGTTGTTCCGCCTGATGGGGCCCCTAGGTACAAAGAAGCATTTGTAAACTGAGTGCCGATGTATTACAGTCAGTACAATTGTATCATTCCACATGTCCTTGCATCTCCTTACACTGTGTCACACTGTTTCCTGTCTTGTGATTCTGCACTGCCATATTTAGCTAACTTCTGCTGACTACATGTACCATGATGCTTGTCTCTTGTATGTTGGTGACAGTACTGTGCTGGGGTTTGCCTATGCATTGTGTCTAATGGGGAGGTGTCTGGTAGGGTGTGTCATGATGCGCATGCTTCTTACCTGTAGCTGTAGCTCTCGCAGAGCTGTCCAGGGTCCCGATTCCACTGACACTCTCCCTCTCAATGGTGCTGGAGACCAGCTCCTCCAGCTCGGTGAGGGGTGGCGCCGGGTTGTTGCCTCCTCCAGTGAGTCCGGCCTGCCTCTGTATGTCAGCCAGCTTCCTCTTCGTGAGGCTGCGGATGTCATAGAATCTCTTTTTCAGTTCTTCTATGGACCTGGGGGTGACACCCGCAGCATTCACCTTCTGGGCGATGTCGGCCCAGATCCTCCTCTTTGTGCTGTCTGGCACGTTGAGGGACAGCTTGCCAAACAGCTGGCGGTGCACCCTCACCACCTCCTCGACCAGCACCTGAAGTTCGGTGGTGGTGAACTTCGGCTTCCTCTTCTGGGAGGACTTCTGGCTTCCTGACTGCTCTGCCATGTTCTCCAGTTCAGTTGGCAACCTCCTACTCCCACTGCTGCTAACTGTGAGTGTTGAGCTCAGGCTGGCTCTCCAGAAACTTCTTAATTAGCTGCACCTGCCAGGGTTGCCACTCCCTGTTTGGGTGGGGGAGGGGGAGCCACCTCATTGGCTGAATCGGCTTTTGCCGAATCGGATTTTACCGATTCGGTAATAGCCGAATCGGTAAAATCCGAATCGGTATTATCCGATTCGGTAAAAGCAGATTCGGTAAAAGCCGATTCGGTTCCTTCAATGCATTCCTATGGGCTTTTTCGCCATGGGTGTGTTTTCATGGCTTCGAATCTATGATTGCCGAATCGGATTTTACCGATTCGGCTTTTACCGAATCGGTATTCGCCGATTCGGGACTATCCGATTCGGTGGTAACCGATTCGGTAATTTCCGATTCGGACCGTGCCGAATCGGAACGTACCGATTCTCATTACCGATGTCGACCGATTCGGTATTCATTCGCTTTTTTTCCCCTACATCTCGTTTTCCGATTTCAGAATACCGATTCGGCCCGCCTCGGTATTTTGAAATCGGAAAATCGCGTTTACCTACATCGGGCCCTAGATGTGTCTCTTGGAAGCATATCCATGTGCATATTATGCCTATCTAAATAAGCACAAATAAGTTGCCATTTGCGTGGATCTCCAAGGCCTCTCACATTCCATGTCAAAAGATTATATCCTGGGCATGGTGAGTTATCTGACATGAGGTATTGATTGTACATGTTGTGCTAGTAGAGCTCGTTCTGAAGACAAATATGGCCTTCAGTAGATAGGTAGGACATCCAACATGCTTAAATTACATCATGGAAACAATTCCATTCAACCCAATTCCTCCCTCCTCAGATAACGCCAGCCAAAATGCCACCGGAGACAAGCCCCTTCCTCTCCCCATTGCCCCATCTCCCCCTAATGGGGTTCCAGAGCAATATGGAGAAAGGAGAAAGTAAGATGAAAGCGAGCAGAAGAAAGAATAGCAAGAGAGGTGAAAGTAGCGAAATAGCATGCCAGTGCATCACAGTAAGGCTAGAGATTAGGAAGGAGTGAAGGTAGGGAGCAGTGAGTGCATAAAAATAGTAGTAGAAAGTAAGGGAAAACAGATCAATATTCTGTAGTAGGGGTATGCTTCCGGGAGTATCACCACAGAACAGGGCTGGTCCTCCTCGAGTAAACGAGGGCATCCAGGATAGTCATTTGAGGCTCCACTCGGCCTGCAGTGATTGCAGCATGTTCGTTTCTGCCGCAATAGTGGCCTTAGGGAATTCTTTATGCAGGGGAGCAATTCGAAGTTCAGGAAACAATTTGGCCAAGTGTTACCATCAAGTCAGTTTGGTGTTTAAAAAATACATTTGGGCCACTTATTCAGGGGGAATGTATCAGCCAGCGAGTTGTCCTCCTTTCCTTATGCCCCCGATCCAGGGTGTAAGACATTCCGAGGATGGGAGAGGCCGCTCAGCCTGGCTCAGAGAGAGGAGACGGGGATCTGGCATCCGAAGATCCCTGTGTAGTCTGGGGTGACCTAAGTGGAAGCAGCCGTAGGAAATCTGCAACATGCTGTGGGTTGGTAAAGAAATGTTGCTTTCCTTGATGGGTAATTTAGAGGTGGGCCAGGCACAGCATTGCTTAAGTGATGTTGGCTTGTTAGTATTTTTGTGTGACTTGAAGCAATTTCTTCCTGGCTTCTTGAACTGACAGAGTAAAATCGGGGTATATAGGTATACTGTTGCCTTCAAATTCAAGTGTGCTCTATTCCCTGGCCAGGCGGAGTGTAGCATAACAATCTCTGTAGTTTAACAATCTGCCCACAATAGGTCTTGGTGTGGCGCCCAGGGAGGGCCTGGTCATTAGCGAGCGATGGGCCCTCTCCACTATGAGCAGCGCAGAGGAGGCATTGGTTCCAAAGATAGTTGTAAGCAACCGTTCCACATACTCCTCCAATTTCCCCTTGTTGGTGGTCTATGGAACTCTGAGAATTCTAATGTTTAATTTTGTGTGAGCATGCCTCAAGGTCTTCGTTCTTCACCGCTATGACTTTCAATATGAGCTCCATGTTGAGAGGCTGGTCCTCCCTCTGCAAAGCAGCATCTTCCAGTTCAGAAATTCTATGCTCTGTCTCTCCAAGCCGCCCATCATGCTTTTCTAGTTTTTGAGCTATAAAGTCCATTCGTGTTCACATGGAGTCCATTTTGGGTTCTTAGATGTGAGACTTTGCTTCTTCCTAAGGAAGAGTACTTTCATGTCACCTTCACTTGAAGGTTGCTTCATCCGCATCCCCTCTGCCATGTAATGGTCAGTGTTGGTAAAGTAATTCCGGGCTGACTTTTGTGGTTCAAATTGTAACTTCAATTGCTTCTCCTCCGCTCTGCCCAGATCATCGAGGTATGTGTAGGGCAGTCTGCTGTGTGCAAGGGTAGGGTCAAATTGAACTGAGTAGGCCCCTTTTTTAGAAAGCGCACAGTGTGAATCGTAGCTGTGGTTTCCGGGTTACAGTTTTTTGGTTCCGCCTAACCTTACTTCAGTCCTTGGGAAGGCATGAGCAAATCCTCACCTTCGGCACAGTCTCTACGCATGTAGGTGGGCCCAATCCAGCCTTGATGGGTAGAACAGTCAAAAGTCTGCCCCCCCACGGGGGGTGTTATCTTCTTGTAGGTCGCAGAGAGTAGCAGGCAAACCCCTGACTGGGTATTAGGATTATATATTGCTCTTGTTGTCAGTCCAGAATTATCGAGCTATGAGGCCATTTGGCGCAGAATTGTGATGATTAATAGCCCTAGACAGCAGGAGCCTCACACAAGTGTGGCCATCTTGCTAGCCCACCCTCTAGTGTCCCCCTTTGTCAGTCTTTGTTGAAGCAAATTCATATAGTTTTATATTTAGAATGAAAATTTCCGAACAAACATTTTAAATCTGTCCAAAAACAGTGGCCAAGGGAATGCCTGACTAGCTTATTGGACACGTGTTATTCAAGACACCTCCTCCTCCACTAGCCAATGTCAAATATCTATTACAATCAAAGAAAGAGAATGTGAGAACGAGTATGCAGAAAAAGAAATCTGGTGTTTTTTTTCTCTGATTAAAAAGGACCTTGGTAAATTTGAAAGAGTCGCCTTGAGTGAGATCATGCTAAATCCATTAGTGCTGGCTCGGAGATGCAGAAGGAGTCTTGTGGTTCGCCACTGTACACTGCTGTGATCTAAAGGGAGTGGAGAAGTGGTGATTTAGGAATGCAGGTGTGGATCTGCACCACCAACAGATGGTAAGAGATAAAAACCATCCTCGAACAGAAAAGTTATGCTGGCAGTGACTTATTGTACTATTGCGAGACTGTGTGTCTGAACTGTCACATTGTTGCTCTTATAGAGCGGTGTTGCTGGACTCCTGTTCATATATTGTGTGACATTGGGATAGCTGCACAGGGCGACTACTTAAAGGGGGCATGGACAAGCTCCATCTCAACATATTATTTCTCCCCCCTACTCCTCCTAGTATTGTTTCAATTTACTTATTCTTCAGAGATAGTTTGGTTATTTTGATCATATTATGTAACTGTTGTGCACTCACTCACACAGTGGTAGGAGTTGTGGCCATTAGGACACATAGGAGCGAAACAGTGACTGGGTTACGTACACGAAAATCTTAACTTAACCGTCTAACTCCTGTCGTGTCGTTCCTGATCGTAGTGGACACACCAAGCGCCAGACACAGGCTAGTGGTTGCAATCTTTCTTTATTGATTGTTACAGGAGCGGTCATCTGCACGTCTGTCCTCTGGTCAGTCCTGGTTCTGTGTGTCGTCTTTCCTGTCCCCTAACCGGATGTGGTGTCCGGTGACCTGGTCACCTCCCTCATGACCCACAGGGTCCTAACGTCCTTGTGTCTTGTTATCCTGTCTGTCGTCTGTTTGTCAGGTCACGACATCTCCCCCTTTGTTACAAACAATAGTTCGTGGTACAGTTCTAATGATCAATTCTGCGCCACCACCCTTTACATCATTTACTCCTTGTTGCAGTGTGAGAGAGAGAGAGAGAAGATAGAGAGAGAGAGAGAGAGAGAGAGAGAGAGAGAGAGAGAGAGAGAGAGATGTCATCCTTGACTCATCTCTCTACTTTCTGACTCCTATGTTTTTTCGCTTAGTCTTTTTGTCTCCTTGCATTCCTTTTCGGTCGCTGTTTTCTGCCATCGTCTTTTCCTTTTGTGTGGTTGTTGTCCTCCTGCTGCTCTCCGCGGGCCAGCTTCTATTTCTTTTACTTCTGACTCCTTGTCGTGCGCCCAATGTCCTGGGCCAGCAGGCGCTACCTCTATTGGTTCCTCTCTTTCTACGGCCGCCCTTTGATTTTCCTGCTCTCTCAGTTATTCTTTTTCGTGCTCTTCCTCTTTCTCTGGTCCCTGTTTCTTCTCTTTGCTTGTTTTCAGCAGGTTGTTCAGTTTCCTTTTTGTTGTATGTCATAGTTATGAGACCTATTGTTTGGGCAGCGTTGTTGCTTAGCAGGCATGGTCCTGGTACGTCGCCTTTCAGCACATGTATGTCTTCTTTGTTCTTTTTGTCTTTATATGTCAGTTCCCTTGTGAATTTTCTCAAGTTTGTTACCTCTTTCCTTGACGCCCAGGTGAAGATCTTCACTTTGGACGCTCTCAGTGTCGGCTTTGACTCCATTTTCTCGTATTCTGATGCACACATGACATTGCATGTTGCACCACTGTCCAGTATAAATTCTGCTTCATGTTCTCCGACTCCTATCTTTGCCAGGTCCATCTTTTCCTGGATGCTACTGCCTGTGCGAGTTATTGTCTCTCTTTTTCTGTTTTCCCCTCTCAGTTTTATGTGGACCTCCGACATGTGGTATAGTCTTTCCACTTTCTCTTCTTCCTCATCTTCGCTTGATCCTCGCGATGAGCTTCTTCTTTCTCTGTCAACATATCTTACGTGTCTTGTTGTCGACTCTTGTTGTCTTCCTGTTGTTCTCCTGTCATCTCTGAGTTGTGCACTTTGGCACATACTGGCATAATGATTCCTCCCATTACATCTCCTGCAGATCTGGCCAAATGCGGGGCACGGACCTCTGTGTGGAAATTCCATTCCACATTTGTAGCATGTTCCTTCGTGTTGTCTCCTCTCTGTTTGTTCTCCCTGGTCATTCCTCCACCGGCCTGTGCGATATTTGTTCGTCACGTAGTGTGCAGTTTCTATTTCGACGTTCCTCCCTCTTTCAATTTCTTGGGCATGTGCTGTTGCTCTCGCCTCTCCTCTTGCCAGAGACAGGATGTTCTCCAATGAAATCGGTTCTTTGAGGATTCTTGCCCTGAATCCTGTGTCGCGACAGCCTTCAATGATCCGTAGTCTTATTGCTTGTTCGTTGTCAAATTTGTCAAACTCACAATGTGTCACTAATTTCCTCAGCCTTGTCGCAAAGTCATCCAGCGTCTCATCCACTTTTTGGCATGCAATAGTGAATGTGTATCGTTCAAAATCAATATTCCGTTGTGGGTCGAATTTGGCCGTTAGGCATTTTTTTGGTGTCTCACATGTCTTTATTTCTTCGGCTGGTAGGGTCACTAGAAGTTCTTCGATGTCATCCCTTCTTGATCCTTTGGGCAATCTTCTGGGCCACTCTCCTTCTTCTGGGCACGAGGCGATCCAGGGTGGGCTCCTGGTCTAAAATCGCCGTTTTTCTTGCCGATGAGCACGCAGATGGGTGCGTCGCTTCGTCGCCAGTTGTCGTGTCGTTCCTGATCATAGTGGACACACCAAGCGCCAGACACAGGTTAGTGGTTGCAATCTTTCTTTATTGATTGTTACAGGAGCGGTCATCTGCACGTCTGTCCTCTGGTCTGTCCTGGTTCTGTGTGTCGTCTTTCCTGTCCCCTAACCGGATGTGGTGTCCGGTGACCTGGTCACCTCCCTCATGACCCACAGGGTCCTAACGTCCTTGTGTCTTGTTGTCCTGTGTGTCGTCTGTTTGTCAGGTCACGACAACTCCTTAGGTTTTTAATAAAGTAACGTCTGTTGAGGTTACCCATGCACGCCACCATTTGACTGGCATAATGGTGTTGTGGGGGTTTTGTTGTGATGTATGGGCAGGCACTGGTTGTGATTTGGAATGTATACCCACATTGGGAGGGACAATGTTGTTTGCTAAGTTAGGCACAGTTCTTTATGCAGCAGCAATAATTTTTACTGCAGTGCGGGATTTGGGGAGGGTGGGCAGTTTGGGGGAATGGTGGCTAGAAGGGAATGATGGAGGTCAGTGGAGTTGATACGGAATGGCTGAAGTAGTTCGGACGTTGTCCTGGGTCACCTCCCATGTAAAGAGATACAGGACACATACCTACCTTAGGCAGATGGGAATACGCATCACTTTTCTCCAGGAGACACATTTCATGGAGGCAGAGGCTCAAAAACTTGGTAAAACAATGGTGAGGACAGTTATAATCCTCAACTTATTCTTCGTACGGTAGGGAGGGTGTTAATATGGGTGGCCCCAAGGGTTGTCGTTTAATTGAGGGGGCAGACAGCTGACATGGAGGGACGTTATATACTGTTTAACGGAATACTGGATGGCAGTGAAGTATGCCTGAAGAATATTTATGCTCCCAACATAGATGATGGAGGCTTTTTTGGTAAGTTAGAAGCTGAACTGCTCCCATACCTGGGAACACCAATTGTTTGGACGGGGGACTTTGACTGGGTTTTAGATGGGCACTTAGATAGGCATCCACCGAGGTTAGGCATGAAACTCCGCATAGTGGCTGGATTGCGGGATTGCGGGAGGTTATGCTTTGGCATCAGTTTTTGGTTGTGTGGAAGTAGCTTCACCCCACGGCACAGGAGTATTCCTGTTACTCCCCAACCCATGGTACTCCAAACAGATTAGACAGATTTTTCTTGTGGGGGGGGAGGTCTTTACGTTGTGAAAGCATCTTGTCAGGTGTGGTTTCTTTCTGACCAGGCTCCTCTGCTCCTGGAATGTGGGCTGAGGGGTCATCGATCTGGTATCCCTTTGTGGAGGTTTAGACCTGAGTTGCTAGGAAGCCCTGAATATGTTATTGACATGCACAACATACTCAATGGCTTTTCCAAAACGAACTGCTGCTCTGTGTGCTCCTGCGGGGTGTAATGGGAGACACTAAAGGTAGTTATCAGAGGAGTGAGTCTTGGCAAGACATATAGTATTCAGAGAAAACTGCAGTGGGAACTGGGAGAAACAGAGGCACAGCTTGCTGGGTCACATCAACAAATGCAGGGATGGGATAGGGATGACACAGCACTGTCAGCAGCACACAAAGCAGTGGCAAAGGTCTCAGATAGGCTAGACTACCCTGTAAAAAAGATTATCGGCAACAGCTCCATAGAGAGGGAGATCAGACGGGTAGCATGCTGGCATGGTTGCTTAAGAGGGAGCACCCTCCTCCAACTACTTTTGCTCTGCGAGCTCCTGATGGTGTGCTAGGCAACAGTAGTTTGCCCACCTTGACGGGATATATACTGTTTCAGCATGCTTAGAGGATACAGGAGTCAATGGATTCCTGTATCGGGTGACTTTCACTCAATTGATGCCGGCTCAGATGGAAGGAGTGGGTGAAGCCATAACATTGGAGAAGTTAAGGGAAGTGCTCCGAGCCATGGCTAGAGGGAAATGCCTCGGGCGTGACAGACTGCCGGTTGAGTATTTTTAGGTGCAGACTGCCACCTTGCTCACAGCACTTTTGGAAACCCTCCAGGAGGCACACAAACTGGAAAAACTCCTCTCACATATGAGGGAGGTGGTTGTACTTATACTTCCAAAGAAGGACGAGGACACTGTGAATCCGGGGTCGTACAGGCCACCCTCCATGCTGAAAGTGGATGTAAGATTGCTCGCAAAGATTTTAGCTGTCCAGCGTGAGCGGGTTATAATGCATTTGGTGCGTGAAGATCCATGTGGGGTTCCCACTTAAACCTAGGGAGCTGTCCCACAATATGATGGCTGAGACTCAAGCGTCCGCATTTGGAGCAGCTTTGGTGCCATTGGGCATAAAGAAAGCATTTGATACCCTTTCCTGGAAGTATCTATAGAAAATCGTGGGTTGTATGGGATTGGGGACCGGATATCTGTTTTGGGTCTGGCTACTTTATAAACTATCCACAGCAAGAGTGCGATTGGGGGCTGAGATGTCCGAGGCTTTCAGTATAGGAAGGGGTATCCGATAGGGTTGCCCGTTGTCCCCTCTCTTGTTCAAGCTGGTGATGGACCCACTTGCAATATATCTTGGAGACCAATTGCTAGATTGGAGCATAACAGTTGGTGACAATACTCATGTTGTGTCAATGTATGCAGATAACACGTTGGTATATGTGACGGACCATGGATGCTCAGTGTCACTCCTCATGCATTGCTGGGGCATTTAGGCGAAGCATCAGGACTCCATGTCAATCGGCACAAGATGCTGCTGAATCCCCTGGCCGCCCCGATGGATAGTGATGAGGAATGTCTCCAAGCAGTGGGAATGCCATGGAAGACACATAGCTTCTGGTATCATGGACTCAAGATCACCCATGACATTCACCTCCAATATGCACTGAATATGGGAAGAATACTGGTTGGTCTTGAGGGCTCAATCCGATTCTGGACCACACTGCCCCAGTCAGTAATGGGTAGAGTGGATCTGAGTAAAATGGTACCCCTGTCCTGTTGCCTCTATGCGATGCAAAACTCTTTTAGTACCACATCTCTGGTGATGTTTCGTCGGATAGATAAGCTATTAGTAGATTTGATGGAGGAGGGCAAGAGGTGCTGGGTGTGACTTGTGATGTTGTTACGTTCCATGTTAGAACATGGAACATGGAACATGGAGCGTTTTAGCCTGTCAATCCCATCCTCGTCGGACGGTCACATGGGTATTTGTAAAACCAAAGAGCGCATCAGGCAAGATTTTTGGTGGCCTGGTTTTGACTTGATGGTGGAGCGTAAGGTTCGTGAGTGTGTTCCTTGTGTGTGTTCCTTGTTCCATTAGCGACAAAATACTACAGCCAAGACAAATTCCCATGGTATGTAGGAAATTACCCAAATGTCCTTGGGATGAAATAGCCATAGATATTGTTGGTCCACTACATGGTGAGCATATTTGATTGTTCTAATCGATTTGTACTCACATTGGATTGAAGTAAGTTGTGTACGTGACATTACTACTCAAGCTGTGATTAGATTTCTTGATAACATTTTTAAAAAAGAAAGTTTTCCGTGTTCCATATTGTCAGACAATGGTCCACAATTTTGTTCAAGTGTAATGGAGGAGTTTTTGAGCAATTGTGGCATTGTTCATAAGAAAACATCGCTGTATCACCCAGAAACCTATGGGGTAGTTGAGAGATTGAATACAACTCTAAAAGAAAGAATTAAATTAGCACGAGTTAACAGTTTGAATTGGAGAGAGGAGTTGGAAAGAAGAATTTCAGCCTACAGGTTCACTCCTCATTCATTAACTGGGAAAACTCCTTTTGAACTGTTCAAAAGTAGATCTGCAAATACTATCATATGCCCAGGTTGGATGTCTCTGGATAAAGGATTGAAGGATAATGACATTGGTCAATGCAGAGAAAAAGAATTGAATTTACAAAAAAAAAGAAAATTATATGTTGATGCTCGAAAAACGGCTGTGGATGTGTCTTTCAAAGAAGGAGACAGAGTCAGAATTAATATTTAAAGAAAAAGGGGTAACCCTGTGTCCCTCAGAACCTGGGTAATTAATGGTTAATAAAATAAATGGTTCTGTCGGGTGATAACCAAGAGTGATTTGTAGAGTACTGTTACTGTATTCGAGGTCCCCCCTCTTAAGACAACACAATTCAGAACCTCACAATTAATGACTCGAGGTCTTATTCATTGCATTTTCATATTTTATATGAATTGGAGTCATTCAAGTATTTCATGCAGTACAGATCAAAGACTGTCAACGTGAATTTTTGTGCAAAAGAAAGTGACAGTGGTGAATAGTGCTCAAGTGGTAGAAACTTCTTACATATGTACAGTGAAAGATACACATCTATACAATCAATATATACATATATACACAGTTATTCATTTCAAGGCCATTCCTCATGGCTGTCTAGAGATTTTTCAATGTTTCTTTTAAGTATTTGAAATCCTAGAAGACAATGGCCTGTTGTGGGATGTCGACGTTTCGACCCTTCTGCGCCTGTGTCTAAGGTCGCGGCGGGTCTTTTTCAAGACAAAGGGGTGTTGCACGACAGTCCACTCGAGTAGCAGGTCGTATTGCACAAAAATTCAAAATTGTGAGGTTCTGAATTGTGTTGTCTTAAGAGGGGGGACCTCGAATACAGTAACAGTACTCTACAAATCACTCTTGGTTATCACCCGACAGAACCATTTATTTTATTAACCAGAGTCAGAATTAAAGCACCTGTTGGATGTCTCAAATGGTCTAAATTCACCGATGAAAAGACTGTGGTTAAGATTTTCAAGAATGCTGTGAAGTCAAATGATGGACGAATCTGGAATTGTAATTGAGTTATTCATGTAAAACCGAAACTGATTAGTGAAAGAAAAGGTTTTGGTTATAGTGAGTTATTGAACCAAAAACAAGGTCAGAATTACATTCGTAAGAGTATAAGAAATTGCAAAAGTCCAGTGTATCTGAAAGATTTCATAAGAAAATAGTTACATATGACAATTATTATTTACATTTATCGTCCTTGTTTTTGATTGTTCTAGTATTTGGGTGAGGGATGTGTTAGAATTGCATTTTTATAAGTTATAGTTCAATATACATAATTTCTGTTACTCATAATTGTTTTAATTTTTTTATTTTAATCTTGCTATAATTGTAAAGAGGAAGAAGTGTGATGTTGTTACGTTCCATGTTAGAACATGGAACATGGAGTTTTTTAGACTGTCAATTCCGTGAGGCGGCAGTTGGCTGTGGTCCTCCTTGGATGGGGTCTTAATAATAAAGACTCATCTTTTATCCTCAATTCAAGTGTCCTTTTATCTATTTTACACAACTCAAAATATTGAAGCTAGATCTCGACGAGGGTGGGTTGGGGCTCTCAATTGTATTACCTGGCAGGTCTTTGACAGTAAGCAGCGATGTGGTGTGATGCAGAATCCAACTGGAAAAAGAGATTGATGTCAGGGTCCATTGGCACTGTTCGGCTTCCCATTTGTTGATGTGTGGCAGGGTACTGCCACCGGGCACTCCTTTTTGTGTTTCTATGGTAACACAGGCATGGGACTTGACTGTTAGGAAAGTTAAATAAGAGAGCACCATACACCCAGATTCTTCCGCTTTGATGGTTGCGCCCCTTCCTACATGTTCGTGAATCTATGAATGTCGAGGGCTGGATAGCGGGTAGACTGTCATACAGTGGAGACCCGAATTTGAATGGCATTTGTATGACCATAGGGGAAATGGGAATGCATTATGGAGATGATGATCAACCATATTTGCAATATGCAAGCATTTCAGGCACTTTCCGAGAAATGTGGCCCACGTTCCCGGAGGAACCGGAGCAGTCCCAGGTCCTCAGGGTAATTTTGGACCCAGTTTGCTTTAAAGGCATTATACCCTGACTAAAAACGTAGCCCTGAAATTTGACAGGATGGTGAATGACAGTGGGCAGCCTGGGACAGGAAATTAGAAACACCATTATCGGACAAGGAATGGCAAAGAGTGCGAGCGCAAGTGCACAAGGTAGATAACAATGCCCACTTCAGACTGGTGCACCTTTATTTCCTTTACCCCGCTAACCTGACCCCAGCTTGTCTACATAAGGCATTCACGATGAGGCTGGCGGGGTGTATTAGATGCTGGATCACACCTCCAGTTTTCTGCCACGTAGCATGGAATTGCACACAACTTATTGCATGCTGAAGTAAAGTGCACAAGAAAATGCATAGGGTGACAAGGGTGGCCGTGGAAATTTCAATTTGTCATTGTTTGCTGGGACTACATCTCCTCCCCAAGTAGGGGAGAAAAATGCAATATCAATTTGCCCAACTGTGCCTGCTGCCGGCACGATGCTGAATAGCTATACACCGGCCAGTCCCGTCCCCCCGCACTCACTAAATGGAGGGTGGATCTGTTAGAATGGGCGGTGGCAGAGGAATGTAGCCTTCAGAGAGTGTGTACAGATGAACATGCGGAAAGAGATCTTGAGGTGTGGTCGAGTATGTTGGATATACTTGGGGAATGCAATGGAAAACAGAGAGAAGGGTAGTACCAAAATGACAGTGATCGTGAGCGAGACGCAGCTTTGGATGGGGAACAAGAACAGGAGGACATATTAGAGGCATACGATTCACCCAACAGTGACCAATAGTCGGTCGGAACGAATCTGACGGGTTGGCCTGTGAGTAGATGTTAAATCGGACTCATGACTGTGGCTGAGTACACCCATTTAATGCACACATGAACCCTGTATATTTGTGACATATAGGAATGAGAGGTATATCTCCTCATCTTTTCCGAAGGGCACCTTGAGTACTTCTGGCCTGAGCTGCACACCTGCCGCACATTGCTAAATGAGAATGTCTGTACCTAAATGTCTTTCTGTTGCACAGGTGTCTGTATTTCTTTTGACAGAAAACTGAATAAACAAATCTGCACAAAAAAAAATAATTCTTGGCGCATATTCCTTTCCTGCATTTGAAAGTTGGCTGCATTTAGTAATGAGCAAGGCTGGCTGAATGTTCAAGCGCTGTATTCAACACCCACGAGGTGCAAAATAAGAACTATGTTCGGGACTCATGCCAACACAACCACAAAATATTGTGACAGTTTCACATAGGAGTTCCTAATAATATATGATGTTGTCTACAAATCTGAGTGGGTACAGGACAACTCCTGATATAATGTATTCTTTGATGACACAGACGGCGGGTGAGCCGTTCAGTTCTCATAGTATGGAATAGATGCCACAAAGGGTGTTTTGTGATGGGATATTGATATAAATAAATGGACCACGTGGGCTGAGGGAAAACAGATAAACCAACAAGACACGTGTACACATTCCATACTTCTCACTACTTGGTCTGTGGATCATGGCTGGTAATCATACTGTGGGCATATATTTGAAGGGCCTTCATGTAACACAGTTTGAACAGGTGTTTGATAAGGAATCTGGCAATGCTGGAACAGTTCAATGAGAAAGCACGTTCATCACATCTGGATATTTTGTATTATTTGTTTTATGATGGGTTGAAGCTAGGACTACATGAAGGATTCTATGGTCAAACAAAGGCTTTGTACACAATGGCTTAATTCATTTCCTAATAGAGGATGGACGTGCTTGAACAATACTTTCATCACCCAGATAGGTACCCATAGCACATTACTGAAGGCTCAGCATGGTTAGTATGCAACCCTAAACAGGACCATATCTAGAATCATATATGATGGTCAATGGGAGGAACTATGTAAACCAAACAAAAACACAAGTTACTTCTCTTTACATAAATGTAAATGTACTCATCAATCTGACCTCACAGCGAAGAAGCAGCGTGTCACAGTCCTGAACAAATGGATAAATGCCTACAATATGAAGAACAAACAGCTATATGGGCTTAGATCAAAAGTTACAGGTTTTCAGATGCTTTGGGAAACAATGAGATAGCAAGCATAGACATTCTTGTATGACGCGCCTTCATGACTTAATTGAAGAAAGACATCATTGAATTTGGGGTAGATTTACTGTCTCTTTTATGGCTGCTTGTGAGAAGTTGGCCTGATATGTAGTGTTTCCAATTCTGGAACCACTGGGTATCAGTCCAAACAAACCCCAAAGATGTCAGGTTGTAAGTCAACCTTGTAGACAAGCTATCCTAGTGGTAGCATGGACTAAGCAGCCTTAAAGGCTTAACTTAAGAGGTCGTGTTAAGCGAGCTTGTTTTACCACATACAATCCTGTAATCAAATGAAAGGACACCACACAAGTATATATTATAAAAATATATGTATTTATTTCTAAATTACTCCCCAGTACTCTTTATGAGGAAAGGGGCACAAGCGTTAAATCAAAAGCACTGTTACACATATAAAGTTGCACGTTTATGGATGAGGGCGGGTGGCCACTCAGACCATATATCAAAAAAGTGGTATAAGTAACACTTTACGAACAATGGTTAGGCCTAGGGCCTAGAGATTCGCTGGGAGCAGTCAGGACAAGCAATGAAGAAGTCGGGAGTAGCCCACAGGAGACGGGTGCAGCACGGAAAGTGCGGCGCGCACCAATGCACTGTCAATGGTGCGTAAAAGTCAATTAAAGTGAATAAAAAGATACTTCCGCTGAACCTAGGAACACAAAACTTTAGACACAGACCCTAGAGGTGTGTACCAGTGTAAAGACACCGGCGTTGCAAAGTTACCTCACCCACAGGCCGTGGGTGCACAGGGTCGAAGTGGCGTCGGGTTCTGTCACGCAGGTTCTGGGTGCTTGGAGCTGTTGCAGCTGCAGGCGCTGTGAAGCAGAAGTGTCCGGTGCGATCCAAGGGTGGATCGAAGTAGAAAAGTACCTGAAAGCAGAGGGGACAGAGTCTGGGTCACTCAGCAGTGACCAGGGTGGAACCAGGACGGAACCAGGCAATGTCGGGCGCAATCAGGCGGTTGTCGATAGGCTTCTCTCCGCTGTCACGTGGGCTCTGGGGCATCTGCGACGTCCAGGAGCAGGTCACGATCTGTCCCACGTAGGCTCTCGCCGTCAGCACCGTCGGCTTGAAGATTGTAGCAAACAGCACTTGGCAAAAGCAATCCACGCGGAACCGGGAGATTGCTTATCACTCGAACCAGGAGGGTCAGAGTGGGTGCTCCTTTTCACAGGAGCTGGTGCAGATCTGGAGCAACCAGAAAAGCAAGTCGGATTTCAAAGGTCGTCGGCACAGGGGCCACAAGCCAGCTGGCAAGTGACCGGGCCAACGCGTCGAGCGCACACAAGCAGAAGGGCCCCACGCAGCACTCAGCGAGTGTGGAGGGGTGAGCTTTGGTGCAAGTGGAGCTCGGGGCTGGGGCTTCTCAAACCCCGGTGTACAGCTTCGAGGGTCACTCGTGGGCCGCACGGTCAGCGTCTCGTGGCCTTTTCAAGATGGCGTGCCCCACGCTTCCGGTCGCCTCCACGGGTCCCAGCTCTGCAGGGACTGTGGATCGGGCAGGTAGAAGGCAGGCAAGCTTGATCTCGTCGATCTCTGTCGCTCGAGTTCCGGCGGGAACTGCAACAAAGCAAGGGTCGAGGGCTGGATGGTGCCTGTTTGCACAGGGTGGTCACTCCTTGACCACAAGGGAGATTCTTCAGTCTTCTCACGTCGTGTAGAAAGTCGAAGGGTCCAGATTTCGTTTCTTATGTTTCTTCAGGATGATCTCAGGTCCGTTGGGACTGCTCCCCCTCTTATTCGAATCTAGGGGGTTGGACATCCTGCTAGGTCCCCTCCTATGGGTGGGACCCAGGAAGGGGGTGGTTACACCCCTCTCCTTTGATCCTGGCCGCGCTGGGACAGGGGCTGGGAGGCCCCAGAACCGGTTTGGCCGGATCCTGCAAGGGGCAGCCTTGTGCTCCCCAGGCAGTGTCTGGTTTCACTGAAACCTCCCTACTCCAATCCACTATCTCCTGTCTGGGGTGGTTTGACACCGCCCTGTGACAGGAAACTCTTTGTCCAGGCCTCCTCTGCCGGGTTTCGGTCAGCAGCAGGAGGTCAGACCCGTGTCTGTGGCAGGGGCATCCATTTTGTGGATCTGAGGCTCATTTTAAATCAACCGCGTTTCAGTAAAGTAACATGTCTTCTCCCTCTAGAAGGGTGGAATGCTACCCCCGTCGCCAGAACTGGCGAGGGGGTAGTATTCCAATTCGTATGACACCTTACACGACATGTTTTGATAAAGCCAAACCAAAGTTGCTATATAACCGCGAGGATTATAATGCGCTTAAGAGTATATGGTATGGCATTATCCCGGATCAGCTTAGGGAGTTGTTCCCGACAGCTGCAGACAGGCTCAGCTCACGCCAGAGCACCATCTCACATAAAACCACGCACTCTGCCTCCAGGATTGATGAGGCCTTCCATAGGAGTGGCTTACAGGCTATATATGTGTCCAGATATAGGTTTAGATATAGGTATACTATATCTAAGCAAGGGGTGATTACACCCACTTGCCCCAGCTGAGTGATCAGCCAGTTGTGTCAATTTAGATAGCCCGCCAGGGGTGGCAAAAGATATGCTGCAGCCCCTGGTAGGCCTTGGATGCACCTATGCCCTGGGCACCTATAGTGCTCTGTACAGGGGCTGATAAGGTGACCCAAGCCAATCTAGTTATGCACCTAGGGTACATGGAATCCATTTTACAGAGAGAGCAGATAGCCTGGGGCCCTGATTAGCAGGGAACCAGGCCAACTAAGTCGAAAACCAGCTAAACACAGGCAAAAAATCTGGGGTAACCATAGTCAGGTAGCCACCTTCCTACATAACCCCCCCCCAAACGAAAGGAGATAAGGCTATCCTTGGCCAGGTAAGCCTTTATTGCCTGAGTGGCCATATAAGGAAGTACCTGCACTAGCATGGGTACCCCCTGTCTCATGGTCCACTAAGCAGTCCCTCACCCTAGGGGTATTAGAGGGTCTCCACCATAGGGAATCACTACCTTGGGTGTGTTTATGCAAAGTTAAAGGCTGGTTTGGATATGGAGTATTGAAGTGAGGCTCCACTATTTTTGGGCTCAACTTCCTCCAATTATCTTCCACCATATGTGCCTTTCTTTCTTCAACTGAGTTGCACTGAGCTCTCAGGGTCAACCTCTGGCTACCTAAAGCTGGAGGCTGGGTCCCTCTGTTTGGCTTGCTGGAGGGACAGTTCAGGTTTGGGCCCTTTGGGTCCCAGGTTTGGCTGTGCCCAACAGAATCCATCTGTGGGAGGTCCCTAACTGTTTTTAAGGGGGCTCCCTCAGGAGTTTTTAAAGTTTTCACCTTACTAGGCCTACTAGTTTTGGTGCCCCTCATCTGTTGATGGGGGTGCTTTATTTGACAGGGGGCCCTCTGGGTCTCACTGTCCTTCTTGTCCTCTGCAGCCCTGGGCTGACTAAGGCAAGGTAGAGAGGGGCAGGTTACCTGCTCCAGACCGGATCCCACCTGAGAAGGGTCCACTGCCATCAGAGGCTCTGTCAGGCCAGGCCTAACAACCTCTGGGGCAGTTCCTTCATCAGGGGTAAGATCAGTTCCCTGAGGAGGCTGATCCTGTCCTACTGTCTGGTGAGGGGGAGATTTCTCTTCCTCCTCCATGCTCTCAGTTTGGGTGGAGTGATCCATCATTTCAGGCTTCACAACACACATATCTGTTTGAGTTTGGGCTGTGGCCATCACAGCCCCACCAACCTTTTCAGGAGGAGACTCAGTTTGGGTTTCTGCTGTTATCATAACAGCTTTGCTATTCTGTCTGGGAAGAGCTTCTGGTAAAGATGGGGCAGAGAGTTGCTCAGCCCTACCAACCTTTTCAGGAAGGACATCTTGAATTGGGGCCATAGCCAGTACAGCCCCACTAACCTTTCCATTGGAATTTACCATTCTAGAATGGATTTCCTGTTCAACCTCAGCCCAGGCTGAGATTTCCAAATCATTACCCAGTAGACAGTCTACAGGCAAGTTTGGTGACACTGCCACTCTCTTTGGGCCAATGACACCTCCCCAGCTGAGACTTACTACTGCCATTGGATGATTTGTTTGGATACCATCAATGTTTGTTACCTGGTATGTGGCACCTGGTAAAAGTTGCTTAGAGGGGACTATACAGTCAGCCACCATGGTGATGCTAGCCCCTGTGTCTCTAAAAGCTTCCACTTTCAAACCATTGATGATGGGTTCCTGCCTATATTTGCTCAAGGTATTTGGGCAAACAGAGAAGTTGGCAAACCCCATGCCAGTCTCATAGACAAGATCATTTGGGGATGGAGACCTGGATAGGCCAGGGTCCCCTTGGGCTCCAAAAGTAAACCCACCCAGATTCCTGGGTGTGCTCCCACTTCCTGGGGGATTACTGCTGACAGTAACAGGAGGTGTTGGAGCTGGCTTTGGAGGTATGTTTTCTTTATTGCCATTCTTGGGACAACAGCTGTCTGTTTTGTAATGCCCAACCTGTTTACAGGCATGGCAATAAGGCTTTTTCTCTGTTGAAGAAGTGTCTTGGGACCCACCCCCCTTCTTGGAGTTTTGGGGCCCTGGGGAAGTGTTTTCTTTACTTTTATCCCCACCCTTATCTTGAGGCTTGGTAGACTCCTTCTTCTGGTTATTGTCCTGATTCTTAGGCCTAATCCTGGTTCTGACCCACTTATCTGCCCTCTTTCCCAATTCTTGGGGAGAGGTCAAATCTGAGTCCACCAGGTGCTGGTGTAAGAGCTGGTTCTGACAATTACTAAGGATCTGCTCCCTCATAATCAAATTATACAATCCTGTGAAGTCATGTACTTTGCTGCCATTCAGCCAACCCTCCAGAGCCTTAGTTGCACAATCAACAAAATCAGTCCAGTCCTGAGTCTGTGTCTTCTGGGTATCTCTGAACTTTAACCTGTACTGTTCAGTGGTTAAGCCAAACCCATCTATCAGAACACTCTTCAGGACTTTGTAATTGCTGGCATCCTCATGTCTGACAGTGAGGAGCCTATCCCTCCCTTTCTCTGAAAAGGAGTACCATAAGATTGCTGCCCACTGTTCCTCAGGAACCTGCTGTACCATGCAGGCTCTCTCCAGAGCAGTCATCCATTTGTGGATGTCATCCCCTTCCTGATAGGGGGGCACAATCTTTGTCAGGTTTCTACTATCATAGGACCTGGGTTTCTCTTTAGGAATTTTGCTGCCACCAGTGGCATCTAAGCCACTTATTTTCTGTTCCCTAGCCAAGGTAAGTTTAGCTTGAGCTAAGGTCAGTTTAGCTTGAGCCAGAGCTACCTCCTCCCTCTCTATCTGGAGTTGGACAGCCCTCATCCTGGCCCTATGCTCTTTTCTCTGGGAGGAAGTCATTCCTCTTTGAGATTCTCTTGAGGCACTAGAAAGGTGAGAGTCCCTTGACAGAGATCTCTCCCTTCTATTACCTGGGAGAATTTGGTTATGAGATCTGGAGTGGTGTTGGCCCCCTCCATTCCCATGTAGGTCCAAGTTGGCCTGGTTAAGCCTGGCAACCTGTACCTGGTTTCCCACCTGATCCTGATCTTCAGGCTCTTCTACATCAGAGCCTTCCTCTTCTTCTTCCTCCTCCACTACATCATCTTGAAGATCCTCATTCTCAGGGGAGTTTATCCCTTCCTCTGTTTCTAAGGGAGTCTGACTCACCTTGTCTAGGTCATCCTTTTCTAGGAGAGCTACTAGGGAAGGAATGGTAGGGCCTCTGCCCTTTTTTAGCCCCCTGGCTGTGCACAAGGCACTCAGGTCTTTGTGGCTAAGGTTGTCATATCTGGATGTTGTCCCTATAGGATCAACTATTACAGGAGCAGAGCCTGAGGCTCTATCTGTATCAGACATGACTGCTAGTGAGGTGTAAGTGGTGCACTTACCTACACTAAGTGGTTTCCTACTGTACCTTGCTAGTGAGTTGTAGTCAGGGTGTGCTAATCCCTTTAATCTACAACTACTAAGTTCAGTAGAACTTAATATGCTAAGCTTTTGATTTATATGTACCTAGAGGTACTTGATGTGATCTTTCAATTTGATAAAGATTGCAATGGTAAAACAAACAGCAAGCTCAAATCCGCACCGCTGCACACCAATGTGAGAAGTTGGCCTGATATGTAGTGTTTCCAATTCTGGAACCACTGGGTATCAGTCCAAACAAACCCCAAAGATGTCAGGTTGTAAGTCAACCTTGTAGACAAGCTATCCTAGTGGTAGCATGGACTAAGCAGCCTTAAAGGCTTAACTTAAGAGGTCGTGTTAAGCGAGCTTGTTTTACCACATACAATCCTGTAATCAAATGAAAGGACACCACACAAGTATATATTATAAAAATATATGTATTTATTTCTAAATTACTCCCCAGTACTCTTTATGAGGAAAGGGGCACAAGCGTTAAATCAAAAGCACTGTTACACATATAAAGTTGCACGTTTATGGATGAGGGCGGGTGGCCACTCAGACCATATATCAAAAAAGTGGTATAAGTAACACTTTACGAACAATGGTTAGGCCTAGGGCCTAGAGATTCGCTGGGAGCAGTCAGGACAAGCAATGAAGAAGTCGGGAGTAGCCCACAGGAGACGGGTGCAGCACGGAAAGTGCGGCGCGCACCAATGCACTGTCAATGGTGCGTAAAAGTCAATTAAAGTGAATAAAAAGATACTTCCGCTGAACCTAGGAACACAAAACTTTAGACACAGACCCTAGAGGTGTGTACCAGTGTAAAGACACCGGCGTTGCAAAGTTACCTCACCCACAGGCCGTGGGTGCACAGGGTCGAAGTGGCGTCGGGTTCTGTCACGCAGGTTCTGGGTGCTTGGAGCTGTTGCAGCTGCAGGCGCTGTGAAGCAGAAGTGTCCGGTGCGATCCAAGGGTGGATCGAAGTAGAAAAGTACCTGAAAGCAGAGGGGACAGAGTCTGGGTCACTCAGCAGTGACCAGGGTGGAACCAGGACGGAACCAGGCAATGTCGGGCGCAATCAGGCGGTTGTCGATAGGCTTCTCTCCGCTGTCACGTGGGCTCTGGGGCATCTGCGACGTCCAGGAGCAGGTCACGATCTGTCCCACGTAGGCTCTCGCCGTCAGCACCGTCGGCTTGAAGATTGTAGCAAACAGCACTTGGCAAAAGCAATCCACGCGGAACCGGGAGATTGCTTATCACTCGAACCAGGAGGGTCAGAGTGGGTGCTCCTTTTCACAGGAGCTGGTGCAGATCTGGAGCAACCAGAAAAGCAAGTCGGATTTCAAAGGTCGTCGGCACAGGGGCCACAAGCCAGCTGGCAAGTGACCGGGCCAACGCGTCGAGCGCACACAAGCAGAAGGGCCCCACGCAGCACTCAGCGAGTGTGGAGGGGTGAGCTTTGGTGCAAGTGGAGCTCGGGGCTGGGGCTTCTCAAACCCCGGTGTACAGCTTCGAGGGTCACTCGTGGGCCGCACGGTCAGCGTCTCGTGGCCTTTTCAAGATGGCGTGCCCCACGCTTCCGGTCGCCTCCACGGGTCCCAGCTCTGCAGGGACTGTGGATCGGGCAGGTAGAAGGCAGGCAAGCTTGATCTCGTCGATCTCTGTCGCTCGAGTTCCGGCGGGAACTGCAACAAAGCAAGGGTCGAGGGCTGGATGGTGCCTGTTTGCACCGGGTGGTCACTCCTTGACCACAAGGGAGATTCTTCAGTCTTCTCACGTCGTGTAGAAAGTCGAAGGGTCCAGATTTCGTTTCTTATGTTTCTTCAGGATGATCTCAGGTCCGTTGGGACTGCTCCCCCTCTTATTCGAATCTAGGGGGTTGGACATCCTGCTAGGTCCCCTCCTATGGGTGGGACCCAGGAAGGGGGTGGTTACACCCCTCTCCTTTGATCCTGGCCGCGCTGGGACAGGGGCTGGGAGGCCCCAGAACCGGTTTGGCCGGATCCTGCAAGGGGCAGCCTTGTGCTCCCCAGGCAGTGTCTGGTTTCACTGAAACCTCCCTACTCCAATCCACTATCTCCTGTCTGGGGTGGTTTGACACCGCCCTGTGACAGGAAACTCTTTGTCCAGGCCTCCTCTGCCGGGTTTCGGTCAGCAGCAGGAGGTCAGACCCGTGTCTGTGGCAGGGGCATCCATTTTGTGGATCTGAGGCTCATTTTAAATCAACCGCGTTTCAGTAAAGTAACATGTCTTCTCCCTCTAGAAGGGTGGAATGCTACCCCCGTCGCCAGAACTGGCGAGGGGGTAGTATTCCAATTCGTATGACACCTTACACGACATGTTTTGATAAAGCCAAACCAAAGTTGCTATATAACCGCGAGGATTATAATGCGCTTAAGAGTATATGGTATGGCATTATCCCGGATCAGCTTAGGGAGTTGTTCCCGACAGCTGCAGACAGGCTCAGCTCACGCCAGAGCACCATCTCACATAAAACCACGCACTCTGCCTCCAGGATTGATGAGGCCTTCCATAGGAGTGGCTTACAGGCTATATATGTGTCCAGATATAGGTTTAGATATAGGTATACTATATCTAAGCAAGGGGTGATTACACCCACTTGCCCCAGCTGAGTGATCAGCCAGTTGTGTCAATTTAGATAGCCCGCCAGGGGTGGCAAAAGATATGCTGCAGCCCCTGGTAGGCCTTGGATGCACCTATGCCCTGGGCACCTATAGTGCTCTGTACAGGGGCTGATAAGGTGACCCAAGCCAATCTAGTTATGCACCGAGGGTACATGGAATCCATTTTACAGAGAGAGCAGATAGCCTGGGGCCCTGATTAGCAGGGAACCAGGCCAACTAAGTCGAAAACCAGCTAAACACAGGCAAAAAATCTGGGGTAACCATAGTCAGGTAGCCACCTTCCTACACTGCTACTCCCAAGAAGCAGGAAGGTAGTGATGGACTTCAAGCATGGTTTACTCTATTGCATCATAGCTGGATCTGTGTGTTGATTGTTACTTGGTGGGTAGTCCTTTTCACTTGAATCAGGGCCATGAAGACTTCTTGGATCTGCTTCATAGAATAGAATAGAATAGAATAGAATGTATACATGGTATATACCATACTGAGTCTCAGGACCCGTACATTGATTTAACAACGATGTCAAACTAGTGGTAGTAAGTCGGTTGAATAGTTTTGCACCATTGATAAATTCAGACACTTGTATGACTGACATTGAGCCCAAGCTCTCGAATGAAATATAACAAACAGCAGAGTGTATTTTACAGGTAATCACAGAATATTAGTGGATGCTAATAATCCACTGCTCTATACACATGTGATATATGTGATTTATAGATGTGGCCATCTCTACTGTGACTAATTCTAATCATTTGAAAATGAATAATGGGAGGTTCCAAACAAGTTAGCAACTTTAAAGATTGTCACCTTGAATGTCGTAGACAGTATGATGGATTTAAAAAGAAATGGGATAAATAATTTAGCCTCGTAGGATATCTCATACTTTAATAAATTCGACTCCCCCTTCTAGATATTGAATCTTGCCATTTCAGCTCCAGCATTTTATGGCCCGAGTTATGAGTGACCGTATAATTCACATACAGGAATTATGAGTTTGGTGGATAATACTCACAAGGTTTTGGACAGATAACGTTTTGGCAGGCCAAAACTGCCAGCAGTGATCAGTAATACCTGGGACATGAGGTTTTCGGTGCAGTAAGCACCAAAATTCATGTGTTACTTTTTATTATTGGGGACACACTGTGGTTCCGTAGTTCGAGGGTCCGTGGTTCGGAGATTCTGAACCCGTGTAATAAAGGTAGTCGGATATAGACGATTTTGGTATCAGCGGACCGCAAATCACGAGTGCGGTGTGTACGAGTGTTTTCATAATAACCGATCAATGAGAACACTACGTATTCAGGGATTTCGTTTGAACGCTCGGGTTCCATTTTGTGTGCGGCAGCCATTTTGTGTGGTTGCCCTCACATAGGCCGATGACTATGGCCGAACGAGTCTTTGGGACACGTACACCTTAACTGACTTTTGTGTGACCTGGCCGAACTGACTCCCTTGCCCGAGACTGACCTCGCTGAGCCAGTTCCTTGTTAAGCAGCTGGTCAGATAGAGATCAAAGAGAAGGACATTGCTGAGTTTATGGTACACTGCACCCACCCTTCTATCTTGCTTCTCATCTGTTTCTGTTCCTTCCTTTATGGCTTAATCATTGATTTGGGTTGAGGTCTTTATGATGGGTTTGTCCGGCCTGATCGAACAGGAATATTGGAATTTGCTTGGTCATTTCTGGTGGGCTGGACAACGGAAAGTGGGATTGTCATCATGCGATATGTTTAAAATGTCATCATCTGATTGGTCAGTGTGCACGTAATTGATGCTAGCCAGGAATGTGATTTTTGGCATAAAAGACGATGCTCCGCTCCTTGAATTTGTGCAGTCTCTAGCAAACCACCCGTGTTGTGCTTCGTAGACCTCTGTTCCTGGTTGCAGCCAATAAATTTGGTCTTTGACGTCATCAAGAAGTGTCCCGTGTCTCTGTTTGCCAAGGCAGGGGAATCCGAAGACATCGGGCGTTATCTCTAGCGCCGCTGGGTACTAAAACCCGGTTCTTCAGTTGGCGCCCATGGGGCGACTTCAGCGGTACCGGTCCAAGCCCGAAGATCGTGAGGAGCTTCGTGTGGAAATTCTGGAGGAAGGCCTGCCACTTCATTGACCCCTGTATGTCGTAGTGGTCCGAAAGTCTTTGCTGCGAGGTTCCCCGCTTTCCGACGGCTACGAAGGACTGCTGCCCTGACTGTCGCCCTGTCTTGGAGCCATTAGACGATTTGTAGAACGAGACAATAGACGGGTCTTCTGGTGACGCCATCGACATTTCAGTTAAGTATGAGTGGAGCGTCTCCCAGTCCTTAGTTTTGTTTGGGTATCCTTCGGGATCGCTTTGATTTGGTACCTGCAGGCCCCAAAGCCGAGGGACTCGTGTATTCACAAGACTATCGTTTTGAGATTTCCCATGAAGTTTGAAGCTAGACTAGTGAGCGAAGATGCCTGGTCTTAGTAGACTTGGAAAGATATTTGGTTTTGGTTGTACTAGGGATTCCCGATTGGAGGATTCGTGTTTGGTTCCTCCAAATGGAACTCCGACCTATGAGCTCTACGTAAAACATGGAGTGGGCCCCGTCGCGTATAATGACATATGGGTAAAATACACGAGAAAAGACGGTGTCCTACAGTGGCCCCGTTATGGTAGCTTTGAAACTGAGATTTTAGACAATCTCGAAGTTAAACTGTTCAAGAAGAAAGCCCGGCCGGCAATGTTTGACTCTTTCCGCTTATGGCGAAAAGAAGCCAAACAGAAAGAAATTAAGTTAGCGAAGAAAAATAAACGAGAACGAGGTATGTCAATGGTGCAAGCTGCTATACAGTTTAGGGATAATGAAGAAGAACAAGAGAGCGAACAGATGCTTAGGGTCCGTGAACTAGCGGTAGACAAGTGCTATCCAGCTTTGCCACCTCAACCAAAAGACGAGAAGAAAGATCTTGCGAAAGATCCTTTAATGTTGCATCTATTGAGTTTGCCACCCCCTTATGCACAGAATGCTATGGTACCGCCACTAGTTGTAGTTGTCCAACCTCCGGTTGCTTTGCCACCTGCGATTCCTCCACAGCTAGCTCTTCTTCCGTTGGCTACTATTCCTTTGGTGCAGCCTTCTCAAGGGCCGCCGACTTTGCTACCTCCTTCGTCTGCTACTCCTACGCCTGTCTTGTATACTCCTCCTGTTCCGACTTTGGTTTCCTCTCATTCTGCTCCGTCTCCTCTTCTTTTGTCACCTTCTCCTTCTGCTCGACAGAGAAGGACTGATGCAGTTGTGAGTATCTTTTCTCCTCTGTTGGGTTCATTGGGTATGTCTCCTGTTGTCGAGCGTAGGCAATTGCGTAGTCAGTTGCCTAGTCCTGATGAAAGGACAGTGTTGGATAATTTGGCGCGTAAATGGGTTACGAATCCCACACATTATGATCTTGAGGGTGTTATGGATGTTTTCCAGCAATGGGAAGCACCGAAACAACGGTACGTTTTCGATATGATGTGTTCGTTCCTTCGTGAACAATGGGAAGATAGTGAGATAGGTCAAACTCCGCCTGAGTTGTACCATATACGTTCCGAGTTTGCGAAAAGGACTATTGTGGGTCTCGGGATTGAGAAAGCAGTTGGGACGTTGTTGTCATTACGGAATGCATCTTCATCTGAGCCACTGTTTGAGCCTGATTCGTCAGTTAGGAGAAAGGCGCGCCAATATCCGATGCGTGAGGTTCCTCCAGTTTGGAGACCTGCTGATGCAACTGTTAATACGCCTATTCCTGCACACTTTCAGCGTGTTTGGGTACATGTTCCTTGGAAGCGTGCTGAAGTCTTAGCGCTTAAGCAGACTTTGCCTGATCCGCGCAAAAATCCAGCAGGGTACTATAAAGAGCTAACTCAGACTGTGGGTTCATGTATCATGAATCTGGCAGACATAGATATGTTGTTTGGGAATGTTGTTCCACAGCCTATTTGGGGTAAGATTCGTCACACGGATCATGCGCATGAATTAGGTGATACATGGAATAATCTTAGAGATGCAGATAATAGACAAGTAGGTGGTGCTAAGCCTGAGGATTTGATTACTGACCTTCCTGGTAGGATTATTAATTATATGAAGACTTTAATGCCTGAAGTGCGTGTTAATTGGGACAAGTTGTCCTCGTGCAAGCAGAAGAAAGACAAAACTGTGTCCGACTTTTTCACGCGGTTCGAAGAGACCTTTGTGGACCACAGTGGTCAGGACATGAGTACCGAAGGTGGTCAGAGATTGTTTGTCGACAAATTTGTTCATAATTTGCTTCCGGAATTGTGCAATAGGTTGAAGGATTCTGAGAGTGCTTGGGCTGTTTCCACGTCAGCGCAGATTTTAGCTGCTGCCCAGTACTATGAAAATAGGAACAAGGATGAGATCGAGAAAGCGGATAAGAAGACTAAGGAGTTGAAGACTAAAGTTCTTCTACAGCAAGCTTATCCGCCCTGTAATAATCAGCGCGATTATCAGCAGAATCAGCAATATTTGAGAAACTCGCAAAGGTACGAGTCTTCTCAACCACGTTTTCCCGTAGGTCCTAATCAGTGTGCATATTGCAAAGAAGAGGGCCATTTCAAGAGTAGTTGTCCGGTTCTGTTACAGCGCACAAATGGTGCTTTTGGTGTGAGAGGTTGAGGTGGTCAACAAGCTCCTAGAGGTAGAGGTCATGGTCAGAATACGCGTTCTTTGCCTCCACAGAACTCTATGAATAGCTTTGATCAGCAGAATGGTGCGTGTGGTAGGACGGCACAGTACTATGCGGACGATTACTATGTCGGAGGTGAGGAAGTGAATGGTAATGATTGCTAGGACAGCCATAGACAAAGAGAGGGAGTTTTTTCAGTTCCAGTAGATCAGAGTGGACCCTATGTTGAAGTGATTGCATCAGATGTGTCAGAACCTTTTCTGTTGGATACTGGTGCTTCGAAGAGTTCTTTTATGCACTCTAAACTCCCTGGCGCACCTTTGTCTGGCTTAAAGAATGTTTCAGTCGTTTTTTCTGGCGCCCCGGTTACCAATCTGATTTTTACTCTGTTGTCTCTTTCTGTTGGACCTCGTAGATTCGAAGCACCCCTCATTTTGACGACCGGTTGTGGTGAGAACTTGTTGGGATTGGACTTATTAAAAAGATTGTATGCGACACTATATTGTTCTCTGTCAGGAGTACATCTTACGTTGGGTGAGAGAGTGATCTCTGATTCTCTTTGGGCTACTGGTCCGAACGATGTAGACCTTTTAGAGATTCCGCCATATGTTGTGACGTTGAAAGCGAATACTAGGTTACCAAGCATTCCACAGTACCGTATCTCAAATGATGGCGAGAGAGCACTTTTGGCGATCATCTATGATCTGATTGAAAAAGGTGTGATTGAGGAAACGAGAGGTAATGTGTGCAATTTCTTCCTCATCTGTTCAGGGAGAGACATTATTGCAGTTTAGCGCCGAGAGACGCCCACGGGTAATTGTATGCGCTTTATAAATGTCATTAAATAAATAAATAAATAAACAATAGTCCGGTTTTGCCTGTTCTGAAGAGAACTGATTCTTCACAGCCTCCTATATATAGGTTCGTGATCGATCTCCGCGAGGTGAATAAGATCGTTGTTCCGCAATTTCCTGTTGTGCCTGATATCACCGCTTTGTTGACTTTGATCCCGGCTACAGCCACGTGGTTTTCGGTGATTGACTTTAAGAATGCTTTGTTCAGCATCCCGATCGCCGTGGAAAGTAGAGACATCTTTGGATTTTCTTTAGGAGGACGAAGCTTCCGCTTTAAGCGCGCTCCTCAAGGCTACTGTGAAAGTCCATCGATCTATAGCCAAGCTTTGAAGACGCAACTTGATTTGTTGGTTTTACCTGATGGTGCTGCTCTTATACAGTACGTTGACGACTTGTTAGTTGCTGCTGACAATGAAGAGATTTGTAGAGAGGCTACTTTGTCGTTGTTACGGCACTTGTCTGATTTCCATCACAAGGTTTCTCTTTGGAAGTTGCAATACTGTCGACAAGAAGTTACCTACTTAGGTCACCTCTTATCGAAGGAGGGAAGGAAACTGACCCCAGAAAGAATTCAAGCGATTGCGAAAATGAGTGTGCCTACGACACAGAGAGAAGTGTGTGCGTTTTTGGGTTTTACGTCGTACTGTAGACAGTGGATCCCTAATTTTTCGTTGCTCGCGAAGCCTTTGATAGCTCTTACTGTTAAGGATACTCCTAATCCTATTCCTTGGACTAACAAATGTCAAAAGAGCTTTTCATAATTACGCAATCCGTTGTGTTTGGCTCCTGTGTTGGGTACTCCCGACTACAGTAAGCCTTTCACATTGTATGTCCATGAGAGAGAGGGATGTGAATTGTCAGTCTTGACTCAACAGTTTGGCGATAAGCAGCGTCCATGTGCTTATTTTTCGTCGACTTTGGATCCGGTAGCTAGAGCGTTGCCGAGTTGTCTGAGAGCTACAGCAGCAGCGGCTGTTTCGATTTGACAGTCTGCTGGTTTGGTTATGGACAATACACTGATTGTGATGGTTCCACATGCAGTGGATACCTTGTTGAATCGTACCAAGACACAGCACTTAACTAGTGCTCGATTGTCGGGTTACGAATTGACCTTGTAAGCGAGTCATGTGCATATTAAGAGATGCAACACGTTGAATGCAGTCACGTTGTTGCCGATTTCAATTGAGTCAGATGACACAAAACAGCATGATTGTTTCCTTAGAACTGAGGAAGAAACGAAAGGGAGGATAGACCTTAGGGATACTCCTCTTTCAGAGTGTGATGGTATTTTGTGGGTTGATGGGTCGTGCTTCAAGCTTCCGAATGGAGATACGACTGCGGCATATGCAGTTACGACTTTGCATACGATTGTTGAAGCTGCACGTATCCCATATAATTCAGCGCAAGCAGCAGAGTTGATTGCATTGACGAGAGCGTGTGTGTTGGCGAAAGGAAAACGAGTGACTGTGTATACTGACAGCCAGTATGCGTTTGGTGTGGCTCATAGTTTTGGACGTTTGTGGAGAGAGGTGGGTTCCTGACTTCGCATGGGACGGAAATCCAGCCTCGTCAGTTGGTGAATGAACTTCTTGAATCACTTACTTTGCCATTGCAAGTAGCGATTGTGAAATGCAGTGCGCATAAGAAAGTTACGGATGATGTTGGTGGCGGAAATGCGTTTGCAGATGAGGTCGCGAAAGAAACTGCGAGAAATGTGATGAGCCGAATGTATGTTGCAGGTCCGGCGAGATGGGTTCCAGATAGAAGCATGTGTGAAGATACGATCGAGAGTGTGAAATCCATCCAAGCTAAAGCTACAGAGAAAGAGTTGAATGAATGCAGAGAGAGTAAGGGTAGACTGGATTCGAATGGTTGTTGGATTGATTTGTCAGAGCATCAAAGATGATTGTTACCTGATGCGTATGTGCTTCCAGTTGTTACAATGGCTCATGGAATGGCACATATCAGCGTGAAAGGGATTTGCAAGTTGTTGGCTCCGGTTTGGAAGAATGCTGGAATTCCTAAGTGTGCAGAGAATCTGGTTTAGAACTGTTTGGTGTGTTTGATGTACAATCCTGGTAAGGGAATTCCAACTCCAGCTGGTCATTTTGCTCCTCCAACGTATCCGTTCGAGGCTTTGCAGCTAGATTTCATCCACATGGAGAGGTGCAACAACCTAAAGTATGTGTTGGTGATTGTTTGCTCTTTTTCTAGATGGGTGGAAGCTTACCCTTTGAAGGACAATACTGCCTTGTCCACAGCGAAAGCCCTTATCAAAGAGTTCTTCCCTAGGTTTGGATTGCCGAGAATGATCTGGAGTGACAATGGGAGTGAATTTGTGGGTCAAGTGATGAAGAGAGTGTGTGATGGGTTAGGTATCCGGCAGACGTTTCTCGCTGCAAATCACCCCCAATCAGCTGGTTTAGTCGAGCGCTATAATGGCACTCTCAAATTAAAATTAGCCAAAATTCAAGCGAGCTCTGGTTTACAATGGCCAGATTCCTTGCCCCTAGCCCTTTTGTCCACTAGAATGACTGTGCATTCACGAATGGGCTTGAGTCCGTATGAGGTCGTGTTTGGCCGCCCGGCGAACATTTGGGGTGTGCCAAGACCGACAAAATTCAGTGAGATTGAACATCCTGTGTTGCTTGACTACTTGTATGAATTGACGGCTAAATTGCGTGTTTTGCATCAACAGGTTCATGACACTCTGCCACAGCCTTCTGAAGATCCAGGACATGCTATTGAACCTGGTAGCTGGATCCTGATTAAGAATTTTCAGCGGACCAAGAACGAGCAGCCCCGCTGGACAGGACCCTTCCTCGTGTTGTTGTCGACACGTTCCGCAGTACGAGTGCACGGTAAAAAGAATTGGATCCACGGCGTACACGGCAAAAGGGCTCCTTTGCCTCTGCCGTACGACTGGTGGGTCCAGAAGGGACTTCCAGACTCTGAGACTGAGACCGTGCCTCGTTTTCTGCCATTTAGCGATGCCCATTTTGATTGGAACGAACACTGAGAAAGAAAGTGACGATCTTCTTCAAGAAGCTGTACCTCCATTGAACCGCTTGAACACTACTGAGCCTGAACTTTTGTTCCGTGAACAAACATTGCCTGGCAAAGACCGTTATAATTTGCGACCGAGAGTCGCGGGACAAATAAAGATATACATATCTTTTTATGATTTTTTTGTTTGCAGGTTAACTCTCCTTAGAGGAACTACTTTGATTTTTGTTTTTCGAACTGCCATTCGGGTTCAGCTGTAGGGTCGCGGTCGACAAGTCTTTGGAGTGCAAGCCTGAGACACTAGGTCGACGGTTCTGGTTGGCCAAAGGGAGTTGCCCTGGGCTGACAGAGGCACTCCTTAGCATAGAACACCCTACCACCGCGAGCAGCATATTAGTGAGGATGGAGTTCTTCGAGATGGAGAGACCTGTTGAGACAATAAGCTTTAAGAACAAAATTTGCAAACTGATGACTCGAAAACAATTTTTAATATTGTGTTTATTCATGTTGCTGAGCTTAATGATATTTTTAATTGGTTATGTGACATTCTCTTTTAAAGTGACGTTCATGCCCACTACGCAACCTATACCTCCTCCTACTATTTCTTCTCATTCTTTTCACCCTCTGCCCGAACATGAAATAGTCAGAAGATTGGAATTTGGTACCAATTCCTTTATTCAACTTTTGCACCAACACCAGCTAGTTATGAACACAACAAATTGTTGGATTTGTGGCCTAATGCCCCATACGACCGATAAAGGTATTCCTTACTTGGTTATGCCTTTCAGCCTTAATGGTTCTATTTGGGCATATAGAACGATGTTCATTTATGCCCATAGTGTCTATCCCCAACGTTCAGCGAAAGATAATCCGAAGAATAGTGCTCTGGCCAAGGGTATAGCCGACATGGTCAAAGGAACTAGTTTGTATGAGACTATTCCGAGAGATGAGAGACAACCATACATTGGTTGGAACGTTACTGGATATGGAGTTAGTCTGAGTGTTAACCAGCGAGTGAAAAGTTCTCCACCGATTTGGATAGTGCCCCATCAGGGTCGCTATTGTCTGCAAGGTAATGGCAAGAATCCGAGAGCTCAGTTAGGGAAGATTGTTTGCACTGAGACTTATGTATTTGCGTCTCAGACTTCCCCAGCGTTTCTAGCAGCTAAGGGTACCTATTTCATCTGCTACGAAAAAGTGTATACATGGTTGCCCCCTGACTTCTCGGGCACATGTTTTGTTTCTTTCCTGTTGCCTCCCACTTTTACAGCTGCGGCAGATTACCATAAGATGAGAGTTGTAGAGGTGTCTTCAACAAGGAAGATACCGCAGGGCAAGAGTTGGAAGATTTCTTTAAGGGTTTTCTGCCATTCTGGGGACCGATGGCTAACAGCAGGAACATTCGCCAGTTGACGAGAGTGGTTGAGTCCACCATAGTCGAAACTGCCGGTGCCCTTAGTAACTTGACTGCTGAGCTTCAGTCGGATCGACTTATGACACTTCAGAATAGAGTTGCACTTGATGTCATACTTGCAGATAGAGGTGGAGTGTGTAAATTGATTCAATTGAGCTGCTGCGTTTTCATTCCATTCAAAGCTCCAACAGTCTTCCAGGCCATTTCCAAACTACAAAAGATCTCCGACTCTGTACATATAGACAAGGGAGATTGGTCGTTGATGGGATGGTTTTGGGGATTGATATCCACGTTGGGATGGAAGGTTCTGGTGGTTATTGGGATGATCTTAGCTATCCTTTTCCTGTTCTGTCTTTGTGTACAGGGTGCTCCTGCTATTTGTGGCCTCTGTGCCACTTCGTGTGCTAGGAGACCTGTCCAGAGAGAGGTACTAAGTACTAGGATGACGCTACAGCAACATCTTGATTATCTGATGAATATAGACCTGGATTCAGACTGACATGGGATTGGGTTTGTTGCCTATGTAAGGGCAAAAGGAGGGTCTGGGGTTCCGTAGTTCGAGGGTCCGTGGTTCAGAGATTCTGAACCCGTGCAATAAAGGTAGTCGGATATAGACAATTTTGGTATCAGCGGACCGCAAATCACGAGTGCGGTGTGTACGAGTGTTTTCATAATAACCGATCAATGAGAACACTACGTATTCAGGGATTTCGTTTGAACCCTCGGTTTCCATTTTGTGTGCGGCAGCCATTTTGTGTGGGTGCCCTCACATAAGCCGATGACTATGGCCGAACGAGTATTTGGGACACGTACACCTTAACTGACTTTTGTGTGACCTGGCCGAACTGACTCCCTTGCCCGAGACTGACCTCGCTGAGCCAGTTCCTTGTTAAGCAGCTGGTCAGATAGAGATCAAAGAGCAGGACATTGCTGAGTTTATGGTACACTGCACCCACCCTTCTATCTTGCTTCTCATCTGTTTCTGTTCCTTCCTTTATGGCTTAATCATTGATTTGGGTTGAGGTCTTTATGATGGGTTTGTCCGGCCTGATCGAACAGGAATATTGGAATTTGCTTGGTCATTTCTGGTGGGCTGGACAATGGAAAGTGGGATTGTCGTCATGCGATATGTTTAAAATGTCATTATCTGATTGGTCAGTGTGTATGTAATTGATGCTAGCCAGGAATGTGATTTTTGGCATAAAAGACGATGCTCCGCTCCTTGAATTTGTGCAGTCTCTAGCGAACCACCCGTGTTGTGCTTCGTAGACCTCTGTTCCTGGTTGCAGCCAATAAATTTGGTCTTTGACGTCATCAAGAAGTGTCCCGTGTCTCTGTTTGCCAAGGCAGGGGAATCTGAAGACATCGGGCGTTATCCCTGGCGCCGCTGGGTTCTAAAACCCGGTTCTTCAACACTCATAACTGGGTGATATATTTGATTGCATCCGATGAATAACAATATCATTGTGTGCGATACAATTGAGCCCCAACACCGGACCACTCGTAATGAAGGATTAGGATGCAACATTCTTTTTAGGGCTGTTGCTAAAAAGACATGCATTTTCCTCCTGTTCTGTCCCTCCATGCTCCTCCTACTCTTCTTGCAAATGTTTCAAGCTATTCTCCTGTTGCTTGTTATCTGCTTCCACTCATTTTGTTATCAGTGTACGGTGCTGAACAACATGCAAATTAGAGAGAAAGAGTCACAAACAAAGATCAATTATGCTGCTTCTGCTAATTCAATATGCTGATGATAATATCATAATAATACTGATAATAATATAATGATAATGGTAACACTTATAACAGAAAAAACGAGCAAACAATAACACCAATGAAAATAATACCATTTTATTAATAATTAATGCAAACAATTTTAAAGTAGGAATTCCAGCCCCCTAAGATGGTCAGAAACCTACCACGTAAAAAAGGAAATTATTACCAAAACAAAAATGAAATATTAAAAACACTCGGGCCTGATTATAACTTTACCGGTGGTGGGCCGGGACCCACCCTGCGCCCGCACCACCAACGCCATGGTCTGATCACCTGCCAGACCACCTGCCAGATTGTCAGTTTCCTCCTGTCTGGCAAGCTAGTATTTGGCGTTACAAAGGCAGTGCCCCAGAAAATGTGCACCGCAATGGGAATGCCAAAAACAGTTCCTACACAGCAGGGACTGAAAACTCCCTGCCGTGCAGGAATTGTGGTGCATGCACATAGGAGGGCACATGTTGTGCCCCCCTTCATGCGGGGGATGCACAGGGGGACCTGCAGGGTCTCCTTTGTTTTCTCTCTGCCATGGTGGAGAAGTGTGGCTCACTGGTTAGAGCAGGCAGACCCTGAAGCAGAGGTCAGACCCGGGACCAGGGTTCAATTCCCGACGCGGCAGGGTCTTGAGCTCAAATGTCCATGGACTCGACAATTCTCGCTTCGGTGCCTGAACTAATCATGGGTTCACACTCTGCAACTCTGGGCATTAAGCTTGCTTAATCTCCACAACGGCCCCCCCGCGGCGGGATGCCTGGCTTTCACCTTGGGGATGCCTTATAGGGGCTATCTCACAGGGAAAAGCCAGGATGGGTTCCCAAAGCAAGCGCGGAGATACCTCTTCGGGGGTCGATTCAGGCGCTATATAAGAAACATAATAATAATAATAATAATGGTCTTCATGAAGAAAGAACCTCCATGACACCGCTGACGGAGAGGAAACTCGTAATATGCTTGGCGAACAGCAGCAGTCCTGCCAAGAATATTGTGGCCTCCTGACCGCCGCAATACCATCAAGGAATGGCAATACCCTGGCCGCTGCAGCGGGCAATGGCGGTCTGACCACCCTAATCGTAATATGGTGCTGGAGAGACTTACGCACGCCCAAGACTGTGGCAGTCCGTGGACCGCCAGACTGGTAATTGGCCCCTAAGATTTTATGAGTTTCTGCTAATTTTGGTTTTCATATTTCATGCCTTCTTAAATTAATTAAAAGTTTCAATAAAATAGGAAAAGCAAAACAATGAGGCTTGCTCCTCTCCTTTTTCTCTTAGTCTCTAAAATCCAGGTGTGTGTACGCACAGAGGGGCTGGGAGGTAATGAAGTAGTGTGTGTGGAAGGTAGAATGGGAATGATGTTCAAGAACTCTTACAAAATGAAAGGTTTGTGTGGCATAAATGTGTTGAAAAGTTTTCAAATGTCAGGTGAAAGGAGGATTCCTTTGGATGGTTTGCTTAGCGGTTGAAGGGTGGTACTGCATCGCTCCTATTTGCTCTGCTGTACTACTCTATTAACAACGGCACATTGTCAGAGACTTACCACAGGGGTGACAAACTCACACATGGTAATATACCCGATTCGGGTGGGAGACTCCAGATTTTTAAAGCCGAAATAGTTTCTTTTGACTGTCTCCGGCAGAAACTGCTTCTGATTCAATAGATGTCAATGGGAGAAATACATACTCCCGATTCTTTTTCTTTTTAAATCTCCCACTTTCCCCTTCCAAAATGTTGGCATGTATGCAACTTGGACTAAGAACTGAACGAGAGGCGATGTGGGGATCAATGTTATCAATACAGAAGAGTCGAGCTTCGGTATCACAAGCTCCAGGGCCATGCTGGTCCTTTCTCTGTTTTTATTGCATACTGGTGACGATTGTGGAGAGGCTCTGTTCAGTGTTTGGGACTGTGAGCTGCCGAGTGGCCGCAGTGGCCTGTGCATGACAGGTGCACAAATCATGCGGCCACGGGGTGCACTGCATTTTCAAGTGTTCCAACTCAGCTGAGTATAGCAACCGATGGGCGAAGTGCTTAATTGTGCACACACAAGCGCCTGCAGCTGACGAAGGCTACTGTTAAGGCGTGTGCTGCTGAGGTTGGATGAGAAGTTTCCCACAGGAACCCTTGTGTGGAGCCAGTGGGTGTACAACACGGATGCAAGATGTTTTCCATGTGACAGGGAGTCTTGTGGTCAAGGGGCGGTTCTTTCAGCTTATGCACTGTAAACATTGCGTGTATCATTGCAGAGAGAAACAGGGAGCGCTAATTAGAGCTGCTCTATTAAAATTTGTGTATCATTGCATTGAGAAACAGGGAGCGCTAATTAGAGCTGCTCTATTAAGCCAGATAGGCAATCTACTACCTTTTTGGAAGGCAATTAGAATGTGTCCACAGGTGCATCCCCTCAGTGCACAGAAATAGCATGGGTGACTTATTGGATTACTGCCATTGGCTGCTCAAGGGTCATATTTCAGCAGCAGTTAAAGCAACTAGGCCAGAATCCAACGAACAGATGTGCTCGTTTTTAGGCCTCACTGAATTTTACGCGTGTTCATTAAAGCAATGCATCAATGGTGGAAATGTTAGTTTGGTTGGTAAAAAAGTGCTCGGTTTGTGCCGGGACAAGACCTGGAGAAAAGCGTTAATTTGACCGAAATGAGATTCAACAATGTGCCATGTTCGACATAATTCGTTGTTTGGGAACAATTTGTGATCATGGTGGATGCAAGTGGATATGAAGTAGGAACAGGATGCAAAATAGGGATATAAAAGAATGGGTTTGATGGAGCACATTTCCTCATTTCGAAAATTAAGCGCATATAACTTGTGCACATTTCAAGTGTGAATAACACATGCAGAAGAAGAGCAACATTTGTAGTAGGTAATCATATTTAGGAATTATAGGAACACATATACAGTAACATATTTTATTTACTCGAGTTAGCCTAACTGCTGATGCCATCTAGTTTGGACTTGAAGGCCTGTTTTCGTGTTTAAGCTGTTGTTTTGAATGTGATATTTTTCCTCTTCCCACTGCAGATTCTGTAATTTCCCATGAGCCATCTGTTAGCTAGTGAATAGGCACTTGTTAGGTGCTTATTTTATTGTGTTGGAATTGCATGTATTTGTGTTTTGGTGATGTCTGAGGTTTAATTGTGTCAATGTGCATACACGTTTGACGCTGAGCAGTTGAAGTTGGTATCAGACTGGGCGTAATCCAAGAGCCAAGGATTGATAAGAATATTGAGGAATAGGAGTTACAGAGACACTTTCTATAAGTCAAAGGAGGGGTAGACTCCTAGCTGTACAAAAATTAATGGTGGAACTTGCAGGAATCATCAGGGATTGTTTAGACATCTCACATCTGAATCAATAGCAGGAAAATGAACTGAGACACCTGAGTAAGGAAATGACAAGGTGTGCAGCTACTACACACCAGAAACTAACAGACTTAGCAGAGAAATAGGAAGTAGATCTCTCTAAAAGCATTCCCTCACAGAAAGGGTTTAGGGCACAATTAGATGATGAAGCGATTATCACTGTGCGCTCTTTAGGAATGAAGCTACGCATTGCTGAACTGTTCAAATGACTTGGGAATGGAGCAATTTTGACTGATTACAGAGCAAATAGATAAAAAAGCAGGAATAGAAAAAGAAGCAACCAGACCATGTAGAGGTAAATGCTAACCAGCCTCCAATACCCCCAGATAAAGATGATGCTTTGACATTCCTATGAGGGAAATACTAGGTGGAGGGCAAGTTCATGTGCCATGGAGTCAAGGGGTTATTGCAACATTCACAAGCAACGTCCCTAAACTAAGAAAGAATCCTGTTCAATGGTATTCTCAGGCTGACAGGTTTGTGAAAATATTGAAGGTTTTGTGGACACATTTGAATACTTTTTTTGAGATTGTGGTATCAAGTGATCTATGGGCTGAATGTAAAATAGCTGTACCGTGGCCATATATAGAGCTCCTAAGTGAATCACGCACCTGTGCACCTTCACCTACGGTGATGACAAAGTACAATGAAGTGATTACTTCCTTGAAGGGACATTAACTGGTTAACAATCAATGGGATGACTCAGGAAGCTAAAGAATTGGTGCATGCCAACGGTTGGTATAGGTGTTCAGACAGCACAGTTGACAAGAAAATCCTTTAATTGGCGATATGTGAAACTTTGGGGTATATTTACAAGAACTACAGCTGAAGCGTTAGCTTTAGTTTGTTGGAGTTTTCTTAACCCCTTCGCCGTGGGTCTAATTCCCCTGCTGCGCTGGGGGGATGGGGAAGTGCGCAGCACCACAGTGCTTATGACAAGCTCGGCTCGTCATGCTGCATGGTGGCACTGTGCTCATGACGAGCTGAGCTCGTCATGACCACGCCCATTTCAATGGAACGCTCAGCACAGTGGGGGAATTATCCCCATGTGTGAGCGCCACGCGGATCATGAGCACAGCGCCACCGTGCCTCGTCATGAGCACGGAAGGTGCTAAGGCAAAACTATCACCCTGTTAGTGATGTATTTACAATACATAGCTACATGGCATTAGTATTGGCTGTATGTGGTGAGAATTGTCGCTAAAACTAGTGTCAAGGCGATAAAAATGTTGACGTTAGCAAAAGAAAAGTGATGAAAGGCCAATAAGCGGCAAAAAACACGTTAGTTAGCCCAACATCACTTATTTGCCTCTAGAGGCAAAAATAGCCCATAAGTTTACCTCCAATGAAAAAAAGAAAAGAAAAACAATGGAATGCAGAACGGAGCAGTCAGAGCTAAGTGCAGCACAAATCAACATCCCCCCAAACTCCACAACAGCCAGAATGACCAGCCAGAGTCCTAGGCAGGTAAAAGCGGTGGGGCCGGGTGAGGGGGATTTCGATGGCCGATGACGAGGGAAAATTAAATAAATAATTAATTTTCCCTCATCATACCCCTCCACCTGGCCCCACCACACTACTGTTCTTACCTGCATGGGCCACGGCTGGTCTAAGTGGAAGAGGAAAAGCAGATTCAGGGCTACATTTATGAAAAGAGTTGCATCGCTGGAACAAACCAGTGATGCATCACTTTTCATAAAGCACTCCTTGCAACACCATGGCAGCCAAAACCTTGAAAGCGTGAACAGTCCCCATGCCCTGGAGGCCTCGCTGGGCCTGCGTCTGTGACCTAGTATGGGATGCAGAGGAGCTGTGGAGTTGCTAGGCTGTGGTGGTAGACATTGAGGCATTGGCGATCACACTTACCTGGTGGTGAAGTCTGGCAGGTTGCAGGGAGACACTTTGCTGACCTGTGTGAGAAGACCGCCTGGTGCCCCTTGGAGCTGTGAACAGTGGAGGGGCTCCTGCGCACCAACATGGGGAGGTCTGCATTGCATACCACGCACCACTACTACACAGAGGTACATGGAGGAGATTACCAATTGTCCTGCATCACAGGGGATGTTGCACAGGCCAGGCGCTGTGGAGGGAGAGGTCCCTCAGATGCACCAAAATTGTTTGGTGGGAAAGCTGCAACTTCATGCCTAAGGGGGCCCTGGTACATCACCTGCATATGGAGGTTTCCCAGCGGACTTGGTGGCGACAGCTGTTCCCAGGCTTGTGAAATCCCGCCTGGCTGAGGCTCCTGCTGGCTGAATCACCGATTTGGAGAGAGTGCAGCACATTGAGCCTCCATGTCAATGTCCAGGTGAGCACAAGGTGGGACAAGTAGCGGAGGAGATCGTTGTACCCAGGTCTAGAGCCTGTGGGAGATGCAAACCATATCCTGAGCAATCCGTGTGCTGCAGCTCAGCTACATCACCGAGGGCACTGCACAAGACTGGTGGGGGTCTCCACTAACTGGCATACGTCGCTGGGATTGGCCCTTGGTGGCAGTGGGTGCCAGGGGCACAGGGGCCGGCTCGGGAACAGGCCCCTGGGTGTGCAGCTGGATCTGCTGTTACTCACTGGGGAACTGGGGATCACAGAATCCGGTCACCACTGTTGGATTGGAAGAGGCAACCGGGTGGTGCTGCCTTTCCTTGCCCCCTGTTAGTTTGCTTTTGGCTGTATGGGGGAACTATCCCTTAGTGGACTTCCTCTTCCCATAGCGCTGCTTGCTGCTGCTGATGACCACATCTGCTGCTGCTGGTTCATGCCCAGACGTGGGTCCCTTGCTCACTTTGCCACTGGATTCAAGCTAGCCTGGCTGATGATGGCTGATTAGCCAGAAAAGCGGTCCCAGGATGCTTGTTTCCGGTCCAGGGAAGACATGGCTTGGCAGTTCGGGCTGTACTGTTCCCATGAGGCACAGGGTCAGACTGATTTTCATATGGCCATGTCTGAACTGGGGTGGTGGAGTGAGCTAAAGAATGATGATGGATTAAACCCAGATCAGTTGACTGGGGGTGAGTGCTTGCAATGTTCAACACTGGTTCATCTGACCCATAGGTCAGGTGCTTGAGTACCCCCTCCACCCGCAAGCTCCTGCCTACACCTTATCGCTGGTGGTCCAGTGGTAGAGCGTCACTCTTCTGCAGCTTGAATGCCCTCCTATCCCTCTTTTCTGCTGTTCCTGTCCATCTTTCTGCTCTTCTCCGTTGTGCATCTACCTTTGTTTTTTTAATCTCTGCTGTGTTTTGCATTGTTTTTCCTATGCTTTTTTAGATTCCTTTTTCCTGTCCTCTTCCTTGTTGCAGATGCAATCCCCGTGTCCCTGTCCCCTCCAGTGTCCTTTTCCGCATTTCTCACCTTCCAGCTCTCTAGCCCCCTGCAGCACTACGTAATGGTGGACGCTGTGTGGCCATGCACAACGGACTTTGCACTGATGCACCTAAGGTAAGACATAGGCAAGCTCATCTGCATCCCGTACCACGCCCAGCACCAGGGACCCTGCCTTTTTGACACTCCACGACTACGATGCCAGCAACCTCCTTGACCTCAACCCTGGACACCATGCTGACTGCCACCTAGCATTACGAAGAATTCCCTTGCACCCTGTGCCTGCTGAAACACCTTCTGTCACATTACCAGACCAGCGCTTCTTGCTGCGCAGCCGACCAACAGTGCACTCGACACGCTCAACTGCATCCTCCTCATCATGAGGTCCCTTCACAAATACTAAAATCTGAGACCTCCTTGCCGCCACCTCTCCAGACATCACCTTATTCATGGAAACCTGGACCAACCTCTGCTCTGGACCGGACATCGTCATCCTGATGGGTACAAAATCACCCCAACTGTCCAGGAGGAGGAATAGTCAATGTCTACAAAAGCACACTCCGACTGACCATGTACTCTAATAACCTAACGGTGTCCATGAAACACCTCCACTTCCAGATCCAGATCAACACCACCCTCCGTAACACCCTTGTCTAAAGCCCCCCCAGTCCATGAACCCCCTTTCACCGATGCCATCGTAGACCTCATGGCAGCTCAGGCTCTCCCATCCACCGACTATATCCTACTCAGAGACCTGAAGTTCCACCTGGGCAACCCCAGTGACCAGAACATCACCCCTCTACTGGGCGCCTTGCCAACATCAGACTCAAGCTGCTAGTCACTGCACCAACCCACATAGCCTGACACACGCTTGAGCCTGTCTTCTCCACCAGAGGCAATTTCAAATACAGCCACACCATGAACTCTCCTGGACCGACCCTAATTTTATACATCATGCCTTCACCATGCCCACGTCCACCCTATACCACAGCCATCACCGCCCCATAGCAGCTGGATCAAGGCCACCAAAGGACTTCTTGACAACTCCCTCAGCACCACCACTCCACCAAAGCTTACAGATGCCAACACTGCAGAGAGCAACCTCTCCCAATGGATATCCAACTGCGCCGACACCTTGGTACCCCTCAAGAAAAGACCAGGCAAACAACACTCCAAGAGGGCAAACTGGTTCACTCCCACCCTCCACAAGTGCAGACGTACCTGCAGACATCTTGAGAAGAGATGGAGCCACAACAATACCCCTGCAACTCACACAACCTTCAAATCTGCCATCAACGCACACCACACAGAAGAAGAGGAAATACCCTGGATTGATAGGTTTTGTGTAGGTAGGTGTCCTTTCCTTCACAACATCAATCAACTCTGCAACACCATGGTGCAAGGGTGCCTGCGTTGGTGCATGGCAGCCATTGTGCAGCAATGTAGGGGAAAAATACAGGGATGCTTTTTCATGAGTCCCTTCTGATAGTTTAAAGAATCCAGTGCATCATTTTCCTGACGTACTTGCAGCGTTAGTTTTTTGCACCACGTTGTGCCGTATTTACAAAGAGACGCATCTAGACATATGCGTGACCTTGTAAAGCCCGTTGTGATTATGTATTTTCAGGTCACCCAATTGGACGGGGTATTAGATATACATTGGAGTTTGAATAGAAGACATTTAGGTATTAGTTTTTGCTTATTTAATACACTGTTTGGCTTAAGTTACCGTACTACTATTTGACACAAGACACCCGTGATGGTATATAAGGTAGCACAAGGGAGACAAATATCCGCTACAACCACATATTAAAATCTTCAAACATTTCCTTGCCTCTTTTCTTTAAACAACTGGTGACGAAAATAAGGCTCTTTTTACATGGTGACCCCCTTAATTTATGTGGTAAGGCAGTGATTGTCAAGTGCATACATGAGAGTAATGGCGATTTTGTTCACAGAACACTGCTCCTGAAGAAGGAACCGATGTGTTCCGAAATGCATTGGGCCAGCATCAACATATGTTTCAAGTTCATGAATCGGTGAATTATAAAAAATGTATCATCTAGAATGGATTAACAATTTAATTTATTTTACATTGAATGTATTATACATTAATATGTGAAGACTAAACACATTAATGCAATATATGACATAGAAAAGCAAAAGTTCATATATGAAATATACTTTGTTCAAATAATTATACCGTCAGGTGAATTGTGGTTAAAAGTTATTTACATTTGGTTTTGTATAATAAGATTGTGAATATGCGATAACATTTATTAAACTTTTAGGTTCATCAGGTACAGTGCACACTACATTCAGGGTAACTCCTGTTCTGGTATTGTTCTTGTAAAGCCCGCGCCACATTTACCTACATCATGTATAATGTATGCAGCGTGGGCTTTCCCAAGCAACAAAGCCTCGTTGAAGTGGCTATCAAATTTCACTACGACCTTATGCTTGCCTCTTGGCAGGCATAAGGCTGACACAGTGCCATAGGGATAGGCCTGTCCCATGCATTGCTGGAGCTGCGTCATGCTGGAGATACAACTGCAGCAATGCGTGACTTTTGCGCTGACAGATATGTCAGGATTCCAGACATATCTGTCATTGATTTGGACCTGAGGCACCATACAGTAAATATTGTGCATACATGTTTTCACAAGGAGGGCGCAGTGAAAAGTGTTGCAACTCTGTTTGTAGCAGCCATGCAACACTTTCATGAATGAGTCCAAGGAATGCACCCTATCTTATTGACCACTAAAACCACTAAGACTACGGAAATACCCATAAGTGTTGCTGGATTAGTGCAATGTGAATCACTCGTTAGAGTGTGCACTAAACACTAAACCAGCCTCCTAAAGTGTTGAATTCCAAGTGCATGATGAAGACGTTGAATTTAAAATGGCCAAACATTGATCAGCTGTTGAATTGTTCCCTGTGCGGACAGTAAACGACTTACCTCCCAATTTGCGTGATACTGTAAAACTTGAAGTATAGTATTTTTTTAGGGAAAGACATCAGCCTAATTAAAGGTGTACAACCTGTCAGAAAAATGACTAAACTAAATGCTGAATTTCCAAGAACACCACTATACAATCACACACCAGATACAGGGGCTGGAATCACTCTGGGGATTGAATAAATTCTTTGACAAGGAATCTTGAGAGCCCAAGCCAGAAGTCCTCACAATTCATGGATCATTAAATTACAGAAGCCATACAGAAAGTATAGAATTGTGCAGGACTTGCGAAAAATAAATAGGATAGTCATCCTATGCTGTCCATGGTATCAAATGCAGCTACGATCTTGTTTCAGATTCTCTGTTTATACTTACAATTCTATTACAATTTTATGAGAATTGTCAATTTTATTCTTCATATTTCAAAACAGAATTTTGTTATGGTGCCCTGGTCTTGCATGGGTTTACAGAAAGACCATCAATCTTTTATCCTGTGTTAAAAAAGAATCTCAAGGTTTCACAAATACCCTGGAATTCTTTTCTTGAACAATACATTGATGACTTACTTACGCTGTCAAAAATACAAGAAGCCTGCAAACAGGATAACATTTCCTTACTAAATCATTTGGCCGAGAGCAGACATAAAGTGTCCCTGAGTATGTTACAATACTGCCAAGAAGAGGTTCTGTATTTAGGACATTTAATTGAGAAAGGGACAAAGAAGGTGGCACAAGAGCGATTTACTGCAATTTTGAATATGAGTCTACCCAAAACACATCAGAGCAGTCAGAATGATGTTGGAGATGGTGGGCTACTGTAGACAGTGGATAACCAACTTTTCCCTAGTGGTCAACCATTTACTGAGAAAAACACAAAAACATTTGCCTGATTTGTCTCCATGGTACAATCATTGCTTTAGTACTAGAATTCCTAGAGGTGAGAAAAAACCTTTCTCCTTAATGCTTGATTATTGTAAAATGCTTACTTTACTTAGCAGTGAGAGGGGGGGGATGTGCCCTCTCAGTGCTTAATATTGAGCGAATAAAATACAAAATACAAATTTCTTTATTGTACTAATGAAGATACACTCCATATGCGCATTCCAAAATGTACCTTTAATAATCTCTACCAACTAACTCATAGCTACTAATTAATAAAACATTTCCCCCGGGTAGAACAACATAGTGAATTGTGAGAAGGTCCAGCACCATTTAATAAATCAGCTTGGTATTGCAAAGCGCATTAAGCAATAATATAATGACTACAAATTATACCAGAACATTTTACCAAAACTCCTATTTGTGAAACGTTACAAATGGCCTCTCCATTACCAAATAAAACATACAAACAATAAACATATAACCCACACACGCAACAAGGCCTTAATAGGTGCAAATCTAGTGATATGAAAAAAATTGGATCATAACTCATAAATATACTTCTCCACATGTATCCTAAAGCAATCAAAATTAGATTACACATGACTCTATACCATAAGTACTAAAATACAATTTTCAATGCGGCTTATCATGACGCAAGGATAAACATATGCGTGTCGCATCTGCCGGAGTAAGGTTGGCGCAGTGCTAGAGTTGTGTCGCGGGCCAACCTGGCCTATCTTCAAAATGGTGCATCACGCCTTACGCTTGCTTCAAGCAGACGCAAGGTTTTGACGCAGCGGCGTCAGAAAAGTGACTGAGTGAAATCTTGTAGATTTCACCTAGGCACTTTTCCGAGGCGTTCCTGCGACGGAACGCCCACCCTGCGCCGGAACGCCTACATGAAACCTGATGCAGGTTTCATGTGGCGCAGGGCTTTACAACATGACGCATCTCCCTAGATGCATCACGTTGAAAATAGGGCGCCATGTGGTGCATGGTTTACGCCGCCGCTGCGTCACAAAAGTGACGTAACTGCGGCGCAAATGTGGTGCATGGGGCTCGTAAATCGGCTCTACCAAGTATACACACTCACCAAATAAAAACTGCAGAAAGTATAATATTAGTTTTGAAAGTGTTCCTCTTGAGATCTTAACTGTATGCATAAATTCCATTGTCAGTTTCATTACTGCTACAGACATACATCTAGCATTTATCAGAAATATACTTCACCAGTTCCAAACAATTGAATCACCTATAAAGCTCCACATCTATTCATATAAGTACTAATCTAAGGGCCCTATTATGAGTTTTGCAGTCCGTGGGCTGCTGTATCAGTGAGCTTGGTGGTCCGGACACCGTATTATGACTTGGGCATATCAGCTTTGTGAAGACCAAAGCTGGACGGCAGAGATCCCCGACCACTGGCTTCATAGTTGGGGAGAGGCAGGTGCCATAGGATGGTACTGGGGTGCTGCAACCCCATTCGTATTACGAGTTGCCTGATCCATGAGCAGACCATGATGGTCCAACTGCCTGTTTCAAGGTTGCGGTGATGAAGGATTTTGGGTGCATACTCACCCCGTTTTCTTCTTCCAGGCAGATTTTGACTTTGATCCCATCCTCCAGATCACCCTTCAATGCAGGATCTTCACCCCAAGGATTACAACCCTGTTTGCAGCGATCTTCAGGTGAGTCCATTTTGAGCCATATACCTATTGCCAGGACTGCCCACATATGGGCTGAACTACGGCAATGGGTATATGTTTTTTCCCATATATATCATGCATATGTGTGCATCCAACACACCTGCAGTCGAATTGCACACAAAGGCGTTGATATATTTGTGAAAAATACTCGCCACCGCTGCAAGATCCCCACCTACACACCGACAGCCTCCAATCCAATCCAATCTTCAACTCTGTGCTCCATTATTAACTAATTTTTTAGTTACCTGTTGTCATCAATGCCTTATTCCTTCATGGTCCGACTCAACAAACATCCCAATTTTTAAAAAGGGGTACCGAAATGAGCCTATATGTTATCGCCCCATTTCCTTATTGGATTCCTTCCTTAAAGTGGTAGGCGGGTTATTTTAAATAAGCTATAGATTTGGGTGGAAGACACTAAGGTCTTCTCAAAAATGCAATATGGATTTCGATCGAGTCTTGGAACCATAGAGCAAGGTTTAAATTGAAGTCTTTTTTCTCAGCAAATATACACAGACTAAGAAAGGAAGGCTTTTTCTGGCGGCATTCATGGACCTTAGCTCCGCATTTGATTGTGTGAGACATGAAAGGCTTTGGAGAATTCCACTTATAATTTTTATGAGAGAACTTTGCAAAGATGCAGGTGCGAGGGTTCAATTTGGAAAACAAGGTGAATGCTCAGCAAAGTTTCCAATTAAAAATGAGACAGGGCTGTGTGCTCACCCCTTTTCTTTTTACTTTATATATTAATGGCCATGGCCAATTTTAATAGATCACTGCCTGGATTTTCCAATCATTAACAAATGCCAAGTTCCAGTTTTATTATACACAGATGGTGCTGTTTTAATGGCAGGTACCCAACTGGGGTTGCAAAGAATCGTAAATGTGTTACTTTTAGGCAATCCAGGGGTTTGAGTGTGAATACCACCAGATCTTATATAATGAAATGTGGTAAGAACAGTTCTAAATGCTGCAACATATTTATTAATAATAATAAAATTGATAGCACTAATACATTTTTGTATTTGGGGATTAATTTCGATCACAAGGGGACATGGTCTTCTGCAGTCCAGGCTAGGAAATTGATGTTCTAAAGAGCTACAGGTGCTGGGGTAACTTCTCTAGAAAATTAGGTTGTAGACCAGTCCCAGAATTACTGCAAATATATAAACCAAAGTGCCTTTCGACTGCCTTGTACAGAGCAGGCATGTGGGATTTGAAGGATGTGCAGTCATTACAATTGATTGAAAATGCATTTACACAATATTTGTTGGAAGTCCCGAGCAGTACAACTAATTTTATTTGCCATTCAGAGTTTGGCATTCCATTTATCTCGGATTTGATAAAAATGGAACCTATTTTGCGATGGCATAAGGTGTGGGTGTAAAATGAGACCAGTTTTAAACGTGACATTGTTAATGATTGTTTAAATCTTGGTAAGGCTTCTTTAATCACATGGCTCAGATATACTAAACTACTAACTAGTGACATTGGACTCCCTGAAAACAATGTGAGGCCTGAAAGCATGGTGCTTATTCTGAGAAAGACTCTGAAAGCAGATTGCCTTGCCCACTTGTAATCAAAGAGATGGTATAAAGAGAGCGCCAAACCAACTGTGATGGACAATTAATTAATGTTAACATGTTGTGGTATCCAGCCACATTTGGTCCAAGTTCAGGAAAGCTATGATCAAATGCTATTGAATTGTTTCCATCTAAGGATTTTACATAGACTCACTAGCTTCCCAGTTATTAATGACTGGTCTAGGAACTTGGATGCCTGCCCATGTGATGATGTATCAAGTCAAAACTCGATCAATGTTCTTTTCTTTTGTACATTTTATTCTAACCCTAGGAAAAGGTTTTTAAAACCCATTTTAAAATCATTGGGTTTAAGACAATGTCGTACAGCATTTCTGACGATACAAACTCTGGATAATGAAATATTTACCCAGTCTGTTGTTCTTTTTTAAAAAGTGTTATCAATTTTAGGGGATCAATATGAAACTGGAACCTTGGATTTTCATTATGTAGACTTGTTCTATTTATCGAAAGTTTATGTATGTTTTATTTATTAGATCTATCAGTGGCATTCGATACTGTCAGCCATGCACAACTATTGGCCAGGCTCACTGCTTTGGGCATCCGCGGATTGGTATACCAATGGCTCGAATCCTTTTTATCAGGTCGGTCCCAGAGAATCCAGTTGGGTGAGCTGGTATCGGACAAGGGTATGCTTAGCTGTGGCATCCCTCAGGGCTCGGCCCTGTCCCCACTTCTTTTTAATATATATTCCCATCCTGAAAGGTCCTGCTGTAGATGTAACAGCCCCACATCTATTATCCTTGCTAATAGGGCAGGCAGGTGGTGGTTTAGCTATTACAAAAAGATTTCTCCCATTGTCCCAGCTCGATGCGAATGATTGACTGGAGGCGTCCTAAGATTATCAGCTGGAACATAGCGGGTCTTAGGACCAAAAGAGACGATCTAAGTTGACTGAATTTTAGAATACAATGGGCCCGATGTAGGTGGCAAATTCCGGTCGGAAACGGCCGAAATCGGCCGTTTCCGACCGGTATTTGGCACTTTGAGATGTAGGGGGCCAGTATTTACCTATTCGGTATATTTACCGAATCGGTATCTTCCAGATGTAGGTGGGACTCTTCTGAGTCCCACAGGCCTTTCAGATTCGGTATTTTAACACCCAATCCAATTGGGTGTTAAAATACCGAATCCAGGTGTGCATGCACATGTGTGCATGCACACCTGTGCCATGTGACAGACAGACATGCCCTTAGGGCATGTCTGTGTGCCACACGGCACACAAGCCAGTATTGGGGGTGCTAGAGGGTGTCAAAGTGACACCCCCTGCACCCTTGCTGGAATCGGTATTTACCGATTCGGTAAATACCGAATCGGTAATGCCCATTGATTCCTATGGGCTTCAATGCCCATAGGAATCAATGGGCATTACCAATTCGGTATTTACCGAATCGGTAAATACCGATTCCTTCCGATTCGGTAATTTTTAAAATAAAATTACCTACATCTGCCCTTCTCTTTTTTACCACTTCTTAAATACCGATTCGGTATGAATCGGTATTTATGAAGTGGTAAAAAAGATTTACCTACATCGGGCCCTAAATGACATATTCAGCCTCCAGGAAACGTGGGATAGGGCGAACAATTTTTGGTTGGAGGGGTTCAAATCTTATTGCTTACCTGCATGCCCTGCCCCGGCAGGTAGAGCTAAGGGGGGCCTTATGCTCCTCTTCTCACTAAAGCTTAAAGGGTCCCCAAAGAGGTTGGAGGCGGGTACCCATAACAGTTTGATAGTATAACTAACCACTCCTAATTATCCCAAAATATTATTTGTTAATTTTTATAATTTTGGGGAAAGTGATTTTATGTATCAACATTTAAGCTATCTGAAATGTTTTTTAGAAGATTATAGGCTGAAGCAATCCACTTTTTATTACATTATACCTATGGGTGATTTTAATATATTTATTTGTGCAATTTTAATTGTTATGTTGATCACCTAGGGCCTGCCCACTCAGTTATAACCCACTTTGAGCACACGCAACAGGGGGAGGCTTTGGAGGACCTCTTGGCCGGAGCTGATCTCTACGAACCTAGTTTTAACGATCAAACTGATCGGTTCCCCATGTTTAAAGCCAAGGTGAGGGACACTGTTATTGACTATATATTCATGTCCCCCCTGATGTTATCTACAGTAGTGTTTTACAACGCTAGGTTGTCTTCTTTCAGTGATCTGGGAACAGCGGGAAAGAAAGTGGGAACTAACTGTGTGGTAACAAGTGCTCAGCGGAGCAGGCTCAAAATGGTCCAAGGTAATTCCTGAATTTTTCTTTGTGTATCTTTGTGAGAGGGCCAAGGAAAACATTGCAAAATGTGTAGATATTATGTTATGTTATGTTATGTTATTGTTATTTGTTGTGCGCACAGCTACTCCAGCCAAGGAGCGTCCTGGCGCATAGACAAGGAGGAACATAACATAACAGGGAAAATGACAAGGACTAACGAGACTAAAAGGGGGCGACTAAAACAGATGGGTTTTTATTGCTTTCCGGAAGGTCAAAAGATCCTCCAGCAGACGAATTTCGACCGGAAGAGAATTCCAGGCTAATGCAGCTTTTACGCTGAAGGAACGCCCCCCCATACGGCTGAGCCTAAATCTAGGGACTACAGCAAGGGCCTGGCTTTGAGAGCGGAGGGTGCGTGTGGGGACATAAAAAGAAAGAAAGCTGGACAGGATTTCGGGGCCTATACCTCTCAGAATCTTAAAGGTCAAACAGAGGACCTTAAAGAGAATACGCTTCCTCACTGGAAGCCAGTGTAGGGAGCGAAGAACACTCGCCACCGGGCAAAATCTGGGCAGGCCGACAATCGCTCTGGCCGCAGCATTTTGGACCCGTTGCAGGCGAGTGAGCTCAGCCTGGTTGGCCCCGACCAGGAGAGAGCTAGCGTAATCCAGGCGAGAGATGATAATGGCCTGGATTACCAGCTGTCTGGTTGGGGCATCGAAAAATTTGAGGACAGGTCTTAAGCCTCTCAACAGTCCAAAACAACAGGCTGCTGTTTTCTTAGTGTATCCTACAAAGGTAAGGCCAGCGTCCAGCCAGACCCCCAAATTTTTCAGCTCCGACACCGGGGTCGGGGTTGGTCCCAGCTCTGGTGGCCACCATTGGTCACCCCACAGCTCCACTCCCCTTCCAACAATCATTACCTCTGTTTTAGTGGCATTGAGCTGGAGACAGTTTCCCGTCAACCAGCTGGCCACCGCCTTCAGTCCATCCTGAAACCTGGGGGCGTCTTGTTCCGCATCCCCGCTGAGAGTAACCGCCAGCTGTGTGTCGTCGGCATATGAGACCAAGGATAGGCCCCACTGCTTAGCGACATCAGCCAGCGGTCTCATGTATAGATTGAACAACGTGGGACTCAGCGAGGACCCCTGCAGAACCCCCATGGCCAGGGGCTGGAAGTTGGACTTGAAGGGAGGGATGGCAACACAGAAGGAACGATTGCCGTGGAAGGAGCGGAACCACTGCAGCGCCTGACCACCGACACCAATCTCCTTGAGCCGATGCAGGAGGATGCTGTGGGATACCGTGTCTAAGGTGGCGCTGAGGTCTAACAGTATCAGCGCCGCCATTTGACCAGCATCCAACCTTGCACGGAGATGTTCCACCATCACAAGAAGAGCGGTCTCCGTGCTGTGCCCAGCACGGAAGCCATTTTGTGTGGGGTCAAGGGCGTTGGTTCGGGCAAGATGTTCCGACAGGGCCAGATTGACATGAGCCTCTGCTCAGGGTAGCAGCGAGATGGGACGATAACTTTCAGGCTTAGACGGGTCCAAGGAGGGTTTTTTGATGATCGGGGACACCACCGCCTGCTTCCACTTATTTGGAACTACACCCGACTCCAGGGAGAGGTTGACAAGGGAACACACGACAGAGCGTCCCATAAAGGCCTGGTCTCTAAAAAGAGCAGGCCTTACTGGATCAGATGGAGAGCCAGATTTAACTTGCAAAGCAAGCTTGTCAAACCCCTCCGAGGTAAGAGGGGGAAATGAGAGCAGGGTAAACTGATGAGGTGTTCCATCGGAACTTCCCAGGTCAATCCCTACGCTGGGGAATGCCCGATAGATTGCTTGGACTTTTCCCAGAAAGTAAGAAGCGAGGGATTCACAATGGGAGATGGAACTCACAGCCACCAAGGTGGTCCGCTTCGCCATGAGATCTTTCACAGCCTTGAAGATGGCCTTCGACGGGTTTGCGCTGTTTCGAAATTCTGCAGCATAAAATGCCGCTCGAGCTCGACAAATAGCCCGATGATAGAGCTTGACGGTCGCGGCATATGCAGCTTTTAAATCAGCCCCATACGTCTTCCGCCATGCTCTCTCCGCCCGTCTACAGGCTCCCTTCAGGGCACGTAAGGCACTATCGTACCAGGGACTCGACTCTCTGGTATTGATTTTACTCGATACGATGGGAATCAGAGTGTCCAGGGCCCTGGTAAGCCAGGAACAGAAGAGGTCATAACCCTCCTCCACTCCATTCAATGGGCCCAGCGGCTCCTCGGTCAGAAGACGATGGAAGTCTTCAAGCCTGAGTTTGTTCCAAAACCTCCTAGGTACCCGTCTAGCTGAAGGGGTGGGGGGAGTGACGGATATAGGACAAAGAATGGACACCAGAAAGTGGTCAGTCCACGCTAACGGAGAAATAGATGTAATTTTAATCTCCGGCAGATTGGTAAAAACGGGGTCGAGAATATGTCCCCCTAAATGGGTAGGCTGAGAAACCAACTGAGAAAGTTGAAAGGCCTCTAAGTCTGCCGAGATGCTGCGTACCGTCAGATTGGAAGGGGTATCGAAATGTAGGTTCAGGTCACCCAAGATTATGACCTCAAGGGTTGAGGTTCTTAGAGCCTTTGAAGGTATTTGTGGCTAGATAGCATCCGATTTGACTGTGGTAACCAAACCCTGAATAAATAAGGGCTAAAGGTGGTTTGATAACAACTGCTCACGGGCCCACCGAAATCTAATCCAAGCCCTAAAAAATACTCCTCGAGACAGGGGACAGATAGACACTTTAAGGAGGCAGTATAAGTCTGCGGTTCATACACGGAAAAATTAGATTAAAGAAGAGACCTGTAATGCACTTTTATCGGTTGAAGTTCTAAAGGATAGTTTGAGATTCTGGGCTATTGGTAAGACACCTTTTTTTTCCGGCATAGAGAATGATTCTCTGGAAAGTAACATTACAGAGGCTCATTGGCTTTCTCATTTTGAGACAATTTATGGTCCTAATGTGACTCTGAACCCCTTCCCTAGCCTAGAAAATGATAACGTTTTATCATTGTTGGTTTTTAAGGAGGTAGATACTGAAAGGGTGATAATAGAGACATCTAGTAATAAAGCACCTGGCCCTGATTGTGTGCCGGCAGATTTGTAAAAATGTGACACTAAATTCTGGGCTAAGATATTAACAAACGTTTTAATGTCTCTGGTGCTCGGTGTTTCCTGCATTTTGGTCCTTGTCGACAATTATACCAGTTTTTAAAAAGGGCCAGAGAGGGGATCCACGGTGTTACATACCAATATCATTGATCGATTCTGCACTCAAACTACTAGGTAAAGTGATTCTGGCTAAAACCACAAACTGGGTTAACGGCAATGAGGTTTTATTTAATCTACAATATGGTTTTAGACAAGATAGAAGTACTATGGATCAGTGCCTTAATCTATACTTATTAATAGGCAAATATACCACAGCTAAAGAAGGTTCTCTGCAGATGGCTTTTATGGTCCTTTCCTCAGCGTTCGATCTGGTTAACAGATTGAAGCTGTGGACCATTTTGCTTGACATGGGCATTGATCCTCCCCTAGTTTATTTTTTGGCAGATCTACACCGGGATCTCTCAGCAACAATTAGGGTCACTCAAGATGGTAAATGCACAAGGCACTTTAAATCGGGTAGAGGCGTCCGTTAGGGATGTATATTGGCTCCACTACTTTTTACTCTTTATATTAATGCGTTAGATAAAACCTTAGATAATGCAAGCTGGGACATTCCGCGTGTAGGAGAAAGGACCATTCCGGTTTTCCTATACGCGGATGACGCTATGTTATTAGCTCCTACAGCTATAGGCCTTCAGGGCCTATATGAAGTCCCTGGATTTGACACGTCATGTCAATGGGCCAAAGAAACAGAAAAACAAAAATGTTTTTCTGTAACGGAGCTGAGGTGTCCAGGGTGACCTCTTTCACATATTAAGGGATCTTATTTGATAATAGCTGTTCCTGGGTTCCCCAACAGAAAGCTAGGAAAAACGCAGTAGTTCGATCAACGTCGGCCATACTAGGGTTTGCACAGCGTTTAGGGCCAGGCCTCTTGAAGCCATGCTTAACATATATAGATCCAAATGCCTGGCTATTGCTATGTATTTCTCATACAATTGGGGTTATAAACAGCTGGAAGGAGTGCAGACAGCAGAAAATAGATTTTCTACGTACTCTTCTGTCCGTACCTCAATCAACCCCAACTTTTGTTATCCATCAGGAAAGGGGGCTGGGTTATGTGTCTGATCTGTTGAGAACAGCCCGCTGGTCTGCTGGCTTAAAACCTGGCTTAACCCAGATCTATCTCTGAACCATCAGATTTTGAGGAACTTTGTTACCTTGGATGAAGCCAGTAGTATCCCGTGGCTGTCCTATGTTAAGTCTATATTTCTTAAACTGGGGGCCCTGAACTTTTTAATCCTCTGGAAGGGATTAAAAAAGAAGACGTGAAATGGGTTAAATCACAATTTTTGTATATTTTGATGATGTAACGCGAAGAGCTGGAGCTAAAGAAACCCTGTGTCAGGGCTCATTATTTAATAAAATCTTCTCCTCTAATGGAGCCATATTTGAGAATAGTGACTAAGCCTGTCCATCGCTGGCTCCTGATCAGGTTTTGTTTCAATCAAATTCATTTCTCGCTCAGTATTATGACGGGGTGGTGTAAACCAGAGGATATAGGCCTGTGTCAGTGCGATAACTTCTCACCACAGGACACACTGCACTTTATGATGTTTTGTGAGTATTACAATGAAATTCGTAGGAGGTTTTTAGTCCTTCTATTGAGGGGTAAGCGCTTCTTACAGGTTAGACCAGCATTACTTTATCTTCAAATGCTTAATATTATAAGGGACATTTTCAATATTGCTAGTTTTCTAGTCGGTGATGTTGGCCTTAGGAATAAAAGATATCCTCCATTAAATTATGTATGAAATTCCATATTTTATACTTCTATGAAACTCTTTTTTACCTATTTTTTTCTTTTAGCCTTGATGAATTATATAATTGTTGCTGATGTTTTTATTCTTTTTTAACATTGCTCATATTTATTTATTGATAATATGACTTGGTTTATTGTATATTGTGTACTGTACTTTTATGATTTTAAATAATCAAATAAAGTCTGTCTGTCAATATATAATTGCAGCCGCTGGTAGCGGCTTTAGCCAACTTGGATTGTAGAATTTGTAACTACACGGATAATACCCGTCTCATCCTCAGTATCGATAACCCCCCGATGCACAGGACCTAGCACAAAATATTCTCAGATTTACAGTGAGTTGGAGGACAGCAAACTCACTGAAAATCAACCCGGACAAGACAGAAGTCCTTGTTATCCCCACCAAAAGCTCCCCTTGGAATGATCATTATTGTCCCCAAGAGCTAGGTTCCCCCCCTACCAATTCCAGTCGTGAAGAGCCTTGGTATAAAAGTAGACTCTGAGCTCTCCATGGCCAACCAGGTCTCCTCTGTGGTTGGCACTTGCACAGGCCTGATACGGCAGCTGGGAAAACTTGTCCCCCTCCTTTCCAAAACCTCACTTCAGATAACAGTGTCAGCCGCTATCATCTCGAGGTTGGACTATGGTAATGCTTTATATATTGGCCTTCCGCAGAAACTGGCTAGCAGACTGCAGGTGGTGATGAATGAGGCAGCCAGGCGGATCTTCAAGCTCCCAAGAAGGTCTCATGCCACTCCGTTGCTGTGCAAGTTGCACTGGCTCCCTTTTAGGCAAAAAGCCAAATTCAAAGGCCTCTGTATTGCCCAGAAAGTGATCTATGGCCAAGCTCCAACCTATATTAAAGAACGCCTTGAGACCTCTATTCCCAGCCATACACTGCGGTCCTCCGAGGCCTGCCATCTGTCCTGCCCACAGTACAATACTGTATCAAAAGGGGGCAGAGCCTTCTCTGTCCTGGTATCACAGCTTTGGAACCAGCTACCTAAACATCTCTGAAAGGAATCCACTCTCCTCCTGTTCAGTAAGCAGCTCAAAACGCTCCTGTTCAGAGAGGTCCTAAATACAGTCTAAATTCCCATTTCACGCATTGTTCCTGACTTCGTCTAGTAGCTCTGTCCACTCTCCCCTGAGCACTAAGAGACCTGCTGGTTATTTGGCACTATATAAATACCAATTAACATTAATATTAACATTTGCCTGAAAATGTTTTATAATGATGTACTATATTTGTGCTTTTATGATTTATTTTTAAATCAAATAAAGCTATCTTTGATTTTATTTGATTACATAACACTAATATAAACATCGATATTATTAACCCCTTCGCTGTTAGGCCTTTTCCCCTCCTGTGCTAAGCCTTTTTTTTGGCGATTTAGGTTAGTGCGCGCTTAGGCCCCTGTAACTTTTTGACCACATAAGGTATCCACGCCAAATTTGCGTACTTTCCTTCCAACATCATGTGGAGTTCAAAGGTGCCCAAAGTTTGTGGATTCCCTTGGAGGGGTCCCAGAAATTAGGCAAAATACAGTGACATTTTAGTTTTTTTTTTTTACATGGGAAAAACGGGCTGCAAATGAAAGCCTCTGGGTTTTTCCCTGCAAATGTTATCAAAAAAGGGTTTGTGGGGCTGAAATTTCCAAATTCTCAGCTTTTAGGGAATGACAGTCTTTTGTCAGAGAACCAACATTTTTCACACAGTTTTGGCATTTTTCTGGGACATAGCCTATTTTTGCTATTTTTAGAGCTTTCAACCTCCTTCCAGTTAATGGTAGAAATGAGTTTGAAAGCAATAATGGATCCTAGAAAGCTATACATTTCCAAAAAGTTGACACAATTTTAAATTCAGAAAGGGGTCATTTGTCTAAATCCAGGAAGGTTTCTTTATAGAAACTAAAAGTTAAATATTGGAATAATTGAAAATTTGTTGAAAAAAACAGCCTTTTGTCTCAACGTTTTCACTTATAACTTCTTGTAATTTTGACAGCTATTGGAAAGCCATATACCGTTACATCCGTTTGACCTTCCTGGTTGTGAGGATATATAGGACTTGTAGTTTCACCAAGAAGCCGACGAACTCAGAGCCAAAAACTGAGCAGCAACTTGCATTGTATTTTATTATTTACTGGGTATAGAGCACTTATTCTTGGAAAATGTATACATGGACAAATCGGTATGAAAGACACCTATGTATTTCTGAATTGGGTACAAATTATAGAGTTTAGAAACAGTATATATTTGCACATTTTCAAAATTGGGAATATTCATACTAGCATGAGAATTATTGGTCATTTTTCAAAAAAAAATTTTTTTTACACAATGTCTTTCATTGGGAAGGGAGAAATGCATGAAAACTCAATAGGTAATAACAGTTGATTTACAAATCTGAATTACCCTAAGTCTCCGGATAAAAACGGTACCTCATTTGTGTGGGTCGGCCTTGTGCCTGCAACAGGAAACGGTGCAAAATGCAACGTGGTCACACCTTAATTTTGCAGTTAAAAATTGACCCTTTTATGGCAAAGTGCCTAGCTGTGGTTTTTGCACCCTAGCTCTGCCGGCACCTAGGAAAACCTAGCAAACCTATACATTTTAGAAAACTACACACCCAGGGAAATTCAGTATTGGGTGACTCGACTGCCTCCCACCAGGTTCTGTTACCCAGAATCCCTTGCAAAGCTAAATAGTTGACAAAAAAACACATTTTCCTCACATTTCTGTGGTGGAAAGTTCTGGGATCTGCGTGGACCAACAAATTCCCACCTACCCAGCGTTCCCCCAGGGCTCCCAAAAAAAATGGTACCTTACTTGCCTGGGTCTGCCTTGTGCCTGCGACAGGAAACAGCGCAAAACGCAACGTGGTTGCACCTCAATTTCGCAGTAAAAAAAATTCCTTTTTTGGCAAAGAGCCTACCTTTGCTTTTTGAACCCTAGCTCTGCCGGTACCTAGAAAAACCTAGCAAACCTATACATTTTTGAAATCTACACACCCAGGGGAATTCAGGATGGGGTGACTCGACTGCCTCCCACAAGGTTCTGTTACCCAGAATCCCTTGCAAAGCTAAAGAATTGACAAAAAAACGCATTTTCCTCACATTTCTGAGGTGGAAAGTTCTGGAATCTGCGTAGATCAACAAATTTCCACCCACCCAGCGTTTCCCCAGGTCTCTCAAAAAAAATGGTACCTCACTTGCCTGGGTCTGCCTTGTGCCTGCGACAGGAAACAGTGCAAAACGCAACGTCGTCGCACCTCAATTTCGCAGTGAAAAAGTGCCCTTTTTGGCAAAGAGCCTACCTTTCGTTTTTGAACCCTAGCTCTGCCGGCACTTAGGGAAACCTAGCAAACCTATACATTTTTAAAAACTAAACACCCAGGGGAATTCAGGATGGGGTGATTCGACTGCCTCCCACCAGGTTCTAATACCCAGAATCCCTTGCAAACTAAAAAACTTGACAAACAAATGCATTTTCCTCACATTTCTGTGATGGAAAGTTCTGGAATCTGCGTGGATTAACACATTTCCACCCACCCAGCGTTCCCCAGGTCTCTTGAAAAAAATGGTACCTCACCTGCCTGGGTATGCCTTGTGCCTACGACAGGAAACAGTGCAAAACACAACGTCGTCGCACCTCAATTTCGCAGTGAAAACATGCCCTTTTTTGGCAAAGAGCCTACCTTTCATTTTTGAACCCTAGCTTTGCCGGCACCTAGGGAAACCTAGCTAACCTATACATTTTTGAAAACTACACACCCAGGGGAATTCAGGATGGGGTGACTCGACTGCCTCCCACCAGCTTCTGTTACCCAGAATCCCTTGCAAAGCTCAAAAATTGACAAAATAAACGCATTTTCTCACATTTCTGTGGTGGAAAGTTCTGGAATCTGCGTGGATTAACAAATTTCCACCCACCCAGCGTTCCCCCAGGTCTCCCAAAAAAAATGGTACCTCACTGTCCTAGGTCTGCCTAGTGCCTGCGACAGGAAACAGCGCAAAACGCAACATGGTCGCACCTCAATTTTGCAGTGAAAACATGCCCTTTTTTGGCAAAGAGCCTACCTTTTGTTTTTGAACCCTAGCTCTGCCGGCACCAAGGGAAACGTGGTTGCACCTCAATTTCGCAGTAAAAATTTTTCCTTTTTGGCAAAGAGCCTACCTTTCGTTTTTGAACCCTAGCTCTGCCGGCACCTAGGGAAACCTAGCAAACCTATACATTTTCTGAAAACTACACACCAAGGAGAATTCAGAATGGGGTGACTGGACTGCCTACCACCAGGTTCTGTTACCCAGAATCCCTTGCAAAGCTAAAAAATTGACAAAAAAATTCATTTTCCTCACATTTCTGTGGTGGAACGTTCTGGAATCTGCGTGGATCAACAAATTTCCACCCACCCAGCATTCCCCCAGTTCTCCCCAAAAAAATGGTACTTCACTTGCCTGGGTCTGCCTAGTGCCTGCGACAGGAAACAGCGCAAAACGCAACGTGGTAGCACCTCAAGTTTGCAGTGAAAATGTGCCCTTTTTTGGCAAAGAGCCTACCTTACGTTTCTGAACCCTAGCTCTGCCGGCACCTAGGGAAACCTAGCAAACCTATACATTTTTGAAAACTACACAACCAGGGGAATTCAGGATGGGGTGACTCGACTGCCTCCCACCAAGTTCTGTTACCCAGAATCCCTTGCAAAGCTAAAAAATTGACAAAAAACACATTTTCCTCACATTTCTGTGGTGGAAAGTTCTGGAATCTGCGTGGATCAACAAATTCCCACCCACCCAGCATTCCCCTAGGTCTCCCAAAAAAATGGTACCTCACTTGCCTGGGTCTGCCTAGTGCCTGCGACAGGAAACAGCGCAAAACGCAACGTGGTCGCACCCCAATTTTGCAGTGAAAATGTGCCCTTTTTTGGCAAAGAGCCTACCTTTAATTTTTGAACCCTAGCTCTGCGGGCAACTAGGGAAACCTAGCAAACCTATACATTTTTGAAAACTGCACACCCAGGGAAATTCATAATAGGGTGACTCGACTGCCTACCAGGTTCTGTTACCCAGAATCCCCTGCAAACTCAAAAATTGACAAAAAAAATGCATTTTCCTCACATTTCTGTGGTGGAAAGTTCTGGAATCTACGTGGATCAACAAATTTCTACCCACCCAGCGTTTCCTCAGGTCTCCCGATAAAAATGGTACCTCACTTGCGTGGGTAGGCATAGTGGCTGCAAGAGGAAAAGGCCCAAATCGTATGGTGGAGACTTAAATATTACCTTTAGCAAAACTACCTTGTTTTCGGGGGGCGACTGAGTTTTTGGGCCGGGGCTCGGCGGCCATCTTTAGAAACTACCAAACCCAAACAGTTTTGCAAACTAGACACCCGGGGGAGTCCAGGGCGGTATGGCATGCGTGGGTCCCCCAACGTGTTCCTACCCAGAATTCCTTGCAAACCTTACAATTAGGTAAAAAAATCACTTTTCCATATATTTTTTCGTGGGATCTCCGTGCCGACACAAATATCCTACCACCATGCGTTCCCCTTGTTCCCCCAAGTAAAATGATACCTCACATGTGTGGGTGGGCCAATCGAGGTTTGCAAGGGATTCTGGGTAAAGGAACGTTGGAGGATCCACGCAAGCCATACCTCCTTGAAAGCCTCCGATGTCTACTTTTCAGAAATATGTGGGTTCGGTAGGTTTCCCTACCCACACAAATGAGGTATCATTTTACTTAGGAGAGCAAGGGGAACGCTGGGCAGTAGGACATTTGTGCCGGCACGGAGATCCCAAGCAAAAAAGTTTGGAAAAGTGATTTTTTTACCTAAATTTAAGGTTTGCAAAGAGTTCTAGGTAGGAAAACGTTAGGGGACCCACGCATGCCACACGTCCCTGGACTCCCCCGGGTGTCTAGTTTTCAGAACTGTTTGGGTTTGGTAGTTTCACAAGTTTTCCGCCGAGCCCCGGGCCAAAAACTCAGGTGCCCCCCCCCAAAAAGAAGGTAGTTTTGCTATAGGTTATTTTAAATTCTCCACCATACGATTTGGGCCTTTTCCTGTTGCAGCCACTATGCCTACCCACGCAAGTGAGGTGCCATTTTTTCCGGGAGACCTGGGGGAACGCGGGGTGGGTGGAAATCTGTTGATCCACGCAGATTCCAGAACTTTCCACCACAGAAATGTGAGGAAAATGCATTTTTTTGGGCAATTTTTAAGGTTTGCAAGGGATTCTGGGTAACAGAACCTGGTGGGAGGCAGTCGTGTAACCCCATCCTGAATTCCCCTGGGTGTCTAGTTTTAAAAAATGTACAGGTTTGCTATGTTTCTCTATGTGGCAGCTGCGCTAGGGCCCAAAATCCACAGGTAGGCTTATTTCTATAAACAAATCCGTGCCTAGTCTGCTTTCTGCTGCCCCGGGGGGAAGATTTCGGGGCTGGGGTTGCCCCGATATGCCCCCAAGGGGGGCAGAAACATTGTGGCTATATTCTTTGGGGGTGGGGGCATTGGTATGCCCATTCTGGGCAGCCCCCACCCCCGCACATAAAAAAGCCAGCATAATCGTTTGCGTCAAGTGGGCTTTTTGCCCCCCCCCGGGGGGGGCAGATTCGGGGCTACTGCCCCCATACTCCCTCCAGGGGGGCAGAAAGGCTGTCATTGTTGCGGGTGGGGGGTGGGGGCATTGGCATGCCCGTTTTGGGCAGCCCCCAACCTAAGAAAAATGTGCCCAAAAATCCAGTGTGTCTGGAGCGTTTTTTGCCCCCCCCAGGGGGGGCATATTGGGGCTACTGCCCCATCTGTCCCCGGGAGGGGCAGAAAGGCTGTTAATTTTGTGGGGGATGGGGTGGGGGCATAGGCATGCCCGCTTTGGGCAGCTCCATCCAAATTCAAATTTTCCCGCAAAAAAATCCCTGCCATCTAGTGGGTTTTTTGCCCCCCCCCCCCCCCCCGGCCGGGCAGATTGGGGGGTAATTGCCCCATCTACCCCCGGGGGGGGGGTCAGAAAGTCCACTAGACGCCAGAGAGTTTTTTGGGCAAATTTTAATTAGGGTGGAGTCTACCCAAACCAACTTAATAAAAATGTGCCCAAAAAAATCCCTGGTGTCTAGTGGAATTTTTGCCATCCTGGAGGGGCAGATTGGGGGCTACTGCCCCATCTGCCCCCCAGGGGGGGCAGGAAAGCTGTAATTGTTGCGGGGAGGGGGTGGGGGCATGGGCATGCCCGTTTTGGGCAGCCACACACTATTTCATATTTGCCCCCTCAAAAAATCCATGGCGTCTAGTGGGCTTTTTGCCCCCCCTGGCAGGGCAGATTGGGGGCTAATGCCCCCAACTGCCCCCCAGGGCGGGCAGAAAGTCCACTAGACGCCAGGGAGTTTTTTGGGCAAATTTTGATTAGGGTGGGGGCATTGGCATGCCCGTCTTGGGCAGACCCCACCCTAATAAAAATTTGCCTAAAAAAATCCCTGGTGTCTAGTGGGCTTTTTGCCCCCCCCCAGGGGGGGCATATTGGAGGCTACTGCCCCATCAGCCCCCAGGGGGGGCAGGAAGGCTGTTATTTTTGTGGGGGAGGGAGTGGGGGCATAGGCCTGCCCGTTTTGGGCAGCCCATCCAAATTAAAATTTGCCCGCTAAAAAGTCCCTGGTGTCTAGTGGGCTTTTTGCCCCCCCCCCCGGCGGGGCAGATTGGGGGGTAATGCCCCCATATGGCCCCCAGGGGGGTCAGAAAGTCCACTAGATGCCAGGGAGTTTTTTAGGCAAATTTTAATTAGGGTGGAGTCTGCCCAAAACGGACATGCCAATGCTCCCAACTTAATAAAAATTTGCCCGAGAAAATCACTGGTGTCTAGTGGGCTTTTTGCCCCTCTGGGGGGGCAGATTGGGGGCTACTGCCTAATCTGCCCCCCAGGGGGGGGCAGGAAGGCTGCAATTGTTGCGGGGAGGGGGTGGGGGCATGGACATGCCCATTTTGGGCAGCCACACACTATTTCATATTTGCCCCCTCAAAAAATCCCTGGCTTCTAGTGGGCTTTTTGCCCCCACTGGTGGGGCAGATTGGGGGCTAATGCCTCCAACTGCCCCCCAGGGCGGGCAGAAAGTCCACTAGACACCTGGGAGTTTTTTGGGCAAATTGTAATTAGGGTGGGGGCTGCCCAAAATGGGATGATAATGCCCCCATCCTAATTAACATTTGCCAAAAAAAATCCCTGAACTCTACTGGCCTTTTTGCCCCCCCCTGTGGGCAGATTGGGTGCTAATGCCCCCATCTGCCCCCTCGGGGGCAAAAAGGCTGTAATTTTTGTGGGGGAGGGGTAGGGGCATTGGCATGCCCATTTTTGGCAGCCCCCACCCTAATTCAGATTTGCCCCAAAATATCCCTGGCGTCTAGTGGGTTTTTTGCTCCTCCGAGGGTGTATATTGGGGGCTACTGCCTCCATCTGCCCCCCGGGGGGGCAGAAAGTCTGTAATGGTGTTGGGGGGTGGGGGCATTGGCTTGCTAATTTCGGGCAGGCCCCACCCTAAAAAAAGTGCACACAAAAAAATCCCTGGTGCATAGTGGGCTTTCTCCCGTTTGTTGTGGAGGGCGCCGGCAAATAGCTTGTCTCCTGCCTGATTGGCTGCTAGGGTCACAAGGGCTTAGCCTTTCAGTTCCTCGCCTATTTAACCCGGTATGTCTCCCTCCGCGAACAGCCTGCACGCGCCGAAGTCGCGCCTAAGTCCAGCCCATCTGCGCCCGTCCGCGCTGAGGACGCGCTGGGGGCTGGAGGAGAGGTTGCTATGCCGCGAGTTCCTCGAGTAAGTTGTAGCTACTCTTGGCAGGATCTCATCGCATTGAAACCCGCTAAACTTCCGTGCCACCATAGGTTCACCCCTGAGAGCTTGCGGGGTTCCCTTCACTGTGGCTGCTTTTCGGGCCGGACTGAGTCCCTATCTCCTGGAACACCTGTCTTGCGTTTTTCCACTACTTCGCTGTCCCGTAATATTATTACCGAAGGGGGTTTCCTTATCAATGCCAGATCACTGGTAAAGAACAACATTGCCTTCAGCGAGTTTGTTGCGGTTAGGAAGCCCTCATGGGTATTTATTACAGAGACATGGGCCTCTGCCTCCTCGGGCCCTGAACTGGCCAACGCTGTTCCAGAAGGCTATGCGTTGACCAGATCGGATAGAGTTGGTCGGATAGGGGGAGGCCTGGGGATCCTATTTAAGAAGTCTGTCATCTGTGTATTGAAACCCTTTCCTTACACTCGGACCCTTGTCAGGTCATTTTCTACTCCCTACACTCCCTTCCATCGGTCTCCTTCTCAGGCCTCCTGATCTATTGGCCCCGGGGCCCTAGATCTGGTTTTTGCCTCAAGCTACTCAATATCTTAGAGCCTTATTTTGGGAGGTCAACTTTGACAATCATGGGTGATCTGAACTTCCATCTGGATGATATAAGCTCTAGCGATACTGGTTGCTTGGTGGACTCTCTAGCAGGTCATGGCTTTCAACAATTGGTGGACAGCCCTACCCATCAGGCGGGTCACATATTGGATGGTTTTTTTTCTAACGATCCCAGACTTAAAATGGGTCCTCCCATCACCCTGGTGTGGTCAGATCACTTGGCTGTTCCTTTGGAATTAAAATCTCCCTCTCCCTCCAGGAGAATATGTCCCCTTAGGAGAAAGGAAACCAAGCGGAATTATAGGAACATTACCAATGACACCTTGGCCCCTCTTATGGCCTACAACGGGATGACCCCTGGGATAGAGGCCCATGAGGCCGCGGTAGGCCTTTCTGATGCTGTCGCTAGAGCGGTGGATCTTATAGCCCCGGCCTCGTATGGTTACTCTGCCAGAAGACGACCCTCGGCTCCATGGTTCTCAGAGACACTCAGGCTTCTAAGGCAGGACTGTAGGAGGCAGGAGAGGCTCTGGCGAACTAGTTGGGATTACAGAGATAGGGATAAGCACAAGATTCTGTTAAGAGATTATAAAAGGAAAATAATTGAGGAAAAACAGGCCTATTTTTCCAATCTAACGGCCTCCCTCACTTCCTCAAGGGAACTGTTCAAGATCGTTGATTCCCTTTGCTCCTTACAGACTCCTGACCTGGTTAAAGGGTCTCAAGAACTGTGCAATAAGATATCACTATTTTTCCGCACAAAAATAGTGGATATTTATGCTTCCCTGGAATCTCAAAGGGACCTATTGAGTCTTTCTCCTCCTGTAATTCAATTGCCCCCGGACTGCTGGCCCAATGACTCATGAAGCATTCTGGCCAATTTTCCCCCTCTCACGCTCCAGCAGCTAGATTTGCTCCTGAATAGGATTAAATCCGGCTCGCCTCTGGACCCCTGCCTCCTTAGGATCCTTAAGGATTGCAGGGAAGTTTTATTGCCCTTTTATCTTGAAGTGATGAACCTTGCCATTACAGAAGGCATCTTTCCAGGGCCCTGGAAAAAAGCTGTGGTCAAGCCCCTGCTGAAAAAGCTGTCACTAGATCCAGGGATAATGAAAAATTTCCGCCCAATATCACTGTTGCCGGCCCCAGCAAAGATGTTAGAGTCCCACCTTAACTTACATCTGACTGCCTTTCTTGATGCCTCCGGCTTTCTGGACTCATCTCAGCATGGGTTCCGGAAGCACCATAGTATGGAGTCGGCTCTTACTGTGGTTGTAAACCATATCTGCACAAACGTTGATGAGGGGCAGACTAATTTTCTGGTGCTGCTAGATCTGACAGCAGCTTTCGATACCCTATCTCCCGCCATTTTAACATCGCGTCTTAGGGAGATGGGGGTAGAGGGCTCAGCACTCAGCTTATTGTTTTCTTTCCTTAATCAGAGAGAGCAGAGGGTCAAGCTAGGAGAATTTGTATCCCCTCCCAAACCTGTGCATTGTGGGGTACCGCAGGGGTCGGCTCTAAGCCCCACTCTTTTCAACATATATGTGGCCCCACTCTCCATGCTGGTAAGATCTTTTGGGATGGAGGTGGTGTCATAAGCCGATGACACCCAAATCCTGGTCTCCCTCTCCCACTCGGTGAGTACCTCCGTTCCCAGTTTTAGGAACTGCATGGAGGCAGTTTCACAGTGGATGATCTGTAATTCGCTAAAACTGAACGGAGAGAAAACCGAAGTCCTGATCTGTGGAGGAGACCAGGATGCCTGGTCAACTGACTGGTGGCCTCCTTCCCTTGGAGAGTGTCCGCGTCCCACTAAATCCGCTCGGAATTTGGGCGTGTTGATCGACACCTCTCTTGCTATGGACCAGCAGGTAAATAGAACAGTCTCTACCAGCCCGGGTGTCATCAAGACCCTGAGGAAAATCACTCACTACCTCTCTCTGAAAGCCCGGAAACAGACTGTAGTGGCCCTTGTCACGTCCCGGTTAGATTACTGTAATGCACTCTACTCGGGTATCAACCTAGGCCTCATACAACGCAGGCTGTACAGAATGCGGCAGCTAGGTTCGTTCTTGACGTCCCTGGCCGGTCATCTGCCACCTTAGCCAGGAAGAGTCTGCATTGGCTCCCAATTCAGGCTAGGATCTCCTTTAAGATCCTATGCTTTGTCTATGGGGCGCTATGTAGTGACGGCTCGGAAAGACATACGGTCTCTCCTAGTCCCCTACACTCCCCGTAGAGACATACGCTCCTCGAGTAAAAATCTTCTAACTCTACCCCGGGCGCGGAAAGTCAGGTGGGGCGGAAGGGCCTTTTCTGTTTTGGCCCCGAGGCTGTGGAACACTCTTCCTCTGGAATATAAAATCGCAACCCTCTATTGGTTCTTTCAGGAAGGCATTAAAAACATGGCTTTTTGCAGAGGCTCATCTGTAAGTTGGTTTCCGGTACATATGTTTTCTTTTATTTCTGTTAGGCGCCTTGATGCCCACGGGCTAAGTTTGCACAATACAAGATGTCATTCATTCATTCATTCATTCATTCATTAATTCATTCATCCATTCATTCATTCTGCCCCCCGGGCAGCCCCCACCCTAAAATAAAGTGAACAAAAAAAAAATATCCATGGTGCATGGTGAATTGGCGGCTAATGCTCCCATTTGCCCCCCAGGGGGGCAGAAAGGCTGTAATGGTGCCGGGGGGGGGGGGGGGGGGGGGAGCATTGGCACGCCCATTTTGGGCAGCCCCCACCCTAAAAAAGTGCCCCCAAAAAAATTCCCTGGTGTATAGTGGGCTTTCTGCTAGGGGGGCTATTGCTAAATACTATAATTGTATTTATGGGGGGGAGTGAAGGCCCTTGCCCCAGGGGCCGCTACCCCCTCCCTGGTGTCTAGTGGGTGGATCCCTGCTTGGGGATCGCCCTCCTGGGGCGATCCCCAAGCAGGGATCCACTCGGCAGTGGTACCATTGGAAAGGGGAAATTCTCCCCTTTCCAATGATACCTCTCCCGTCTTTCTACGGATAGCCCACTGAGCATGTAGAAAGTGAGACTGAAATGAGCATAAAGGCTCATTTTAGTTACGGTTTGTGTTCAATGATGACAGCGCGACGTGCGCGTTGATCGTCATTGAACAGAAACCAGGGAGGGGGCCTCGGGAGCTGGGGAAGCTCTTCCCCAGCTCCCAAGATCAGAGGGGTGAAAAGGAAATCCCTCTGCTGTCTGCAGCAGAGGTATTTCGTGCCCCTGGCCTCATGACGGAATGGTTCCGTCATCAGCACAGGAGCACCGATGCTCATGACGGAACCATTCCATCATGAGCATGGAAGGGGTTAACAACGATATTTTTGCAAACGATATTACTAATTTCGATATTAACAAAAACGCTATTTCTTACCTTCAGGTCGATATTCTGCTCACCGGTATTCTTTTTGTTAATATTCAGTCCCGCCGATATTTACAACTCGATATTTCTGTAGGTTGGAAAAAAAATCGACATTAAGGCTGTGCGCCACTAAACTACACTGCAAACCAAACTCTGAGCACCTTTTCCATCTTCCACATGCACCACACACAGCCACACTAGGACAACACACTGCACCACACACTCACACACAAAAGTATAATCCACCTCTCCAACACACCCTACACACAAAGTGCAAGCCAAAGGTTGCATTTAATCTGCTCCCAGTACCGCGCTCTCTGGAAACTGCACCAAAAATTGGCAGGATTTTTTCCGAACACAATGACGCACTCCAGTAGACGCATCCTGAAAAATGAATGACACAACACATCAATCAAACTCTAGAGCAATCAAGCAATACAATTCTTAACAACAGACCATGTCAGCAAGGTAGACATGTACTCACCTATAGCACACTAAAACTACATTCTAGAACAACCGTGACTCACTTCATTATATGCAAACTGAATTAAATGAACCACAAGAAAATTCCTAAATGTATTCAGTCTCCTGTTCTGACAAATGTCCTCATTTGTACAGAAATATTACTGGTTCCCCTTCCAACCTCTGATGACAGGGTCCTTTTTTTCTTGCATGCCACACCCATTGGGTACTCCACCATGCAATTTCTCAGAACAGTGTAGTAAGTTTCTTGAATTTTAAATACCAAGGGGGGCTTGTTACATACAGGCAATAGAAATAGGGCTCTGCTCTTCCCCAACTTTGCATATCATGGGGTCCTGACCTAAACAACCTCTAGTGAAAGGGTACCGCTCTTTCCCCAGATTGCACCAATGCACACAAAAGCATACTACACTTGCATCTCTTGTGACGGACTACTACTCTTCCCCACATCTGGACCTACACTCCCAGTACATACCAAAAAATAACATGCAGATCAATACCATACTATCTTCTGCAAAGTGCTAACTAGGCTCCATATGAATTCAAATGTATATGCTTACAATGTACTCCCCCAAAAATCTAGAGTTGGATCATTTAAACTTCCCAACCTGCCTTGCAGTACTAAGCCTTCAGCACCCTACAAAAATTAACATAAACTGCAAATTCCAAACCAAAGAAGCCAACTTACATAGAAACTTACAAACCCAACAAACTTAATACCAGTAAGTTGGATGTGCCACATGTCAATACCAAGAGTCACCAATCAAGCGGTACTGTAACCTAATAAACCTTAACGTTAGTAGAATACAGGCACATTTCTTAACATAAGTACATAGAATAATATAAATTCTGTGAGTGTCAAAAACAACATGCAACCCCCACAGCTTCACAAGGACAACACACAGCACCTGAGAGGAGAGTCTCCATTTACCTGGTACTGCACATTGTCACAAGTCTTTTGTCCAACACCTTACCACAGTGCTAGCGGAACCTGTGTCACCCTCTGTTGTCACTCTGCGCTGGTTGTTGTAAAATTTGTGACATGCACACAGGACCCTCCAAAGGCATAAATTAGCCTTTGCCACATTGAACTTAAGTGAGGAAATCATACTGCACACTCACCAACGCTGCTTCTTAAGCCATTGTGGAACTTACTACTACCTGAAGCTCCATGGGTAATTTTAGATATACTATAAAGAAGATCTTCTGCCTCTTTCCACTGTCTCAACACCACTGCCTTCACAGTGCTTCCCTATAACACTATAGCATTGTCCTTAAGGTTAAAACTATTCATTGGTACGCATCAACTTAGTTTATAACTCCGCTCACCTGGTTTCTTGTCATTGCCAGACTTTGCCAAACCTTGCCTGCATCCTCATTAAGCTCAACCTCCCCAGCAGCAGTTGTTGGTGCTGACACTGCTAAATGGTAGATTTGAGGGTGAGAGTCCACAGACTAGTCTTCCATGGCCATAGGGTTGTTTTACTTCTCACAACAGGTTTCCCTGTCTACCAAAGATGGCTCCCAACTGCCTCCAGAGTCTATCTGAAATTTCTCTGCTGAACTTTAAGAACTTGTCACCAAAATGTTGTAGTTAGAGGGCAAGATTTTCATATAGGAGCCTGGACCAATTCAGGTATGAGGTAGGTTCTTTATTTCATGTTAAGCCCTTAGGTTACAGCAACAGCATAGAGGTCCTGTCACAGTTGCATCCTCCCTCCAAATGTCCACATCTCCCAGCCACATCACTCACTCTCAGCATTCCAGACACCAGTTCAGACATACAGGGAATGAGGACACACAGGATTCTACAATGTGATACCTAGATGGTCCCTTCAATGAAGGTAGTGTAATTTACATTTCCATTTGCCTTCAGGTCTCCAAAGTTGAGGGCCCTTACTGGTGTTAGTTGTCTTTTCCTAGGATATTGAAAATAACATCAAATTTATATAAACACAAAACATTTGCAACTTCTATGAACATTTTTGAATAATGCAGAACATAATATCTGATCTTGTTATATCTGCATTAAAATTGTATTCAAGCAAAAAAACATTGTCTTATCTAAAATGCTATGGGTAGTGTTTTGAGAATATATATATATAAGTAGTAACAGCTTTATTAATTCTAGGGCAGACAGCCCCTACTGTGTTTATCTCACACTTTCTTGAGTCATTTCACTAAATGGTATGAAATGGAAATAGGTGAATGTACTTAATATACCATAATACCTGCTTCCCATTATAAGTTTAAATACTCTTTTACTGTAAATATACCAGCAATGCCAAGATGTGCTAAAATTCTTTCTGTCAAGTGAAAAAGGTACAGTTAGCAGCCGTGCAGCAATAGGTGTCCATACTTCTGTGCTATGCTGGAGAAGCTATGTTATAATTTTGCTTTTTCGCAATCATTGAAACGGATAGTAAAATAACCTGTACAATTTACATCAATATTAAAGGTCTTACACAGAATCACATAAAGTGCACTTGGAGCTGCTATTTAAAAGTATGGATATAAAAAAACAATCCAATACCCCATTCCAACACAGTAGCACAACATATTGTCCATATGCCATCACAAATCAATAAAGAGCCTAACCACAGTGAAACACAATACCAGCATAACACATCAAAAAGACCATAACAACACTAAAGCATAATGCAACTTATCCACAAAACACTATTGTCTGGTTATGCTGAGGTTTTATTGTTGACTTTTGTCATTGTGCCTTCTTTTGCATATATGCATGATTGTTTTAATATGTTGATGTTGAGTACTTTTTATTGCGTATTGCTGATGTGGGGTTGCATTGCGGCTGTACTATTTTGTATACTGTAGTATATTTTTTGCTTTGGTGTGTTCTTATCTTGGTTTGTTCTGTTGCTGTGCTCATCTGTTGGTATTGTTTACTTTGTTATTTAAATGTTATTTTGTGCATAATTAAAACCATTACAATTTCCATTGAATCTGCAACAAAAATCATAGAAAATTCCCATTTAATTTTTTTTACATTTCCTTCAATCAATAAAAAACTGCTCTATTCTCAACTTTATCAACCTTTTGTTGTTGTGTTCCATTGGTATGGTGATGTGTTTTGCTAGTGTGCTGTACTCTTGTGTTAGGAATTTCATTGCACTTTATTTTCTTATTGTGATGTTTGCTGGTTGTTGTGTTCTTATGCTGTATTGCTTTTGTGTTGGTGCAATAGGGTCCTGCGTTTTGTAGTGTTGCTGTGTTGTGTTACAGCTGTACTTTCCTACTTTTCAGCTTTAAGATGCATATAGATTCTTAGTACACATTGCCAACACTTCAAGTCCGCATTCATGATGCAGCAGTTACAAATGATTGTCTCAGCTCTGTGCTACTTACCACTAAGGATATGTAACAGTGTCAGCCTACAGATGTTTTGGGACCCATCTCTAGTTCTTAAACTGTTTGGCACAGTAATAGGCTAGAAACTATGGAAACGACCATGGACTTTGATCTTCCTCAAAGAGCCCCCTTATTTTTTTTTAATGTGTGCCTTTCCATGTGCACAATATGTGATTCAACCCTTGAGCTCTTTTTATGTGATTATTGATTGTTCTTTGCAAAGGTCTTAAGAGGGTTAGTTAGCTCATATGTAGGAAGCTCCATTCAGTACAAAGGCTCACATCCTAAATCAATGAGGGAGACTTTTATCTTTCTAAGGAGGGCAAATGTAGTACAGTGATTTGGATAATAGCAGACCTGAATATTTATAACATAATAAAAGTCATAAGACTGTATTTACCAGCATGTATGATAAGAAAAATAACACTGCCATAATAAATTGTTAGTGAATTGCTATGCATAAGTGTTCATTTTGTTAGGCGTTTTGCAAAAGCATTTTTGCACATAGTTGGCAAGGCCTTATGTTACATTTGGACAAGTACAATGTATATATATGGCATGCTGGCCAATATGGATGATATGTAATTGCCAATTGGTGACAAGACCGACACCAAACCTTTCAAATATGCAATGTTCTCATAAAGATACCATGTAACATAAAAAAGTACATTTATTTATTTCTATTTATTTTATTACTTGTAATTTTACAACAAGATAAATATTTCGATCAGACGAGTTGTCCTGTAAGTAAACAGGCTTTTTTGCAGGTTTACCACCTTCTTTTTGCCCCATTTCGACTATTAACTGCTGGTTTTTCAACTTTGAAAAGGCACTGAGGCCTGCTGTCCAGACCTCAGTCCCAGTGTTCTGACCCATTACAAAAGATGCGTTTAATTGGATACACCCAATTGACAAGGACTGACTTAATTATAAGTCCCTAGTGTATGGTACACAGGTTGCCAAGGGCATGTAAGACAGAATGTTCACGCAGGGCTGGAGCACAGTTTGTGCCACCCTGCATGTGACATTTAGAAGATGGACTCCAGCCTGCCACTGCAGACTGAAAGGGTAGTGTTTTACAACGTTAGCTCCTCTTTGCCATTACACCTAATAGAAAAGCCAACAATTCCCTTAAGGATATATATTTTATATGTAACTCTCCCCTAACGCAGACCTATGGTGCCTATGGCAGAGCCCTATATATTATTAAGCAGGATATATTATTTTGAATATGTCTTAGCAGCAACCCTTCCAAATTGTTGGTTTGCTGTGAAAGGATAGGAGCCCATTGGCTAACACAGGGTTACTGGCTAGCGCCCAGCCTGGCTAACTTCTGATTGGTACTGCCTAACAGGGTCAAGTAAGGTATCAAATTAATTGTGGCATTGAATATGATCTGATTCCCAGGCCATATTTAAAGTCACTATTAAAGTTGAACAACTTTTAGAAGGTTGCCCACTGTGCACTCCAGCTAGTTCAGAGTCTTTACAAAGGATTAGCCAGATTTCTGACCGCCAGTGTACGAAGGACTCTCAGGTTCAGGAACCAAGGCAGTTGCCGCAGAGCAAGGTGAGACCTCCTCTCCCAGGATGGCCACTCAGGGTGTTAGCCCAAAAGGCAGACTTCAAAGGTGAAGCCACCATTAAAAGGCTGCATGTGACAACATCCCTGAGCTGGATGCCTTTTGTTCCTGCAAGCAATTAAGAGACAGAGCAAAGGAAGGGAAACCTGTATACAAACCAGTTTTCCAATGGACGTGTAGCCCACAGGCAGACACATCTCTAGGGTGGGCTACCCTGCTCCCAACAACCAAAGAAGGGCAATGCTATCTTGATGGTGGCAAGAATGAGGCACTCTGGGACATCCAAGTGCCACACATCACAGGAACTTCACCAATAGAGAGGATGGCACACAAGAGCCCATTTACTAATGACGGTGTGGCCCCCTCGGGGCACTTTCCTTGGATACATAGGGAACCCCAGGAAGAGCATCCTTTACAACGCGGTGTTTACACCACAGTGCCTTTACAACGATGCCATTACATCGCAAGTCGTTACTACGACTTGCGCTGGATGGCACTGTTGGACAAGGAATGTTGTAATTTTATATTCCAACACCTTCCCTACTGTTACATGGACTGGTGTTGGAGTATAAAATTATAATATTCCAAAATCCGCGCCCTCCAACGCAAGTCGTTGTAACGACTTGCGTTGTAATGCCGGCGATGTCAAGTTCCGCAATCTAAAAGATCGCGTTGTACTGACATACATCCAACCCCAGGCACGCTGCCCCTTAGTTCATGCTGGAGAAGGGAAGAGGACCGTAAAAAAGGGCTGCCCGCCTTTTATCTGCACAAGCAGAGGTTGCACCATTGACTGCACCTGCTGCACTTTTGGGCTAGTGAGAATGAGATAGTGGGGAAAAGTTGATTTTCTGCCATCACCAATAGCAGTGACTCATGATTTTCAGTGTGCTGATCTCCTGCAACCAGCTCCAGGACAACAAGAGCCGAAAGAGCCCAAATGGATAACCTGGTAGCCACAGCAAATGTTTTACCACTACCAGTCACTGGGAATAATAAAGAGACAATCCAAGATAGCCAAATCTTGCACCCAAGTCTGCCGGACCTGGGAGTGCTACCAAGGTCTGGATTCATTGCACCCACAAGACACCAGCCACCACCAAAGAATATGCATACAATTGCTGTGCTACAGGGCCAGTAGTGCAGCATCAGCTGTCCGACTACTGCAATAAAGAGGACTTTGAGAGACTCCGATCTCCGGGGCCAAAGTCGCCCCACAACACCAGTGGTCTGAGGAACCAGCACAGAGATACCCCTGTTGGCCACATCACAAACTGAGAATCCTAATGAGCATCTTTTCCTGCATCCATAAGCATCAGGACCACTCAAATGACTGTGGCGGGCATGCTGTAGAGTTTGAAATCTGCTCTAGAAATCCTCTGGTGGCCAGGTAACTGTCGAAAGCATCCATACTGGAACTCTAGACCTCGCCCCTGTCGAATTTGGTCACCCAACTCGTGCCGGAGTAGCTGCACTAACTGCTCCAAACCCTTGAAAAAGTTCCAAACTTTTTGTTGAACAATCCTTGTTTACAGTTGCATTTAGAAGTGATACAAACTTCTAAAATCTGTATCTTTGGAACCCTCTGGTGGATTTTACTGATCAAGGTCTCCAAAAATTCAAACAATGCTCTCAATTCCTGTCATGTCTTTTTATTGGTTTGTGATTTACTTATTTCATTGTTTAGTGCTGTTAAATACTTCACCCTAAGGGTTGCATCACACAAAGTGGTGCAGGTGTGATGCAAGCCTCTAAGTCAGATTAACGAAGCAATGCAAAGCCACATTGTGTGGCTTTAAATATCCTCATAAATCTGGAATAGGGCAAATCACTGAGTTGTCTTACTCTGTGCAAGGGAGGTGTTCCATGGGAATTGTGGTCAGTGTTCCTGGGCAACTCCCATGTTTTTGATGCATTCTCAGATTTACAAGGACTTGTAAACCTGGAAATGCATCAAAATCGTATACCTCCCCAGATGAGGTGCATTAAGGAGAAATATCTTTATTTCTAATTTTGTGTATCCTCCATCTACATGTACTGCATTCTGCAGCACACATAGAAGAGGAAACACTCTCTCAGGATTGTTTTTGCGCAGCAAGGTGCTCCTTCCTGCACAACAACAATCCTGCATGGAATGAGGGCCCCCTCCAGAATGATGCAAGGGTGCCTGAATTGGCAATCGCCTGCCAAAATGGCACCAGTGCAAGGGGAAAGGACAAAATTATTCCTTATTGTATAAATGTGGCACATTCCTTACCTTTAACAGTGATGCAGGGCAGCCTGCACCATTATTCTCATAAATATGCACATACATTTCATTGTCAAGCCTTACTGTTCACAGCCAAAGCGACCCAGGGTTGAGCTAAGGATGAGTAAATGATATTGACTGGACCCAAGACGGTATCTGCATTTCTGCTACACGATAATGCCCCACAGACATATTATATAGTACAACCAGATGCACACATGGACATAACAATAAAAAATGGCACAGCGTGATAGTGAAAGTGGCTAAGTAACCGACACAAGAGACGGTTATATAAAAATGAAAAAGGAGCTGTTTTATGCCAGTAAACAGCAGTACAAGGGACATGCAGCAAAACTAAAAGAGGTAAATAGATTCTATATGGGTGAAAACGATCCATGATTACAACTTCAAATCAAATTGAAAAACTAGTGGTTCGATTTGATTATAGAATGTATGTGCATCATATTATGCTATGCGTTGAATCATTTTGCTTCCTGAAGTGTTTCTACCATCTTCATCTGCCAAAATTTCCTTCAAATTCAGCAGTCCATATAAGTGCTGTACTTTAGCACGTTTTTCTTTTTGACTCCTGTAGCATGGGGAAAGCACTGAGCACTTTATGATATTTAATAAAGAAAACATAGGTTCACATTTGCTAACATATACAGAAGTTGCATATTAAATACATTATATAATAAACAAATGAATGTTATATATTCCATGTTTATGTTTTCTCTAGAATGAAAAAGGAGACTGCGATCCTACCCCACATGACTGCTCCTTGCTTTGCACACCTCATTGCATGCAACATTATTCACACGAGATAACTACTTCAATTCACAATTTAATAAGAGGATGTCCCACAGCTGGACAGTTGTGTGTGCAGACGAGCTGAAATAAGAATTCTTAGTCGAGCGCTTTTGATGCTGGCCTGGCAGAAAGATGAAATGGGAACCTTTTGTTGGTAGTTGCTTTTTCTGTTGAAGGAAGCGCCTTGTATAGAGGCAAAGGGCAGCAACGTTTTCTTTCAGTCTCGCCAAGCCAAGGTTTTGTTCAAATCATTCTTAGTAGTATTCTGTCAAGTGGACGAGAAGTAACACTCAATGTTCGAACACCAGTTTTGAAAAACCAGCTGCACCCATGCTATGCTACAATTACATGCAATGCACCACAAAAAAGGTTTGCATTTGATAGGGTCGAATAATCATCAGATTAGATTTAAAATAGGTCAAGGAACTGACAGGTAATTTCTATAAAATTAGGCAAATGATGGCAACAACATTTCTTATAACAACAATGACTTTTAAAGTGGTAGTACTTTGTTGCTCCCTGACTAATTAGTTTTTGTCACTTTTTCATTAAGTTTAAAAAGAAACTATGCGAGAATTCACACTTAGCATAGCCCACTAAAACGCCTACAAACAGATAACACGCAGTCATTAAAAACCAAATAAATATGTTTCTTTCTAAAAAAATGCCCACACCCTTATATCTATCACATTTACTATTAGAAATTTTGGAAGAGTGGTCCCATGTTTTCTGTACAATTGATGTAGCCCCCGCCCCCCATGCATCTTACTTAGAAGACAGAACATAGGATAGTTTTAAGTGGAAGAGAGAAGCATGGGGCGTAAAAAACACTGAGATTCGGATTAGGAAGAGTAACTATAAAGGCCTTGAGCCTTGGTGAGCAAGTTACTCTCTATTTGGTTGTGATGATGCATCTCAACTCAAGAGGGGTGGAGGTGACTAATGTCAAAGATATTTTTTTGCAACCATCATCACATTAATGGAGGGTGTGTTTAGCAAAGAGAGTTTTCTGAAGAGCATCTTGTCGGATAATGGTCACCAATTTTGCTCAAGGGAATTTTAGGATTTTTTTCTAAAGTTAAGTGGCATTCAACATAAGAAATGTGCTATTTATCATGCAGAAACAAATGGTGCTATTGAGAGGTGTAACAAATTCATCAAGGAAGGAATACAGTTGGCCAGGGTGAACTGTTTAAACTGGAAACAAGAACTAAAGAGGAGGATAACTGCTTACCGCATGTTGCCTGCACATGACTACAGGATGATCTCCTTTTAAACAGTTTAGAGGGTGAACGCCCAACACGTATTTATGTCCAGGTTGGATGGATAGGGATAAAGGCATAAAGTTCAATGATCCCTCGAGCTGAAGACGTCATGAAGAAAGACTCATTTTAAAAATAAAAGAGGATTTTGATCAGAGGAAAACATTTCCGTGATGTGAAGATCAAAGTTGGTGATGTAGTAATAACTTAAGATACTTGTTGGTTGTGTGGTATTGTCAAATTTCACAGAGTCGCAAAAGGTTATTAAACATTTTTGTTATGCTGTAAAAACTGTTGACAGCAGAATTTGCAATAAGAACAGGGTTGTGCTTGTACAAATGGAAAAGAAGGAAGATGTGAGCAATGATGATGATGAAAATGGTTAGAAAGATCATGGGAGTTCTAATGTTGTGAGGAGAAGTGATGGAGGAGAGAGTGTGTATTAGATCTGGCATCTTTGGGGTGGTTTCCCCTGACTTTTTGCCTCTACCTCCGGTATTTTTGATGCTGTGCTGGATTTCATTTTTGCTGGCTTAGATTCTTTGGGCACTTTGCCACTGCTGATCAGTGTCAAAGGGTAAGTGTTCACTGCGTAAATTGTGATTACAATTGGTTCTCAATGATTGGCATATTTAATTTACTGGTAAGTCCCTCGTAAAGTGCACAGAGTGTGCCAGGGCCTGTAAATCAAAGGTTACTAGTGGGCCTGCAGCACTGATTGTGCCACCCGCATGAGTAGCCCTGAAAAGGTATCTCCTGGCACTGCAGTGTCTGTGTGCAGCTTTTAACTCTCATGGCAACCTGGCCAGTGCACCAACCTACCAGGCCCTAACCGTATCTTTTCTTACATGTAAGACACCCCTATGGTAGCCCCAAGGTACGCCCATGGGCAGGGTGAAGTGTATGTAAAGGTTAGGACATGTGCTGGTGTGTGTCATATGCCCTGATAGTGAAATACTACCAATTTCCTGTTTTACTATTGAAAGGCTATCTGTCCCAAAGGATGGAATGGGAGATATTTTGTAAAATCTTACAAGTTTAATTCCTATTGGGACAAGATAGAGAAATAAAGTGTAGGGTCTCTGAACTCAGAATTTAATCACACATCTTTTAGTAAAGATCGTTTTTAAAATATGTCTTTGGAAATTCCACTTTTAGAAAGTAGGTATATAGGGGCAGATTTATGTTGGGAATGCACCACGTTTGCGTCACGCAACTGCGGAGTAAACGTGGCGCATCCCTACGACCCTTTTACAACGTGACGCATCTAGGTCACGTTGTAAAGCCCTGCACCACTTGTGGGCGTTCCGGCGCAGGGTGGGCGTTCCGGGGCAGGTGCGCCTCACAAAAGTGGCTGAGTGAAATCTAGAAGATTTCACTCAGTCACTTTCAGGCCAATGCTGCGTAAAAACCCTTCGCCTGCTTGAAGCAGGCGTAGGTCTTGTCGCAGCATTGTAAAGATGGGGCACCCCCGAGCCTTGCTGGAGCTGCGTCGCACTTGCGATGCAACTCCAGCAATGCAGCACCTTTACGGCACAGATGCGTCACGCATCTGTGCCGTTTTTGCCCCATGGTGCGCCGCATTGTAAATGCGGTGCACCATGGGTGGCGGAGCAGTGGCGCAAAATAACTGGCGCATCCCTGGGGATGCGCCAGTTATCATAAATCTGCCCCTTTCTTCTTTAACTATTCTGTGTACCTCTGCCTGTTTGTGGATTGACTGTCTGGATTTGGAGCGACAGGTGCTGGGAATGTGCATTCACTGAGATAGCCTCTGGGGGGAGTTTGGATGACTCAGGGCTGAGCTGAATGGGGCTTGGCTGCATTTAGACTAGTGGGAAGAGTTTTCCATGCACCTGAATAGGGCCTGTCTCTCTTGCACAGTGCTGCCTCCACCCACTGTGGTCTTACTGCACCAGTGAAGATAGAGCTGGTTTTGACTAGGCGCAGAGACCCTTGCACAAAGAGAACAAAGACAAAGTGGGGTATAAGTAGTAGACCTTAAACCCCAGAACTTTAGATCACTTCTGGACTCAAGAGGAACCTTTGCCATGGAGAAGAGCTGAAGAACTGTAAGGAGGAGTACTGCCCCTTTGCTGTGCTCTGTGTGGGGTTGGCCTGCAGTTGTTTTTTTCTGCCAAGGAAAGGACAAAGACTGGAACTTTGCAGTGAACCTGCTTGAAGAAGAATCTCTAAGGGCCTGAGTGTGCTGACCTCCTGTTATGAAGTTCAAGGAACACAAAGACTTCACCCCCAGCTCCCCTGAATTCTATTGCTGAGAGTTCTGACCCGCCAGGAGGTGCATATTCAAATTTTGGTCCTCTGGAGGCTGTTCCTGCTATTGGGAGCTAGAAGAAACCTAAGAGAAACAAGAAAAAATGTCTCAGGCTCCGTCAGTGATGCTGCCATGATTTTGCGACCTGCGCCGAGGCCATGGCACCGCTCGTGAAGTGAATGACCCACCACCCGGCCTGCACCGTAGCTCCAACACCCTTCGATACCTGCAGTTATCAGCATTTACAGAAGCCAGCATTCGCACTGACTCTGTCATCGCCAGTGAATGCTTCCTATTATCACGGTGCTGATAACCGCCAAGGGTGACTCCACAAACCCGCTGACCTTGGACTGTCACCAAAACCGACGCCTCACCGTTGACGCAACCGTCTTCCCCTGTCCTGGACTTGACACTTCGCCTCCCAGCGGTCCCGCCGTTTCACCTCCCCCTAGGCAGCCAGGGAGCCGGCCCCGACCTCTAAACCGACACCTCACTTCCAGGAGGCCGTAGATCATTATAGACTTTGTTTCCAAGGTACTGTTTGTTTTGGGTGCCATGTGACTCCATCCGGTCAGCGCGGTACTTTGGACTACCCCAGGTGGAGCTATTTGTCCTCTACAACCTTTTTGCAATAAAAAAATCATATCTTATTACCTGTTGCATTTTTGTCTTTTTGGTCTTGTGTTGGTTTAGGTAAAAATACCTTATTTTTCTAAATCGGTGTGGTGTCCATTTGTGGTGTTATCACAGTACTACTGTGAATTTTGAGTACAAATACTTCACACAATGCCTTTGGGATAAGCATGTCTACTTGTGCCAAGCTACACAGTGGGTGAGCAGGGGTTATCTAAATGTGCACCCCCCCTTACCCTGACTAGAAGAAAAGTTCTCTATTTGGACAAAGGTACCTACCTCTGCCAACTAGAGACCCCCATTTCTAACAGCGTGCCTGCAAAATTTAGAGAGATATGTTGGATTGATGGGATTGGCTATAAGGATAGGATAAGAGTGAGGAGTGAGTAGTGGCACCAAGCTATCCTAAAGATTTTGCCCATGGTATAAAGAGATTTGGGACGTGTCTTCCATTCTATTTGGTATGATCGTGTATTTTAATAGAATATAGTCATGTTGAGTTTTTATTATTGTAAAATAAAGAAGGGAGATATGTAGTGTGTGGAATTAAGAATGCTGTTTGTGGGGATCCAGGTCAGTTAGAGGTGTTCTGGTATCAACAGCTGCTTTGAACTATCTATGGATGAGGTGTATCTAAATAAACCTCTTAGTTAAACCTACATGTATGTGAATGGTTCTTACCTAACACTGCAGAAGGCACTCATAAAAACACAGAAAATGGAACACAGTGGCACAGGAAAAACTAGAAACTGGTTCAGATTCAGGCAACAGTGGGCAGGGAAAAGAACCAATTGGACTGGGATTAACAGTACTGGCCAAGGGCGGAGGAAGTCAGAGACACTGGGAAAGTGAGACATTGATAATGAGGTCTGTAGCCACAGATTCTATGGCTGTGGGCATACACACTGACACAAGGAAACAGACAGTGGGCCAGGGTGCCAACAACTTAGAGACGCAGACATTAAGATATGGACGATGGGACAGGGAAACACAATCACTTGAAAAGGGACGCAGGAGCTTTGGCAATCTAGCTGAAACAGGGAAGCCATTCTGGATTTGGTGTAAAAGAAAATACCTAATAAGGAGATGCAGGCACTTGATCAGGTAAACTTGTATGTAGTGGCTTCACTGGTTGACAAGGTCACCATGTCCGTATTATGTATTCAGCCCACTTTCATGGTTATCGCTGGGTGCATCTTTCAAAAGGTGTGCCCATCGCTAACCAGGAAAATGTGCCGTATTATGGTGAATGTGCTGTCCCCAGGGCAGCCACAAATTCATTGAGTCATGTACACTAGGTCATGAAAACAGAGTTTAGGACTGGATGCATGGGCAATGAGGCAGAGAAACAGAAGCTCTAAGAGAGGGAAGGCATGAACACTAAGAAATGTATTTAACTGACACAGACTAGAAAGCATTGACATTAGAACTGAGAAAGATAGGCACTGTGACATGGAGGCACAATCACTGAGACAAGCTGGCACTTAAATAGATAGATGAGAGACAAACAATACAATTTAAAGAATTATTTCTTGATACAGAAAACACAGCCACAGGGACACTGAGACATGGATAAAATGGCTGGGAGTTATGGAAACTGGCGCAGAGGGGCACAAATATACAAGCATGAAGACTTGAAATCTAGCACAGGTAGAGTTGGAATCAGAGGCAGATAATAAAACAGAAGAGAAACTGGGGCAGAGAGGGACAGACCTTCTGACAGCGAGGCACAAACTTTGCAATAGAGAGGGTCAGATTCTGTGACAAGAAGGCACAAACATCAGAACAGAGAAGTGCATAAAGCATGGCAAGGAGGCACATTCATTTGGAATGGGGGACACAGACAATGGGCAATGCAAAGCAATACATATGTATTTGGACAGGAAGACACCGAAATACACACTGCAGTGGGCAGGCATTGCCAAGCACACAGGAACATTGGAACATTGAGACACTAAAAAACACAGACTAGAGACACAAGGCTCTGACACCTATACTAGATCAAAAATATAGTGACCAAATCCCTTGGACAGTGAGACAGTGGACATCCAATAATGGCATATTTAATCCCTGCCATTTATAATCAGGGGACCTTTGTCACATTTTTGTTAGAGTTAAACAAAGAGAAGTATGTGCAAAAGCCAATACATTTATAAAAACATATCTAGTCTACTCCAACTACATGCCAGTGGAAAATATTATGTCAGAGCAGTGTCAGTAGATGAACTCTGGGTTCATAGTTTTCTCCTTTGGCTGCTTTTGTTCTCTCAGATTGTATCAAATAAAACAGGAGTTACAGTGTTCTTACTTCAAAGGAGCTAAGCAGATTAAGTAGTAGCTTCAAGGTCCCTGCTTAGAATTTGCCTCTGCCTGGTCCTCCGACCAGATAAGGCCCTTGTGGATCCCGCTTCAGACAAGGCCCTTGTGAATCCCGCTCCAGTGCATTGAAGCTCCCTGACTCACCTTGGCTGCTTCTTCACTGCCGCTCTCTCGCTCTCTCACACACACCACTCTCTCTCTTGCTGCACTCTCTCTCTCCAGCTTCTTCATATTGCCATTGTTTCTCTGATTGCCTTTATGTTTCCCTGGTTTTTGTCTGCATTTTGTATCTGTTTATCTGCTCCTATGTGTTGCCATTTCACTGCTTTGTGCCTTGTACACTCACCTTTCTCTCTCTCAGTGCCTTTTCACCCTTATCTACAAGCTCATTCTTTGCTCTTATTTGCCCTTTTACTATTCTCACCTTTCAAATATTCCTCATTTTATACCTTTTTCTCATCTTACGTATTCTTGTGCTATTTCGCTCCTCTCCCCTCTTTCTACTATTCCTGCTTTTTTCATCCTTTTTTGCCTCTCTGCATGCCTCCTTACCTTTCCCGCCTTCCAGTCTGCTGAGCTTTCCTGACTCCTGCACCCATCCCAGCCCCACCCAAAGCTTCCTACTCCACTCCCTCCTCCTGGACCTATATACTAGTGGCAACAGCATGGCCGTGCTCAGTTGGTGCTCTGTTCACATGTGAAGGGCAAGCCTGTCTGCGCTTATCAGCTGTCTGCCTGTGTCAGGCACCCTGGTCTTCACCTACCCTTGCACTGCCTCGCCACAGCCTTCCATGATCTCAGCCATGGGCTTTGCTCTCCAAACTGGTAGTACACCACAGAACACTGAAGAGGTATTCTTACACACCACTTGCAAGTTCTCTTGGTCTCTCCCACATCCAACACTAACTACCCCTATGATGACAGTTCCCACCACCTGACTCAAAGTCACTCACACAAGTCACCCCCTGCACCATGTGCCTTACTCTCCTGCATATTCCTCCTGAACATCTGCTTGCTCACCAAACACACTACAAAATTTGGGACCTTAATCATGACCGATCACCTGCTGACAGCTCCTCCAACATCTCCCCTCGCAGACCTCTGCACCAAGATATCTCTGCACTTCTGCAACATGATAACCAGCATCTGCAACAACGTTGCCCCCAATGGACCCTGCCAACCTTGTAACTCCTTATCTCGACAAGCGAATCCACACTTTCTTGCCATCTCATCACCAAAGAAGAATTTGCTTCCACAAAGCAGTCCTTCCAGTAGGAGGCCCCATTGGACAACTGGACCCACCATGTCTTTATTAAAGAACTACAACCCATTAGCTCATCCAACAATTAGATTAAACTGACAGCCGAAGTCCCATTCACTGCAGGATATGTTCCTTCTTCACCAGACAAACCCAGTCATTCATTCTGACCCCCTACTTCTTAGAAGCCCAGAACCTCATCTGTGGAGTACTGCAAGTCTCATCATTCAGTCTGACACTTTCAACACAGTCATCATCTACACCCAAGAAATCAGTGTCCTATCCTACTCCAACAATACACAGCTGATGCTCTTCCTCCCAAACAAAACACATAACATACATTTCAATTCACCATCTGAGCAAGCAGCAAAGTGGCTGTCCCTCCTACTGTATAGCAGCTCTTCTTCCAGGAAGAATGTACCTGATTCCAGTAGAGTCCTGATTAGGTGGAGTCAGGGGTCCAGCACCTATACCCAAATGTGTGTTTGAAGTGGGGGAGACATCAAATGGGGCTTTAAAGATAAAAAGGCACCTGCCTTTCATGGCGTGGCTCGTGACACACTACAGGGGTTATGCAACTCTTTGTGTGGGGACTGACACAGCCCTTTTCAGGTGCAATTGTCAGCTCCTCCCACTCAATCTACCTCAGGAAGGCCCAGCAGCCTGGTGATGAGCAATCAGACTGCAAATATCACACCCCAGCTCCCTTTGTGTGACTGTCAGGAATGAACAAGGCCCATATGTCACCCAACCCAGACGTGTATTCGGGGACAGGCAGAGGCACAGCCTGGTTAAAGTAAGAAAATGCCAGCTTTCTAAAAGTGGCAATGTCAGACTTTAATTTAAGATCCAACTTCACCCTAAATTGTGATTTTAAATTGTGAGTTCAGAGACACCAAGGCAAACCGATTGTTAACCTATGGGAGAGTAAGGCCCTGCTGTAGGGTAAATCAGATTTTGCAGTTTTTTACTACCAGGCCATGTAAAACTCAAAAGTACATGCCCTTCCTTTTGAATACACTGCACCCTGCCATGGGGCTGCATGGGCCTACCTTATGTGTCACTTATACGTAATAAAAGGGAAGGTTTGCGCCTGGAAAGTAGTTTAATTTGTCAGGTAGAAATTACAATTTACAACTGCACACACAGGCTCTACAGTGCGAGACCTGAGCCATGTTTAAAGGGCTACTGAGTGGGCGGCACAATCAGTGCTGCAGGCCCAGTAGTAGCATTTAATTTACGGGCCCTGGGCACATATAGTGCACATTACTGGGAACTTATAGATAAATTGAATATGCTAATTGTGGATTAGCCAATCTTATCATGTTTAGTGTACACAGCATATGCACTTTGGCACTGTCTAGCAGTGGAAAAGTACCCAGAATCCAAAGGCCAGCAAAAATGAAGCCAGAAAAACAGGAGGTCAGGAGGCAAAAAGTCAGGGGAAACCACGCCAAGGATCCCAGGTCTAACAATAACGTAACATGCAGCCTCGTCTCTGTACTAGTCTCTATAATGTCCACATACCTAAGACGTTATTTTTTCTGCTAGATTGCTGGATATGACTTTGTCTTCAATATCGTAAAAGATGTCATAAAGACAATATGAGATTTACTAGGATGAGATTAAGAGACTGCATGAGCCATGTAACAATTATTTGTGCTGCAAATCTAGTTTATTCTAATTAATCTAGTAATTAGCTTGCCAATCTTCTCTCACTTCGATTGATCCAATAAGGCCATCGAGGAAACAGGCTGGCAGTACCCCCAGAATTCAAATGAGAGTGTGCCCGACACTCCCCTTTTCCATTTACCTGGCTCCCTAAAATATTTCAGACTGCTCACCCTGTTCTGATGATGATGTTGACTCAATAAAGATCGAAACGTCGTCGACCCCCCCAACGAAAATCCCCCCATTATATATATTTCTGTGGATTTCCCTTTGTTGTTTATGTGATATTTCGTCTATTTTTACTCTCACTCAGTCACGATACGCACCTTATCACTTATGTGAACACCTGAACATATTCCTGTAATACCAACATGCAAAAGAAGTACAGTGACTACAATTACACATGTTGCTCAACGTGCTCTGCTCCCAAATTGATTTAGGGGCATATTATCAAGGGGGTTTATCTCTGCTTTTTTGGCTTAATAAAATTATCTCCCTATTACCTAGCTGTCGCTAACACCAGTTAGTGACAGCTAGTAGGAGATAGCGACCATCTTGGGCCCCGCTTTGCATGTCAGTGATATTTATCACTAGTGACATGCAAAGTGGGCGTGCCAAGATGTTAGCGGCTGGAAACAGTTGCTAACATCGCTATCTCCTATTACCAACTTTTGGAGATATTCGCGCTAAGCAAGAATATCTCCAAAAGCTAACACCTGCCCCTGAGCAGTTCTTAGCCATGTTATCCAATGGTAGGTGGATAACATGGCTAAGAGCATTAGCTCGGTAATGCATGAATATCGCTGACTTTTCAGCGATATTCATGCATTATTTCCGATTTTTATCACATTTGTGATAAACCTTGGTAATACCAAGGTTTATCTGCGATAAAAATCGTCGCAGCTTGGCGATAATTGTTTCTCGCTAACCAAGCAATAGCGATAATTATCGCTATTGCTTGGTAATATGCCCCTTAGTTTCTAGGCAAAATAACTGTTCTTGTCTTTGGACCTACTTAGGCCACCCTTGAACCATTATTCTTTTTATATGCAAATCTAGTTTAGGCACATTTTTTATGCTTTTATTAACAAATTAATTGAGTTAGGAGAGGCAAGATGGCTTCTGCTAGACGGACGTTGGTGTGAGAGGCTCCGTTCTGGACACCCCGGCGATATTGCTTACCTGGGTTCCTGCAAGCTCTGGCCGCGCCTTTCTCGATCCTTCATGGGGCTGATTGTTTTGTGACCCTCTAATGTCAACGGGGGGCCGTAATCAGCGGCTTGGTGCTGGCGTCGCTCCTCTGGTTCTCTAGCGCGGTTTCCATCGTGGCTCTCAGCGGCAGAGACGCCGCGAAGCATCAGTGGGCGGAGCAGCGGAATGTGGTCGCTCTGGAGCTACGCTGTTACTTAGCTATAGCTGGGGAGCGCGAAACTCTACATCGAGGACAAACGCAAGAAATGAAAGAGAGCTGCCGTGCGTGGTGATTTGCTTCACGGACATTAAGTGCCAAGACAGGCGTGTAAAGTAAGACTTTTTGAGTACCAAGACATTTTGGGATGTTATAGACTGATTCACTATCTTTTTTTTTCACTATTTGACACTTTGTTTAGACACTGCTCTTTCATTGCGAGAATCTGGATTTTTGGGAGCTTGTCTACAGTGAGAGCTTTGTCTGCTATTTTTGTAGACAAGGTACCCTTTTAATAAACGCAAATCAGTTTACTAAGCAACTATCACCTTGAAAGCTTCTATACTGCTCTCATATCTCAACTACTTGGATATGGGCCAATAAACAGCCCGTGGTGGGAAAACCTGAGCGGTTGGTGAGAGCCAGGTTGGGACACATGCCGCGCTTGCGGCAAAGTTAACGCAAATTGGTAGCAGTAAAGAGGACACCAGGCTAGAGGACAACAGTAAGGAACCTGAGATTGATAAACTAGCCACGCCCAGGATTCCACACATGTTGCAAACTCCTCTAGGGAAAAGGGGCATGACCTCCATAGCGAGACCTGCTGATCTTGATCCCCCCCGATACTGATGGGGATTCTACGCTGGTGGAAGCCCTGGAGCAGCTGGTAGTCTCCCCCGTTTTAATACAGCACTCCCCAATAGTACCAGCACAAACTTTTGTTGGACTTACTAATGACCATGTCCGGCATGAACGTAGTGCAGCCACCATGACATCTGTTGCTGGGGAAGAAGCTAATGACCCTGTGAGCAGCAAGGATAGCAAATTCTATTCCCTCTCTGAGCAATCTGATGGAACAGACCTCGATGAGGATCTGGAAGATGAGGAAGATCTATCAATCCATGATGAGACTACAGATGAGACTACACCGACTGGGAGGGTCTCCCAGCAAAGTGCGCAGAGTGAGAGTAATCGGAGTGAGTTCGCTGGTGGAAATGCTACTATTCGACAACAGAGTGCTCCTCCAGTCATGACTGGGCTATGTCAGAGTCCGATTCTATGTCTGGGCATCTGGACTTGTCTGAGCAGGCTAGTGGAGGTTTGGGAGCCACTAGTCAAGTCTCCCTTGAGGAGATCCTTAAAGCCATTTCGGAACATCGACTAGAGGCCAGGGCTGAACATCTAAAAACCCATACTGCCTGTCAGAAATTACAGAATAATGTTCGACGTCTGGCAAAATCTTGTAATGATTTTACAGATAGAATGATAGAGGCTGAGGGTCGCCTTTCTACACTAAAAGATCAAGTGGCAAGTCACAAGGTTGAAATTGCTGATATTAAGGCACATAAAGATGATGTGCATAGCAAGCTTGCCGATATGGAGAATCGACTGCGCCGTTATAACCTGCGCATTTTGGGGGTCCCTGAAGGGAGTGAGGGACAGGACACTCGAACCGGGCAAGCACCTCAACATCCATGTGCTATACTGATTTCGTTAAATTATTTTCTGGCAAGACAAACATTGTATGACTTGGCGAGACCGGATAAAAAGAGATCGGGGAAGGGGATAGAATTTTTCGTACGCCCCGAATATTGCCATTCCACTGTAGAAAATCGATGGCGACTACGCCAACTTATCATGACATTTTAATCCAAGGGTCTTCAGGTTTTTCTTCTACAGCCTGCTACCTTAAAAACTATGTATAAGGGACAGAATCGTTTTTTTACCTCTGTGACCTTAGCTAAGAAATACCTAAATTCTCTGGACTGATAGAATGATAGGATGATAAGATGATGAAATCATGCATGAGGATACACAAGATGAGTATATATGCCTATTTATTTAGGAATATGCATATAGAGCAACTATTATGATATGGCTTGTTTTCTCTTTTTATTTTCTTCTTTAGAAGGTATATGAAGTTATATGGATTAGACACGGGGATGTCCAAATACAGAGGATCTCTCACACTCATCTCAGGGCGATTGGCCCTATTGCCTTAGTTGTTTGGGAGGGTCACTCGGGTGGGGGGTGGGGATGTGTGGGATGGGGGGGCTAGCTTCTGGGGTAAGGGTGTAAAGGGTTTAAAGGGAAAAACGTTGGTTCAAAGCATATGTTATAATATTGGTTTTTGTCAACTCAAGACTCAGCTCGGGGGCAATGGCTAGTAATAGTTTACGCATATGTTCGTTTAATATGTGTGGATTGAACAACGCTGTTAAACGTAAATGCGTGATACGAGAAGTGCGATTAATTAACCCTGATATCTTATGCCTTCAGGAAACCCATGTGTCATGGGGGAATCGGAAGATATTAAGTGAATTGAGCTATACATTATTTGTTGCATCACAGCAGACTACCATGAATCGTGGGGTTGCTATTCTGGGACGGCAAACGATAGCCACTACTGGCAAAACTAAAGCTGATAGTCTAGGGCGCTGGGCAATTGTAGAGTGTATCATTGGGGGGGTTACTGTTACAATATGTTCAGTATATGGCTCGAACTTGGACGAAACTCAGACTCTTGAATTCTTGAATGTTGAACTGACATTGTGGGGTACCCCCTTATTTCTACTGGGGGATTTTAACATACATGGGGAGTCTTTTACTTTGGATTCCCAGTTTACTAGCTATGCTGGCCGTAACCCGCATGTTTTTAGAGCATTGCGGAAATTATTGCTCCAGCATGGCTTAGTGGATGGTTGGCCAGCGGCTAACCCAGATGACCCCGGGTATACTTTTTTTTCCTTCTCGCATCAAAAACGGGTTCGTCTAGATTACATTTTTCAACCTAGGTCTTTCATGAGTGGTGCTCGTATGAGGTAATGCCACGAATCACATCGGATCATGGCCCTGTCGTTTTAGATTTAACTCCTCTTAAGATACAGCGGGGACAGCGATCATTTTCCTTTAATAAGAAATTACTACTTGATGAAGCTTATGTACGCCATGTCCAAGTTTGGGCTCCGCAATTTCTTGACAGTAATAGAGGTACCGCATCCCAGGCAATGGTATGGGACAGCTTTAAGGCAGGGCTGCGGGCTGAAACTTGTAGTTATGGTTGGTTTCAACAGCGACACCAGAAAACTGAAATGGATAAATTGTTGGTTGATTTAAAAAATGCAGAACAGCAACTTATCTCGGACATTAGAGCACATCGTGATAGTAATCTGACACAGACTAAGGTTGCAGGTCTTAAGATCAAGATTAATGGTGCCTGGAGTCGTGATATAGCATGCCAATATCAAGCTCATCGAGCAGAGAGATATGCCTATGGTGAGGCTGTTGGCAGATGCCCTGCCCAAAGACTTTGTGGGCGACAGACACTGCAATGTAAAGTGGCTTTAGAGAACCATCAGGGTGACTTGGTTGAGTCGATGGATGGTATACTGCAGGTTTTTCAACAGTATTATACCGAGTTGTATACCCAAGAACATCTTCCTCACGATCAGATTGAGCAGTTTGTGGCTAGATTTGATCTATCTACAGTGAAGTCTACTATTAGAGAGGAGTTAGAAACCCTAATAATGATGCTAGAGCTCGAGATGGCACTTAAAGACCTTGCACTTGGGAAAGCTGCTGGCCCGGATAAATTGCCTCTCAAGTTATATTGTTTGTTATTTTCTATTATTAAAGACGATATGCTGGCTACATTGATCGCTGATCAAACTGGCAACCCCCCTCCATCGTGGGATGATGCGAGTATAGTGGTCTTCAAAAAGAAAGACAAGCCCCCACATCTTCCAGGGTCTTACAGACCCATTTCTTTAATCAATGTTGATGCTAAGATTTACTCCAAAATTCTTGCTGGCCGTCTAATTCAAGCTCTACCATCATTAGTGTCTCATCATCAGCATGGTTTTCTTCCAGGCAGGAGCACAGTTAACCATATACATCGCGTGATTGCTGTTTTGGATTATGCATCTGCGCTTCATAAAAATGTTCGTTTGATGTTTTTAGACGCTGAAAAAGCATTTGACCGTGTGGTGTGGGCATTTTTTTGGGCTATTATGGGTAAAATGGGGTTTGGACCTCAATTTCTATCTGCTGTACAAACTATGTATAAACGACCAAGGGCTAAGATCTGTCTGATGGGGCAGAAGTCATTGTTTGTTAATATTACTCGAGGTACGCGGCAGGGATGCCCATGCTCGCCATTATTGTTTGCTATTTATATCGAACCACTGTTGCAGATGCTAGCGGCTTCTCAGCGTATACAATCAATGGCTGTGGGTGTTAGCTATGTACGTGTGTTAGCTTATGCTGACGACATTGCTGTCATTACATCTGATCCTGAACAGGCCTTATCTGAAATTGAAAATATAACACTAGAATTTGGTAGTGTGTCTGGGTATAAACTTAACATTACTAAAACCCAAGTAGTATGTACAGCTGGGCTATGCCTTAATGATGCATGTGTTACCCAGGAGGCTAAACATCTAGGTATCAAAATTAGGTTGTCTCTCCAAGAGTTAGTTTCGGTTAATTGGACTGATATATTACAATCAGTTAAACATCAGTTCGAAAGGCTCGAATGTCTTCATTTATCACTAGTAGGGCGACGCAATATTTTGAAGATGTATATCTTGCCTAAGGTACTTTATTATTTTTGTACTGTGCGACTGGAGCTGTCACAAGTACAATTAACAAAGTTGCAATCTATTGCTGATCGATTTCTATGGGGTTGGAAATCTCCTCGTCGGGCGTCTAAATTTCTGACACTCCCGCCTTTAAGAGGTGGATGGGGTGTTCCAAACTTTGCTTTTTACTATTTAGCCTGCCTTCTCCAGAATATTAAAATTATGGTTACTGGGGAGGAACCTCCGACATTTGAAAGCCCTAATATTTATTCGATGTTGTTGGGCAGCCAATCTCGACAAATGCTGCTGCCCTTTCTTGAACCAAGCTATTACAAAATAACTAGGTTTAAGGTTACATTAACAGCATTCAAAGGCTGGCGCTGGATACGTATAATTACCTCTCTCTAAACGTATCCGTGGCACGTATCCGGGTTTCGGGCCAACCACAGCACCGAGACTGCCCTGATCGCAGCCACCGATGACATCAGAAACCCTGATCGACAACGTGGAAACAGCGGCCCTCATCCTCCTGGACCTCTCTGCGGCATTCGACACTGTCTGCCACCGAACTCTAGTGAAGCGCCTCAGCAACATCGGAATTCGAGAAAAAGCGCTGGAGTGGATCATCTTGTTCCTCACCGGAAGAACCCAGAGAGTCCGCCTCCCTCCGTTCAGATCCAAGGCCTCCGAAGTCATCTGCGGCGTACCACAAGGATCTTCACTCAGCCCAACCCTCTTCAACGTCTACATGAGCCCCTCGCAGCCATTGCACGCCAGCACAACCTCAACATCATCTCCTACGCCGACGACACCCAGCTCATCCTCTCCCTCACCAGCGACCCCACCACCGCCAGAGCCAACCTACACGAAGGGATGAAAGACGTCGCCGACTGGATGAGGAACAGCCGACTTAAACTGAACTCGGACAAGACGGAATTCCTCATCCTGGGATCATCACCCTCCGCCTGGGATGACTCCTGGTGGCCCCCGGCCCTGGGCACCGCTCCCAAACCGACGGACCACGCACGCAACCTGGGCTTCATGCTGGACTCCTCCCTGTCAATGACCAGACAAGTCAACGCCGTCTCATCCTCGTGCTTCAACACCCTGCGCATGCTCCGCAAGATCTTCAGATGGATCCCCACGGAAACAAGGAAGACCGTCACCCAGGCACTCGTCACCAGCCGACTGGACTACGGGAACACCCTCTACGCCGGAACCACAGCGAAACTTCAAAATAGACTCCAACGCATCCAGAACGCCTCCGCTCGACTCTTCCTCGACATCCCCCGACACAGCCACATCACCGGACACCTGAGAGACCTGCACTGGCTCCCCGTCAGCAAGAGAATCATGTTCAGACTCCTCACCCACGCACACAAGGCTCTCCACGACCTGGCCCCAGGTACCTCAACGACCGCATGACCTTCTACACGCCCACCCGCCAGCTACGATCGACCGGCCATGCATTCGCCACTGTACCACGCATCCGCAGAGCCACCGACGGAGGAAGATCCTTCTCCTACCTGGCAGCCAAGACGTGGAACTCCCTCCCCACCCACCTTCGGCGAACCCAAGACCATCTCGCCTTCAGGAAGCAGCTCAAGACCTGGCTGTTCGAGCAGTAACTTTCCCTTCCCCCAGCGCCTTGAGACCCTCCCGGGTGAGTAGTGCGCTATACTAATGACGTGATTGATTGATTGATTGATTGATATACCCCTTGTGACTCAATAGAACTACTCCCTTCTATATTCTGGGACAGTAAGATGCGGACATGGGCAGGTAAGGGTATTGTTTGTTTAGGCCATATGTTTGATGCTGGCACTATAGCTACATTTCAAGATTTAAAAACTAAATATGCGGTTCCTCAGCATGATTTTTTCAAATATTTACAGCTACGGGACTTTATCTTTAAACATCCAAATATAGTATCTTTAGCCACTAACGATCTTCTCGAAATTTTGAATAAACCTGTCAGGATTGGGACTTTATATAATAGCCTGCTGAGCACACAGAGCGATGACATTGAGCTACAAGAGCGAAACTGGAGTACTAGACTCGGTATTTCTGAATTATTTGTTCAAGAATCAATCAATATGGCTGCTAAAATTATGTTGACCGCCAACGTACGTTCTCAACATTATAAAACGTTATTTAATTTATACCACACACCGGCTAAGATGATGAAGTGGGGTAATATCCATAATGGGAAATGCTATAGGTGTCAAGCTGATAATGCGGAGATTCTGCATATTTTTTTTGACTGCACTGTATTGAAATCTTTTTGCATCTATTGCACAATTTCTGTCAAATGTTTTCAATCTTGAAGTGGTGATATCCAGAGAGATGATAATATTTGGAGTATGTAAAGATAATGATACTCAGCCATTGTATTATCCAAATCGATATTTCTTTTTTATGGCTATGTCAGTTGCCCGCTTATGTATTGCCTCTATGTGGTTGAAGCCCGAAGCACCCTCATTTGAGATGTGGCGGGTAAAGTTTTATAAATTGTTTTATTTAGAATATAATTTGCATCGTATTAAATCCATGAGAAAAAAGCAATTTGGGATTAAAATCTGGCAGCCTATGATTGACCATTTGGGAAGCCTAGAATAGCTGTTCGATTTATTGTTCAAAGGCATTTGCCTTTTGATATACAAGCTTGCTCATATTGTTACTTACTGTATCCTTAAACATGCTAGCCAATGGACTGATTTTTATAAGTGACTCTATCTGTTCTGTCTATGCTTTGAACTGAGTGATAATAAAAATATTAAAAATAAAAAAATAATAATTAGTGGATGCATTCATTCAGACATTCCTTCGTGCAGTCAATAATTCACTAGTATATTAAATCATGAGTTTGTTAGACAGTGAAAGAAGTGTGCTCATGTGAAAAGGTCTATGGAGGACATTAGATTAGTGAAAGGGATCAATTTTAGCGGATGTAATCTGTCATAACACTTAATACTCAGGTAAAAAGGATACAATGAGTTCTCTTGAGACAACAGGTGGCTGGCAGATTAAAGAAAAGACAGGAACACCCACTCACTGCTTAAGACTGCATAAACCTGCTTGCTTTGGTTTACCTTTAAAAGCCAAGCTTCTACGTTTCTGAATGGAGGCATAGACCAGCATATGAATAACATAATTAAGCTGCATAGATCAAAGGTATTCCGAAGAATAATTAAACAAGAGAACTGCACAAAAAGAAACATGCTCTACATAGTGTAAGGGAATTGCAAACCTCATGCTGTATGATAGGCATTTAGTTAACTGTAGATGTTAAATTGGACCCAAGGTTCTCATTATTATTAATGAGCATGCAATTACCGGCTCCCCTAGTTAGGCAACCCGAGCCATAGGCAAGGGCATCAGAGGAGGGGAAGGGCACTTATACCCCTATTAAGGACGTTCGAGCCATTAGCAAAGGACCTCAGGTGACGTCGTAATGGCCTCACCTTTAATCCCAGCGCCAGATTTTTGGGATAGGACTAGTCACGCAGGAGCCATGAATGCAAGAAATACTCAGTCCCTCGGGGCAAGCCGGCCACTGGGACCAGAATATTTAAAAGCAGTCCCAATTAATGCGCAGGCCCTTAGAATTCCTCCACTAGTAATGCTCCAGCGCTTTGCAAACCTGATATGAAATATGGAAGCCTGGAGAAAACAGATTCAGACAGCGTGTTTCACACTATGGCATTTCAGACAGCAGACCACTTGCTCATTCATATCATGTTCCCGCCCAAAATTGCTTTTAGAATACATTGTGATATCTGTATGTGATATGCAGAATAACCTTGGAGTTTAATGGCTCACACATCAATAAGCAACATGACCTGGATTCTCATCATATATTGATTGGCAAGCTATTTACCTCTCTCTTGCTGTACATCAAATACCATTATCTGTACCCTTGCTATTTTGTACGCTTGGCTAAACTAAGATTTAGGGCACATACATTATTTTATTTTCCCATTTTGCATATAAATGCACTTTCAGAATGGATTAAAAGCACTATTCAAAATGAAATTCTTTAGCCAATGCAGCTGTGGTTAATTCTGAGTGATAGAAAATCTATGGGTTGGTATTAAAAATGTTTGCCTGTTGCCACTGGTTGGACGGGCACAGCCACTTTAAATGCGGTTTGCTGTTTCTTCTCAGTGGATTTCTTTCAAGGAATGAAGCATTCGTTGTTTTAAAGAAAATTACAATGTGTCATCTTGTCTACTATTCAGCTAGCTGTACACTATTTTCAAAAGTAAAAACAACAAATATATAAAATCAGCAAAAACGCACAATTCCAGGTGTAGTGGCTAACAGTAACATATAATACTGATATGTAACAGAGAGGTATTTCACAATTTCTTACGGTAAAGGTACTTTTTCAGAGGTCCGTCCAATGATAACGAATTCTATACACAGAGCTTTGCAGTAAAGCCTGAAACTGTTCACCATTTCTTAAATTTAGGTGGTCCAAATGAGAAGAAATGGTCACTTTCACAAACTGTCCAACTCAAAGGACACTTTTGTGCCAGGTGTGGTGGAGGACCTAAAGGAGACCCCTCCATATGAGGCAAGCAACGCTAAAAAGACATGGATTGGCAAAGCCGACGGGTCTCGCTTATTCACGAATTATTGGCTTTGCCAATGTGATGTAGCCATGTTGTACACCAGTGTGGCTGCTGGTCAGCATGGCTACAAGTTAGTGGTGTAGAGGAGAGTGGAGTGGTGTAAAGTGGAGTGGCATAGAAGTAGAATGGTACAGAGTGGAGGGGCATATAATGGAGTGGTGTAGAGTGAAGTAGACCGTCGTAGAGTGAAGTGGCATAGAGTGAAGTGACAAGAGTGTCGTCGAGTGGCATAGGGTGCCATAGAGTGGAGTGGCATAGATTCGTATACAGTGGAGTGCTTTAGAACGTAGTAGTGTAGAGTAGTGTGTTGTAGAGTAGAGTAGAGTGGAGTGGTGTCAAGTGGAGTAAAGTGGCATAGAGGGAGCTGTGTAGAGTGCAGTACAGTGGAGCACGTTGAGTAGAGTGGGAATTTCCTGGAGTGAAATGGAGTAGATTAGAATTTTGAAGAGTGGAATGGCAAAGAGTGGAGTAGAATGGAGTGTTCTGAAGAGGAGCGTCATGGAGTGGCACTGAGCGAAGTGGAGAAAAATGTCATGGAGTGGCAGGGTGTAGAGTGGAGTGGCAGGGTGTAAAGTGGCAAAGAGTTGAATAAAGTCTCATAGAGTGGAGGGGCATAGAGTAGAATAGTGTATAGTGAAGTGGTGTGGAGTATAGTAGTGGAGTAGAATGGGGTGGCATGGACTGTTGTAGAGTGGGGTGCCATAGAGTGCAGTGTCATAAATTACAATGTCATAGAGTGAAGTAAAATTGTGTGGAGTTTCAAAGAGGGAATTAAATGGAATAGAGTGGAGAAGAGTGCCATTAAGTAAAGTCACATAAAGTGTAGTAGAGTGTTATTGAGTGGCATAAAGTGGAGGGTTGTGGTATGGAGGGAGATAAAGGGGCAGCGTGAAGTGGGGAGTCTTAGGGTGGAGTAGAGTGGCCTAGAATTAAGTGTCATAATGTGTTGTAGAGCATAGTGGAGTGGCATAGAGTGGATGGGCATAGAGTGAAGTGTCAGAAAGTGATGTTGCATAGATTGGAGTAAAGTGTTGTAGAGCAAAGTGGAGTAGAGAGGAGTGGTGTAGAGTGGAGCACCGTAGAGTGGAATGGTGTAGTGTAGACTTTAGTAAAGTATTATAGAGTGAAATGCCCTTCTGTGACGTGGGGTAGAGTGGAGTAAATTGCCATGGAGTGTCGTAGAGTGGCCTAGAATAAAGTGGCACAGAGAGGTGTAGAGTGGGCAAGAGTAGATTAGAATATTGTAGAGTGGAATGACATAGAGTGGAGTGTTGTGAAGTGGAGTGTCATTGAGTATCACAGAGTGAAGTGCATTAAAATGTCATGGAGTGGTGTGGTGTAGAGTGAATTGGCATGGTGTAGAGTGGCGTAGAGATTAATAAAGTGTCATAGAGTGAGGGCATAGAGTAGAGTGTCATACAGCGGATTGTTGCAGAGTGGAGGAACAGTGAAGTAGAGTGGAGTGGCATAGAGTGTTGTAGAGTGGAGTGTTGTAGAGTAGAGTGTTGTAAAGTAGAGTGTCGTAGAGTGGAGTAGCAGAGTCAGAATTACGTGGCATAGAGTTGAGAAGAGTGCCATAGAGTAGAGTGTAGTAGAGTGGCATAGTGATAGAGTGGAGTAATAATAATAATAATAATAAGGAAAATTTGTAGAGCGCCTGGTTACGCGCAACGGCGTGTCCCCGCGTTGTAGAGCGTTGAAGAGTGGCATAAAGTGGAGGGGTGCAGAGCGGCGTGAAGTGAACTGTCGTAGAGAGGCCTAGAATGAAGTGGCATAGAGTGTTGTGGAGTAGAGTGGCATAGAGTGGAGTGTCACAGAGTGGGTGACATAGAGTGGAGGGGCATAGAGTGGAGTGACATAAAGTGACGTAGTGTAGAGTAAAGTGTTGTTGAGTGGAGTGTAGGAGAGATAATTGGAATGGCATCATGTAGATTGTAGTAAAGTATGACAGAGTGGAGTGCCCTTGCGGGAAGTTACGCAGAGTGGAGTAAAGTGCTGTGGAGTGTCGTAGAGTAGAGTGGTGCAGAGTGGAGTGGAGTGTTGTACAGTGGAGTTCATAGAGTGGTCTAGAATAAAGTGCCATTGAGAGGGGTAGATTGGACTAGAGTAGAGTGACATAGAGGTGAGTGAAATATTGTGAAGTGGACTGTCGTAGAATTGAGCATCATAGAGTGAAGTGCTGTCGAGTGTAGTGTCATATACTGTAGATGGATAAAGTGGAGTGGCATGCAGTGTGATAGAGTGAAGTAAAGTTATGTGTGGTCTCGTAGATTGGAGTGGTGTAGAGTGGATGGGACTGTCGTAGAGGGTTGCATTGTGGCCTAGGATAAAGTGGCATACAGAGGCTTGGGGCCAGATGTAGGTGGCCATTTACCGACCGGTAAATGGTCATTCCTGATGTAGGGGCCCTATTTTACCGATTCGGTAAATTTACTGAATCTGTAAATTTACCGAATCGGTAAAATACCAAATCGGTATTTTTACCGATTCGGTAACTTTGAGATGTAGGTGGGACTTTTCTGAGTCCCACAGGCCTTACCGAATCGGTATTTTACCACCCAATCCGATTGGGTGGTAAAATACCGAATACAGGTGTGCATGCACATCTGTGCATGCACACCTGTGCAATGTGACACATAGACATGCCCTTAGGGCATGTCTGTGTGCCACATGGCACACAAGTCTGGAATTGGGGTGCCAGAGGGTGTCAAAGTGACACCCCCGGCACCCTTGCAACAATCGGAATTTACCGAATCGGTAAATACCGATTCGGTATACCACATTGATTCCTATGGGCTTCAAGGCCCATAGGAATCAATGGGGGATACCGATTCGGTATTTACAGAATCGGTAAATACCGAATCTTACCGATTCGGTATTTACCGATTCTGAATTACCTACATTTCCCCCCCTCTAATTTACCACTTCTTAAATACCGAATCAGTATGATTCCGTATTTAAGAAGTGGTAAATTAGAATTACCTACATCGGGCCCTAAGAGTGGACTAGAGTAGAGCAGCATTGAGGGGAGTAGAGTGTCATGGGTTTAAGTGTCATTGAGTGTAGTGTCAGACTGGAGAGGGATAAAGTGGAGTGGTGTGGAGTGTCATATAGTGGAGTGGCGTAGAGTGGACTGGCATAGAGTGCAGTGGCATAGAGTGGAATGGCATGGAGTGGAGTTTTGTGGGATAGAGTGACATAAAGCTTAAATTGGAGTATGCATGGTGTGATGGCACACTGCAATTACAGACTAAACATTTTCAACTGAAATGACCATTACATTTGGACATACAGTTTTAATGATAAAACTATACAGAGCACAAATGACAATATGTGGAAATGGCATCACCTAGTGCAATGAGTTGCTTTGATAAAAAACGCTTTATTCAACATTGTCATAAAAGCATTACAGATAAAAATGTATCATATATATAAAAATAGAATTAAGATTTACACAAAAATGTTAAAAGGGGTTTTTACAATTCGAATTTCATTGCAGTGTTAATTAAAAATCATCATATTAAAATACATCAAGTATTCAGATTGAAAGTACATTATCAAGAGCCTATCCCTTTACATTTTTGTTTCTAATAATCCAGGCCCATCCTAAAAATTTCGCCACAGCTATGTATATTACAGGGCTTGGGTTAGTACAGATGATTCTGGCAGCCACAAATCCACTCTGAGTGCCCAGCAGTTTGGCAATGGGTCGCAGCCAGGCTCTGCGCTGGGCAAAGTAAGCCGGACACGCAAAGAGTAGATGGTTAACTGTTTCTTTGGGATCTGGGCAAGATGGGCAAGAGATGTTCCCACCATTAGACCATCTGGATGTGAAAGCTCTAACAGGGATGCTACCAAGTCTCAGTTGGAAATAGAGCTTTCAATCCAATGGCTTTGTTATGTCGTCCCAGAATGTTTCGAAATGGGTCTCATCTTTAAACTCCATAAAGACCCCCGTTAGTGAAAGTGGAGGAATAGTCCTAAAGAGTTTAGAGAGTATCATCTACCAGTGCAATCCCTTAATTGCCTTTTCAAAGGAAATATAGCATTAGTTGGGTCTTCCCAGATCTCCATCAGACCTAGCTCACTGAGAACCGCTCTAATTCCGGTGAGCCATTTTATCTGGTGGAAGGCATCACTTTTAATAATGTCCAGAAGTCCCTTGGCGAATATTTTCAGTTCCGGCGTTGTCCATATTCGCCTCCAGTATAATGCTGGGCGGAGGTTTGCAATGACCTCGATTGGTTTCATGCCGAGGTCCTGAAGAACCGGGCCCATGGGGGTACTATGTGGCAGCATGACAAGGTTACGTAGGAACCTATTTCCAGAGACAGTTAGCTTGCTTAGGTTCCCGTGTCCCCAGATCTCGACCCCGTGAAGTGCTGCGCTCACAGCCTTTGCATTATAGACCATGATTGCAGGGGCCATCGGTTTTGTCAGGGACCTGGCGTGTTCACGAATCAGTGCCCCTGTGATTTACCTGTGCTTGAGGGTGGCTAAGTCAGTCTGTTCATTCCATCGGAGGTCATGCTGGATGGTAACACCTAGGTATGAGAACGATTTTACTTGCTCCAGGGGTAGGTTATTCATCAATATCTTCCCTCTAAATGACTTGTGTTGGTTAAAAGACATGAATTTCGACTTTGAGACATTGATTTCCAGGCCGTGGTCAGTACAATATGTTTTGAAGATCCCAAGAGCTTTTTGCAAACCGCTTGGGGTCTTGGAAATAATGAGACAGTCGTCTGCAAACATCAAAATTGGTATTTTGGCGCCTGCTAGAATTGGAGCGTCAACGTTTGCCTCTATCAAGATCTTTGCTACATTATTAATGTAGAGGGAGAAGAGGGTGGGCGCTAGCATACAACCTTGGCGCACTCCTCTCTCTACCGGAAACTGGTTTGTAACATGCCCAGGGGGGCCCCATCTTATCTGGGCGTAGTTGTGCTCGTGTAGTTTGGTGATCAAGGAGAGAAGAGTTGGGGGCATGCCCATGTCATTCAAAACAAACCAAAGGTTTGGCCACGGTACAAGATCAAAGGCTGCCCTCAAATCAATGAAGGCAGCATACAGGCTGCCTCCCTCCAGTTGAACAACCTTCCAATAGAGCATAGCAAAGTGTAAGACTTGATCGACTGTGCTTATGCAGGTTCTGAATCCTGCTTGGAGGTGGGACAAAATGCTCTTCTCACGCTCCCATTCGTGGACTTTATTTAATATCAGTCTACCATAAATCTTCTGGATGGTATCAATTAGACTGATCGGGCGATAATTTCCTGGGAGCGATTTGTCGCCCTTTTTAAAAACAGGTATTATTTCCGCCCCATTCCAGGATTCGGGTATTGGGGTTCCGCTGGCTATCATATTTGTCAGTAATAGTATATAGTTCCCCCAGAGCTCTCTGTTGTCTAGGAAGATGTCGGCCGGGACAAAATCTATGCCTGGCGCCCTTCCAGGGTCAATAGAGTCCAATGCTTGTTGGACATCCATAATTGAAAACAGGTCTTCCGTACAGGGGGTATATACGATCCCTTCTCTCTGTTCTGTAGGTAGTTCCAGCCCTTTGGCGTATTGCGGCCTAAAGTGAGTTACCCAGTCATCCTGTGCTACCCAATTTTGGGGTTTTTCAGGGCGGCCTTCGCAACCCCATTTCAGCAGGTCCCAAAATCGCTTAGAATTCTTAAAAGAACTGGTCTCCTTAAGCTCCTCCCATTTTTTTACATCCCAAGCGCGTTTAGATTTTTGAATAATGGTTTTGTTCGTGCTCCTGGCTGTAAGAACACTGGCACTGGATCCATTTTTAATGGCCTGCCCTCGATCCAGCCGTGCCTTTCTACATTCTTTATTATACCACCTCGGAGATTTAGCGGTCATAATTTGGTTGGGCTTGTTAGGTTTGACAAATAGACCTTTTATTTGTGAAAAGAAGGTTTCATGCACCTTATTTGCGCTTTCTCTCCCTGGGGTGAAAGGTTTGGCGTTGGTGCAGGCACTCAATTCCCTTGTAGCTTTCTGCAAATTCTTTAAAATATAATCAATGTTTGCCTGACTCTGGGCAACTTTGGCCCACTTCAGGTGGCGCATATCGTTTGCCAAGAGGATGGCTTGGGAATTTCCTTTACTTGGATCCTCTATTATCGCTGGGACTTCCCAATAGGAAAAGATCATACATAGGGGGTTGTGGTCACTTTCTAGGCGGTCGACAACCATCAAATCCTCCAAGTGGTGCCACAACTCTAGATGGCCTAAAATATAATCGATTCTACTTTCTCTGTTACCGCTCTTGAATGTGACAGCACCCACCCTATCTTTCGGAGTTCTACCGTTAGCCGCCCTTAGTCCTTTGTTCAGACAGGTAGAGTTAATCTGGATCACCAGATCAGTCCACCTTTTCACTGGGTCCAATTCTAGCTTTGGAACCGCCCACTGGCTATCTTGATCATCTTCAAGGAAAGAATCGCCACCCGATAAAGGTTCGAAATTTACGTTAAAATCACCTGCGGCAATCAATCGTGAGTGTGCTGAGAATTTGCCACTGAGGCCATCAAGGACAGCGAGGGTATCAGACTTCGGCCCCCCTGTGCTTCTGGCATACACATTATAGATGTCTAGAGGTTTGGCACGATTATGTGTAAGGGACACAATCTGTATATCCTTGTGATTAGAGACAAGCTCCTTTACGGTAATCCCTGAATCCTGCTTAACCCAAATGGTTAGTCCCCCAGAGGGTCGTCCTCTGTCGCTTTTTTCAGCGGCGACACTAAAGTTTAGAAATCCTGGAAAGTGGTGTGGATCAAGGAGCCTCGTTTCTTGAAATATGCAGATGGTAAACTGACTGACAAACAAGGCCCACTCAGCCCTGCAATGTTCCATGACATGATGGAACCGAATGCGTCAAAATCTGTCACTAAGCTTACCTCAGGGTTCGAATTTAGGGGACTACCCTCCCCACTATGCGCCCCTGGGTCTTGTATTACACTGGGTGTCCCTGAAGGGGGGCCTTGTGTTGCAGTTACGATGGTTATTGGTGCATCAGGACGGTGTTTGGGGATAGTGTCATCTGACATTAGTCAGTCATTGCAATCCAGGGATGACCCACCCACGCCTAGCCCCTGTGATTGGGTTCCCATTTCCTTTAGCCACTGTTGGGGGGTGAAGATCTAATTTGGATAGATGAGTGGTCAGGGGAGCAAGACCTGAACTCTAATAGTGTCAGGTTTTGTGCCACTTTTGCATTTTTAAATGTAAGTTCAATACAGTCAGCTCTGTGTCCTGGGTGCAAAAGTCTGGTAGCCCTGAGGATATCTTCCCTTATCACTGAACGGCATCCTCTAGTGTGTCTAATCCAATGGATAGCCTTGTTTGTCAGGGAATCTATTGCTTCTGTGACCGTGTCTGGGCTTAATTTTGGGACATTCACCATGTATATTTAGATAGATCAGGGGATGTGGTTCGAGGCAGGGAAGCACATCTGGCCGCCCAGTTTTTGGGGGTATGCCTGGTAGCATTAGGGATATTGATAGGCCTAGCGTTGGATTTTGTGTACCCATTATGTTCTGCTCTGTCGAAAGGTTTAGGTTGAAGGATTTTCACAGGCAAGGAGTTTGCTGGCACTTCTAGACCTTTTCCCACTTTGGTGTGAGACGAATATACTTTGGTCTGGGTGCTACTCTTAGGTTGCTGCAATGCTGGGTGCGGAGTTATTGCCTTTTGTTTATCGACAGTACCAGGGCTCAAGTATTCTTTATCAGGGTTACAATTTGGGCAAATGTTCGCATTAGTGATTACCATGTGAACTTTAGATGTTAAGATGTCAACTTGTTGTATTGTGTTATTGCTTTGTTGTAGCTCGGCAATGATCCCATGACCAATCATTTAACACTTTACTTATAAACCCATATCTCAAATATCAATATCAAATGTATGACTGTCAAATGCTAATCAATGATGACGTTGTTGATCTGATCTCTCTTATTTTTAGTTTGTTTTCTTATTTTGCTATTTTCTTATTTTGCTATTTTCATACTTTCATATTTTCATATTCTTCTTATGTTCTTTTTCACTCATTGGTTATCGTAATGTACCCACATGACTGTATCGCATCAAAGCCTGTACATTTGCTTTCTGTTTAATGATTTAAAATGATTTGAACACAAAAAAAAGATGTCAACTTTATCTTGCATACAATGAATAAAGCTACATAAGTGGTACACAAGGCTACATAGCTCGGTAATGTCATTCCCAGTTCCAGAAGTGGGTATATGCGAGTTTGCTTTCAATCCCTGTCCTTGGCAAACATCAGCTGGAGTAAATTCACTCAATGGGTCTCCTGTCTCCTTGTTAGAGCAATCAATATCAATGAGAGGTAAATACCTATTAGAACACAATACAATTGGATCAAGTGGACAAGGGGAAGAACATTCTGGCTCTATGTCTACTGTGGTTGTCCCTTCGTTTGAGGCATCACCTGTGCATTCATCAGTATTACAATTATTCTTTTTCTTCAAAAACATCCCAGGGACAACAGTCACACCCCGTTTACCATTTTTCTGCAACAAGTAATTTAGGTCTTCCCCATTGGTCTCATTCGCGATATTCTTTAGTGGTGGCTTAGATGTGAGAATAAGGCTACAGTCTTCTATGAGTTCTTCTATGCGTGACATGACACAGTTCTCTCCCGCGTGTTTTGGTGCTTTAGTAGCCTTCTTGGATTTTCTCCTTTTCACCCGGGTACTTGTGCTTATACCGTCTGTAACACCCTCCATACATTTCCTCTTCCCCATTTTAATTATCCAAGTTAGTACAGTACCTTGCAAGATGGTGGGACGATGGAGATGTATATGGCGTGGACCTGCCCTGCTTCCTCCTGCCCCGGATGGCCACAGATGGCCCGCGCTTTGCCCAGGCTTAGCCCGGCTTGTCCCACGCGCGTCCTGCGCTGCGTGAGGCGGAAGTTGTCAGATAACGCCGGGGGGGAGAAGGGGGCGAACCTCCGCGCGATGTTGCAACGCACGGACTCCTGGGCAATGGAGTCCGTGCAGCATGCTCCGTATCCCCCACAAGGTCCGGTCAGCAGGACCCTCGGTGTTTTGCCCCTCCAGGGGCGGAAAGCAGCTCCGGTGTGGCGGCAGGCTCTGGTGCGAAGCGGGACCCTTTAATCATATTATAAGATTTGTTTCCACCTCACTTCAGAATTGCAAAGGTATAGCTGCATTTGTGCTTTCCTAATTCTGAAATATTTGCAGAGTTCATTTACAGACATTTAAATTATGTTGTGTGCTAGAAAAAAAACCTTTCCTTTCCCACTCCCAGTACCCAGCAATTTTCTTTGAATGCACAGCAAATGTGACAAGACAAGAACAAAATTTAAAGGTCTGTTTACAGAAAGTGAGCTGACTTGGAAGAATATAACGAGTGAGTCAAAGAAATGGTCAACAGGCAACTCTCACCTGGAGGGACAAAGACATGCTGGGCAGCCGAAAACAAATAAAGCCAGCAAAGAGAAAGCAAGCACATTTGAGATCCAACCCACAAAGCCAATGGTAAGCAATGGGTGGAATGCATCCCCCAAAAGCTTTCAGAATGTCCCTAAAAAGTCTGTTTGCAACCAAACAGCTGTGCTGTCTGGTAAGTTTTGATCTAAATATGACAGATTTCTATGGTATTTAGCAAGGGATTGTATTGTGTAAAGTTAACCATATTTTGAATGTGTGAGCATGGTTTTGCTTTGGAATTCAAAAGTATTCCAGAGATTCGGCCTGGGGAGCTACTGTTGTAAAACTGCAATTTATAACTATAAGAGAGTCATGTCTGGCACAGATTTTACTGGTGTAACCCCATTTGTTGGACCTGCCCCTTCTTGCAGGGTCATCTCTAAATCTTTTGCCTTTGCCCTACACTTTTGGCAAATTTTGTTTTTCTGACTTTAGAAACTGCTAACCAGTGCTAAAATGCTTGTGCTCTCTGCTCAAAACATGGTAATATTGGCTCATATCCAACTTGCATATTTAATTTACTTGTAAGTCCTAAATACAGTGGCTTTACATGTGCCCAGGGCCTTTAAATTAAACACGACTACTGGGTCTGCAGCACTAATTGTACCACACTCCTAAGTAGCCCTTTAACATGTCTCAGGCCTGCCATTACCGAGCCTGTGTGTACAGTTTAGACTGCAATTTCGACCTGGCAGGCTAAATCTTTTCCCATGCCCCAAACCTTTCTTTTTAATACATGTATGTCATGCGTAAGGTAGGCTCCGGACAGCCCAGAGGGCAGGGTATGATGTATTTAATAAGTAGGACATGTACTTTTAAGTTTTACATGTCATGGTAGTAAAAAACCCTTACATTTATTTTTCACCACTCCAAGTCCTATCTCTCCCACGGGATAACATTGGAATTGCTTTATTACATTTTATAAGTGTAATTTCCAAATGGGAAGAGATAACTAATTCATGTTTGGTGCCTCTGGAAGCCTAATTTAAAATCCTAATTTATTGTGAAGTCGGATTTTAAATTACAATTCTGAAAATAACCCTTTTATAAAGTTTCATAGCATACAACAATGTCTCAACAGGTAATATTCATGGACAAATATATCAATAGTGCACAATAATTGCACAAAGAAGGACTTATGGGGATGTCAATGATTATTTGATTTAGTAAGGAGCAAAGTATATTTTAGAAGACTACAAAAAGCAATATTAGCATTATTTACATTAAATGAGGGTGTAACCCAAAGAATATTGTACACACCAGTACTTGTGCAATTGTGAGAATAGCGCAGAGAATCTGTTTTCACTATTTTTCACTCTGGTAGAAATTGGCCCATTTTCTGTATATCACACAAGTTTCTCTACCCATGATGGTTTCCCCACCCCCATTTAACTCTCAGTATAGTATGGCTCTTGTCTCTCTGAAGTTAAGTTTAGATAGGGTAACCGCATAGATATCAATTATTTTTTCCACAACATATACACTAGATTTGACCTGAAATAATAACATATACCTTACACACATTGACGAAAAACATCACAGAAACAGAGAAAATGTAATTATCAGTACTGTAAAAGTGTGCTTGATTAGATAGAAACAGTAGGATTAATCAAATAATGATAATAACAAGAGGTAATGAAGACTAATGAGGAGTTTAGCATTTCTATTGATTTCAATTGCACAGTGTTTTCACAAATTCGACATTGGCGCAAATCAATGTTGATAAGGGTTGCATGGTTGAAAGTATAAGAATCCAACATCATTGAGAACATATATTAATGAGAAGGATTTGTTTTAATGATTTTTAGAATTAGTTCACATGTTGATATTTTTGAAATTCAATTGAGTTGGCCATATTTAGGATAGTTCATTTTTGTATAACATATTTACTGACAATTCTAATATTATTTCTTAATTTGAAATTTTTGATCTACTTTCTTATGATTTTAATAGGTATTAGCAAGTTTTTTAACTAAAAGAAGATGATTTCAATGCATTGACATGTTCTTGCTTAGGCTGCAATATTTAATGGCCTAGTAAAATGAACCTTGACATGTTTCTTTCACACGTTGCTGTAACTGTTACTGTCTAATGTAACAATTTGACTATGAATGAAGCTTTATTCCTTTGTGTGTGTGAATTATTTGGAACCGATCCTTGCACTGTACACATGAAGGAGCTATGAATACATTTTTCTTTTTGTAACTAACCTGTGAGTATGGCAAAGACTGTGGTTTCTCATGGCTTGTTTGGGAAACAATGCTGTAGTTGCAAATGTTACTTGACAAATGGAAGATGACCGCATAATGGACAGACCACAGTGGTCCGATCGCTGATGTCACAACTACATCATCTGTGCAATAAAGATGATGTCCCCAAAGGAGGTGTGTGTGTGTGGAGGATGAGGATTAGATTGGAGACGCAGATCGAAGAGTTCTCTTACTTTTTTGGCTCTTTTTGCTAAAATGACTTGGAATACTTTTTCAGCTGCTGCTCTATTTGTTGATCAATTTGGACGCCTCTCCTTGCCGACAACCTGAACTCAATGCTCTGATTTATCTTTTTCAATAAACGTTCTTACTGAACTCTTTTGAATAGATTCAGTGAGATACTAAATCTGAACTTTACCAATTTTTGTTTTTTCCCTATGTTCATGGACATTTCCCTAGAGGACTTTAACTTGGCCCTTTGACACTTTCCTGAATGAGGTTTTTTCTCCTTTTAACAATACTCCTTTCTTCATTGGGAGTGGGAATATATAATGCTTAAACCATTCTTCTTGAGATTCTTTGATTGAATGTGTGGTTTTATACTATGCGTTATTGGAATTCAAACACAATTTGACTATACATGCTGAAATTAATATTGCACATAGTAATCCACTAGAACTGACAACATCTGTGCTGCGGACACCTATGGTCCCAACTCAAAGTACTACTATTCGTGTACTAAGAGTACAGGTTCTATTCAAAATAAGACACAATTTGACCTGCTTAATAGAACGATTCAGGGGGTTCCACCTTTCTATTCACCATGGAATGAGTGGACCTCCTGAGATGAGTTAACATCTTCCTGAAATGATTGCATCAAGAGGAAGTACATCTCCTGATACATGTGAATTAAATGTGCAACCTAGAACTATTAGAAATGTGACCAATGGAGATATGATTTTAAATACTACCAGAGAACAATCAGGATTTACTCCTGAGGAATTCAGTGAGTGGAATGAAGGATATAGTACCCCAAAGAATCATCAGAGTGCAGGGACCTTTTCAGTTTCAGCTTCCAATCCAAATATGATTTAAATTCAGTATCAGGTTCAGGTCCAGTTACAATTCCAAGAAAGGGAAATTTATTAGACGTAAGTAGGCTAAAGGTAGAATTTGAAGAAATTATTCTGTTAATTCTTAGTCCATCAAAATTAGACACCTACCAGAAGGAGGTTCTATTGTTTCTCTGAAAAGATATTACCCATTGAGCTAGAGTGGCACAAGAGATTGAATTGGCTCAGGACTACAAAATTGTCATTCAGAAATCCAAGGTTTTACATGGATTCGATTTTAAGGACCAAGATTTCACAAACATGAGCACAGCTGGAAAGAAATTGCAGACAATTTAATGACACTGGTCAATAAATGGAATGAGAGAGATAAACGGTTCTGAAAAGAAATCATTAATGATGTGGTCCCTCTGCCGGGTTGCGGCTGCTGATGGTCCAGGTTGCTGAGGCTCTTTATCTTCCTCCTCCTCATCCTCCAGCATTTCCTGATCCCCATTTTCATCTGCCCACAGCACATTTGCCCTGACACATATATTGTGCAAAATGCGGCCGACCAAAATAATTTTACACACCATAGGTGGTGAGTAGAGCAACCTACCCCCAGATATTTCAAGGCTCTAGGATTTTAATACTCCAAATGTCTGATCAATGATGAACCTTCTGCGGCATAGGGCATGGTTGTAGGTCCGCTGGGCTTCTGTTTGTGGGTTCTTCACAGGAGACATGACCCACAGCATCAGAGTGTAACCTTGGTCTGCTGCATAGAAAGTAGGTATAATATTCATTAAGAGTCATGACATGGGATAGCCCAACATTCATTTCCAATCTGGTATGTGTCCTGTTTGACACATATACCTTGCTTACTGTAATAGAAATGCTATAACATTGTGTGGTATACACGCAAGTAGAGGTTGAAAATGTCTGACACAGGGCTACACATACAGCTGTGAAGTTGTCATATGGATACTTCATTACATATATTGCGTTAAGTTAGCATGAGTGTATTACATGTTTCAACAGCCGTTTTGCCTTCAGGCTTCAGTTTTGCACACGACACGTACTTGTTGTTGTAGCTTTCAGCCTAGAAGTGGTGAGGTGTTTTATTTGAGAATAATATGTTATTCCTATGCTATCAGCTTTGCCTTGTACACTTGGTACAACTGTCTGCACACTGAGAGCTGCACACTCTAAGATTAACCTAACACAAGGTTGCTGGGAAGTCTGATCCTCGCACCACATTAGACATTAGACATAACACAAATAATGTTGATGCCAACATTTTGGGCTCTACGCGGGTTTAAGATAGAGTTACACGGAATGAACGCAGACACTTGGTGCTGCGCATGAAGAGAGCTGGTAGCTGCTGATGTGAACAGCTCCTATTGACATTGAGAGGTATGGGGTCGCCCTGCTAAAGCCCGAATGAGACCTTCTTAGATATAATATAATATGCTAGATAGGGTGCGCAAAATATAGGTGATATAGATTTCTATAGAAACTGCATTATAACATGCTAGCACCTTTTGCTTACTATGGATTAGTGACTATGCTGCTGACTCTGATTTTTATAATCTGCAATTTGGTATTATACAAGATACTGCGTTTGAGAACTTTGCATTGAATATTAAATATTTCAAACTTGCACTTGTGTTCTTTGACTCTCAGTTTTGGTTTGAAATGATTATATAACGAAAGAGTGTTCATGTGTTCCACGACTCCTGAGGTATTCTAAAGATCATGTTCTGGTTTGTCTAATACATGTATCATTCCATAATGATCCATGAGACACTGTAGCTAGCTAGGTAACGAGATTTCTGACACTGAGATGAGTTTTTGGATCATCCTAACTCACTAAGGTTCTAGATCTCTATGCACAGTTCTGTGGGAGAACGGAAACCCTGCTACATGGCGCCCAACGGATTGGTTGGCCGTATTTCATGACACTCGAGTAGTATATCATTCAGACCTTGACACCTTCATTCCCGTTTCCGGAAAACGGTGGTGTCGGAAAAACCTACCTATTGATATGATAGGTATTTTCAAGCTTGAATTCTTCTAAAACGGTTTCTTTGAATTACTACCCAGTTGTGCTACAAACTGTTCTTTGTCTTTTTTCACTTCCTGTGCTGATATGGCCGTGGACATAGCGCAGCATAGCCGTGTCGCGGTTCGCGACCATTTGCGGACATATAATGTGCCTGCGGAAGGCTTAGCTGTAGTTCTAGTGGTGAGTGCGGAACATGCGTACCCGTATGAATTGTTTTATTCCTGGGTGACATTTCCGGGTGTGGACGCTAATTCAGGTGTCTTCCATTCATACACTGCCACGGATGTACCGGCGGTTTACGCTCCGTACAGGGCACTGGAGGTACCTATTGACGCTTGGCAGCACGGTGTTTGGTTTGGTGGCGCCCTACCCCATTCTTTGAACGCTTCGAGGTTAGGTCCTTTGTCCATTCCGGGCACAAATTGGCCCGCCTTGGGTGGATTTACTCCTCATCCTAATCGCGCCACTTGTAACGTGGGTGACCTGAGGCGTCTTCATGAGGTCTCGGTTGGCGTGATTAGGGCGCTTGTTCATTACATTAGTCGTAATATTCAAGGCGCAGCCCCCGCAGGTGCGCAGCTTCGAGCAGAACAGGCTGGTTTGAAAATCAGTCCTGTCTTGGTGAATTCCGTTATGGGCAGGAAGCCAGATAGTACGGATGAATTTCCTTACTGGCTTGCCGAGAAATTCGACCAGTTAGAGGCTGTGTTTCCTAATACGACTCCGAGTGAAAAACACCGGATTCTTACGCTTAGTTTACCGAAGGAAATAGCCCCGGACCTTGCTGACTGTGAGACATGGGGTAAGACTTTTGCAGCGGTTTACTCGAGGTGCTTTGGCACACCGTCAGTTTCGAACCTGTCTGCGATCCTCAAGCGTGTTCAGGATGATCACGGACCTGAGTCGGCGGTTGAGTTGGGTATGCGCCTGAACGGTTCATTTGAGACAGTTTGCGGTATTATCCTTGCCAATGTAAAAGGGGATGCAATGAACTTTCAGGTGGCCAATGGTCTGGCGTTAGTACCCGATGCCGAGAAACCCCGTCAGCTGGCAAAAATTATTGTGGCGGCTTATAAAACGGTTGGCCGCAATTCAAGGGGTGCGAAGGTTTTTCTTGAAAAAGAAAAGAAGCAACCCCAGGGGCAGTCTTCGGAAACAGGTGGACAGCCCAAGTCCAAAAAACAAACTTGGCCAAAAAAGCAGAATAGGGGTAAGCAACAGCAACAACAGACACAGGTCTCTAGTCCGGCACCTTCGCAACCTGCGCAGTCTGAGCGAGTTTATGAATTGCGCGATCGCGCTACGATTAAATCGCCTGACAGATATCAGGCAACTGACCAACGCTCTCCTCGTTCCTTTCAGGACTCATCGGCTCCGTCAACCGGTGGTGGAGGGGGCGGCAGGGGCAGGGGTGGTCAGCAAGGACGTGGCCAGCCCCGCACGCGAAGTGAAGGGGACAAGCGGGACGACTCTACGCCAAAGAGACCGCAGTTTGCCAAGAAGAAAGTCGCTGCCTTAACGGCGCATCGATATGCCCCAGATAGTGAGAACGCGGCTTCGGAATCTGACGTGGGCTCTGACCTTGCTGGACAGCGCGGCGGAGATTACCATAGTGAGAGAGGCCCTCCGTCCACTGTTGAAGGTGACAGCGACTGACACTTATGTTGTAATCGAAACAGCTGATACACATGTTGCTCCCCCTGAAAGACTTTTTGAAATTGTCCTGTTAATTGAAGGTGACATGCAGCGAACTGTAAAAGGGGTATTTTGGGAAAATCTTTCAGATACGTATGACATTTTGCTTTCGGAGGCTGACTGGCCCCCACCTTTTGTTCTCGCAGCTCCGCGAGGGGAGGAGGTAATCCTCCCCAGTTTCGCGCACACTGTACCGAGAGTGGAAGCGCTGCATTTTGCAGAAGAGTGGGCTCTGGCGCTTGCGCCGGCTGTGTACCGAAATCAGTGTGGCTGGGATAAATTGTCCCCTAGCCATGAGATTCCATTACGGTCACAGCCTCAGCCACAACCCCAGTACCCCATACGGCGTGAAGCTAAAGCTTCGGTCGCGGCTATCCTTGAACAATTGGAATATCAAGGTGTAATTGAAACGTGTGTGTCACCAATGAATAATCCCCTTTTTACTGTTAACAAGCCGGACGGCTCATATCGTCTAGTTTTGGATTACCGGCATTTGAACTCGCATTGCCGTAACTGTGCGGTACAGAATACTCACGGCTCTGCCCTAGTGAATAGTCTTGAGCGTAAACGGTTTAAAACCACGCTTGACATTTCCAATGGTTTTTATGCACATAGATTAGATGGTCTAAGTTCCCAATGGACCAGTTTTACATGCGGCGGCGTACAAAAAAAGTTTAATCGACTCCCAATGGGATATAAAAATAGTCCTGGAGTGTTTTCCGCCCGCATTGTCTCTCTTTTGGAGAGTTTCGATCCAGTTGCATGTTCGTATGTGGATGACATTTATCTCACAGACGACGAGCTTTGGGTGCATCTGTGTCGAGTAAACAGCATAATTTGTAACTTTGCAGACATGGGTTACAAGTTTAACTTTGCAAAATCACACATTGCGGAGTACACAGTGTTGTTTCTAGGTTATGAACTTAACCATGAAGGAAAGGGATTGGCTCCTCACTTCCTGGAGAAGTGCGCGCAGTTGCGCTCTCCGACAACACTGAAAAAATTACAGTCTTTACTGGGTTTTTTTAAATTTCGGGAGGACATACATTCCGGAATATGCCCAGCGTATCAAGCCTTTATATGCCTTGGTACAACCATCTTTTTCCAAATCATGCTGGCTGCCTGAGCATTCAGCCATTCTGCAGTCTTTGCAAGCTGATTTGCTCACTTCTGACTACTTACAGACCCGTGATAACCAGACCAACCTGGTGATAAGAATAATCCCTGGGACGGTGGGTTTCACGTACCTGACTTTTAATGAGGGGGATACTGTACCTATTGCTTACAAGTCACACTTGTACACTTCGGCTGAACTGCGTTTTTCCACTGTGGAGAAAGTGTTAACGGCTGTGCAGATGGCAATTCTTAAAGAACGTGCCCTGTCGCAGGGAAAGCGCATGTTGGTTGTTACCCCGTGTCCTGCATTGGAGGCGGTCACGAAAGCCAGTGTACCGAATTCTAAAGCTTTGCACCCTCGGTGGATTCAGTGGGCTACATCCTTGACATCTCAGGATGTCACGTTTATTTTTGACGCCGCTTTACGGTCACAGGAGTATTTACAGTATGAATTTGTTCATCCTGCTCCTTTAGCAATGCGGCCGTTGGAGGATTTCCACTGTATCATTTACACGGATGGTTCGGCGCAGGTTGCGCACGGCTCTAAACATGCCTACGTTTCCGCTTGCGCCATTGTGGTCGGTGCAATGGTGAACGATGAGTTCAAGTCCAGTGTCGTGCACACGCAGACACTTGGAGACTGCACCGCACAATTAGCAGAGCTCCGTGCTCTTATGCTCGCATTGGAGTACGCAGATCCTAGTGTGACAACTTTAATCGTAAGTGATTCTTACTACTGTGTCCAGTCTTACAATGAGAACTTGTTCTTTTGGATTCAGAATGATTTTCGTGATTCCAAAGGTAGCACAATAAAACATAAAATGATCTGGGTCCGAGTGGCGGAACTTAAAGAAAAGCTGCCGCTCGTGTTTGTGATTCATACTCTCGGCCACCAGCGCGTGGGAGTCCACGCTGTTGGCAATTCGCTTGCTGATGAGGCAGCGAAGTCTGCGGTATCAAAATACTTAGTTGCAGCAGTCACGAGGTCCAAGAGCAAAATAGATGACGACATCTTGGCGGCTGTTGCTGCCACGGCGAAGGGAGGTAAATATCCTGCGGGGTTCCCTTCGAAATACACATACCACTTAAGTCCCGATAAGGTTCCTTATGTGAAAATTCCTGAAGTTGGAGAGCGTCTGATTCCCAACTCGGATCGCAGAGCTTCTCTGATTACAGCGGCTCATGAAGGTGTGGCGTCTGCGCATGCGGGCGTCTCAGCCACTGTATCACAGCTACAACAGAGGTTCTGGTGGCGGGGACTGTACAAACAGACGCGCGATTATGTCCTTATGTGTGACATTTGTCAGCAGATTAAGCCTTCTACTGCTGCGCGTCCGCCTCAGACAAAGTTGTACATTTCTAATAAACCGCTTGGTTGTGTTTATTTGGATCACTGCGGTCCTTTCTCTTCTGATACTGCGTATAAATACATCTTAGTAGCAGTTGACTCATGCACACGCTTTGTGTGGTTATGGCCGCATCGCAGCGCTGATTCACGGACTGTCATTAAGGATTTGCGTGTCTTTGTGGGAATCTTTGCTTGTGGTGCTTTCCATTCGGACCAGGGTCCGGCTTTCGCCTCTAAGGCGTATAAGGATGCTATGGTTTCGTTGGGAGTACAGGTGAAGTTTTCAAGCCCCTACAGGCCTGAGGGCAATTCTGTGGTAGAAAGAATGAACCGCGACTTAAAGCAATCTTTGACAGCCCGAGTTATAGGCACTGGTAGAAACTGGCTGACCCACCTCTATGGCGTGCAGCGTGCGCTTAATAATCTCCCTAGAAGGTCTCTGGGTGGGCGGACCCCATACGAAATGCTCTTTGGTATCAAGATGTACGTCCCTGACCTTGATGGTGCAGACTGCCAGGCCCAGGCCGCGGCCTTTGACGTAGATGAACATTGCAATGTTTTACAGGATCTACAAAAGACCAGAGACAGTCTTGCAAAGGAACACTTGCCCTCCACGTCGGATGATGCGTTGCAGATCCCGGTAGTTGGCTGGCTACCCCAAGTTGGAGAACTGGTTCGAGAGAAGATCGATAACAAAAAGGAATTTGGTCCCTCATATCGAGCGCCAGTTCGGGTCCTTGGAGTGAAGGGCACAAGAACAGTCATTTTACCACCACTTCCAGGTCGTAAAGAAAACAGATTTATTTCTATTGACAATGTCAAGACACACAGGGTGGCCGATTCTTCATAGCATGACACCGGCTGTATCCTGTCCTTCCATGGTGAGGCACTCTGTGCTGGCTATTACATCCGGTGCAGATCAGGAGGTGTCCCTCGAGATGCCTGCCATATCAAGTCCTTTATTAAATACTATTCCTGTTACTAACATTGATGAGGTGACCTATGCAGATCCTGCTGATTTATCCATGTCCGATTTACATGCACGTTTGGCTAACCAGTCCAGATTCTCTTTTGACTCAGTTTCGGAACTTTCAAAGAAACCATCAACTATTGCAAAATATGCCACGTTGTTTAAAAAACATTTTTTAATTCCGCCTTGGACATACGTTTGGCTGATACTATTTTCGTTTTATCTTTTTATGTCAATTGGTTTTGTGTTTTATTTTTTCCGCCTGATTGATGGCCATTATGTGAAAGAAAGAACAGGAATTCGGTACCTTAATGGAACATTGGCCCCTCACTCCTCCTCGCATTCAGCACACAGACTAAAGAGAGACTTACATTCAGTACAAATTACTGCTTGGCCTGTCCTTGATGGGATTGTGTGGGATGCGGTTAGGTTTCAGATACATGGCCCCACAGAAGTTATTAATGTTCCTAATGTGCTTAGAGTAAACATGGGAGATGTGATTAAGCAAAATATTCGTTCTGATGATTGGGATCTTCAGGCAGTAGAAGCATTGTTCTCTGATTTGAAATATTATGCGGCCTTTGATGATGAGGATTTGTATTTAGATTCTGTCAATTATGGTGATTTATTTTGTTACCAACATTATGGAAATCATTTCTTGCACAAGACAAGTTCCAGGCGGGTTCCTGTGAATTACACTCAGTGGGAACATTGCCCTGCTCCTTTACAGGGGAGCTCAAGTACTTTTTTGGGAAAATACTCTTACTTTACAGATTTTAATCAATCAAATCCTGAGTCGTTTTACTTCAAGGTGAAACAGAAATCAATGCCAAAAGTTAGACTGACTGACACAAAATTGTTGTATTCAAAGTCCTTTCTAGAAAGGTTATCTGTGGATGGCTATGAGTTATGGAAGGATGTTATTGACCTTAAATCGGTTTGGGGTACCAAAGATTGGCAGGTACAAGGCACTGAGGCTTTGCATCGTGCATGTCTCATCCCAAATCACATGTTGTTTTTAAATTCGACTATTTCCCAAACAACATGTTTTGGATTGGCTACATCTAAAAAATTAAATACCCCTACTATCCCTGATTTGGAAGAATATTCAGGTTGGAGTAATTTCACTACATTGTCCATATGTGAGATACAGGCACTTTTGCAGAATTCCTCCTTTAATATTTCCAGTTTTGATCCGGATGGGTGGCTTTTATGGCAAAGAAGCTCTATGATTCAGTTACTATTTGTCATTCTGGTGATTGCCAATGCCATGCAGGTGATAATTTGTCACCAGTAAGGAAAGTCAATTTTCTATTGAGTAGGCACATGTCTAACATGTATCTATTGTGTCTATTATTGGCTACTACTGCCATTCCTCAAATGATAACTGCCTGATTCGACAACATGTAACAGGAGCAGGTGATGTGTGTTCAGTAACATATATGTTGCAGTAAGAGTTGGAATCAATATTGTTCAATGTGTTCCACCATGGGAAGGATAGTGAGTGGATATAAATGCAATTCTTTGCAATTTAGCGATTTCAGATTTTGCGAATATTGCATTTGGGATGATGAATCCCAAAGGCCCTTTGCAAGCCAATTTTTCCACCATGAATCTGGCTGTATGCTTCTTGAACATCTAAAAGCAATTGAAATACCCGACAGAACCAATTGTTTTGTTTAACACGTATACCCAGGTTCTGAGGGACACCGGGTCGTCCAATTATTTTTCTACTCACTACCAGTATCAGCATCATCTTCTTTATGGTGTGGGGGTGTTTTTAAATGTGGCTAGGATAGGTGTTTTTTGATGGAGAAGCTTCTGTAGTCCCTTGACACTGTTTAGGAGGTGAAAATGTGGATGTGTTATCACCTGAGCTCTCTCATCCACCTCAAGAATTATTGAAAGGGTTGTCTACTGCAGGCACCACCCTTCCCCAACTCACCGCACTCCAGCAGTGAAGATACCATGATCATTGGAACCAGCGAGGACACAAGTCAGGAGCTTACAATAGTTAAATAAGATGCAAACATAGGAAGAAGTTGGGTATTGCAGTGTTGATTGGAGCATGGTGGAAACCATCTCTTCTGAAGATGCGTAGTAGTATACCCCTGCCATGTGGAGTGATCATAGTTCAGCATTTCAACGATGGAGGAAACGTATAGCGAGGAAGTATTTGCGTTACTGTGGATGGTAAGCATTGGGCCGCTTTTATTTCCTGCACTTGCTGCATCTGGGAGATGCTCCAAGCCTGCCATTTCCACCTAAAACTGGCAAGAAATATTGAATCCTCCCTTAATACACAAGCCAGAACCTTCTAGCTACTGCACTTCATGTTGAGGCCCAGCCATCAGTAGCACCCACATGTAATGTGTACAAATTACAGGACATGGTTCACATGTAGACTTTAATTTGTGGTAATTGTTTGTCTTCAATGCTTGCTTATTAATGGTATATATAATTTCAGGTTCTCATAGTTGACTCCAATGCAGTTTTAAGGATGGCCTAGATTGTTTGCAAAAAAACTGCTAATGCACATAGGTAATCCCTGCTTGTGATCGGAGGAATCCTCTACCATCCATGCATTGGAATTCAGAAGAGCAGAGGTCCATAGTCATAAACTGCTTTTGACAGTCTCGGAATTGCCTTATGGGTAGGCCTTTGGGCTGATTCAAACTACATCTGATTGAGGAAAAATGCTTAGGTTTTCTGTCCCCCTATAGTTAGGAGAACTCTTAGGGGCCGATTCCAATGCGGTTTGGAAGGCCTCCTAACGACATTTGCTCTGTCTGTGGATCGGGAACATCTCTTTCCGATCAAATCGGAAAGGTTTCCCACCGACTGATGACTTTGGCCCACATGCATCAAGCACTTTTTCATTCGCAAACGGTGCGATTCCTTAAAATCGGCCGTTTGCGAATGCAAAAGTGCTTTTTGGGATGCATGAAGCAATTTTAGAATTCGCAACATTGTTGCGAGTTCTAAAATTGCGGGTGCTTTTAAGAAGTCGCAGATGTGCGACTTCTTAAAAGCAATGCATCATTACTTTGACGAGTGGAAATTCGCAATTAGGGTTCCAAATTTACCGAGTGGTTGAACCACTCGGTAAATTTGGAAAAAGTGTTTAAAATGCTTTAAATGTTTTTTTTTCAACATTCATGTTTCACACACACATGTCCTTAGGACATGTGTGTGTGAAACATGATGCGAAAAATACATTTCAGGGGTGCATGGGGGGGTCCTTTGGACCCCCCCTGCACTCATGAAATTTTCTAAGTGCCACTCGCAATTTGCATTGACTCCTATGGGCCTTTTGGCCCATAGGAATCAATGGGAATTGCGAGAATTAACTTAAGAATTCGGTATTTCTTTGGGATTCGGTAAAAATTGCGATTTTTACCGAATCACAAAGAAATACCGAAAAAAATGATGCATAGCATTTTGCACTTCTTAATTTGCGATTCCTTATTTTTCGCAAATTAAGAAATGCAAAATGACACAATGATGCATGTGGGCCAATGAGAGTTAGGCATTAGGAATATCCTAATGCAAACCCGGCTAGAGGTGGACGTGCTGTGAGCCAAACCAAAGTTGCTCTGAATAGTGCAAAATCTAGTAACTGTCACAACATATAATGACAAATGCACCATGGCATAACCAATACCATATTATATATTATAGTACTGTGTAACATAACTTACCATATTAGAACACATCTGAAAACTAAATACATGATGGAGGAGGCAGAATACCTGGATCAGGGAGTTACCTATGCAAGACAATTCTACGCCCAAACAGTATAATTCTCATTTAGAATGGCGATTAAAAGACTACAGCTATCACATTGTGATGGAGGAAGAAGGAGCATCATCTGTGTGCATGCACCTGCAGATAGGGAAAAGACGAACATTTAGAAGAATTATTTTTTATTTGCAATAAATTATTAGATGGACGTGCTTAAAAACAATCCGTCTGGATTCTCAAATAAAGACAATTTAGAAATGATTTTCTAAGAATTAGAGCGTCCATATTCCTTTTTATAAAATATTCTTTCAAAAAAAATCTGGCTACAGAGCAGAGCAATATATTAATGAGTGCCTTTGCCAAACTAGCAAGATAATTCTATTAATGCTCAGTTCACCTGAGATGAGAATTACCCTAAAGCTATCATGCCTGAATTACATAATTATGACTAGAGGTAGATTTAAACACGTAGTTTACATGGTGCAGATGGCAAATATCCTTTTATTCATTTCTAAATCATTAGCAGATTATTTCTCGCTTGAACATTTTGGTAGGAACGGAGAGGAACACCTGTGCTCCTGAAAGGAGGAATAAAGGCAGGTTCTGCCCATTGCGGGCTTTTGTGTTCATTCCGCTTTCGTGTGCTTTGAATGAAGAATTATGTGGCACGCTATGGCCTTTATGTACTCGTATAAGGATTCCATTTATAATGTTCTGTGAACCAGTCTGAAAGAAATGCTATAGCGATAAAAGTGCGCGTGGTGTAGCGTTCGAAATGCTTTATCTGAGCCAGACTACGCCTCTGTCGCTTTTTTTTTTACGCAGGTAGTTTTACGCCCAGTAATAATTGTGTGTGGACTAACCTATTTTACTTCGGCCATATTACGCCCACAACTCTTTAACCCCTCAGGAATGTTTCCAGCAAAGCCGAACCATGAAGAGGTCAAGAAAGGTCACTATGAAAATACCACGACTACCTACAGAAATGAGAATCAGGTCTAATATTCTGCGCATCGGTTATAAAGCATGGCTGTATTAAAATGTGATTCACTGTGGAAACGAGAGTCTCATTAAGATACTGCGCATCATTTATGAAAAATTACCCTTCGGCCAACATGCCTCCTTGTATGAAAAAAGTGACCGCAGCAGGAGGCTGGCATGTGAAGGGTATTTAGATTTCTTCAGGAATTCTCAAAGCAAAATCAACAAACACTGGTAAAGCCAATCACTTTGGGCTTGACAGACAGACTTTTGGCTTTCTCAATGCGCGTTTTGTAATTTTTTCAACTTTATAATTGGGGAAGCTGCCTGGTATGCACCAATATTTTAAGAAGAGAAAGAAAAAAATCTTTGGCTAAAAGGAAACACATTTTTGGGTCTCAAAACACCTACAGTAACGTAGTATTTTCTTGCACTGACAGGGAACTACCATGAGGGGCGACTCCTCCGTAATGGTGGGGTATCATGACCACACTGGTCAGAGTCAGTAGCAGACAAAATTATATTAAAACAATAAGATCAGTTTATTTTTCTGTTTGGGGGTCTGGCTGACAGTGCGTAGTGAGCGGGGTGGGGCCAGGCTATAACAGGCGGGAGTGGTGGGCCCTTAGAAATGTGCTTGTAGGTTTAGCTGGCCATCTCAGTCCGGCCAAACAGAAATGCGCACTTTTATTTATCCAACCCAGCTGTGTTCACAGACAGGGTGGAGAAAAGCCACAGGCTCTCAGGCAGTGTCTGAGCGGCAGGCCAATCCTTGCACTGCTCTCATGTCATGAAAGCAGTGTCTGGATTGGCCCAACCCAGCCTGTGTCTTCCCAGAGACATGTTGGGAGTTAAGCACAGAGGCGGCCCTCTGGGAAGAGGTAGGCAAGTTTTTTTAAAGTAAATTATTTCCCCTGTATTCTCCCCCATTCCTCTGTCCTCCCCATCCAACCCCCCACTTCCGTTGTGCGTTGGCAACCACTGACTACCTTTCCTATGGATGTACTCTTATGAAAAAGTAGAAAGCCATTGTTCACTGTAAAGTTAGTTAATAGCTGAAGAGTGTTGGCCCATTGCCCCCTGCGCAAAGCTTTAGTGAGCAGAAGAAAAATGGGAATAACACAAAAGCAAGCCAATGAATGAAGAGGGGTGACTGATGTAATGGAGCCGCACCAGGTTTCACAACAGCCCAAGACTCAACAAATAAAGGAGGTTGGGGCACAGGAACTTGAGGTATCTGTGCACGACTTCGCTCACTTCTTTATTCAACCGCTGAAGTTGCACCTGGTATAAGGATGAATGCTTGCATGTTAGCCTGTTGACATCATCTTTGTGTCACATGGCACATTGTACATTCTTAGTCAAATTTCTTTTATTTCAAACTTATTCAACAGCGGTCACCCAAAATATCACTCTTCATCATGTACAACTTTCTGATGCTTAGCATTCATAATCATTGATCACCTCATTTGCTGAATATGAGGCCTCAGTTGATATGTGTATCTCTGGGATTATGCCGCAGGTTTGGAAGGCACCCTGAATCCCTCTGGGTAACAAGATATAAATTTTATCTAAATCTATTAATTCTAACTTACTAAAAGAATTCTAAAAATAGTAGGGTAATCCTACACCTTAAAGCTTTCATCTTTACCCCCTTCTTTCATTTCTTTCTTCGGGGTTTCTGAATCTTTTATTCGTCTTCTTTTCGGTTGGCAAGGTTTCACCTCAACTTATCACAGTTCTCTCAAGGCTGTCTCAATTTGCTTTCATCAACTTTCTCAGTGTCAGAACTGTCTTTTTCTTCACTTAGATCTGAGCTTTCAATTTCTTCCAAAATGACGCATGTCCATTCAGGTGCTGTGTATTTCTTACTTGGAATTCTTACTCTTCTTGTCTTTTGTATTAATTCTTCTCCTGACTCTTCTTGTTCTGTTTGACTGGAGACCTCATTATTTTGCTCTGGTCTTTATCTTAACTTTCTCCTCACAACTTTTCACTCCACTTGGCCAAATATCACCTTTTCTTGGTTTCTTAAATTTGACTACTTTTTCACCTTCTACATCTGGTTCACAGGTTCTTTTATTTGGCCTTTTTATTTGGCCTTTCTTCTAACTGTTCTTCTTCTTCCTAATTTTCAGCCGCTTCTATTTCTGCTGATTCAACAATAATTTCTTCTTCAACTGTGAACTCAATTCCTTCTGGTTCAACTGCAGTCTCACTTGTTTCTGATTCAACTGTGAATTCACTTTCTTCTGGATCAACTATAAACTCACTTTCTTCTGGCTCAACAGCAGTCTCTTTAGTCCCAGTATGTGGTGCCCACTCTCCCTGACTTGTGCTTGGCTGTTCACCATCTGGTTGTTCATCAGAATCTGTCACTCTAGTTTCTTCAGCTTCACACACTTCAACCTCTGATCTTTGACATTAATTTACCAATTGCTGCTCTTTTGGTCTTTCGAGTGGATCTAGGACTCGTCTGGTATGGCTCGCATGAATCCAATGTGGCAAACCACCACACTTCACTGCCATTGTCGTCACCAGTAAGATTTGATAAAGTCCGTTCCAACTGGGTTTTAAACACGATTTGCTCACGGGCTTCTTGACGAGAATCCATTCCCCAGGACTCAGATCATGAGCTTGATTTCTCTGTGTTGTAGTGACATCTTTTCCAACCTTGCGAGACACAGAACACACCAGATCAGCCAACCCTCTGCAATAGTCAAGCACTAGAACATCAGAAATACTCATCAGTTTGTCTGCTGGTATGTATGCTTGTCTCATTGCTCTTCCCATTAGGATTTTGTGAGGACTCAATCCCGTCTTTTGTCAGGAATGCTTCTTAGACTCATCAGTACAAGGGGTAATGCATCAGGCCATTACAGAGATGTGGATGCACACACTTTCCCTAACCTGGATTTTTTAGTGTCATTCATTTGCTCAACCACTCCAGATGCTTCAGGTCGATAGGCACAATGCAGCTTCTGCTAAATTTGAAATGCTGCACAAATCAGCCGAATTATCTCATTGTTACTTTATCTGTCTATAAAGTTACTGGAATTCCAAACCTAGGAATCAGTTATCTCAAAAGGAGTTTAGCTACAGTAAGGCTCTATTCTCTCCTCGTGGGATATGCTTTCACCCAGCGAGAAAACAAGCAGATGATAACCTGCACACACTTCAACCCGTTACATGGGGGAAGTTTGGTAAAATCCAATTAGAGTCGGGTAAATGGAACTCCTGCTCTTCCAATTCGCCCCCAACTAACAACTGTCTTTCTGTCTGGATTTTGCTGCTGACAGGTGACACCCCTCTGGAAAAGGCTCTCTGCAATGACCCTGAACTTTGGGTTATAGCATGACTGCTTGAAAAGTGTGATCATTGCATCTCTTCCAATGTGTGCAATTCCATGGTAAACTCCTGCCTTGCGAGAAAGAAAAGAATCTGGCAAAACTGGTCTTTCTTCAAAATAGACCCACAATTCGTCCTCTGCTCTCTTTCTACAGCCTGAATTACTCCAATTTTCCTTTTCCTCGTCATTTGCCTCTTCTTGCATTTGCCTAACTTCATTCCAAGTTTCAAATGTGGTTGTAAACATAAGATGGCAATTTGTATTTTCCCTCTCAATTGATCTGTTTAAAGCCATTACATTTTGTGCACAGAAATGCGCTTTTTGGTCAGCCTATCTGTTGCCCTTCTTCACATAATCATCTCCTGATTTATGTCGGGCACATTTGACCACTGCAATTCTTTTGGGCAATTGCAAAGCATCCAATAGTTATTTTACAGTTTTACTGTTTCTTATAGGAGAACCTGAAGAAGTCAGAAATCCCCTTTGCATCCATAATTGGCCAAATTCATGGACAACCCCTAATCCGTATTGGCTGTCTGTAAATATGGTCACCTGCAGGCTTTTAGTTACTTTGCATGCTCTAATCAGAGCTATCAACTCAGCAATTTGAGCGGAGGTTACCCCTTTTAGACAAGATGCTTCAATGACTCCCTCTATGGTGCAAACAGCATAGGCAGTACATAATACACCTTTTTCATTTCTTAGACATGACCCATCCACAAATATCTCACAGTCTGAATCTTCCAATGGAACATCCTCTATATCAGGCCTTGTTTTGGTGCACAGTTCTGTCACATCCAAACAATCGTAATCCGCTTCCTCTCTCACTTCCTCATAACGAGAATTCAGCAATAAAGTTGCCGGATTTAAAGTTGTGTACCTCACCACGTCACATTTTCAGCACCCAGAATCACTCTTTCGTCCTTAGTCGGCAGACTAGAAGTTAGGTACTGCATCCTGGTGTGCATTAAAAGAATCACAACAGAATGTGGCACATACACCTTGACTGGATATCCCATCACAATTGGTTCACTTCGTTCCATACTCACAAAAGTGGTGGCTACTGCTTTCAAACAGCCTGGTAACAATGCAGCCACTTAATCCAAAGTAGGAGAAAAATATGCTACTGGACATCGTGCCATTCCGTGTTTCTGAGTTAGGACTGAAAGTGCACATCCATCTCTCTCACAGCAGAACAGCACAAATTATTTTGTATAATCTGGCATTCCCAATGCAGGTGCTCGACAAAGACTGCTTCTCAATTCAGTAAAGGCTTCCATACTTTCATCATCCAGAACAATTGGATCTTTCACATCTTTTCGTGTGAACCTCTGTAGTTATTTGGAATCAGTGAGAAACCACTGATCCACTGCCGACAGTACCTAACTATTGCCAAAAACATTCGTACTTCTTTATGAATTTTGGCCGGGTTCATTTGTTTGATTACATTAATTCTTTCTGGTGTCACTTTCTAACTCCTTTTTTTATTTTGTGTCCTAAGTATTGGACTTCTTGTTTACAGAATTGTGATTTTGCCGGGCACACCTTGTGCCCTCTTTCCGCCAAATTGTTCAATAAGGCAACTGTGTCTGGCACATATGCCGCTCGTGTCCTTGATGCCACTTAAAGGTCATCAATATATAGTGCTTAAGACATCTTCAGGACACTAGATCATATCGGCTACTTAGAGAAGATCCTACGGAGAGGCTCAAGAGTACAATAGGACACATAGTGGAAGAGGCATTTTCGGAAGGGTGGGTAACTGCCAACGAAGCTCAGTACTTGTGTACCATGAATCCCACCATGCTCTACTTCTATGTGCTTCCTAAAGTACATAAACAGCAAAGATCTCCTGCGGGTCGCCTGATAATTTTGTGTATTGGTTCCTTGATGGAACCTTTATCCACCTTTGTGGATATTTTTTTGCGACCAATTGTCAGAGAAATGCCGACTTTTTTGCAAGATACAAAGGATGTACTTCGCATTCTACCAGATATAGAATTCAACGTCATGACTGACCTATTATTGTCGTTTGACGTGGAATCTCTATACACGTCCATTCCCCATGAGGAGACCTTAGAAGTGATTGAGAACTTACTGATGGAAAGGGATTTGGATTCTATCACTCCTGTGCCCCTAATAATGAATCTGGGCAGCCTGGAAATGAAAGAGAATTTCTTTCGATTTGAAGACAGTATATTCTTGCAAACCTCCGGGACCAGCATCGGCAGCATTTTTCCCCCAGTTTGGCAAACCTTTATGTTCCTAAATTTGAACAAGACCACATACTTACCCCTACCAATCCATACTTCGCATTCTTGCGAGTATGGAAAAGATACATAGATGATATTTTGGTAGTGTGGCGTGGAACAAGTGAAGAACTCCGGGAATTCCACCTTTGGTTAAACGCTAGGAATAATTTCCTGCAGTTTACTATTGAACATAGCAAGGAACAGCTTGCATTTTTAGATCTCCTGATAAAGGTCACACCAATGGGTCTGATGTCTCAGCCATATAAAAAACCAATGGCACGCAATTCTCTTTTGCGATTCAATAGCTGCCATCCTAAGGCCTTGAGACAAAATCTGCCTTACGGACAGTTTCTGCGGATTCACCGCAATTGCTCGACCAAGGAGACATTTTACAAACATGCCAAGGTACTGGAACAACATCTTTGCACTAGGAAATATCCCAAAAATCTAGTGCGTCAATCCATGAAGAGAGCGGTTAATAACAACAGAGAGTCTCTACTTGAACATTCTCCCCCAAAAGTTAAAGAAGAAAGAATCACTTGTGTAAAAACATTCAATACTCAATCTAACAAAATACAGAAGATAATCAAGAAACATTGGGCAATTCTAAACACAGGGTCAGACAAATTACCCTTACCACTCTTTGCCTTCAAACGAGGGCCCAATTTGAGGGATAAACTGGTACATACCAGACCGAAGACCAAAATTGCACGTCCAGTTGGAACATTATGGGACATGCCGGCTGTCGCAGGACACCACCCCTGTGGCAACTGTGCAGCATGTCCCCAGACGTCTAAATCACTCCGCATAGACATTGGCAGTAGTAGGCCATGGCAGCAGAGACGGTTCACCAACTGCAATAGCCATAACTTAATCTACATGATCACTTGCCCATGTGGATTGAGATAAGTGGGAATGACCACTAGGAAAATGAGAGTAAGAATATCTGAACACAAAAGCACCATACGGTGTAAAAAACAAGTTAACAAACCACTTCCTAGAGGTTGGCCACAGCCCCACTTATTTCACGTGGACGGTTATTAAGCAACCATTGATACCTGACCATATCGTTGATACAGGGAAATACCTGTTTAATAAGGAGCATAAATGGGTGTATAGATTGAATTCGGACCAGGCAGGTCTAAATGAAGACATTCTGTGGATGTCTCTATAATTCGCCCCTGTTTCATCTTGTACAGCATGGCTTTGTCCTACAGTTTCTGGAATTGACAGGGAAGTCCCACCAACTGTCCATGTTGATGTGTAGCTGGACCAATAAAGAGGATGGATCCAGGTTAGGACTAGTTATATATGGGTATTTATACCCCCCTATGGAAGATAGCTGACCTATGGATTTTATACGTGTAAAATATTATTATCCCAAGTCAATGGTTCTTTTTCTTACATACTATCTGAGAACCATCATGAGCTGAATGTCTTAGTAACATCTCCCTTTGTACAAATAAGTCTTTCGAGGGTTGGCCTCTGTCCTATCGCATATACGAAGTTGGGCATAATGATAATATTGATAAGTGTTAATAACACATACTCTGTGTCCTTCTGAGATGGATCTATAAGAAATATGTGTAGTTATTCCATATTCCTGTTAAGTACTATTATCCCCTGTTCAAACTCCGAGGGGGTATAAGAGTCGGAAAATCCAACATCACAACACGAATTATATGGTAACATTAGATACACATTTTCTCCGCTAATAAGTGTGACCATAAGAGGGCAGTGTTGATATAGTTATAAGATTAGAGTTGCTGATGCCTCTCACTGTGGCCGGGCTTAATGATATGCGGAATGGCGAAATTATTTGACTAACTACTTTCCTTTTGTTTGGCTGCCGATAGAATTGCTGTAGAGTTGATAGATCAATTCTTACACATATGCTGACTGGAATGTGTTTTCATGACAAACCCCTTGGCAAAATACTCTTCACATAGCAAACTATCTGGCCACGAAGGTGTACGATTCAGGACGAGATTATGGCTTTAAAGTTAAGATTGTGCTGATAATCAGTCTCGCGGCTATTTGGCATTATGAACAATTATTACAACTCCCTATAGCCCTTGCTGCACCACGTTCAACTAATCGTAATGTTATATGACGTGATGACGTCACGGACGTCTGTTTACAAAGATGGCGGCACCTACCCTACCGCTACCTCCCCGAGTCGGCACAGAGGGACGCTAGGAGTACCGACGGTTAGGTGAGTGCCCACGACGTATTTTACTAGTTGTATGCTGTTTTTGAAGTAGGGGCATGACAGTAGTGTGAGACATTGTTTTGATCGTATTTTTTCGAGTGGGGACAGCTGACGGGGGCTTTGCCTAATACCGGAATATAGTGACTCGACTAGTCGGGGAGTGTTTAGTAAGGGACTGTCGAGCCCGTGCTCACGGGACTACCTGCATTTCAGCATAAGAAATCTATCACCAAAAAATAGACCAGAAGCATTTCACCAAATGATGTTGCAATTTGAAACTAAAGACTCGAGTATTAAGTGCTTGCCTATACCGCGACTTCAGAGAGACAGGAGATATTAAGCTTACAAGTTCTTGAAACCCACAATATAGCCTATAATCTCTTAATTATCTCACAGCATGAATACGACTCAGTCGACATGGGATTTGATGAGATGTAGATATGTCAGACCCGAGGTTTCTGTACAACGTGTCTATTTGTCTAGAGAGATTATATTTTAATGCATAAAGGAGAAATGAAGCCCCTATTATAGAAATCAGCAAATGAATGGGCACTATTTGCATCAGTGACGAGTATGATATCCCTGAATGTGGTTTTTCAGTTTGTGACGTTCCCCTTTTTGTGTGCTTTCTACTTGTATTAGAGCGGTGCTCCACCTACCTGAGCCGCAGCCAGGTGAGGCGTAGCATTCTCCTCCTACCCATAAGGTAAGCAGGTTAAGGCTGAAATTGAGACCCTAAGGTGTACTTATTTTACATTAATGTCGGTAAACAATAATGTGATATCTATTCTGATTTATCTTTTGTGTTGTCCATGTCTTTATTTGTTTGTGTAACTCTGATTACCTGGATCCCCAGTAGTACCTAGGAGGATTTATATTCACTCAAGGATGTCCAGGTGACACTTGAAAATATGTAAAGTATATGTACCTTTTTTTAATTATTTTGTTCTCAAGCTGTAGCGAGATATGGTCCTGAAGAAAGCAGTGGACACCAACATGGGTCCAATAACTGCAGAAACATGTTGACCTTATATGAATATATATAGTAGCTATTTGTTAAACCTACTATTTTTTCTGCACTGGTTTTTTAAGCATTGTAAACACGTGAGGTACCTAATAAACATATCTTTCCCTCCCGGTTCTCCAATTTTAGAGTTCACATTTAGTCACACACTGATATTATTTTCATGTAATTTCTTTATGCACTGCTTCTTAGTTATTAAGCTATGGTCACCTTCCCGCTAAGAATTCATACACTGGGATACCCACTTTTTTACTTTTCAAGTGGCTGTAAAAATACTTTCCCTGCTGGGAGGAGTCCCAGATGATGAAAAGGACGGTAAAGGAAGATAACTGATGGTTACCTTTCAAAACATGGAAGTATCTGTTTGGACGTAATTCACATTTTGTAAATTAGCCAATTTTATTTAGGATAGAGCTACACCACCAATTTCTTTTGAATTGTTTTGTTTAGATCCACAGCTACTTTTTGTTGTTCAGACCATCAATATATTGAACCAAAACTGAATTTTCTGGCATGACTAGAGCCTCCAGACATTTTTTCAAGATCTGATAAAAGATTGAGGGGCTCTCTGGGTACCCTTGAGGGACATGGCACCATGCCAAAACACGGTCTACGAGCCGAAAAGCAAATAAATACTTGCTTTCTGGATGTAAAGGAATTGAGAAAAATGCTCGGCACAAACCAATCACTGTGTACCATTCATCATCACAGGGAATTTGGTGAAGGATTACTGCTGGATTTGGGACTACTGGACAACAGGGTACTACAATTGTATTTATTTTTCATAAATCCTGCACTATTCTATATTTTCCATTGGACTTTTTAATTCCTATAATAGGCTCATTCTTTCAGAATTCCCTGTTCAGTCATTTGGTCGATCACAGGAGCAACTCCTGCAATCACTTCTGGACTCATTTTGTACTGAGGTGTGTTTGGATATATAGCACCCTCTTTCACTGTTATCTGAATCGGATCTACATTTGTCATTAGGCCAATTTCCTTCCATTTAAAATCCTGCACCTCCAATCATACTGCACTTTTCAATTCTTCAGGCAAATTCCAGTCTGTAAGAAGTGAAGTTTACATCCACTTCTGCCCCTTGCTCCGCTAGCATCATCTTACATTCAACATCCTCATCAGGTGTCTGAAATGCAATATCATCTGGTTTACAATAGATAGTGCAGTTCATCCTGCATAATAAATCCCTACCTAAGAGATTTACTGAACTTGAGTCACATAGCACAAACTGATGCATGTCTTTGAAGTTTCCAATATTAACTTTGATTGGATTTGTGACTGGCATTCTAATTTGCTTATTCTGGACACCTACACCTTGGACAGTTTCTCCCGAGAGGGGGAGGTTCAAAATTTCTGCTGCTCTCACAGTAGAATGGGTAGCACCAGTATCCACTAGGAATGTAATATCATTACCTTCCACTTTTCAGTCAACAAATGGACCTGGCTGATCTACCGCCAAGGATGCGCCAAGTATGCACTCTTCCTCCCCCTTCAGGCACCGTCATTGGGATGAGCCTGAATCTTTCTCTTTGCATTGCACCCAATATTGCAGAACCATTTGCACACTTTGATTCTTACCAATTTGGTCATATCCATGATATCCAGTATTTGCACTGTACCCCTGCACTTGAGCATTCACATTATTTGGCATTGGAGCTTGTGGCACTTGTACTTGTGGAGTAACTACCTGCTGCTGTTGCTGTTGGTTTACATTCACCTTATTCTGCATCTGTGGAATTAAATTTTGATTTACCCCATTATTCTTTTTAGCAGATCTACACTCGTTCTTCCAATGTCCATGCTTTCCGCACACATGACAAGGAAATTTCTTCATTGCTTCCTCTCTACTCATTTTTATTCTACCTCCACCTCCACTGGCTACCTGGCCACTCTGATTCTGACCATTCATCAGGTAACTTGTTTAAGTATTATTGTTTTCTTGCTGCTCTGCTACTTTCACCTGCACCCACATCATTTTCTCTTTCAACTTTATATGTTGTGTATTAATTTCAACACTATAAAACTTTGCATGCCCTAGGATGTCACCAACTGTTTCCCTCTGCCAACAAATATAATGCTGCTGTATCATATTGCTAATCTCTGCTCTCAGTCCAAACACATAACGGTACCCATTGTACTGCTTGGAAACCTGAAACAACCTTTCATAATAGTCATGCACTGATTCTTTTGGTTCTTGAGTTGTCCTGTCAATTTTAACCCAATCTGTTTCTTTTGGAGAAATCTTTCCTTTCAAATAAGTCAGTACCTGATTATACGTTTTCATTACTTCATCAGATGGTGCACCTGTTTTAGGGTCCCTTGGATATTTATCTTTTGGCCAATCGACAGTGATCTCACACTCTGTCCAGAAATCAGCTGGAAAGACAATCTCACACAATCCATCTAGATCCTTTAACAACACTTTTGAAACCTTCATAAACCTCTCTGCTTGTGTGACCACTCAAAGGGTTTTTCTCTTAATCTAGGAAAATCATTCATGAAAGACAATGTTTCCTGTCTGGTCCAAGTATGTGAACATATCCACCACCTGGATCATCGGACATGCCCTTTCAACTTGTTCTGTCTCTTTTAACAGAAACATAGATGCTCATTTACATGCTGCTTCTTCCTTCTTTCTTGTCCATCTATTTTTCCAACGATCTATATCTCCCCATTTCTTATAAATATTTATCAATTCTTTTATTTGCAATCTTTTTCCAGACGCGTTGAAACTATCTAGAGTCTTTTCAGGGAAAGCCAATTTGTATGATTTCTGCAACACTTTCAACTTCTCTATGTCTACTCCATACTCACCAGCAGCTTCTGATATTTTTTCCTGAAGATGTTTCGCTCTCCATGTAATGCTTTCACATAAAAACAACAGCTCTTCATCCCGGTAAGTCCCTAATTTGTCTGGACTTATTGTACCAATAATGATCTCTTCCAAATCCACTTTCAACTCACTCATATTTATACTCTGTGTTTGAGGTTTCGGCCTGGTCATTTCCTTTATCCAATTATTTAATTCTTCTTGTGACTGAGCTGCTGAACTCCCAGCTACTGGAGTAACATTCTGCCCTATCTTTCTTGGACTTATTGTATGCTTCTTCTAGGGGTCTCAGTTACTAACTCACAAATGGGAAGAGCTAACAAAGTATTATTCACATTAGCCTGTCCATCCTCATTCGCTATCATTCCACTCCTGGTACTACTTCCTCAAGCAGCCAATGTAAGTAATTTGGATACATTCTGTCATTCTCCATACAACAGAACCACAGGATCGATTGTTACCGGTACCGTCAATGCTTCTGCATTCAAACTCAATTGATTCAATTTCTGGTCCTGCTCCAACTTTGCCTTATTCAACAGATTCAATTAATGTTCCCATTCTACTTTTGCTATATCTGAAACTTGTGGAGTTAATGGGGTTCCTATTTGTGGTGCACTTTGAGTTACCACCCTTAATTACCTTCGTAAGGAGGAGGTCTTTTGTTCATAATGTCCTCTAGTAATGCATCATCCTCAGAATCGTTCATATCATCCCTTAAACCAGGAGTCTCAATATTTTTCTTTTTCTCCTTACATTTGTCTTCAGTCTGCTCATCAAAGTTTAAAATTGGGTACAACCCTTCCGTTATCACAGCTCTCCTCCATCTCTTTTTGAATGGTTATCTAAACATCATACTCCTATAACCTCTGTTACCACTTCTGTATATCTCTCTCTCAAATTCCTCAACTTCCCATTCTTCCAATGCTTCATACTGCATTAATCTGGGATTTGGTTTAAATGAGTTCATTCGATTTCTCAAATTCTGCAATATTCCTACATTAAATGTACCATACTGTGAAAATGCTATAACACCTTCATCTTTTGCATACTCCATCCAATTCTGTAACCACATACACGCGTGATATCCTTGCTCCAACATCATATAAGAAGCAGGCGTTTTTGGAGGTGGAATCGGAGTTCCCTCTCTAGTCTTTATTGGTTTATCTTAATTCTTTATTTTCTTAAGCAACTTCATCTTTCTGACTCCTTACAATATTGTATTTCAACAAAACAACCTTTCCGTAATTCTACTTGTTCTATTGGTCAATTCTCGCCATATACCAGTGCGACTCACACCAACTGTCCAATCACAGCTCTTAACGTATTCACTATCTCAACCAATGCTAGCGCGGCTCAGACCAACCAACCAATCAGAGCTCAGTACACGCCTGCTGCCTGACCAATGCTAGCGCAGCTTTTTCTGACATCAGTATTACTCCTTCTACTGAACCTCTCCATAAAATATTGCGGCAATATTTTTCCGAGTTTTTTAAAAAAAAATCGATTAGTAGCAACACAAAACAATGCTACCTTCTCTGCTTCACTAATTGAAGATATAGTCTTCACTTTTCAGAGAGAATTTTCTGACAGTGCAAGCAATAATAACGACCAGCGTTATCTCACTTCTCTAACCAGCTCCGGGAGGACCTGATACTCCTCTAGGGATAAGGCCAAAATTTCACAAGAGGACTTTTTAGTGTAACAAGTGGTTTTGTTACTCTTCTGGGGATAAGGCTAGAGTTTCAGAAGTAGACCCTTCGCTATTCCGGACACCCTGCTTTTATACAAAATTTCCCTAATATAACACCTACTGACCACCGTAGCCTTGGTATTATTACAACAAAGTACTTCTGCAGTATGATTTCTTTACCACACTCTTCTTCTGCCTACTTTAGGCTAAATTCCATTCCCCAAATTTCTCAGGTATCTCCGTACCTGTATTTTTAGAGAACATAGAACAGGAAACTAACTTTCTGTGTTAAGAACATATAATCAATAATTAATAATCATTACCAAACTAATCAATAATTAAACCGTCCTCTGCTACCAAGAAACTGATCCAGCAAGAGGCTAATACCTGATCAGGGATCAATACTCAATAATATCACAGAACAATGGCCCATACACATTCACCCAAATCCCTGATGCGCTGGGGTCAATTTATATACGTTCAATTCTTTTACTTCTAAAATCCAGGTGTGAAGTCATAAAATACTTGTCTTTTAACTTATACATCAACTTTCCATCTACTTGGTCGATGAACCTATTAGCTGAATAGTTGATGGTAATGATAATACTATCTAACTAACTATTCAGTCAGCTAAATAATCACACACTCTCTGTAAAGTTCATAAAGTTTTATCTCAAAATTATTGCAAATGCTCAATGCATACAGTCACAAAATGCAAATAATGAAATTCAGAAAGGGAGAGAAAACATCAGTGACTTCAAATAAATACAAACTCATCATACAAGCAATTACATTATGCATGAAGGAGTGGATAGATTAAGAGACAAAAGTTTCAGCAAAATCAAATGTGAAATAAAATACACCTAACGGAGGGGATAGATGAAGAGACAATAGTTTCATCTAAATAATATGAACCAATGTACCTATGACGGAGTGGATAGGTGAAGAGACAAAAGTCGGTCTATACCCATTCCCATGGTTTAATAATTGTTTCATTCGCACAACTCAATACATGTTTCAATTTCACATAATTAAAGCAATATCCGTGGAAGAAATCTTATTATCCCACGGTTGGTCGCATCACTTGGCAGACAAACATCACATTGGCCTTCCAACCCTGCGCCTCTTCTGCTGTGTTCATCGCTTCTGTCTTGCCTTTAATAGATCATTTCACTCCTTTGTTCACCCCTCCTTTATTCGGACAAATGTAAGGAAAATGCTGTTTCATCCAGCTCACTATAGCAAATAGAATATGAACATTCATTAATTATATGATAGTGCACTTTTCACTGTTTACCACCCACCTTTGCACTATTTCTTGTTAACGTTACCTAGCCTAAGCTTTAAGCAAAAAGCGGCATTATTTATTATTTCAAAGCAAAATGCAAGATGCAAACTATTAAATGCACATGCTGCCTAGTCATGCATTATTTTTTTGTTTCATTCAAAACCTACTGCAAATACGTTTTAGTTCCTTTATATATTATTTCGCATACATGCACAAAGCTATTTGTAACGTCATATATTCCTCTCTGGGGCCTGTTTGGGCTAAGAGCATCATTTCATTTGTTGTCTTAACTTGCATGGGATGACTAGTATGTGCCCACACAAGTTAATGTCATTGTCCGTGACTTCAACTCCATCTTGAATGTGCCATAGACCCTTCAGCTCACAGTTTTGTTTGTTGTCAAAGTTGTCAACGTTACATAGAAAGTCTTACCATTGATTGGAGTGAGTAAATGCACAAGCCAGTTGAAGTAATGTGTCTGTACCTGTTACATTGAAAATGTCCACAAGCTTGATGTTTCGGGGGCAGTTAGTTGTAGAGATCCATTCTATGTATTTGTCAGCTGCAGCACAAGGGTTGATTTTGGTGGATTATGATTTCCTACGCTGTCAGGAGAGATAGTCAGCTGGATATGTTCAGCCAGGTTTTTAGCCAAGTTAGAAATGGTACTTTAAAAGCTGGAACCCCCACCTCTATATACGGGGTGGAGGGTGAGGCACTGTCCAAACAAATAGAAGGATTAGTGGTTTGTGGTATGTTGTGACTTTAAAAGATTGTCTATGCATATAGAGGTGAAAATGGGTGCAGCCCCATTTAATTATGAGTGGTTTCTTCTCTATATGTGTGTATCTCTTCTTGGTGTCTGTGATCAGATTCCATGTTTTTTTGCTCATTTGTTGCATTGGGACTGCCCGAAGCCCAATGGGTCTAGCTACAACAATGAGTTCCAATTCCTTGGCAGGGTCAACACAGGCTACTGTTGTGTCTTGCAGCAGGGTGTTCTTGATACCCTGGAATGCACCTTCTTACCCCTGTCCTCAAACCCAAATTGTTGATGTTTTGGTGAGGTTTCAAAGTGGCAGGATAGGGTTACAAAGTTTGTAATAAACCTCCCACAGTACATTGCTAGACCAAGGATTCTCCTGTCTTTGGAAGGGAATCAGATTCCATGTTTCTTCGCTCATTTGCTACATTGGGACTGCCCCGAGCCCAATGGGACTAGCTTCAACAGTGAGTTCCGATTCCTTGGCAGGGTTAACACAGGCTATTGTTGTGTCTTTCACTAGGGTGTTCTTGAAACCCTGGAATGCACCTTGTTCCCCCTGTCCTCAAACCCAAGGTGTTGATGTTTTGGTGAGGTTTCAAAGTGGCAGGAGAGGGTTAAAAAGATTGTAATAAACCTCCCACTGTATATTGCTAGACAAAGGAATCTCCTGTCTTTGGAAGGGTATCCGATTCCATGTTTCTTTGCTCATTTGCTGCATTGGGATTGCTGCTGGATTTTTTTGCGCACTACTGAGACCAGAATGCAGCCTTGGACATGCCCACTGGGCGGGACTATGATCATCGCATATAAATAACAGCGTTAAACACCAAGCAGCTGTGCCTCCTGTGAATCCATTGACCAAGGGCTACACAGCCGGAAACATGTTTGGAGAAGATATTGTGCTGTTCTAAGGGATGCCGGTCTCTTTGCAACCTGTCAATAAAGAAGGGTTTTAAACACGTTCGTGAGTGGTGCGTTAACTGTCGGGCTTTTGCATATGGATATATAGCGTCCTTGCCGAGGTCGCAAGGCACCCTGCTGCAGAGTGCAGATCCAGTATGCTGTGAAGATGGCAGCGTCAGTGGAACGGCGTGACCACTTTGCCAGGATACACTAGCAAGCACCCAGCGTTCCTGTGGGCAACAACCTACCTTAGGTTTTACACTTAGTTGGAGACACGGCTGCATTCCACTATGGATTTTATGCGCACTACTGAGACCAGAATGCAGCCTTGGGCATGCCCCCGGGCGGGACTATGGTCATCACGTACAAATAACAGCGTGAAACACCAAGCAGCTGTGCCTCCTGTGAATCCGGTGACCAAGGGCTACACAGCCCAAAACATGTTTGGAGAAGATATCATGCTGTTCTAAGGGATGCCGTTCTCCTTGCAAACTGTCAATAAAGAAGGGGTTTAAACACGTTCGAGAGTGGTGCCTCAACTGTCGGGCTTTTGCATATGGATATATAGCGGCCTTGCCGAGGTCGCGAGGCACCCCGCTGCAGAAGTGCAGATCCAGTACGCTATGAAGATGGCAGCGTCAGTGAAACGGCGTGACCACTTTGCCAGGATACACTAGCAAGCACCCAGCATTCCTGTGGGCAACAACCTACCTTAGGTTTTACACTTAGTTGGAGACACGGCTGCATTCCACTATGGATTTTATGCACACTACTGAGACCATAATGCAGCCTTGGGCACGCCCTTTGGGTGGGACTATGATCATCGCATACAAATAACAGCGTGAAACAGCAAGCAGCTGTGCCTCCTGTGAATCCGGTGACCAAGGGCTATACAGCCCGAAACATGTTTGGAGAAGATATCGTGCTGTTCTAAGGGATGCCGAACTCCTTGCAACCTGTCAATAAAGAAGGGTTTTAAACACGTTTGAGAGTGGTGCCTCAACTGTCGGGCTTTTGCATGTGGATATATAGCGGCCTTGCCGAGGTCACCAGGCACCCCGCTGTAGAAGTGCAGATCCAGTAGGCTGTGAAGATGGCAGCGTCAGTGGAACGGCGTGACCACTTTGCCAGGATACACTAGCAAGCACCCAGCGTTCCTGTGGGCAACAACCTACCTTAGGTTTTACACTTAGTTGGAGACACGGCTGCATTGCACTATGGATTTTATGCGCACTACTGAGACCAGAATGCAGCCTTGGGCATGCCCACTGGGCGGGACTATGATCATCGCGTAAAAATAACAACGTGAAACACCAAGCAGCTGTGCCTCCTGTGAATCCGGTGACCAAGGGCTACACAGCCCGAAACATGTTTGGAGAAGATATCGTGCTGTTCTAAGGGATGCCGGTCTCCATGCAACCTGTCAATAAAGAAGGGTTTTAAACACATTCGTGAGTGGTGCCTCAACTGTCGAGCTTTTTGCATATGGACATATATATATATATATATCCATGAAGCACGTCACAGATAACAAACTGCCAAATCACAGAGTGACGAAGAGTCGACCCAAAGAGTGCTGGTGCAGAAGTGATTAATTCACTCTTTAGAGGCGGCAGACCCGAGAGCAGAGGACGGCCCGGGACCAGGGTTCGATTCCCGGCACGGCAGGTTTCTGGACAAGGGTCAGCGGACTCGATAATTCTCTCGCCTCGGTGCCCACTCTGATCAGCGATCACACTCGGCAACTCTGGGCATTAGCTTGCCTCATCTTCACTAACGGCCCCACCAGACCGCCGGGGATGCCTGGTCTCACCCTGGAGATACCCATTAAGGGACCATCTCTCAGGGAAGCCAGGAAGGGTTTCGCAGCGGTCGAAGCGCCTTGGGACCCTCCGGGTAAGTAGTGCGCTATATAAATGCCTATACATACATACATACATACATACATTCAATCAATGCCAGCGCTGCCGCCATGACGCATTTCGCCTCCGAGGAGGCTTGATCACATGACAAACTGCTCGCCATAGTGCGGAACATTTAAAGTGACAGTGCATCAAGTTAATTCATAGAAAAGGTAAAAATACTGTGCGAAGTAACGCTGTTATCTCCTTATTACTAAACAAATGCTAGAAATAGAAGTAAAAACTGTTTATCAGTGTAGGTAATATTTGAGACTATTGAACATCCTAAAACCCACTACACATGATACATATATATTTACACAATATAAGAAAATAAAGTTATTATATCTAACTAAATATGACAACCAACTATGTCTATGTGAGGATATCAACGGGATATACAAATATATCAAATATGAATACTATTATTGTGTAAAAACAATTTTATATACATATATACAGAGAAACAGCGTTAGATGTAAAAGAAACTGGTAAATGAATATCAGAAATACTAATTCCTTTTCAACTTGTTTGGATCATTTAAACAACAATCTAAATAGAGCCCCAGTGGGCCTGTCACCTTAAAAGTGCCTGCTAAGACATATCTAGTGCAAAATAGTGATTGTGCAAACTATCAGTGTAAAGTGCATTGTTTTTATATAAAACAGCTGATTCCTAATATTAAAAATAGAAGGATTAAAAATTGATTACAAAAGAGATACAAAAGAGCCACCACTCTATCAAAGTATTTAAATACAGAAAAAATGACTGTAACTAGGGTGGAGTTCTTATACTATCCGGACAGGTCGTATAGGCATACAGTTGAATTCTAAATGCAGGTGTAAGGGTCTTCCCTATCATTTAATCCATTCGGATTCTTTGTGTTGAGCTCCAGTATATATCTGGTTTCAAGAAGACGGAGTTTGGCCTCACGGTCCCCTCCTCTCCTCGAAACCTCCACTTAGTCAATTAGAAAATAATGGAGCTGATCAGGTATGCCTTGATGTTTATCTTGAAAATGCCTGGCAACCAGGTAGTTTTGATCATGACCCGAAATTGCACATATGTGTTGGAGTATCCGTTTGTGGGCGGGCAGTTTAGTGCTGCCCACGTATTGTAGCCCACACGGACACTCCAACACATAAATGACGTATTCGGTTCTGCAGGTAAGCCACTTGGAAATGGCAATGGGATTTTCACGAAAAGGGCTTTTAAAATGTGTCCTATTGCTACCGAAACGGCAGGCTTTACATTGCGGACAAGTTCTGAAGCCCTTCTTGAGTGCCATCCAAGTGTTAGAAGCCCTCGGTTCTAAGGTGTTGTTAACTAATGCTTTGGACATGGAGGGGGATTTGCGGAAAGTGAGCACCGGTTTGTTGCTCACTTTATGCCCGATGACAGGGTCACTTTGTACCAAATTCCAGTTCTTATATAGAACTTTCCTAAGATCCCCATGCTGTCGATTATAAGTCAAAATGACTCGTGGGGAAGCTGTTTGAACCCCAACTGCCAAATGGTTGTCTCCAAGGATGGTTCTATCCTTTGGAACTAAGGCTTCCTGTCTGCTAACCGAATTTGAACGCTGAATTGCTTTTATGAGACTGGCATTGGAATAGCCTCTAGCTAGAAAACATAATCTGCACGTCTCCTGTGCAGCCGCACATTCAGCGCCTGTATTGCAGATTCTTTTGATCCGGAGCATTTACCCAAAGGGAATGCTCCGAATCAAGTGGGCTGGGTGCTGACTATTTGAATGCAGTATAGTATTGCCAGCACTAGGCTTCCTGTACAGTCTGGTACCCAATGTGTTGCCATCTACAAAAACCTCAACATCCAAAAAACAAATAGAGATGGAACTCATATTCGAGGTGAAATTAAGATTGATGGCATTCACATTAATCATTTCAACAAAGGCTCTGGCACTGTCAACACTGCCCTTCCAAACAAGAAATACATCATCAATGTAACGTAGGTACAATGCAATATTGTTGGAAATAAGATTGTGGTGTTGGCCGACTAGGACCTGTTCCTCCCATAGCCCAACGTGTAAACACGCGTAGCTAGGTGAGAAACAGGCCCCCATCGCCACACCTCTGACCTGATGATAGATAACGCCATTGAAGATGAAAAAGTTTTGTTCGAGGCACGTTTTGGTCATATCCAATAACATTCTGTTATGTGCCGTCGAGTGTGGAGGACATTTATTCAGATAGTGTTCCAAAGCCTTGAGTCCATCGCAATGTTTTATCGAAGTATAAAGGGATGAAACATCCAAAGTCTTTAAAATCATGTCTTCCTCCCAAACAAAACGCTCAATTTTGCTGAGGAAATCAAAAGAGTCTTTGACATTAAAATTGAGAGTCTTAACATGACCTTGAAGTAAAAAGTCTACATACTTGGAAACATGTTCCAAAGAGCTGTCAATAGCCGAAATTATAGGTCGGCCTGGTGGTGTATCAAAATTTTTATGAATTTTTGGGATTAAATAAAACGAGGGAATGACTGGATGTTCTTTTTTCAAGTAGCGGAACTCCTCATGTGTAAGGAGTCCCGCACTTTTCCAGGCCTGTAATTTGTGGTATTGGTCCACCCAAATGGTTTTTACAACCTGAACATTACTCCTTCGATAGCAGGTGATGTCATTCAGCTGTGATTCCGCCTCCTTTAGATACATGTCTTTCGGCCAAAGGACCACATTGCCGCCCTTGTCAGCCTGTTTCACGATAATATTATGATCTTTTTGTAATTTCATTGTTAATTGTTTGTAACAGCTGTTTTGTTTGGATATATAGAACTTTTTCTTATCGGTGGCAGTATAAAGTTTTTAAATATCTTGTACCACAATTTCCTGAAAGGTGTCCAAATTGTCGTGAACCATGACTGGTTGGAATGTGGATTTTGCTTTGAATGGAGTAATTTGTTGCATATTTGAAGTGTGTGGTATTCCCATTGCGTTGTCTCTATTATCCTCGTTTTGTAATTCCCAAATAGTGTCAAAAGTGGCCTGATTTTGGCTACTGGTCATGTTAGGACTTGATGCCATTTCAGAAGGTGTGTTTTTCTTAGGATGTTGTTCGAAAAACTTTTTAAGTTTCAACTTGCGGGTAAATCTATAGACATCCATGCGTGTGTCAGCATAATTCATGTTGCACGGTGGACAATACGACAGTCCCAGATTTAACACGGTTGTCTCCGAAGTTGTCAGCTTCAAGTTAGAAAGGTTGATCACGGATTTGGGTTTGTTTTCTTTGTTTTTTTCCTGGTATCGTTTCCAATGGCCTTGCTTTGTTGGATTGTTGCCGCTTGAGGTTCCGGGCACGGCATTACCAGCGTTGCCAGCGTTTGTGGTTTGACCGCTGTTTTTTGGTACATAGGTCTTGTGCGACCTTAGTGTCTCACGTCGGTCCTGGCATAGACAGTCAACTTCTTGAGCCAGGGAAAGTTTTGTAAACCCCAAGTTGGCATCACGAGTGGGATCTGACTCTGGGTCACTTTCTACAGCAGAGCTCAAGCTAGAAAATGAGGTTGCTGGTAATAACGTATCACCACTCGCCTGTTGATTTGTTTTATTTATGCGTATGTATATACTGGAAACTCAAACCACTTCCTGATTCCACACGCGGCGGCAGGCGAGGAAAGAGACACAGACCTCCGAAGTTTATCTTTGGGCAAAGATGTTATTTAGAGAGACCCAACACAACGCGTTTCAAGCCCGAAAGCCCTTGTTCACATGTGTTGTGACCGTATTTTTGGCTCTATTTCTGAGTGATGGTGACTTTAAGCTTGCTACCATCCTGGATCTTTATTCTTGGCTTGTGTTGGTCCTTTTCAGGCCTTTTTCAGAACCTAGAAGCATAAACTAGAGGATTGCTGCTTAATATGATGATAGATCCCTTATTCTTGACTCTAATCCATCTATTGCCTATTGGCTTTGACATAATTATGTGTCCTTTCATCATCCTACCTATAGTAGAGGGTGGATCCTGTAGTCCTGACTTTATATTACATATTGGTATGGTTTGTGTAGGTACTCTGACAGAGCTAAGTGTTATTTCATCCTTCTCAAGCCTACAAGGCCCAGAACTAGAGAGACTCCATTTTGCTTTCTGTACCTGCAGACTGAGATGCTTGCAGGGTAAAGGTGATGTTTTAGTTATGAGGTGTTGTTCACTTGGAGAGAACCGGTCTGGGCCAGCCCTTCTCGGTAGGCTGTATTATTCTTTGTGTCGAAGACACCACAAAAGGCCGGCCGGCTGGGTGTGTGTCCTTGACGCGGAGTGGTGCAGTGATCTGATGGGCAGCAGGCTGATGGCTGAAACTTTCCATGAGGAGAGAGCATTCCATATTAGTGAAGTGCAGAGGCGGAGTCAGTGAGTTGAGTTGGAGCAGAGGAGAGTAGAAGACAGTTGATGCTTGGAACAGAGAGAAGTCAGTTAGTCAGTTTGTCAGTGAGACAGTTGGAGCCAGAGAAAGAAGAAGATGCTTGGAACTGAGAGAAGACAGACAGATAGTCAGTGAGCTGGATCCAGAGAGAGAAGTCAGAAGCAGTTGTGAGCAGATGGTGTTTTAAACAGAGAGAAGTGAGATGATGTTTGGAACTGAAGGAAGCAGTCAGAAGCAGTTACTTATCAGAAGGAGTTTTGATCAGCTGGAATCTGAAGTGATGCCTTTTGGAAGAGACTGAAGTTATATCGTGGATTAGTCTGTGGGAGCAGCTGGAGTGAATTGGACACTGGAACTGAGATAATCAGACAGAGTGAAGAAGCTAGTGGAGCGAATGGTTATCAGAGCGGCAGAAACTATTAGGCTGAAGCTGGAAGGTGGAGAGAGTTCGTGGGGGAGAGGAATCCAGTGCAGAGTGATCAGCGCAGATGCGTGTCCAAGAGTGCAGGGGAGAATCTGAGACAAGCTAAGGCACAGACGAGAGAGGAACCCAGATGACAGCTAGAGCAAGACTTCATACTAATCAGGTGATATTTGTCCTGTAATCAGTTTGCTTTACATTTAAAAATTAACCTTGTCCCTATTATGTTGCTAATACTTTTTCTTTCAGCGGTGTGCAGTCTATTTACAGTCCCTGTTAGTTATATGTGGATGTGGTATAGTAATAAAGCTTTACAGAGACCCCGCAGATCTGTGTATGTGTCTATTCCCATTTTCCTTTGCAGGCTATATGTTATAGTATAGTGTTATATTGTTAATGTTATTGTAATAAAGGAACCCCAGTTCTTAGTGAACCAGCGTATGCCTTGTTCTTATACAGTAAAGGTAACCTTTTCTTCTAGTCAGGTGTCATTGCACGAACGGAAGCGACCCCCGATCAGGTAAGTGGTACCTGAATAAATAGGGAGAGAGGAGCACTTGAACTAGGGAATAAGTTGTACACCGTGTAATTCTGACATTCCATAATATTATTGTACCTCTAGTGAATAGTGAGAGAAACTTCCCAACATAGAGAGAGAGAGATGAAGGTATTCATAGGAAAGTGATTGTCGTTGTGTAGTAGCGTTAGTGAGAGCACTGATTATGGTCAGTGTGTATACCAACAAGATTGTGGCTTGAGAGAGCACCAGGGGGGAAACTGGTGTGTAATGAGATCGCCTCTAGGGAAAGTGACGTTAGTGAGAGCACTGATTGAGGTCAGTGTGTATACCTACAGGATTGTGGCTTGTGTATGTATGAAATAGAGAGAGTACCAGGGGGGGATACTGGTATTTATACCCACAAGATTGTGGCTTGTTTAATGAGAGCACTGGTTGTGGTCAGTGTGTAATGGTAAGTAATCAGAACTGCCCCAGGGTAGATTAGTCTGGGCCCATGTGGTCGCGAGACTAAATTGTATGAGTGTGGTGTAGGGCATGGGCGTCCTTAGTAATCATTGAGTATTCCTAGTAATCCCTATAGATTTAGTGGTGTTTTTGATGATATGAGCTTGTATATTGCTAATTCCCCATCCTCAGGTAGGTACCCAGGTGCCTGGATAGATGGGTCCTGAGGAGGGAGGTGGTTGCGTTTCGGATGGGTTGGTGGTGCTCTGATGAGCTGATTCTATCTGGTCCGAAAATCCGGTCGTTACAACGTGTCACAGTGGAAAATATATATATTTTAAGGGAGGGCACTTGCTCTGACATGAACAGCAATAAAATCTGCACTGCTGACACTCTAATGGTGTGATGGAGACCTTAGTGTCTCGCGTCGGTCCTGGCATAGACATATGGGCCGGGATGCCCGCCACCCCCTCCCAACACCAATTACCCATGGGAGGAGACAGACACAAGTTTGAACTTTTGGAAGGCGGGGGGGAGTTACCCCCCTGGCCGTATTTATTAAAATATGAAACAAAATTTAAAACTTTAAATTAAAAACGTTTCATGAATCATGTACAATTTTACTTTCATTACATTTTGATGAAGACAAGTTCTTTGGCTAACCTTAACAAATCTCTAATACAAAGGTTTCCTAGCCGAGTCTAGCATCCTGAAAATGCATAACATTCTAAAATAAAATTGTACATCCTAGCATTAAGGGCCAACGGCAAGGTCTTAACCAGTGTCAGATCCCTACTACCAAATTCCCGCCCTCACGGTGTGAGTGGCGCATGCGCAGAGGACTTTACCCTCGCTGCCAACTGTAACTTCCCTTGTCGTGGGGGCCCCCTTTCACTCGACGCCATCTTAAAGGTCGTCCGAGTTCTCGTGCGAGGTATCCGTAAGAAGGACAGCGTGGACACCCCCACTTCCCCACACTCTCTTCCGCCGGAGCGGATATCTGGCCCCCGGGAAATTCGTAGGAGGGGCATATAGCCGTCTCCCCCTAGGCGACCCATCCGTAGTGGGTGCTGCCTCCCCGTGGGAGGAGCCAATGGCCGCCTCCGACCGGGCGCTCCCATCCGTACTGGGTGGCGCCCCCCCTAGGGACCTTGAAATCACTGCTCACCGATCATGACCTTACCGCCCGAACAAAATAAATACGACAGTTGTTTTACCTACTAAGGAAAGAAAATACGCCTAATTTGCAACAGCTTGACAATTCATCAACTTTGACATTGCTACAAAGGGAAAAAAGTCCTAAAGCACAAGACAATTTTTATTATTTGATCCATTCCTCTACGTTTCTACAAAGGAAAAAAGTCCTACAAACATTTATTCAATCAAAGGCATACATCCATGATGCAAAAAGTGACTGTATCTTTTTAATACATTCGAATATCACCAAGAATTACTTTATTAAAAAACAAAAACATTGCAAAAGGGGCTGGTCGGTGGGTCAAAATTGCCGCTTGTTCCTTCGAGGGCTCACGAGCGATGAGTGGTGCAGCCTTCAGAGCACTGGAACAAGAGGAAGCTTCGTTGAATTCCTGCTCTATTTATTCATCTACGGGAGGGCGGGGGCCCACCTCAGGTACGGCCATCCGTGCGCTGACTTCCGGGCGGGTGTCTAGGACAACCCCTTCTGGGCGGGAAGGGCGTGCTCCGGCTACGCCGCTTTGGGCATACCATCCGAGACACGCCCCCCACCCACAAAGGTTTCCCGGGGGGATCGGGGCACCCATCCATACATTCGGGGGGACCGAGTGGTCTTCCCTTTCCATATGGGCCGGGATGCCCGCCACCCCCTTCCAACACCAATTCCCCATGGTAGGAGACAGACACAAGTTTGAACTTTTGGAAGGCGGTGGGGAGTTACCCCCCCGGTCGTTACAACGTGTCACAGTGGAAAATATATATATTTTAAGGGAGGGGACTTGCTCTGACATGAACAGCAATAAAATCTGCACTGCTGACACTCTAATGGTGTGATGGAGACCTTAGTGTCTCGCGTCGGTCCTGGCATAGACATATGGGCCGGGATGCCCGCCACCCCCTCCCAACACCAATTACCCATGGGAGGAGACAGACACAAGTTTGAACTTTTGGAAGGCGGGGGGGAGTTACCCCCCCGGCCGTATTTATTAAAATATGAAACAAAATTTAAAACTTTAAATTAAAAACGTTTCATGAATCATGTACAATTTTACTTTCATTACATTTTGATGAAGACAAGTTCTTTGGCTAACCTTTACAAATCTCTAATACAAAAGGTTTCCTAGCCGAGTCTAGCATCCTGAAAATGCATAACATTCTAAAATAAAATTGTACATTCTAGCATTAAGGGCCAACGGCAAGGTCTTAACCGGTGTCAGATCCCTACTACCAAATTCCCGCCCTCACGGTGTGAGTGGCGCATGCGCAGAGGACTTTACCCTCGCTGCCAACTGTAACTTCCCTTGTCGTGGGGGCCCCCTTTCACTCAACGCCATCTTAAAGGTCGTCCAAGTTCTCGTGCGAGGTATCCGTAAGAAGGACAGCGTGGATTCCCCCCCTTCCCCACACTCTCTTCCGCCGGAGCGGATATCCGGCCCCCGGGAAATTCGTAGGAGGGGCATATAGCCGTCTCCCCCTGGGAGGGGCCTATGGCCGTCTCCCCCTAGGTGACCCATCTGTAGTGGGTGCCGCCTCCCCGTGGGAGGGGCAAATGGCCGCCTCCCCCCGGGCCTCCCCCCGGGCGCTCCCATCCGTACTGGTGGCGCCCCCCCTAGGAACCTTGAAATCACTGCTCACCGATCATGACCTTACCGCCACAGGCCGTATAGTTGACCGACTATCCGGCCCCCCCACACCTCCTAAAGGTCATGTCTCCTCAATGCCACTAACCATGCTTTGAAGTCTCCTATGAGTAAATCATTCCCAGCCCTGGACAGGTGAACCCCATCGTTCAAATAACAGTGATCACCCCGAATACACCCATGGGGAATGCTTTGCAAATGCGCGGAGCGAAACAATTTCTCAATTTTGTTGTTGACCCTCTTTACCGAGTGGTTCAACGCTGTCACAGAGATACCCCCCGCCAGATTCTTCTGGGGATCATGTGGGACCATGCAATCGTACGCCTCCTAGCCAACCAGCTGACTGCCGACAATATGTGTTCTACTAAAACCCGTCTTCCCAGTCTTACCAAGTCGTTGCCTCCCAGATGTACTATGATTACAGATGGCGGTGACCTTTGCCGCCCTAAGAGTTCCTCCACAAAGGTTTGAAATTGGTCAAAACAGAGGCCTCCCTTCCCATGGAAGGTCACTCTGAACCCGTATTCCCCAGATGCGTGAGTCGCGTCACCTGCCTTGAATACTTCCCCGGCACGCCTCACGTATGAGTGGCCTACGACCCATACCACTTGATCTCCAGTCGGTGATCCTTGACCGCTGGCCCTCTGGTGTTGGGTCGATCCCAATTTCCGCCCCGCGTCACAGGCTTGCGAAACTGTAATCCAAACAAAAGACAACAAGTGTGAGTGCATTTCATCAGTCTTTTACAACATGTGCAGTCGCACATACCTTTTGAAACAGTTCGAGGACCAACGGCCTAACTGTTTCACTTTTTCCGTACCCAGACCCCGAGCCGTAGCCTCAGTAGCGGCCCCTATTCTTAATGAGTGGGTCCCAAAATCGCACGGGTTCAAGCCCGCCGCAGCAATCGTAATTGCAGCACCCTCCGGAACTGAAATCTCGTCAACAGGGTGCCGTCCTTGTGTCTAAGCAGGGTCCCCCCCCATGTTGTCGACCTCTGTGCCAGGTAGTCCTCTAAGTACCTTATGGGACAACTGGAGCTCCCTTGGGCACGCTGCAAAACCACACTATTCCCCAAAGCTTCCTGGTCTGTCTTGGACCTGGCTATCGAGATCAGCAGAGAATCACCCCGTACTTGAACATGATCCCTGCATAGACCTCCCTCCACATCCTTCTTGTTCCTTGCTACGAGTTCACTCACCCGCATGGCCCCGTGGAACGCCAATGCGAAAGCCGCTCGGAACAGAATTACCTCGCTGGGCGAGGAGCATGTCTCATCCAGTTTTGCTAGTAGCAAGGACAATCTGTCTAGCCCAATCGGGTGCCTTGTATCTTGTCTGCGACCTTCCAGGTGCTGCCAACCGCGGAGCGCCTTCCTGACTAAGAAGGAACCCGTCGGGTCCCGTATCCCATGGAGCTGTGCCATGAATGATATGGCTGCCCTATATCTGTTGGCAGTTGCCGCCGATCGGCCTTCCTTATGAAGTGCCACCAAAAACCAGAGGAAGGATTCTTCCCGCCCCCAGCTATGTCTCCCTAACGGCCCTAAAGAGGCGCAGTATGAACGAAACGCTCCCTCATAAGCTTTCCTCGTCCTGGGCACTAAGCTGGCTGCCACGAGGTCTTGTAATCCGAGGCACCGATCTGCCATAGTGCTTCGGGGAACGGTGCCGCCACTAGTTCCGCTGTGGGTAGATAACCCTTGAAAGCCTGCATGTGTGAACGAGAGAGTGCATCAGCTGCATTATTCAGTACACCCGGCACATGCTTTGCCCTGAATTGTACATTCAATCTCATGCATCGCAATACAATTTCTTTCAACAGTCTCAAGATCCACATGCAGCTTGCTGCCTGATGATTAATACACTCGACCACCGTCATGTTGTCTGACCAAAACACTACTGAGCGGTCCCTAAAGTCTTCTGGCCATGCCAACAGAGCCACCCAAATGGGAAATAGCTCCAAGAACCCAATGTTACCTGTTAGGCCACTTGAGTGCCACCACGCCGGCCATGTTTGCGCCGACCACCGGTTACCAAAGATTGCGCCAAATCCCACACTCCCAGCCGAGTCGGTCCACAAACCCAGTTCGTCAGACGATGCTGGGGGTTTGTTCCACGCCACTCGACCGTTGAAATCCGCTAGGAATGCCAACCAAATGCGCATGTCCTGGCGAACCTCTGCTGACAGTCTAGTGCGGTGGTGACCTTCCTTGAGGCCTACCATAGCTTGCGCAATGGAACGTGAGAAGGGGCGAGCCATCGGTATCAATTTTAAGGCAAAATTAAGCTGACCCACCGTCTGTTGTAACTGGTGTAGGGTCACCTTGTCCTTACTGAGACATTGTATCAAGGAAGCCCTGAACTTGGCCACCTTCTCAATTGGCAGACGGAAACACCCCTCCACTGAGTCGAGCTCAATTCCCAGAAACTCCAGTGAGGTAGATGGCCCCACCGTCTTACCTGGCGCTAATGGGACCCCAAACTCCCGCATGAGTGTGCAGAAGTCCCGTAGTGTTTGCGCACATTCCGCAGTGTCCGCCGGACCTAGAAAAAGGAAGTCATCTAAATAGTGCATCACCTGTCTATGCCCAGTGGCCTCGGTGAACGCCCATTCCAAAAAGGAGCTGAACATTTCAAAATAGGCACATGAAATTGAACAACCCATGGGCATACATTTATCCATGTAATACTTCCCTTGGAATGTGAATCCCAGCAAGCGCTGGTCCTGAGGATGTACCGGGAGCAACCTGAATGCCGATTCGATGTCTGATTTTGCCAACAGTGCACCGGGGCCCAGGCGATTCAGCAGAACTACGGCATCATCGAACGATGCGTATCGAACTGAGCACACCTCAGGGTCAATAGCCTCATTTACCGAGGCCCCCTTAGGGGCCGACAGATTGTGAATGAGTCTATACTCCCCCGGGTCCCTCTTCGGAACCACTCCTAGAGGTGAACACACAAATTCCGCAACTGGCGGGCAGGCAAATGGCCCCGCCACCCGTCCCAAGCTGACCTCTGTCGCTATTTTCTTGGCGGCCACCGCCGGGTTACGTTGAATAGACAGCTGGTTCTTACAGAAGGGGCTCCCCCGAAAATTTCCCGCCGGGATTCTGAAGCCATAGAGAAAGCCATTCCTCAAAATCCCGGCGGATACATGATCTGGGTATCGGTTCAGCCAGGGGGTCAAAGCCAAGATATCAATGGGCGAAGATGTTTGCTTCCAAGGCACCACCTCAATCCTGCTTGGATCCCCCCCTTCCTCCCGCACCATTGGACTTGGATCGACAGCTAGTTTCAGGGTGTGAGGAATTCCCACAGCCCGAACAAGCGTGCCGGAACCTACACGTTCCTTGAGGCCTGGTACAGGTTCCTTTGTTGAATCCCCAACAAACCCCCCACTTGCCTCCATTCCCGCCGGACCTGGGATGCGGCTCCCCCCCGGCGTTCGTCCGATAGGGCTGTGCCGGCTTCTGTTGGAATGTCCCAGAAACGCTTGTGCTCGGCACCGACGTACCCGCAGGTCCCGGCAAAAGTTGATTATGCCACGACACCGTGTCCAGACAATCCCATGTTAAAGCCTCGTTAAACTCTTTTGCTTTTCTAAAATTAACGTCATATCCCTTCCATTCGTTTCCCCCGTACATTGCATAGAAATTAATGATCCTGTTCTGGTAACATAAGTCGGGCAACACTTCAGGTTTACGCTCCCCCATTACTGCCGTGAAAATAGAAAAGGCCCTGACCCAGTTCACCATGGTCTCATCGACCCTGAATTCCGCAATCTTGGCCCGCCATACGCTGGGGTGCCATAAATCTTTCTGGGTCTTTGCATATTCCATCTCACGATGGTCAGTCAAAAGTGAAAACATATTGATGTATTTGTCCCCCCATATCATTTCCTTCGTGGCCGCCGGAATGTGCTGAGACAAACTTTCCCGCCTCGAAGGCACTGAACTCTCCCCCACCAATGGCAATGGTCTCTTACCGGGTTCAGCCGCTGTGTCCGTTGTCTTCGCTCGACCATCCGTCGTGACATCCGTCGCTACCTGTGGGGGAATATAAGGTACATTCGCTGTCCCGGCATCCCTTGACTGCCGCAACTGCTCAATAATTAGTCTGGCTTCCTAAGCCGGATCGCCCGAAGCCACTGATCCCCCTGCTCCCTTCTTTAGCCAAGGTAATACTGCAGCTAACTGAAGGGCCAGTTCTGGGTGCATTTGGTCATCCCCAACTGGCGTTATTACTACAGGGATTGGTAAACCCACATCCGGACCTGGTACCGGGCTATCCACCGGCGCGACTGGGCTGTCTGCGCCCGGGCTCGATGGAGGCACTTCTGGGACTGAGACCTCCCTAGAACCCGCCCTCCCCTTATTTCTCTTACCCATACCCTTCGGGGCGACATCCGGCAAGGCCGGCCCTATGACCTTTTTAGGCCGCCCGAGAGGGTGTTCTGGGCTGCCATCTGCTTCTTGATGTCCGCTAAGCCTCGACCGATTGCGTCCACTTTACCCATTTTCCGGTCCATCACCGCTACTCGGTTCACCAAGGTGCGTAGCATCTTCTCCATCTCGGAGCTCTTTCCCGCTTTCTTGCCAGACATGCTCTCGGTTACTCCGCCCGACCTGATCCACAAGGTCTAGATCTTCCACACGCCTGACACTGAAAGAGAAACAACAAAGATTACAAGTTCTCAAAATTGCCGCTTGTTCCTTCGAGGGCTCACGAGTGACGAGTGGTGCAGCCTTCGGAGCACTGGAACAAGAGGAAGCTTCATTGAATTCCCGCTCTGTTTATTCATCTACGGGAGGGTGGGGGCCCACCTCAGGTACGCCCATCCGTGCGCGGACTTCCGGGCGGGTGTCTAGGACAACTCCTTCTGGGTGGGAAGGGCGTGCTCCGGCTACGCCGCTTTGGGCATACCAGCCGAGACACGCCCCCCGCCCACAACGGTTTCCCGGGGGGATCGGGGCACCCATCCATACGTTCGGGGAGACCGAGTGGTCTTCCCTTTCCAGTCGACTTCTTGAGCCAGGGAAAGTTTTGTAAACCCCAAGTTGGCATCACGAGTGGGATCTGACTCTGGGTCACTTTCTACAGCAGAGCTCAAGCTAGAAAATGAGGTTGCTGGTAATAACGTATCACCACTCGCCTGTTGATTTGTTTTATTTATGCGTATATATATCCTGGAAACTCAAACCACTTCCTGATTCCACACGCGGTGGCAGGCGAGGAAAGAGACACAGACCTCCGAAGTTTATCTTTGGGCAAAGATGTTATTTATATAAGAGAGACCCAACACAACGCGTTTCAAGCCCGTAAGCCCTTGTTCACGTGTCACAGTGGAAAATATATATATATATATTAAGGGAGGGCACTTACTCTGACATGAACAGCAATAAAATCTGCACTGCTGACACTCTAATGGTGTGATGGCGTCGATTATATTGTATTAAATTTATTGGAGGAGAGGAGGTCTGCGCCCGTTTGTAACCGCAGCTAGAGGCGGTCGGGTTTCTTTCGATATATATTTTTATATTAGCAAGAGCAAGAGTGCGGGTAAGGGAAAGCGAGATGAAGTATTTCACTTGTTGGCTGAAGGAGTATTAATTGCGATGGGGAAGAAAAAGTTTGAAATACCAGGTGAAATAATGAACTTTGCACTTACTCTGAGTCTTCAGCGTCAGGCAGGATTGCAGCATGCCTGTGAGAAGGGATTAATAAAGTTTCAGCATGCTGCTGTCGGCGTGAAAGAAATAAAAGGACACACCTGTGGGCAAGTGCACTCTGGGAAATTACTGAACTGCAGTGTGAAAGCACGAGAACAGTTGGAAGGCAGAGAGCTTTTACCCGTGATCAAGCCTCTTATGAGGAGAAACGCGTTGGGTTTTATTTTCATCTGTGCAGCTTTTCACCAGGAATAAAGCAGTTTTACTAACCTTCAGCCGGTGTCGGTGTACCTCACTTATAAGGACGAGTGGGGTGTAGTGTGGATGTTTCAACGGGGAGCTCCGGTACCGTTTCACTGACCCGCCCTGCAGAGCGTGTGGCTCATCCATCGGAGCAATTTGTGCTGTGTTTGAATGTCAATGAGCCCTGCTCACCCAGCCTCCGAAGATCAAAAACGGAAATAAAGTCCAGATGAAAATCAGCAAGAGTGCGGGTAAGGGAAAGCGAGATGAAGTATTTCACTTGTTGGCTGAAGGAGTATTAATTGCGATGGGGAAGAAAAAGTTTGAAATACCAGGTGAAATAATGAACTTTGCACTTACTCTGAGTCTTCAGCGTCAGGCAGGATTGCAGCATGCCTGTGAGAAGGGATTAATAAAGTTTCAGCATGCTGCTGTCGGCGTGAAAGAAATAAAAGGACACACCTGTGGGCAAGTGCACTCTGGGAAATTACTGAACTGCAGTGTGAAAGCACGAGAACAGTTGGAAGGCAGAGAGCTTTTACCCGTGATCAAGCCTCTTATGAGGAGAAACGCGTTGGGTTTTATTTTCATCTGTGCAGCTTTTCACCAGGAATAAAGCAGTTTTACTAACCTTCAGCCGGTGTCGGTGTACCTCACTTATAAGGACGAGTGGGGTGTAGTGTGGATGTTTCAACGGGGAGCTCCGGTACCGTTTCACTGACCCGCCCTGCAGAGCGTGTGGCTCATCCATCGGAGCAATTTGTGCTGTGTTTGAATGTCAATGAGCCCTGCTCACCCAGCCTCCGAAGATCAAAAACGGAAATAAAGTCCAGATGAAAATCAGCAAGAGTGCGGGTAAGGGAAAGCGAGATGAAGTATTTCACTTGTTGGCTGAAGGAGTATTAATTGCGATGGGGAAGAAAAAGTTTGAAATACCAGGTGAAATAATGAACTTTGCACTTACTCTGAGTCTTCAGCGTCAGGCAGGATTGCAGCATGCCTGTGAGAAGGGATTAATAAAGTTTCAGCATGCTGCTGTCGGCGTGAAAGAAATAAAAGGACACACCTGTGGGCAAGTGCACTCTGGGAAATTACTGAACTGCAGTGTGAAAGCACGAGAACAGTTGGAAGGCAGAGAGCTTTTACCCGTGATCAAGCCTCTTATGAGGAGAAACGCGTTGGGTTTTATTTTCATCTGTGCAGCTTTTCACCAGGAATAAAGCAGTTTTACTAACCTTCAGCCGGTGTCGGTGTACCTCACTTATAAGGACGAGTGGGGTGTAGTGTGGATGTTTCAACGGGGAGCTCCGGTACCGTTTCACTGACCCGCCCTGCAGAGCGTGTGGCTCATCCATCGGAGCAATTTGTGCTATATATATATATATATATATATATATATATATATATATATATATATATATATATTCTTTCACTCCTTCTCCACACCATACAAAGTAGGCACCGACTCCGTGAGGTAAATTTTCAAGGATTATTCTTTATTCCATACCGTAGACGCGTTTCGACGGACCCAGCCGCCTTGGTCAGTACATCTACTACTCCCCAAGTGCAAACATGTTTCATAGTGTTCACCAACACCATGTGACTTAAAATAAAAGAAAGTGAAAACAATTGTAATGAACGAAAATTTAGAAAACAGACCATTGATTGACATGGTTGCAGGCACTAGAATGATAGACATAGTGGAGTTGGAAATGGTTAATTTTGCAAGTCATGGTGGTTTTAAAATAAATTAGAAAATCACTTCATAGTTATTTATGCGTATTATTCATGTTACATAATTCCACAATTGCTATTCGTATATGCTATGCAATATAAGGTTCAAATTACTGTATAGAAATCCGTATTGATTTAGGCTGATGCGCGCGTGATGGAAAGTGACAACATATTGTCCGCCCATTGTATATATGTCTGCTTGCGCGCGCACTCTGTAACTTCTTTCCGTGGTGCTACTAGATCACGGCAGGGAGGGTTAATGCTGCGGTGATTTGCGGGGCGCTTTGCACGAGTCCTGCCAGGTTATGTGAGACGCCGGTTTTGATAATACTTTTACAGTAAGTGCATTGTGTGGCGTATGGTCAGTCAGCTTTGTACCTCGTTCAGGCTATACGTTTGCAGGTTCCTAGTGGATTCACGCGTTTTGCATATATATATTATATATATATATATATATATATATATATATATATATATATATATATATATATATATATATATATATATATATATATATATATTACCTACTGGCGGTCGCCAGTAGGTAGTTATAGTTACAACATTCTATTGGGAATAACTTTGGCGCCGGTTGATGGATCTTTGTGAATGTCTCAAAGAAGATGGCGCGCTCCGCTCTGCTCCTTCCCTGAAAGTTTTGGGGGGATTTGTCAAGGGGGGGCTGAGAAAAAAGGGGGGTCCCAAAATGTGTTTTCCCCATGTTATTTTCCATAGGACGATTAGACACGGCTACAGCCCGAACCGCTGAACGGAATTACAAGACATTTGGCAAAATGGTAGAGTCTGATTCGTAGATCGCCCTTTTGTTTAAATGGTGTAAATCCCTCCAGTAGTTGTTGAGAAAATCAAATGTGAAAAAATGTATATATCTGAGCGGAGCCTAACCACACATTTCATCGTGAGATCAGATTGGCTGTCAGCACTTCATCCAAGAATTGTTGGCAGCCATCTTGGGACCAATCTACATGATAGCACCTCATTAAAAAGCATTGCATTTAATAGAAGATTTTAGGACTTTCGTTACATTAAAAATCATTTGTTGATGGTACCATTATAATTTTAGGAATTGTGGTGTATTCTAAGCTGATTTTACCATGTGAAAAAGCCTTCTGCTGGGATGTCATGAATCATGTTTGAAAGAAAACTATTATCTCATGCTTTTCCCACAGTGGTTTGGAAGGGGATCTATAAGCTAAACTGAAAGCATATTTTCTGTAAATTCATATTATCTTTCTCAGTCATATGAGAATGAAGTCTGACATTCTCAGTAAAACATGGACATCCAACAAAGACAGGGACTGGCAGTTGATTCCTTTGTGTTCTACTGCAGCTTCCCAGAGTGTTCTAAAGAACGACTAGAGCGCTAACAGTCCTACTTATTACAAAGGTATGGCACACCTGAAGCCATCTTGATTGGAATAAAGTGGTAACTCTTAAAACATTTAGTTTAAAAAGGAACAAAATGAGGGGGTATATTTTGCCATAGAAAGTATGATTAGGGCTGCAAAAAGAAAAATCAGGGCACATTTTGAGTGACTTCTCAAATCCTCTTCTATTTCATTAAAACATTCTGACATGCAGTCTCCCAAGATGGCCACCAGAGACAAAAGAGCCCAAATGTAGCCCAAATATCACCCAGATGTAGCCCAAGTATAGCCCAATGACAGAATGTCCCAGAGTGTTCTAAAGAACAACTAGAGCGCTAACAGTCTTACTTATGACAAAAGTATGACACACCAGAAGCCATCTTGATTGGAATGAAGTGGTAAGTCTGAAAACATTTAATTTAAAAAGGAACAAAATGAGGGGGTTCATTTTGCCATAGAAAATATGATTAGTGCTTCAGAAAGAAAAATTAGGGCACATTTTGAGTGACTTCTCAAATCCTCTTCTATTTCATTAAAACATTCTGACATGCAGTCTCCCAAGATGGCCACCAGAGACAAAAGAGCCCAAATGTAGCCCAAATATCACCCAGATGTAGCCCAAGTATAGCCCAATGACAGAATGTCCCAGAGTGTTCTAAAGAACAACTAGAGCGCTAACAGTCTTACTTATGACAAAAGTATGACACACCAGAAGCCATCTTGATTGGAATGAAGTGGTAAGTCTGAAAACATTTAATTTAAAAAGGAACAAAATGAGGGGGTTCATTTTGCCATAGAAAATATGATTAGTGCTTCAGAAAGAAAAATTAGGGCACATTTTGAGTGACTTCTCAAATCCTCTTCTATTTCATTAAAAAATTCTGACATGCAGACTGAAACATGCACTTTCAATACCAGCAGCAGACTTACCTGGTGAGCAGTAGCTTTACTACAGTGATCTAATAAGCAACTAGCGTGCTAACATTCTAAATTTATGGCAAATGTGTGTCACATCTGAATGCCTTCTTGATGGAACCAGAGTAAACAAGCATTGAAAATGCAATAGATCTCGCCCTCGTTTAAGTTGAAACCATTCTGTTTGTAATGAGGTGGCTTTTTAGCTTTGCTTTTATTAGTGTTTTTCAAACTTTCATGTAAATAACATGCATATGTATGCATATATGTATATGTATGCATGCATTTATATTTGTATTTATATAGATGTGCAGATTATATATGTTTATATAAGTATGTATTTATATATATACACATACATATATATACATGCATATGCATATATATATGTGTATATGTGTGCATGTAGAGAGAGGTAGAGAGGTAGAGGTGTAGAGGTAGAGGTGTAGAGGTAGAGAGGTAGAGGTAGAGAGGTAGAGGTAGAGAGGTAGAGACTAGTAGAGAGAGAATTAGAGAGAGGTAGAGAGGTAGAGAGTAGAAAACTGAAAGTATTTCCAACTGAGGAGACTGTAGTAAATAAGAAAATTAGGAAACTTCATAACAAATATGTCTCCCAAGATGGCCACCAGAGACAAAAGAGCCCAAATGTAGCATAAATATCCCCCAGATGTAGCCCAAGTATAGCCCAATAACAGAATTTCCCAGAGTGTTCTAAAGAACAACTAGAGCGCTAACTGTCTGACTTATGACAAAAGTATGTCACACCTGAAGTCATCTTGATTGGAATAAAGTGGTAACACTTAAAACATTTAATTTACAAAGGAACAACATGAAGTGGTTCATTTTGCCATAAAAATTATGATTAGTGCTGAAGAAAGAAAAATTAGGGCACATTTTGACTTCTCAAATCCTCTTCTATTTCATTAAAAATCTTCTGACATGCAGATTGAATACCAGCAGCAGACTTCCCTGGTGAGCAGTAGCTTTACTACCGTGATCTAATGAGCAACTACAGTGCTAACATTCAGAATTCATGCCAAATATGTGACAAATCTGAATGCCTTCTTGATGGAACCAACGTAAACAAGCATTGAAAATGCAATAGATCTCGCCCTCGTTTAAGTTAAAGCCAATCTGTTTGTAATGAGGTGGCTTTTTAGCTTTGCTTTTATTAGTGTTTTTCAAACTTTCATGTAAATAACATGCTTATGTGTGCATATATGTATATGCATGCATGCATTTATATTTGTATTTATATAGATATGCAGATTACATATGTATATAAATATATGTATCTATATATAAACACATACATATATATAAATGCATATGCATATACATGCATATATATATGTGTATATGTGTGAGTGTAGAGAGACGTAGAGAGGTAAAGGTGTAGAGGTAGAGGTGTAGAGGTAGAGAGGTAGAGGTAGAGAGGTAGAGGTAGAGAGGTAGAGGTCGAGACTAGTAGAGAGAGAAGTAGAGAGAGGTAGAGAGGTAGAGAGTGAGTAATAGAGAATAGAGAGTGAGTAGTAGAGAGTAGTAGAGAGCAGTATAGAGAGTAGCAGAGAGTGAGTAATAAAGAGTAGTAGAGTGAATAGTAGAGTGAGTAGTAGAGAGTAGTAGAGAGTGAGTAGCAGAGAGTAGTAAAGAGTGAGTAGTAGACAGTAGTAGAGAGTGAGTAGTAGAGAGTAGTAGAGAGTGAGTAGTAGAGAGTGATTAGCAGAGAGAGAGAATAGTAGAGAGAAGTAGAGTGAGTAGTAAAGTGAATAGTAGAGAGTAATACAGAGTGAGTAGTAGAGAATTAGTAGTAGAGTGAGTAGTAGAGAGTGAGTAGTAGAGAGTAGTAGAGAGAGTAGTAGAGAGTGAGTAGTAGAGAGTAGTAGAGAGTGAGAAGTAGAGAGTGAGTAGTAGAGAGTAGTAGAGAGTGAGTAGTAAAGAGTGAGTAGTAGAGAGAGAGAGCAGTAGAGAGTGAGTAGTAGAGAGTAGAGAGTAGTAGAGAGTGAGTAGTAGAGAGTAGTAGATAGTGAGTAGTAGGGAGTGAGTAGAAGAGAGAGAGTAGTAGAGAGTAGGAAAGTAGTAGAGAATGAGTAGTAGAGAGTGAGTATTAGAGAGTAGTGGAGTAGTAGAGAGTGAGTAGTAGAGATTAGTGGAGAATATTCCAAAGTTTGGCACAGCACCATTTGCACAACAAGTCCAATCAAATCATATCACTTTGAGTCATTATTGAAGCGCTGAATCTTGGTGTATATTCAAATGCTTTTATTTTCCTTAAGTTTATGTACCTCAGCCAGCCGACGCGTTTCGTCTGTACAACCGAAATTCTTATTTTCTTCAAGAGTAAGTAGTAGAGTGAGTAGTAGAGAGCAGTAGAGAGTGAGTAGTAGAGAGTAGTAAAGAGTGAGTAGTAGAGAGTAGTAGAGAGTGAGTAGTAGAGAGTAGTAGAGAGTGAGTAGTAGAGAGTGAGTAGCAGAGAGAGAGAATAGTAGAGAGTAGTTGAGAGTGAGTAGTAGAGTGAGTAGTAGAGAGTAGTAGAGAGAAAGTAGTAGGGAGTGAGTAGTAGAGAGTAGTAGAGAGTGAGTAGTAGAGAGTGAGTAGTAGAGTGAGTAGTAGAGTGAGTAGTAGAGAGTGAGTAGTAGAGAGTAGTAGAGAGAGAGTAGTAGAGAGTGAGTAGTAGACAGTAGTAGAGAGTGAGAAGTAGAGAGTGAGTAGTAGAGAGTAGTAGAGAGTGAGTAGTAAAGAATGAGTAGTATAGAGAGTAGTAGAGAATGAGTAGTAGAGAGTAGAGAGTAGTAGAGAGTGAGTAGTAGAGAGTAGTAGATAGTAAGTAGTAGGGAGTGAGTAGAAGAGAGAGAGTAGTAGAGAGTAGTAGAGTAGTAGAGAATGAGTAGTAGAGAGTGACTATTAGAGAGTGGTGGAGTAGTAGAGAGTGAGTAGTAGAGAGTAGTGGAGAATATTCCAAAGTTTGGCACAGCACCACTTGCACAACAAGTCCAATCAAATCATATCACTTAGAGTCCCTATTGAAGAGCTGAATCTTGGTGTATATTCAAATGCTTTTATTTTCCTTATGTTTATGTACCACAGCCAGCCGACGTGTTTCGTTCTGTACAACAGAACTTCTTCAGGGCGTTCTTATTTCCTTCAAGTTAAGTCGGTATCCCGTTGTCATATAACTAGATATTTCTTCCAAATGTTAGACGAGTCGTAAGTACATTCTTATTCAAAGTGACTAGGTATCAATTTTACCCACACAATTCGGGCAGACTTGAGTAATTTATAGCATCCTCAAAGTCAGTCTTTCAAAAATTCCAAAGTATAGGACATGATAATCCAAATCCAAATGTTTCTCAAGAAAAGTAATTTTCAATCGTTCGGAATATCGGCATTTGGGCAGATATGACCCACGGACACGGTTTATGACTTTTCATAGGATTTGGATTACCATGTCCTATACTTTGGAATTTTTGAAAGACTGACTTTGAGAATGCTATAAATTACTCAAGTGCATGGATGCTGCTGGGAACGCCCCCAGCAACACCCATTGCATGCCCCTTTAACGCAGGACACTGCGTTAAAGGGACTGATATTTATTAAGCATGGGCGGAAAATCCGTTCCGCTCGCGGATTTTGCGGACTTTCGGTAAATTTGCAATCCGCGAGATTCGCGAATGTCCCGCAAAATCCTCGAGCGGAACGGATTGGGTCAAAAGTTCAAGCTGACTTTTGTAACTCTTTTAGAATGGCGCCAGCAAGCTGCCAGAGCCATTCTAAAATAGTTACAAAAGTTAGCTTCAACAGGAAGCTCTAATAGATAAAGTAAAGCAGGTGCTGCTCAAATTCAGTTACACAATCATTAATCACCCCAAACTTGGGGTGATTAATGATTGTGTAACTGGATTTGACCTTCAACTCCAGCACCTGCTTTACTTTATCTATTAGTGCTTCCTGTTGAAGCTATATGCAGCTATTTTAGAATGGCGCTTGCAGCTTGCCGGCGACATTCTAAGTGGGGCTGAGGGCAGAAGGGCACAAAAGTGGGACAGAGGGCAGAAGGGGACAAAAAATGAGAGGGGCAGAGGGCAGAAGGGCACAGAAACGAGTGGTACAGAGGGCAGATGGGCATAAAAAACGAGAGGGTGTCAGTGATTAACCAGCAAAAAAAAAACCCTGCGAAAACGCAAAGCGCCTCGCGAACACCTGCAAACACGCAAAGTGCCCCGCGAACACCCGCGAACTCGCAAAAATTTAAAAATCCTCAAATTCACGCGAATTTGGGAATTTTGCAGATTGCGAATTCGCAAATCCGCAAATTTGCGGATTGCGAATTCGCAAAATTCGCCCATGCTTAATATTTATCAGGCCGGATTACGCCACAAAAAGTGGCTTAGTCCTGCCTGATAAATATCACTCAGTCTTTTGCGCCACCGGAAAGTCACAAAAAGTGACATTCCGTAGGCGCAAGGGGCTCGTAAATAAGGCCCTTGCGCCTACGGAAATTAGCATTTAAAAAACCTTAGAAATATACAGAAAAAACCATAGGTTTCACACATGTTATAGTTAGGAATTAGCATTTAAAAAACCTTAGAAATTCACTGAAAAAACCATAGGTTTTACACCAGTTATAGTTAGCCGGACATTGTACTCATACAAAACCATTGAAATTCCCCCATTATAGTTAGTTGTACTCACTATAACTCGCACGCCCGCAATCCACTGCTGATATATATATATTACCTACTGGTCGCCAGTAGGTAGTTATAGTTAGGATAGGCTACCATAGGAAATCTGCAACATTCTATTGGGAATAACTCTGGCGCTGGTTGAGGAATTTGCGTGTAATTTTCCAAAGTTTTGGCCAGCTCGGCTCCGCTCCTTCCCTGGAAGTTTCGGGGGGATTCGTGAAGTGGGGGCTGAGAAAAAAGGGGGGTCCCAAAACATGTTTTCCCCTTGTTAATTTCTATAGGACGGTCTGACAAGTCTACAGCCCGAACCGCTGAATGGAATCACGCCAAACTTGGCAAAATTGTAGGGACTGGTACGCAGATGTGCCTTTGCTATATTTGCTGAAAATTGCTCCAGTGTTTTTTTTTGTAAATTAACTTCAAAAACACATATATATCTAAAAGCGCGCTTCGAGCGCTTACAGGTACGTGTACCTGGGAGCTCACCCGGCGCTCTACAGGAGTGCGCAAGCGGGAAGCTGATTGGCTATCGGGTGTCTGTCAACATTCTAAATAGGTTTTCTGAGGGGTGCCTAGAAGGACCCTGAAGGGCAAAAAAACTTTTTTTTTTTAATTTCGCGGGGTAAGCGCTGGGTGCGTGCCCAGGTGCGCGCTCAGGTAAGCGCACCCTGAGCGCACCACTAGGAAAACAGAATTGTAAAATTTGTAAAGAATACAGCTCTTTTTTGAGAATTGGAGGTAGTTCTCAAAAGAACTTTTTTTTTCTTCTTTTTTTAAATATTTTTTTTAATACTTTTTTATAACGAGTTTATATGTTTTTTGTATTTTTTCCAGGGGAAAAACAAAACCAGGAATTCCAAAACTGCTCAACAGGTGCAAAAAAAAGGTGAAAAATTAGGGACGGAGAGGGGAGCGGTGTACCTCTCTCTTCCTAGCAATGAGTTCAACGCTCTCCTCCCCATAACAGAGCAGTTCATCACAGACCACGTAGAGAAATTTCCTGGAGCGCTTCCCGGGGCGCTTACGCGGCACGTAGCAGTGACGTTTTGCTCGTTTTTTGGGAATGCTTTTAAAGTTCAAATACGGTTCTTAATATTATAAATAGTACTTTTATATATTATTATTTACTTTTAATACCCACATTTTTTTTTCGATCGCGATAGGGCGCTCTTGCTGCGCGTACCGGCACGCGCCCTGGTACGCGTACCGTGAGCGCACTGGTGCACAAATAATAAAAAAAACATATATATGAAAAACATGTAAAAAATAGTTTTGAACAAATATAGAATTAGGAAATAATTCGAAAAAAAATAGATATAATAATTACCTATCATTAAAAAAAATGTTTCACTTAAAAATTGTAGTTTTCAAACTTGTTAAAGTTACGAATTGATGACATCATCCATGTGATAATACGATGCACCTCCTCACACTCTAATCTAACCTTTGATACACACAGTGATAAATACAAACTACCATTCCTGAAATTATTGACACACCAATACCAGTAACTACATACGCACTCACTGATTTGGAGGTCTACTCACACATCCACTCATTCACCCATACAATCACTCATACATACAGTCACTCATCAATAGAACACTATCATATCCACTCCTACACCTATACAGACACTCACACATTGACACTCATCCACGGAGTTACTCACACACCTAGTCAGTTATGCAAAGAATCAATCACACTCCCATTTCCTCATCTACACAGTTATACACACTAAACCTTACTTATTCAAACATATACTAACACATACTTACTCTCTTTTACAATCACTGATACAAGTACACATTGACACATACAGCCACTTACGCAATCACAGGCTCCCATGTATAGTCATTTACATATGCCAACTCTCCCAAGCACTATGTTTTACATATGTACTTATTTGGACATGTAGCACTAAGATATCCATACACTCACCAACACACCCATGCACATAGTCAACCTCCCATACAGCTGTTTCCACATGCACTCTTTAACCCATACACCAAGTGAATCAACTGCTCACACATCTATGCACAGAGTCACACACCTCCCAGGCACTCACACACACACTCAGCCTCACATACAAAAACTTAGGCAACCAATCAATAACCCATATAGCCACTCATATAGTTACTGATCAACACATGCAGCAGCTTACACAACAACAGACATAATGATGCACACATTCAGACAGTTTAGTCACCAACCTATGCATTCAGTAAGACACATTTAATCACTCACTCATACAATCAGTCACGCACCTTCTAAATCCTTCATCCAGACACTTATACATCCACTCATTCTTCAATATGTAAAACATATTTAAACTTTACAGAAAAACACAGACACTGTATGATGTCATCAGTGATGTCATTTGAGATGTCATCAGTGATGTCATCAGTGATGTCATTTGAGATGTCATCAGTGATGTCATCAGTGATGTCACTGACCATGTCATGAATGATGTAATATGTGACATCATCAGCAGTGGATTGCGGGCGCGCGAGTTATAGTGAGTCCAACTAACTATAACGTGGGAATTTCAATGGTTTTGTGTGAGTAAAATGTTCAGCTAACTATAACTGGTGTGAAACCTATGGTTTTTTCCGTGAATTGTATATATATATATATATATATAAGTTTAGAAAACTGGTATGGTCCTGTATGTAGAAACCAGAGTCGAGGCCCAAATTGAGTTTTAAGTGCTCAAGGTTTAATTGGCAAAAATAAACAGCCCCAACGCGTTTCGAGGTAAGCCTACCTCTTGGTCACGGGTGGAGTAACATCATTTCACCATACTTTTAAAGTAAACACCCAGATGCATTCTGTCATGCATCACGTGCCCATAGACAATGAAGAGATACTGCAATCGGGCTACAATGTATCATTGAGTTTGTTTACACAGTCATTTCAGTTATTATTAACCAAGTGGGCTTATAACCACCACAAAAATGTTCATAATGCCGAGTCTTCATTCTGCCCAAGTGGGCGTGCCATCCTTTCCTGCAAGAAACCAAACAAACCAAATTCAGCCTGTGTATTCTCATCATGTATGTGCAAATAACTGTAACAAGTGCTATTAAAATCAACTTTCTTTAAAAGATTCTACATTGCTCAAAAGACGCGACAGAGATTACTTGATTCCTTAAAATTACTCATACAGGTGTACTGCTAGTTCTTCCCCAAGATTGTGCCCAATCGGTTGAATGGTGTTATATTTAATTATATATTTGGACTCAAGTTTCCGTAACTCTAGCCATCTGTTTCCACCTCTCTCTTTATTTTCCACACAGTCTAGCACTATAAATGTCAGCAGATTGGGATTCTGATTGTGTACTGCCGCAAAGTGCCTTGCTACTGGGTATTGGTGGTTCAAGTTTTTTATTGCTCTTAGATGTTCTAGTACTCTGAGTTTAGCCTGCTTTGTGGTGCACCCACTTGGGCGGAGATTTTCTTTGTAACAACTTATGCAGAACAAGCATATGTATAATTTTCTGACATTTTTTCATGAGATAAATGTGACACACGATGTTAATTAGATGCCTGGATATGTAATAAGCCCACTTGGGCGGAGATTTTCTTTGTAACAACTTATGCAGAACAAGCATATGTATAATTTTCTGACATTTATTTTTTCATGAGATAAATGCGACACACGATGTTAATTAGATGCCTGGATATGTAGCCACAAAGCCAATGTTTATTTTATTTTAAGTTAATAACTGAAATGACTGTGTAAACAAACTCAATGATACATTGTAGCCCGATTGCAGTATCTCTTCATTGTCTATGGGCACGTGATGCATGACAGAATGCATCTGGGTGTTTACTTTAAAAGTATGGTGAAATGATGTTACTCCACCCGTGACCAAGAGGTAGGCTTACCTCGAAACGCGTTGGGGCTGTTTATTTTTGCCAATTAAACCTTGAGCACTTAAAACTCAATTTGGGCCTCGACTCTGGTTTCTACATACAGGACCATACCAGTTTTCTAAACTTATTTGAAGGATCGGCGATCCTGTCGAGCGCCCGCCGTACAAGCGGCAGAAGCACGCCATCTGTTCGTGTTGTATATATATATATATATATATATATATATATATATATATATATATATATTACCTAGGTAGTTAGTTAGGACCTAGTTTCCATAGGAAATCCGCAAAATTCAATTTCGAATAACGTTGGCGCCGGTGGACGAATGTTCGTGAATTTCTCAAAGAAAATGGCCTGTTCCACTCTGCTCCTTCCCTGAAAGCTTGGGGGTGATTCATGAAGCAGGGGCCGAAAAAAAGGGGGTCCCAAAATATGTTTTCCCCATGCAATTTTCTATAGGACCTTTAGCCAGGGCTACAGCCCGAACGGCTGAACGGAATTGCACCAAATTTGGCATAAAGGTAGAGTTCGGTTTGCAGATCATGCTTTTTGTTAAATGGTGTAAATCCGTGCAGTAGTTCCTGAGAAAATCATAAGTAAAATCATAAGTATATCTATAGGCGCGTACGGTATGCCTACGGTACGAGTACAGGTCCGCGTACCATACGCGTACGTATGCTTACCTTTCCGAGCACAAGCTGCATGCTAATTGGCTGTCAACTGTCTGTCAACACTCCAAACCAGAAATTGTTGGCAGCCATCTTGCGCCTCGGTAGACTGAGGCACAAGAAAGCAGAAATACAAACGTGTAGAACACAAAAAGGGGGCAGGGTAGAAGCACCCTGACCCCTAGGCCTGCTCAGGGGGTCCCACAAGGACCCCCAAGGTCCCCCCTCTAAATTTCTTTTTGGGACTAAAAATTGCGGGGTACGCGTACGTATGCAGACCTGAACGCTTACCGTAGGCATACATACGCGTACCTTTCCGAGCACGAGCTGCATGCTCATTGGCTGTCAACACTCCAAACCAGGAAGTGTTGGCAGCCATCTTGTGCTCGGTACACCAAGGCACAAGAAAGCAGAAAAACAAATATGTAGAACACAAAAAGGGGGCAGGGTAGAAACACCCTGACTCCCTAGGTTTGCTCAGGTGGTCCCACAAGCACCACCAAGGCCCAACATTTTTTTTTTTAACCAGTTTTTTTTTTTCAAATTACCCCCCCGGGGGGACCAAATCCTAGGGGCATAGTGAAAAAGAAGCATGGGGGGGGCAATCCCCTCCACACTGCCACCCCCGGGGCAAAGCAACGCAGCCCCCTGGAGCATAGTGGAGGCTCCTGGTGGGCTAGTTGACCCCCAGGGACCCTCAGTATGCAAGGGGAATTAGTTCCCTCTCTGCAAACGCGCCAGGGGGCTGCATTGCAGAGAGGTGTAAAAAGGGGTGTGGCCTCATTACACCTCTCTGCAACGCAGCCTCCTGGCGCATACTAGAGTTTCCTAGTGGGCTAGTTGGCCCCCAAAACCCCCAGTATGCAAGGGTAATTAATTCTCCCTCTGCAAACGCGCCCGAGGGCTGCGTTGCAGAGAGGTGTAAAAAGGGGCATGGCCTCATTACACCTCTCTGCAATGCAGCCCCCTGGCACATACTGGAGAGAGGTGTAAAAACATTTCTTTTCAATTTATATTAAAAATATGCAATGTAATTTAAAAAAACTAAATATCTAAAAAAATTAGTTTAAAACAATGTAGTAAATCAGTATAAAAAAATATAACAATTAATACATTTAAAAATTATCATTAACAAAACCTTTGAAATTCACTGAAAAAACCATAGGTCTCAGCCACGTTATAGTTAGGAATTAGCATTTAAAAAGCCTTTGAAATTCACTGAAAAAACCATAGGTTTCAGCCACGGTATAGTTAGGAATTAGCATTTAAAAAACCTTGCAAATTCACTGAAAAAACCATAGGTTTCACACATGTTATAGTTAGCTGGACATTTCACTCATACAAAACCATGGATATTCCCCCGTTATAGTTAGTTTAGCTAACTATATCTCGCGCGCCCGCAATGCACGGCTGATGACGTCACATATTACATCACTCATGTCATGGTCAGTGACATCACTGATGACATCACTGATGACATCTCAAATGACATCACTGATGACATCATCCTTGTGAAAGAGTGGCAGACCTCCTCTCAGCGTAATATAACCCTTGATACACACATTCAAAAATGGAAGCTAAAATTTTCGAAAAAATTGAGATACCAATTCCAGTTAGAACAACCTATTCAGTAACTCCAAAATCTACATACACATCCAGTCATTCACTAACAGTTCTATATAGGCACTCATACATGTACTCACTCATCATATGTACTCATACACCTATACATCTTATTACACAATGACACTCATCTATAGAGTTACTCACACACATACTCACACTTGCAAATAAACATCCATTTACTTGCATATACAGCTATACACCCACCACTACACTTACTTCTACAGAATCGTACACATACATACTCTCTTAAACAATCACTTATAGAAACACATACTTATTTACACAGGAACTCTTACAATCTCTCGCTCTCACATATACTCACTTACATACATCAATACTCACATATACTAGTTTAAAACATATGTAGTTACTCATAAAGATACTATTGAGACAGTCATTCACTCACTAACACACCCATACACACAGTCATCTACCCATACACTCCTGCACACTTGCTGTCTTCAAAACACATACAAACAGTGAGTCACCCATTCATGGATCTATGCGGTAAGTAATACCCCCACCAAACCATACAGACACTCATACTGATACTCTAAAAAGCAACTAATACCCATATCGACACTCATGTAGCTAGTCACTAACCCAGGCAGTCACTTATACACAAAGTGAGACACTGATACAGATATTTAAATATTTAAACATTACTCGCCAATACATGTTATACAATCATTTTTACAAAAAAAACATCCATTAGGAAACTTATTTACACATTTATTCTTCCATCGACCTTTAGCTATACATATATAAAACATATTTATTTTTCAGAAAGACACACATTCACTGGATGATGTCATCAGTGATGTCATCAGTGATGTCACAGACCATTTCATGAGTGATGTAATATGTGACGTCATCAGCAGTGCATTGCGGGCGCCCGAGGTATAGTTAGCTGAACTAACTATAACAGGGGTATTTCAATGGTTTTGTATGAGTGAAATGTCCAGCTAACGATAACATGTGTGAAACCTATGTTTTTTTCAGTGATTTTGCAAGGTTTTTTAAATGCTAATTCCTAACTATAACTTGGCTGAAACCTATGTTTTTTCAGTGAATATATATATATTCACTGAAATTTGCGGTATTATGGGACTGGTAGTTCCTAAGTGAATTATGCGAGCAGCACTCACGCGGTGCAGGTGGGGCAACTACCACTTGGGAAGGAAGAGCCTGCCACAAAGATTTACAAGTGGGTGACACACTGTAGTAACTGCAGCATTTGATAAAGGCATCACACCGAAACTGGTCATGCAAGCCTCCCTTATAAACAACCAAAGAAGCCCTGCTGTGTCCTGTGTTTCTCTTTACCGTAAGGAGGAGAAGTTGCATTTATTTCATCGCGCTGCCTATGGCTCTTACGCAGGATCCTTTCAGATTTGTGGTCAAGGCAACATGGTAACTTTGTGATGTTAGCCGAGGTATCGGATTATTTTCCTTGACCCACCATCGTAACCTCCGAGAGAAATGACGTTGTCACTGTACATGCGTCCTAAAGATCAATAAATCCACGGAGGCTGATGTGAAGAAAGAAAGGGACACTAAAGTTGTTAATTTTTAAATTCTAGTGTGTTTTCCCTCTTACCTGCACCGAAGTAGCAACTTGCGGTATAATGGGACTGGTAGTTCCTAAGTGAATTATGCGAGCAGTGCTAACGAGGTGCAGGTGGGCCAACTACCACTTGGAAAGGAGGAGCCTGCCACAAAGATTTACAAGTGGGTGACACACTGAAGGAACTGCAGCATTTGATAAAGGCATTATGCCGAAACCGGTCATGCAAGCCTCCCTTATAAACAACCAAAGAAGCCCTGCTGTGTCCTGTGTTTCTCTTTACCGTAAGGAGGAGAAGTTGCGTATATATATATATATTCACTGAAAAAACCATAGGTTATAGACCATATATAGTTAGGTATTAGCATTTACAAACCATAAAAATTCACTGAAAAATCCACAGGTTATAGACCATATATAGTTAGGGATTAGCATTTACAAAACCTTATTTTGCTCGCACAAAACCATTGAAATTTGCATATATAGTTAGTTGCACTAACTATATATCGCGCACCCGCAATCCACTGCTGATGATGTCACATATTACATCATTCATGACATGGTCAGTGACATCACTGATGACATCACTGGTGACATCTCAATGATATCACTAATGCGTCTTATGACGCGCCGCGTTAGCGCACCCGGAAGCGCTCCGGAGCGCGAACCGAGGCGCGAAGCGCAGTGCCCCGGAAGCGCTCCGGGTGCGTAGCGGGACGCGTAACGTAAGCATAACAGGTCATGTGACTTGTTCATAAAACTTTTCATTGGTTCATTTTACTTTTGGTTTCCTAATGATGTAAGGCTTGTTCATATGACCTAAAAATAACACTTTTCATTGGTTTAGAACATTTTTTTTTCCCAAATGATGAAAGCCCCACCTTTTTTCCTCACTCTGACTTTCATTTTTATGAGAGAAAGACCTATTTTCATTGCTTAGAAATGGCTTCATTGATTGCTGCAGCTGGTGGACCCCCACCACCTCCTAGGAAGAGAGGACCACCTCCTCAGGTTATCCTTGAGCAAGAGGAGGAAGAAGAGGAAGAGGAGCAAGTGACCAATAGGTTTTTACCTGAACAGCCAAGGAGGTCCCATGCCAAAGAAAGTTATATATGGCAATTTTTTTAATTTCCCAAAGGAAAAAAAAAGGTAAATGCCCGGTACCTTACCTGCCTGATCTGCCAAAATGAACTGTCCAGAGGGACAGAAAAGAAATATAGCTATGGGACTTATACCATGCATCGGCATATGGAAAGATGGCACCCTATAAACTATAGTGCTGCACAAGTACGTGACCTGCAGAATAACCCCCCACCTGTGGTTAGTACATCCAATCAAGAGGCAGTGACGGGACCAGAGGCGAGGGAGACGGTCCCAAATATACAGATGAACTTTGGGAACATGAAATTTACCTGTATTTTTTGCGGCAAATTAATTACCTATGGAGAGAGGAGTATAACTCTAATCAATACAGCTTTTGAAAATCATCAATGTACAAAACGCACCAGAATATAAATTATCTTTTTGTTTTGTTTCTCCTGTTGAGCACTTTATAATGAATCATTTTCGTCCCCCCCCCCAAAAAACCAAAAAAAATATAAAACCGTTCAAAAAATACAAAAAAACTAAAAAAATGTTCAGAAAAATAATAAAAAAATATAAAACAACAAAAATAATAAAAATAAGTTCTGATTTTCTGATCATAATTTGAAAACCCAGCACAGCTCCTATGTAGAAGCACACCTTGTCAGTACTAGTACTTCACATTATCTACAATTACAATTTGTAAAAGAATGCAAAATCTTCTTGGAAAACATAATGCAAACACTTGACACAAAACAACATTTTAAATGCGCAGCTGGCTTCCTTATTTTCTCCAAAAAGCATACTAAAATAAAGGAACCATATCTCACCTTACCAAATGCTTTTTGAATTTCAAAACAGTCTCAGAGGCCCTTGCATCAGGGGGAAGTGACTTGAAATGGCCAAGCACACATGGGGGCGTATTTACAAGGCCCTTGCACCAGGGGGAAGTGATTTGAAATGTGCAAGCACACATGACGGCGTATTTACAAGGAACTTGCACCAGAGGTAAGTGATTTAAAATTGCCAAGCACACATGAGGGCATATTTAGAAGGCCCTTGCACCAGGGGTAAGTGACTTAAAATGGCCATGCACACATAGGGGTGTATTTACAAGGCCCTTGCACCACTTATGCATCGCTTTTAACATTTACAATGTGGAGCACCATGGGGCAAAAACAGCACAGATGCATCATGCATCTATTCCACAAAAGCGATGCATTGCAGGAGTCACATCGCAAGTAAATAAATTCTTATAAATTTAAAAAGCATTCCTTTTCCCTAAAAACGATTTTCTGATCATAATTTGAAAACCCAGCACAGCTCCTATGTAGAAGCACACCTTGTCAGTACTAATACTTCACATTATCTACAATTACAATTTGTAAAAGAATGCAAAATCTTCTTGGAAAACATAATGCAAACACTTGACACAAAACATCATTTTAAATGCACAGCTGGCTTCCTTATTTTCTCCAAAAAGCATACTAGTCTCTTTCTAAAATAAAGGAACCATATCTCACCTTAGCAAATGCTTTTTGAATTTCAAAACAGTCTCAGAAACACACCAATTTTTATTTAGCAGAGCAAAAGGTATGCACTCCAGAGGCTGCAACCAAGAAAGGCACAGAAATGCTGATATTCATCACACATATCTCTCATATCACCCATTCAAAACTCTTCCCTCACTTTTTTCAAATCAACACCCTTCCCCCCTCTGCCCTTTCTGCCCTTTTTCCATAGCAACTACCTCCTGACAGACCTCTCATGTTTACAAGTTCACACAACAATGTTTCAAATGAACTCTGAACTCTCAGTACACCTGCTAATCCACTGCAATCTTTCTTAAAATCATTTTTTCTTAACCGTTCAAATTGCATCTTTCAAAGAACACATCCATGCACCCTAACTTTCTGTTTTCAGCAATGGAAATCCACCAATCACTGCTAATGAACCATTAGCACTGAAACTCCACAGTTTTTTTTCTTTACAAACTCCTACTGTTTCAACTGCCATTTCATTCCCACACTTCATCTGACTGCAGCAGAACCTCCTCTCACCATGTTTTCTGTCTGGATTCTTGGACATATCTACATCCACTGGGCTCACAGGTATGCTGATAACAGAAATTTACACAACCTCAATTTACAAAATGTGGATATCAAATGGATTGGGCAAAGAGGATTGAGATGTCACCAATTGATACCATTGGTGAAAACCTTTTTGCATTTGCCAAACCCTAACCTCATAATAGTGCACTGTGGAGGAAATGATTTGGGCACTTTGACTGGGGTAGGTCTGGAAATGCTCTTAAAGGACACCTTTGAGCAATTAATGGCACTTTTTCCTCAAACTGCCTTGGTATATTCCAATATATGCCAAAAACAAAAATGGAGGTGGTCCAATCAATTTTGTCCACAAATTGAGAAAGCGAGGAAGCATGTAAATAAGTCTGTTTCAGCTTATATGAGAGACCATGGAATGGGCGCCATCTACAACAATAACTTGCGTTACTACATGCAAGATATCTACAGAGGAGATGGTGTGCACTTCTCAGATGAGGGAAACAGAGTTTTCATACAAAATTTAAGACTGTGTATTGGTACCTACTTATAAGTACCTAGAACTTACACAGAACACAAAAGCTCTTTTCAGAGCTACCTTAACTATAATTACTCTTTCCAAATTTCAAATGTACCTTTTTTCACTAATTTTCACTTATGTTCGCTTCCCGGTTCGCGTACCGGCAGCTAACCGCGCGAAAAATTCAATTTTTTTTTATTCCAACATATATGAGCCTCCTCAGCCACCCTCAGAAAACCTAGGGGGTCAGGATATGTCTCCTGTGCCCCCTTATACCCATTTCCCACATTGTTTTTCCTCCATCTTGTGATTAAATTCCACCGAAACACAAAATGGCGTTCGCCAGTAGGTAGTTATAGTTAGGACCTAGTTTCCATAGAAAATCCGCAACATTCTATTGGGAATAACTTTGGCGCCGGTTGTTGAATCTTCGCAAATTTCTCAAATAAGATGGCCCGCTCCACTCCGCTCCATCCCTGAAAGTCTCGGGAAGATTTGTCAGGCGGGGGCCGAGAAAAAAGGGGGGGCCCAAAACATGTTTTCCCCATGTTAAATTCCATAGTACCATTAGACACAGCTACAACCCGAACCGCTGAACGGAATTACACCGAATTTGGGCAAATGGTACGGTCTGGTACACAGATCACGCTTTTGGTTAAATGGTGTAAATCCCTCCAGTAGTTCCTGAGAAAATCAAAAGAAAAAAATATATATATCTGGGCAGAGCCTAACCACACATCTCGTCGTGAGATCTGATTGGCTGTCAGCACGTCATCCAAGAAGTGTCGGCAGCCATCTTGGGACCAATGTACATGATAGCACATCATTAAAAAGCATTGCAGTTAATAGAAGGGTTTAGGACTTTAGTAACATTATAAATCATTTATTGATGGTGCCATACTCATTTTAGGAATTGTGGTGTGTTCTAAGGTGATTTTACCATTTGAAAAAGCCTTCTGCTGGGATATCATGAATCATGTTTGAAAGAAAACTATTATCTCATGCTTTTCCCACAGTGGGTTGGAAGGGGATCTATAAGCTAAACTGAAAGCATATTTTCTGTAAATTCACATTATCTTTCTTGTGAGAATGAAGTCTGACATTCTCAGTAAAACATGTACATCCAACAAGGACAGAGACTGTCAGTTGATTCCTTTGTGATCTACTGCAGCTTCCTAGAGTGTTCTAAAGAACAACTAGAGCGCTAACAGTCCTACTTATTACTAAGGTATTGCACACCTGAAGCCATCTTGATTGGAATAAAGTGGTAACTCTTAAAACATTTAATTTAAAAAGGAACAAAATGAGGATGTATATGTTGCCATGGAAAGTATGATTAGTGCTGCAGAAAGAAAAATGAGGGCACATTTTGAGTGACTTCTCAAATCCTCTTCTATTTCATTAAAAAATTCTGACATGTGGTCTCCCAAGATGGCCACCAGAGACAAAAGAGCCCAACTATAGCACAAATTTCACCCAGATGTAGCCCAAGTGTAGCCCAATGACAGAATGTCCCAGAGAGTTCTAAAGAACAACTAGATCGCTCATAGTCTTACTTATGACAAAAGTATGGCACACCAGAAGCCATCTTGATTGGAATGAAGTGGTAAGTCTGAAAACATTTAATTTAAAAAGGAACAAAATGAGGGGGTTCATTTTGCCATAGAAAGTATGATTAGTGCTTCAGAAAGAAAAATTAGGGCACATTTTGAGTGACTTCTCAAATCCTCTTTTATTTCATTAAAAGTTTCTGACATGCAGACTGAAACATGCACTTTCAATACCAGCAGCAGACTTCCCCGGCGAGCAGTAGCTTTACTACAGTGATCTAATAAACAACTAGCGTGCTAACATTCTGAATGTATGGCAAATGTGTGTCATATCTAAATGCCTTCTTGATGGAATCAAGGTAGAAAACTGAAAGTATTTCCTACTGAGGAGACTGTACTAAATGAGGAAATTAGGAAACTTCATAACAAATAAGTCTCCCAAGATGGCCACCAGAGACAAAAGAGCCCAAATGTAGCACAAATATCCCCCAGATGTAGCCCAAGTATAGCCCAATGACAGAATGTCCCAGAGTGTTCTAAAGAACAACTAGAGCGCTAAAAGTATTACTTATGACAAAAGTATGGCACACCGGAAGTCATCTTGATTGGAATAAAGTGGTAACACTTAAAACATTTAACTTGCAAAGGAACAAAATGAGGGGGTTCATTTTGCCATAGAAATTATGATTAGTGCTGAAGAAATAAAAATTAGGGTACATTTTGACTTCTCAAATCCTCTTCTATTTCATTAAAAAAATTCTGACATGCAGACTGAAACATGCACTTTGAATACCAGCAGCAGACTTCCCTGGTGAGCAGTAGCTTTACTACAGTGATCTAATGAGCAACTAGAGTGCTAACATTCAGAATGTATGGCAAATGTGTGACACATCTGAATGCCTTCTTGATGGAACCAGAGTAAACAAGCATTGAAAATGCAATAGATCTCGTCCTCGTTTAAGTTAAAGCCATTCTGTATGTAATGAGATGGCTTTTTAGCTTTGCTTTTATTAGTGTTTTTCAAACTTTCATGTAAATAACATGCATATGTATGCATATATGTATATGTATGCATGCATTTATATTTGTATTTATATAGATATGCAGATTATATATGTTTATATATGTATGTATTTATATATATACACACATATATGTATGTGTATATGTGTGCATGTAGAGAGAGGTAGAGAGGTAGAGGTGTAGAGGTAGAGGTGTAGAGGTAGAGAGGTAGAGGTAGAGAGGTAGAGGTAGAGAGGTAGAGGTAGAGAGGTAGAGACTAGTAGAGAGAGAATTAGAGAGAGGTAGAGAGTAGAGAGTGAGTAGTAGAGAGTAGAGAGTGAGTAGTAGAGAGTAGTAGAGAGCAGTAGAGAGAGTAGCAGAGAGTGAGTAGTAGAGAGTAGTAGAGTGAATAGTAGTGTGAGTAGTAGAGAGTAGTAGAGAGTGAGTAGTAGAGAGTGAGTAGCAGATAGTAGTGGAGATTAAGTAGTAGAGTGAGTAGTAGAGAGCAGTAGAGAGTGAGTAGTAGAGAGTAGTAAAGAGTGAGTAGTAGAGTAGTAGGGAGTGAGTAGTAGAGAGTAGTAGAGAGTGAGTAGCAGAGAGAGAGAATAGTAGAGAGTAGTAGAGAGTGAGTAGTTGAGTGAGTAGTAGAGAGTAGTAGAGAGAGAGTAGTAGAGAGTGAGTAGTAGAGAGTAGTAGAGAGTGAGTAGTAGTGAGTAGTAGAGTGAGTAGTACAGAGTGAGTAGTAGAGAGTAGTAGAGAGAGAGTTTTAAAGAGTGAGTAGTAGTAGAGTAAGAAGTAGAGTGAGTAGTAGAGAGTAGTAGAGAGTGAGTAGTAAAGAGTGAATAGTAGAGAGAAAGTAGTAGAGAGTGAGTAGTAGAGAGCAGAGAGTAGTAGAGATTGAGTAGTAGAGAGTAGTAGATAGTGAGTAGTAGGGAGTGAGTAGTAGTGAGAGAGTAGTAGAGAGTAGTAGAGCAGTAGAGAATGAGTAGTAGAGAGTGAGTATTAGAGAGTAGAGGAGTAGTAGAGAGTGAGTAGTAGAGCGTAGGAGAGAATATTCCAATGTTTGGCACAGCACCACTTGCACAACAAGTCCAATCAAATCATATCACTTACAGTCCTTATTGAAGCGCTGAATCTTGGTGTATATTCAAATGCTTTTATTTTCCTTAAGTTTATGTACCTCAGCCAGCCGACGCGTTTCTTTTCTTCAGGGCGTTCTTATTTCCTTCAAGTTAAGTCGGTATTCTGTTGTCATATAACTAGATATTTCTTCCAAATGTTAGACGAGTCGTAAGTACATTCTTATTCAAAGTGACTAGGTATCAATTTTACCCACATAATTCGGGCAGACTTGAGTAATTCATAGCATCCTCAAAGTCAGTCTTTCAAAAATTCCAAAGTATAGGACATGATAATCCAAATCCAAATGTTTCTCAAGAAAAGTCATTTTCAATTGTTCGGAATATCGGCGTTGGGCAGATATGACCCACGGACACGGTTTATGACTTTTCTTGAGAAACATTTGGATTTGGATTATCATGTCCTATACTTTGGAATTTTTGAAAGACTGACTTTGAGGATGCTATAAATTACTCAAGTCCGTGGATGCTGCTGGGAACGCCGTTACGAATTAGCTTTTAAAAAACCTTGAACTTCACTAAAAAAACATGGGTTTCACACCAGTTATTGTTAGCTGGACATTTTACTCATACAAAACCATTCAAATTCCCTGGTTATAGTTAGTTGTACTCACTATAACTCCCGCGCCCGCAATCCACTGCTGATGATGTCACATATTACATCATTCATAACATGGTCAGTGACATCACTGATGACATCACTGATGACATCTCAAATGACAACACTAATGACATTACTGAAGACAGCATCCAGTGGATGTGGTTGCTTTGATATTTAAATATGTATTATAAATACACTACTTTGCATTGAAGAATGAGTGGATATATTAATATAAATGTGTGGATGGTGGATTTAGTAACAGTGTCATTGATTGTTTCCTTGACTAATTTGTAGAGTCTCACTATATATAATGTGTAGTTACTAAACTGTGTGAAAGTCTTTATTGCTTTGTCTTAATTGCTATGTTAAAGACTATATTTGTTATTGGTTTCTTAACTGAGTATTTGTATGGATAAATGAATGTCTATGTGGTTTGGTGGGGGGGTGTGATTGCCAAAAAATGTGTGAATAGTTCATTCAGTAGGTATATGAGGTTAAGACTACATGTTATATTAGTTGTTTCAGTTAGTGTATATGTTTATGGGTGTGGTGGTGATGAAATATTTCTCTCAATGGTACATCTCCATTAAGCTTGAAAAAAAGGCAGTCTATGTGACAGTTATATCTAATTAAGTGTGCCTAAGACTTAGTGATTGTATGAGTCACTATATGGATAACTGTATACTTGTAATAGTGATTTTATAACACACTAAGTGTGAGTTACTATCTATATAAATAGATGAAGTGGTGTTTGTATAAGTGTGTAGGTGAGTAAATGTAAGTATAATCAATTGTTTGCATAAGTCAGAAGGATGTCTTTATAAGTGAATACAATGTGTGCTGATGTGTAATGTTGAAATAGGCGTATAAGTATATTTGATAGTGTTCTGTTGATTATTTACTGCATATAACACTGAATCTATAGGTAAGTGATTAGATGTGTGGATAGTTCAATGAATAACTGAGTGGGTGTTTAGAAATTTCTATTGGAGTGTCAATGGTTTCAAATATGGCACTTTCTATTTTATAGTGAGTGATGAAAGATTATACTAGTGTGTGATGAGGTGTATTGGATTGTCACATGGATGATGTCATCAGTGATGTCATCAGTGATGTCATTTGAGATGTCATCAGTGATGTCATCAGTGATGTCACTGACCATGTCATGAATGATGTAATATGTGACATCATCAGCAGTGGATTGCGGGCGCGCGAGTTATAGTGAGTACAACTAACTATAACGGGGGAATTTCAATGGTTTTGTATGAGTAAAATGTCCAGCTAACTATAACTGGTGTGAAACCTATGGTTTTTTCAGTGAATATATATATAATTTTAGTACACTCAACAGGTCTTGGTTAACGCCAGACCCAAGAACTGTGCTTCAAGCATTCATTTGTTCTTTTGTTCTGCCTCCATAATTTGGGATGCTATTGGAAAAGAAATTAGGACATCAACTCAACATCTGCAACCTGTTTAAAAAACACCTGAGATCTGGCACATTGCTGCATGATGTACACTATTTTCTCCCAGCCATCCTAAGTTCCTCCTCATAATAATATATTAGCGATTTCTAAAGTTAGTTGTATATTGCACTAATAATTAGGGCTAGGGCGAGTTTTTAAAAAGCTTTAACCTATATTGAATGATGCAAATTGAATTATCTAATAGCTATGGGAATTCTATAATTTGTGCATGTGTTTCTTTCATCTAGCATGGACCTTCTTTGTTTTATGTCCATTTTGTTAAGTGACAGATCATTTTGACATACTAAAGCACATCACTTGGTAAGGTTTCCTGATATCCTTTAACCAAGGCACCCTTATGGCTGGGCCAAAGGCTTTGAGGCTCTCTATACAAGGGTACTAGGGTTAAGTATGGAAAGGAAGGAGAGACTGGGAAAACGTAAAGGAACATAACATTGCATCATATAACATAGCATAGGCTAGCTTGGCATAGCATAACATATGTATTTGAAAAGCACTCAATCATCTCTTGAATCATCATGGCACTGAATAACAGATGTTCATTATTACCCATTTTAATGGGCCCGGAAGCAGTGCTGTGATCAACAACTGCCAAGTCTGAACCCTTGTTAAGCAGAGCAGCAACTGTAATAGAAATTCACTTACATTTAATTTCAATGGGACCTGTTTTCCAGCATGTGGGCCATTGAGCCTCTAAAGAAGTTACATTTGAAAAGTATCCAATTATACATTTGAGGTAGTGTTAGTGTCTACTTGCATTATTTTGTGTTTCTTTCAGGAAACCTATTGAATTCCCCATTCGCCCTTTCATCGAACAAAAATAATCAGGTGTACCTCGCCCTACTTTTTTTCTAGGTCTTCAACCCCACCAGGGGCCTACGGGAAGGCGGACTCACTTTCCTTTTGAGTTCAAAACGAATTATACATGGCATGCACTGTCATAAGCCAGCCATGCTGTTACCATACTGTGGCTTTAGACTCCGCCCATTGCTTACCATTGGTTGGCTATTGTTAGGAATTCTGCAGCTCGTTTAACGACACATGCTACAGTGCGTCTCTTAAACCCTGATGCTCGTATGGCCACACACTAATGCATCTAGTAATCCCTGAGGACAGCTTGTCCAGGGACTTCTGACAGACACTCTCTGATTGTGTACATGCCATAGTTTGGTTGGTTCATTATGTTAATACCATGAATTACTTGTTTTCCTTGGTGGCAGTGGTAGATGGTGCACTTATGTTATGCATTTTTGTCCATTTCTGTGTATACTATTACTCGTCTCCCTAATGGCAATGGCAAGCTCACACAGCATACCTGTGTGGCATAGCAGGTGAACTAGCAACACATAAACTGTTAGGTTTTCATTTTCACATACACATGGTGCATGAAAAGGACAGCACTCAGCTTTGACAAGCAGTACTTCCAAACTGCCAAATTCAGTTCAGGTGTGTGGCTGGCTCCTCATTTACCGAGCCATCGCCACATCACGCATGTCAATAAGACACCTTCCACCAAGGAGCATAGATGCCGCTCCCGCTGACACACAAGTTCTTAGCCTCATTCCAAGTAGCACTCAACTGCTCTACCAGTGCTCTTCGTTGGCTTCCGGCTCGAAGGTCCTGAACCCTCTCTAGACTTCCTGGATCCTGATGTACCTGCACAGAAAGACAAAAAGAGAGAAAGGACTCTGCCGCTTCGGGTACCTCACTTCAGTAGAATCAGAAACACTTCCAACCTTTCAGTAGAAAAGGTTACAGCATTTTCTTACTCTTGAGAATCTGAAAGATAATAATCTGCAATAGACTACTTGCACTTGACAACCATTATCCTTAATCATCCAAAACTATTACAAGGTACCTTCTCAAGTTGACTCTGAACTGCATATTAGGAGGCATTTTGCATTGCTCGGAGACAGAACGAACAATGGACTCTGTTCTTCCAAATGATTATGTCTAGTAATGTGAATGTTATGGACATGGAATGAATACTGGGCTCTGTTCTCACAATTGCTTGTTTAATTTATGGACACACCAGATTGATAGCCATATCACGCTTGGCTCAAGGATCTGTAGGAGTGTTTGTAATGTTATGGTAGGATTAGCATCCCATATGTTTTAATGGAATGCCTTGTATTCACTTGTGAGTTACGTTGCTGATAACATTTATCTATTCTCCTTCACAGACCTTGATCAATATAACATTGGTATAGTGGAGACAGAGCATTGCATGATAGATGCTGAGAAATCATTAGCCCAGCAGATTACATCTCGAGCAGTGTGTACAGTCACCCAACAACCCATGACATAGACCAGCGCCTAGAAATTTCCGGTATCTCGTTTTCTGTCTCCCAAACCCCCTTCACCTTGAGGTCTCCCGTTGGGTTAGCTAATACTGTTACTGCTACCCAAGGTTAGACCTCAGAGGGAATTGCGAACTGTTGTCGCCCCATCAAAACCACCTGGAGTTTTAGGTGAGTGGCTCACAACAGCTATATTGTGCATTTCTTTTGCTTGCTTCTTTTTCGCCAGCCGGAAGCAGGCTTCCTTCCTTCCTTTTCATGTGTTTGCCCTTCCCTGGAGAAAAACTTCTTTACTTTTGTCAGACCCCTGCACCTTTATCAAGCACCACTATTCTTTTCGTTTTAAGCACTCCACAGGAGACTAAAGGCTTAATTAAAAGACTGGTGGTTTGAGGAATGCCAGTCCAGCCACTGCCCCACTGATGGTCCGACCGCCCTTTTACGAATTGGGCGGTCTTAACATAATTGGGTTGGTAGCTCCACAAGGGAACCACCATTCCCTGGCAGTGGTGTGGGGGTCATGGCTATTGTAAGATGCAGGTGGTGCAGCAGCGGCACTGCCATAGATATTACAAGTTTCAGGACCACCAACATTTTTATGGAGGTCTTTCCTCCACAAAAAGGCTGGTGGTGCTAAAACAAAGGGGGCCCTAGGGGCCCCCTGTGCCCCCTCAGCCTGGGGATGCTGCAGGGAGCACAACATGTGCCCCCCTGTGTGCATGCACCCCAGTTCCTTCAAGGCATGGACTTTACAGTCAATGCTGTGCAGGAATATGTGTGGCGTTCCCATTGTGGTGCCTTTTTTAATGGCATCGTCACCTTTGAAAGTGGCGACATCACGGAAACTGCCAGGCTACCTGCCTAACCACAAAATTACTTGTAATCTGGTGGGCGGCAGTGACTCTTAGCTGTGCGGGGGTGTGACAGTGGCGGGACGCTTCTCTCTCGCTTCTGCTCCATGTTTCTCTCTTTGCATTTTAACGTGTTGTCTGTCCCTCTCCCCACCCTCTTGCCTGCAAATTGGTGATGGAGAGAAGATAGAGTAGGAGGGGATGGAAAGTAGTAAAGTACAGTCAAAACGTGATGCACTCAATCAGTCCTTAGGAAGGAATTTCACTAGTTAGTCCGCTGAAGGAAAGTATGTGGATGTGTTAAACTCTATCCGATCCCTCAGACTACCCCATTTCATGTGGAATCATTTTACGAGTTTATATTTTGTGCTTGAACAATGATGAATAACATATCTTTTCACACCTGATTTTACATATAAAGATGGAATTAACATGATTGCAAATGAAACTACATTTCTACAATGTGTAGACGTGTGTTTATTATGTGTTTTAGTTATGCTACAATTCCATGTAGAATGCCCTTTTAGACAAAATGAATGCCATCTCTGTCACTCACTCCTGCCCCCCATCACATATATGCTCGCCTCACAGGCTTTGTAGCATGCAGTCTTTTTTTTCTTCCATTGCTGTATTGTTTTGTTCACATTGAACTTTCTATGGTGTGAATGTAAGATTAGATCAAGTATCCATGAAGGGGGTGTGGCTTCCACGCAGTGCAGGAAGGAGGTGGACCTGTTAGCTCCCGTGTCCAGCGGGCCCTATTCTCTCAAGAAAAGACTCCAACTGCATTCTCTACAGCCGTCATTCATGCCTACAGATGCAACTTGATTTCACAGACTCTGGATGTTGTTTCTTTATTTATTTTCCCTACTCCTGGGTGCAGTGACAGTCAACTGCATTTCGGCTGCCATTTCCTCAGTGCGCAGCTCGCAATTACTTCATCTCATTAGGTACAGTCGGCTTCTCAGGAGCATTCAGCAATACAATATGGCAATTTGTTTTCATTCTGACATTTCACTGTCTCTATCTTGCCTCTCTACATATTTGCATTGCTTAGTGACGCAGATTGGCAGCAGTTGTATTTTTATTCAACTCACTACTTGTTTCCTCTTCTCCATGATATTCCTTATCTAGAAGGCCAATGACTCTCTCTCTCACCATTCATAATTTTTTTTACTTTACTATACAAATGCTTACTTTATTCTGCGACATTATCAACTGATGCTGTTTGACAGTTGGAACCATGTTTTGTGAGACTTTGTGCTTTCCTTCCAGGTTGCGACTGAGGTGCTCAACTCAGGAGACCCTGTCACTATTGTTGATTTAATGCCTCCTTTATTTTCATGCTACATGTGTGTATAAAAGTCTCTACTGCCTGGGCATGTTTGACTATTTCCAAAGTCTTATTGTGTAAATAATTTGCTTGGAGCTCACTTTCGCTTCATGGTCATCATAAGAATATTGCATGGGCAGAATAAAATCCTTTCAGAAGGTTTGCCACACTAATACCTACCATGTCAAGCTGGCTAGTGGCTTACTTACAGGTAAAATGCCACCTCATCTATCACAAAGCCACGAAGTCCAAGCGGGTGAAAAATGACCCTCTGTCACCAATTAAGTCTCCAAATAATCCAATTTTGGATACTATTCTTGATGAGGTGAGAGGCTTACAACCTTTTATGTGTACCCCCAAGGAGAAACTGTAGTAGATTAAAGACAGAATGATCGTTATGGAAGGTAGGATGGTGCAAATGGAACTAGTTCTCCTCAGGATATGTCCACTACACATGCTTTATTAGAACAGGAGATCTTGAAGCTTAAACTGCATATTGAAGATTTGGAGAACAGAATTTGTCGCAGCAGTCTTTGACTATATGGCCTTCCTGAAGCTCCTAAAGTTCCTGACTGCCTCTTCTTTTTGAAGAACTTTCTCAGAGAACTTCTTGGACTTCCTGCCACTCTTCCTCTCAATCTCAAAGCAGCTCATCTCCTGGATCGGCTGAACCCTCATAATTCCAAGCCTTGAGGTATCATTATGCTCTTCCTTGAATTTCCTGATCTTCTCCATGCCTTGAAAGCTTCTAAGTACAAATGGCGTCTTATATCTCAAGACGCTTCCAATGCTATGAATGCCAGAAGAAATGTATTCCTGGATTTGAGGCCTCAAATGTGACATCAGAATTAATGATATGGCATTCTTCACCCTTGCTCCAGCAAGATAACTAATGAAGGCTCCTGTAAAACCTTTGATAATCTTTTAAAATTGGAAATGTTTCTCCAGAGCATAGCATCATATATTATGGATACTGCAGCTCAGAAATCTTAAGCAGCTCTTTATGCACTTGTATCCTTTTCATTGCCTTATATTGGCTTCTTTTTTCCCCCTTCCAATTAATGTCTTCTTTTGCTCTTGACTATGTGGCTTTTTCGTATGACTTCATTTCTTTTCACTCCCTTTTTTCTTATTATGGTGATGACTTATCTCTTATTACTTTTCACTACTTTTTGTTTCCTTAATTTATGGATTGTTGTCCTTTATCTGTCTTTTCCTTTTCTTTTTTGTATCCTTTTTATGTCCTATTCCACATTTTACTTCTCTAATTTGAGTACTTGTATGCCCTCCAACATAAGTATGTCATTTGAGTCATGCCCCATGTTGTTCTTATTAAAAGGTATCACTTTGTTTCCCTTTCTGTTTCTGCACCATGTTCCTGTTTGCTTCTCCTTGTGTACCCAATATGTTTAGCGTTGTCTCATGGAACGTTAATGGACTTGGGCATTGGGTTACAAGACAAAATGTACTTTCACATTTGTTTAAACTTACCTCCCACATTGCCTTTTTCTAGAAAAACTATAGTACTGATATTGAATCTGTTAAACTAAAATGACAATGATTTGGTCGTTTTCTTTTTTTCTCTAGCTATTAATCGCAAAATAAACATGTTTCCTTATTTAATATTTACGGCCCAGTTAAACCTGACCCTGATTTTTATAGAGCCATTAAAGTAAAACTTGCTAATGTTGGTACTCCTAATATGATTGTGGCGGGTGACTTTAACAAACGGTTGGATTCTTTTTCAGGTAGGAAATCAAAATGAAAATTTCACCCTGACAAATCTTATAAAGCATTCCAATACGCCATTGCTTCACAACGATTGTTTGATGTTTGGTAAACATGTAATGATAAGTTGGAATTCACTTTTTTTCAAAATGGCATTCAGAAAATGTCCAGAATAGATTATATTTCAGTTACAAAACCGTTAATCCCTTTTATACAATCATCTGAAATAGGCTCAATTTGAATCTCAAACCATGCACCAGTAATGATCTCCTTGGATTTATCTCACATTAACCCCAAAACTGGCAGAAGGAGATTTTATATGTCCTATTATATGACACACATTTTATCACTAAGACTACTGCTTTCATTTGAGAATCTTTTCAATTCAATCTCTCTAGCGATACTTCCAGTTCTAATAATTGGAACGCTTTCAAAGCCTCATTTAGTACTTTCAATATTACTATCACTTTTTCTACAACAAAGAAAAAGAATCTCAACTCTTAATAACTAACCTTACTTCAACACATTAAAACACTTGAAAATAGTTTACTTCCAAGTCTTATTCGGCTTTATCAAAGTCAAATCTAGCCTCCACAAACTTACAAACAAGGTTAAGTCTAAATTCCAAAGAGGTCAAAATAAAGGAGGATAAATATTAGCTCACCATTTACAAATAAAGACAGAATGTAAAAATATAAGTCCCATTCCTAATGAATCTACTAATACCACTTTGTTTTCTGATTCTGACAATTCCAGTGTCTTTTAATCCTATTATAAAACATTTTATACAGAAGATACCAACCCATCATCACTTATTCTACAACAGTTTTAAATGGTCTCTCGAAACCCACCTCCCTTTCACATTTATTTGAGGATTAAGAGGTTGAAATTACACTCCAGGAGATTTTGACCACAATCAACTCATTAGAAAGAGCTAAGGCACCTGGTCCATATGGATTTTTACTTGGACTTATTTTTTACATTTGTGCCCCCAAATTATTAGCACTTTCTAACATTCTTGGGCTGGCTGGACAAAGCAAAAATTATTTTTTCAGCCCTGTCCTGGGAAGATGGAAAACCTTTTTATCATCTTCATTGGCAATTTATGTTCACCGTTCTTTACAGGTTTGGCCCAAAATGTAATCTCATTTGCAAAATTTCTGTATTGCCGACCTGTGCTAGTATTTTAGTCAATTGTTATTTTCCTCCCTATATTACTTTATATAGAAGTATTAGGCAAGGTTGCCCCCTCTCCCTTTTATTGTTTGTCCTTTGCCTAGAACCATTTCTTGAAAGTAAATGTTGCAATATACTTATCTCCAGATTTAAACACATCCATAGAGGTTAAGTAATCTACCTGGGCAGATGATTTTTTAATCTACCTGTCCAATGCTTTGACCTCCCTAGACCCTTTCATCCAGGAATATCACATTATACTTAAGTGTCTAAGGATATAAACTTAATTTTTGCAAATCTGAAATGTTACCTTTGAACTCCTGTTATTAATATATGTTAGCTAATACCAATTTGACATGGTGTCCCTCCAAAATTAAATATATTGGTGTCTGGTTCTCTTCTAGAATCTCAAAGACATGTGGACCTTATTATGACTTTGTCGGTCTAGGAGCGGGGACGCCATGCCGCTGCACCGTCCCAAGACCACCAAAGCCATAAAAAAGCATGCTAAAGTATAACTTTTAAAGGCTCTTGCGGGCAGTTCTTTGGTGGTCCCACGGTGGTGCCTTTGAAAAAGGCACAGCAGTGGGAGCATCAAAGGCAGTTCCTGTAGGGCATGGACTGTGAAGTCCATGCCCTGCAGAAACTGGGGTGCATGCACCCCATGGTGCAGAGGCACAAGGGGGCCGTTTTCTCAGTACCATGAAAAGTGTGACAGTGAGGAAACTCATAACATGCTCAGTGTGGCCATAGTGGGCTCAACACTGCAGCAACACCGCCAGCAAACTCTGATTTTCCCAAGGTGTAATGAGGCAATTGGACCACCGGTGTAGTGGTGCCTGGACTGCCACCATGGCTGTGGCAGTCCGATGGAATGCTGTAGTCATAAAAAGGCCCTTAGCCACATTTTTGTGAGATTAAAATCCAAATTCAAATCTTAATCTTAACTTGGCCTCCTCTACACTTATCATGGTGGGGTAGACTTGATACCATTAAAATGATTCTTGTACCTAATGTCCTTTATACATTATTTATGAAACTTTAAGACCTCTTAATATTAATTTGCACATATTGATTCAATTTTTACAATATTCTTATGAAACATTAAACACCCTTGTATTTCCCTTTCTAAACTTAAGTCCGCAAAAAATGAAGGTGGTGTACGCTTTACAGATTTTAATCTTTATCAAGTCACCCCTCTAATCTAACAATTCGATGCCCTGATTAATGATATAAGGATCTGCCTGCTCCACTATGGCTTGCATTTGAATAATTTGTACTTAATGTTTTTTTATTCAGAGATGTCATTCATATATCTAATTGTACTTTTATATCCCAAAATCCCATTTTAAAATATTGTCATTGTATGACCTGGCATCCTTGGTGTGGTTTCCCCTGACATTTTCCCTCTACCTCTTATATTGTTTATGCTGTGCTGAATATCCTTTTCCTGTCTTAGAATAGAAGCTTTTGGCACTTTCCACTGCTGATCGGTGTCAAAGTGCAAATGCTCCCTGTGTAAATTGTTGTTACAATTGGTTCTCCCTGATTGGCATATTTGATGTACTGGTAAGTCCCTGGTAATGTGCACAGAGCATGCCAGGCCTGTAAATCAAATGAATCAAATGCTACTAGTGGGCCTGCTATACTGATTGTGTTTCCCACATGTGTAGCCCTGAAAAGATATTGCAGACCTGCCACTGCAGTGCCTGCACACACGTTTTTACTGTCAAACTGGCAAGTGGGCCCACTTGCCAGGCCCTAACCTCCTCGTTTCTTACATGTAAGACACCCCTATGGTAGGCCCAGGGTACCCCCCCCCCCGGGCAGGGAGAAGTGTATGTGAAAGGTAGAACATGTACTAATGTGTGTGACGTTCTGATAGTGAAATACTGCCAACTTCGTTTTCAGTATTGTAAGGCTATCTGTCCCATAGGAGAGCATGGGGAATGCTTAGTAACATCTTTCAAACATAACTTCCCATAGGAAGTAGATAGAGAATTGTAGTTTGATATCACTGAACTCAGATTTTAATAAAAAATATTTTTAGCAAAGATGTTTTTTTTAATTATGTTTTGAAAATATTACTTTTAGAAAGTGGCTATTTTCTTGTTTAACTATTCCGTGTGCCTCTGCCTGTTTGTGGAATGACTGTCTGGGTTAGGAGTGGCAGAGACAGAGGATGCATATACACTGTAGACAGCCACTGGAAGGGTTTAGGTATGCCTGGACCTTCCTGGATGACTCAGCCCTGAGCTGAATAGACCTTAACTGCATATAGAGTGTGGGAGAGGATTTGCCTTACACCTGAATAGGACCGGTCTACCTTGCACAATGTTGTCTCCACCCCCTGTGGTCATGCTGCACCAGTGAGGACAGAACTGGTTCGGACTGAGCTTAGAGCCCTTCTACACAAGAGATCAAATAAATGTTGTGTTATAAGTAATAGACCTAAACCCCCAGGACTTTAGATAATTCCTGGAACTCAAGAGGACCCTTTGCCAAGGAGAAGAGCTGAAGAGCTGTGAGGAGGAGTATTGCTCCTATGCTGTGTGTTGTGTGGGGTTGGTCTGCAGTTGCTATTCTGCCAAGGAAAATACAAGGACTTTGCTGTGTCCTGTGTCCCCTGCTTGAAGAAGATCTCCAAGGGCTTGAAGTAGAGCTTGCCTACTGTTCTTATGTCCCACAGACACAAAGACTTCACCCTCAGATCCCCTGAACCCTGCTGCTGAGAGTTCTGACCTGCCAGGAGATGCCTGCTCCAGTTTTAGGCCTCTGGAGGCTGTTGCTGCTGTTGAGAACTGGAAGAAAAGAAGAAATTAACAGTGCATTGCTGCTGAAACCGGCATAGCACCCATTGCAGCTGCAAGAATCGATGCATTGAGGGATATTGGATGAAGAATCCGACGCAGCACTGCTCGATGCTGCCGCATCCTGGTTTTCCACGCATCACACATGTGCAGCAAGTCTTCCCAACACATCAACTGCAGATCAGAGTCGTCTCAGAATCAATGCATCCATGTTTAAGTTTTGTCTTTAACAAATGTATGAAATGTTTTCTGTGACATAATAAAAGTGTTAATGTGCTATTCTACTGTTCTCTTTCAAAAAGACAATGTCTGATATAGCTAAAGGATATGGCATATGACTAAATTTTGATACAATCAATTTGAGGTGCATGCCTATTTGCAATGCATGATAAATGTATCTGTGTATAAAGAGACAAAGCATTACAAATGATTAGACTTGGAGTCACTATAAGGGACTCCTTCAGTTAAATGTTGTGTCATTGATGGTGGGAGAGGTACCCCTTTTGTTGAAATGTATTATTGATCCCAGCCTCTCCTTTCCAAAATTGAATCACTCCCCTTATGAGATCCATTAGATGCTGGCACAGCTTTAGAACACAAATACTACTCAAGTGCTCCCATGCAATCAAATCATATAGCCCTTTGTAGTCAGTTACCTTGCTACTCTTAATCCAACCATCCGGTGCTCTGCTATAAAGGTTCACACACTCAACCCAAATATTGTATTCACACTTCTTGAAGGACCTAAACTTTTACCTGTACTGCTCAGGAGTGAGCCAATACCTGAGGCATAAAGTCGCCTTCATTTTGGGATAGGTAAGAGTGCCCGCCTCCTGCAAGGGTGTCAGGGTGTTCGTCCCATTGGCCTCAACTATTTCCACAGGCATGACACCCAATACTCCTCAGGGACCTTATTCATACGCAGTGCATAAGATGCAAACCATGCAAAAATATTCTCCCCCTTCTGGTAGTTTTGCACTATGTCCTTTGGAATTTAAACCTTACCCCTTGCACTGGCTGTTCGCTGCCACCATTTGTACTGGACTCTACTTGCTTTACCTTAATGTCCAGTTCCCTCATGCTCAATTCATGGGCCAAAAGCAGTTTCTTTTCCTCCAAAGCACGCATGTCCCTGCTCTCCTCTGCCTAGAGTCCCAAGATCTCCAATACATGCTCCCTGACCATTTGATTCTCTTCTATTTCTTCTGGAGGCAAATTTCTAGAAGAATGATTGCTGCCAGCCCTAGATGACGCTCTCCCCACAGGCAAATCCTGGGATCTGAAGCTGCAACCTGGCTCATACCCATCCAAATCTGCATCATATGTCTCCCCAGCCTCTCTGGCCTCCCACCAGGACCCAGGGCCTTCTGTAACACCTCCTTCCTGGAGCTGCTCCTCATGGGACATCCAAAGTTTTTGCAAAATTGCTTGAGCTGATCTACTTTGTAGGTATGCAGCATTTCAATATCAAACTCCAATTCTGCAGCCTCACTTGCTGGTTTACCATTCAGAGACATTGTGCTTGGATACTTAAAGTCTCAAGCAAAAATAGAACCAAAAATAAAACACAGTATGTGGCTGCGTAGTGGTCTGCACTAAACTTTTGATGTGCACCCAATCATTGTGGGTCAAGTACAAATACAGGTTCAAATCCCACCACTACCACCAATGTTAGAAATGGGATCTCTAGTTGGCAGATGTAGGTACTTTTGTCCAAATAGGGACCCTTGCTTCTGGTCGGGGCAACCCCTGCTCACCTCCTTGGTAGCTTGGCACGAGCAGACAAGCTTATCCCAAACGCAATGTGTAAGGTATTTGTACCAACACTCACAGTAACACAGTGAAACACAACAAATAGACACCACACCAGAACAGAAAAATAAAGTATCATTATCTAAACTCAACAAGACCAAGACGAGAAAAAAAATCCAACATTCACAGTTAAAAATAGAAGTTTCAAAAGGTTCTAAGAACTTGGTACATAGAAAACTATGGATGTGTGATTTTTACACGAAGTATCTGTAGATGCGTCAAAATTCACAAGGCCAAACAGCTGCAAAGATGGGAAGCTTCGAAAACAAAGTGATATGTCAGTTCCAGAGACTTGGGGAGGCGATGAAACAGTTCTGCTGCACACACTAGAAGTGATGCATCAAATCCGGCCTGTAGGGGGAAGTGATGCATCGATTCCGAGACAATTTTGGTACGTGGGTGATGGATAGGGAAGACTAGCCGCACAGGTGCGATGCATCAAAATCCGAGATGTGTCTTGATCTATGCGTCATTGTCGAGCAATGCTTTAAGTAGAATAGGCAAGGTAGAGGCTGACTACCCCAAAAGAAGAGTACTATGAATTGTTTATAAGAATTGTTGCCTTTCTAATCATGGGAATCACACAATAATGAGCACATACAAATAAAACAAGTCAGACAGATTTGCTTTGCCAATTTATTTTAGCACTTATTAGGTCAAGCCTACCAGACAGCGCGAGTGTACGGTTGTGAAAGATATATTGTGGGCTTACCAAGATCATTGATTGGCTCGGAGCCCACTCATTGCTTACCTTTGGTTGATTCACCTGCACCTGTTACTCTCATTTAAAGGCTTCTTATTTGATTACTTGTTTGGTCAAGCTTTTGTTTGCCCCTGCCAAGAGCGTTGCTTTTTTGCCCATCTCTTTAATTAGCTGGCTTCTATGCTTCCCCTGCTCACTTTTAATTAACTACTTTTTTTCTTTTTGTTTAAGAACTTCATAACAGTGCGTGTGATTTGTAGCTGTCTCCCTCATGTGCTGTTTTTTCCCCTTTATCTCTGTGCCCATGTGCTTCTCTCACCCACCTGCGCTCCTGTTGCTCTGACTTACCCATGTGCTTCTGCCTTCCACACCCCATGTTTCATTTTTTGGCCTGTGTTCTCTCCCTTTTGATGTGTCTCCAGCCTGCCTGCCAACCTTGTTACTTCTCTAGCGCCTGCAGTGTTTATCCTACCTGCAGTGGCACTACACCTTAAAACAGCATTTTCACTCTACTTTTTTTTTTTGCCTATTTATCTCGGAGTAGTGAAAAAAGTGTTCTTTTGTAGGGGAGTGCGTGTGTCTTGAATGCATGCACTCGCCTATTTAATATGATGAGTCAGCCACCTAATGGCATTGTTTTTATAGCCATGCTGCATAGCAGATGCGATGCTGGGCTGCATGGATAAACCCATCAGTAATGCAGACAGGTCTCACAGGTGAAATCTATTGGCTTTGACAGTGCTTGTTAGGAGTTCAGATGGTCCATTTAGGCATCGCCGTGCAATGTCAGGGAGAGCTGGCCTAGTTTTCCACTAGAATAGTTAGACTGTTATCTGTGTTCACTCTCCTCTGGCATAAACCACCTAAACAAAGGTGACCTGGAAGCAACAACAGATGCAGTATGGAGCCGATCCACTTTGCAATGTAGCTGAAAGTTTTTTTATCATGCTTGAGTTCCCGTTCATATATCTTTCGTCAACAGTGTGATTTGCAAAAATGTTTCGATCAAATTGTAATTATGTTTTAAAAATGTCCGCCATTTTGTTTTGGAAACCTTCATAACAATACAAACCTTTTTCAAGGAGAAACGTTGATTTATATTGTTCAGAGTTTGCCGAAGAGTAGGGGTTCTATTTCCTTTGGAGCAGCTGCAACTCTTTGAAGTTTATGGTGCTAATAATCACCATGAAATATGTTTTTGTAAAAGTTATTTCTTCCTACACAATGCTCAATAAAGGCTTTAGGCTATTAATTGCTTGTGTTCCTGTACTGCGTTTGGGATCCACTGTGACACAACTCTTTATTTCCATACTAATATTTCATTTGCTAATCCACACACATTTAATATCCATTTATGAAGAGTTGCCTCTGCGGATTTGCTGTCTGCCCATAAAAACATGGTGAAATGCATACTATTTATTTCAGTTTCCATGTCCTAGACGGGGCCGCATATTGAGCAGTCATTAAAACTTATATTTTATTCATCACATTTTGTTTATCGTTAAGTGAACTCATTTAATTTATCACACATTTCATTTCCCTCTTGTCTTTTCACTCATCAGTAAGCGTGTATGTGTTTGAATGCTGGAAAGGGATTTTAAAGTGTTGAACGCATCAGCCACTACAGTTTAAAGAATAGATAATGCATCAGGATTATTTCGAGGCAGTGGAAGCTGTCCTTGATATACCCACTCTCCTACTGCAGTGCATTAGCAATTGAGGCTTAAACAGGCTGAGAACCCAGTCACCTCAAATGACTGTATGCCTTCTGCTGGTCACCATGCTCATGTTTTGAAGAGAAAGTAAGAGAAGTCCTAAAACATATTTAGAGCAATATCTGTTATTGCTCCTGTATTGCTGCCATTAACCCCATCTCCCACATAAATGTTGATTAGCTACCAGGGACTTTTCTCAAATTCCCCACTGTTATTGGCCAGCATATTGCACAGCGGTTTCATGCTGCAACATTTGTAACAGTGAAAGATGAGTATTATTCAATTAAGAAAACCACTCATAACCCTTTAAATTGTAGAACACTTTCCTGACCCCCTCAAGTGTCTTCACTCCAAATTATACAGATAATCGACATCAAAATCATTGCCTGAACAACAGATGGTTCATTTCCTGTCACAATATCAAATATGATACAATCTATATTACATTTATGGGAGCAATGATGTCTTATTCAGAACTAAAATCCCAGATGTTGTTGAATCCTGTCAAAACTGCAAGAACTCATCTCTAGTACAGAGTAATCAATGCTTAACTCTTTCAAAAATACTTCTCATGCATCCACAAGCTTGGTCAACAAACACCTAGTCTCAGACTCACTCCCTCAAAATTCCACTGACTTCAGAAATTTCCAACTCATCTTTAAACTACTGTCACTAAATGTCATTTTTTTCTTTTCAACTAAAAATATTTACCTCTGACAATATACTCCTGCTCTCCCTTCCTCTTGATCTCTGGCACAGTATGCTTCTGGAGCTCCTCCTACCGCTAGGTCTGCTACTGTCTTGTGTCTGTGTGCATTTCAAACCTCCTACTACCGGTGGCTCTGTGCATGTCTCATTCCTGTTGGCCAATTTCCTCTTTTGGCCCCCATGTCATGCTGGAGCATACGTTTCTTATTTGGGGCCAACTGCACCCTTGTCATGGACAATTCCCAAATTCTCTTTTCCAGCCTGCCCATACCCCCGCCGTTTTAAGTAAAAGTGAGCTTGAACCTTACCTTCATTCATTATTGAACAGTCCTGCACTGTTTTATGTTCAACACATTTTGAACCGTAATTGTGTAATTCAGGTTACTGACGATGTCACTGCACTGCATTGTTTAATTTTATTCCATAATAATACACCAACATCAATCATCAGCCAGGAATCTCATGATTGAACATGACATCCTTTAACACAATATTTTAATTCGTATGAAATACTAATGTCATTTCTTCGATATCGCTATGCCAAACAAGGAACCCAGAAATGTATCATTACTGGGTTCCTTATTCGGAATAGCAATATTTAGTTGAGGAGCCCGGTATATCTTCCTCCTCTCTCCTCTTTTTCCGATACTTCTTCAATATCACCAAGCAACATGTAATTTTTCTTCTCATTCACCAATACCAAAATGGGACCCCAAATATGAGTTAATTAAATGCCTCTTTATGCTCCTTCAGAGAAAGGTACCCACTCACTCTGCTCGTCATGTTATATGCCAGCTCACTGTATTTGTTCTTCACCAGTCTAACAGGCTTTAAATTCACAATAGGGGCTGGTCCAACTGATGTTTTTTTTTCATAGACCATTCCATGGCCTACAATCCTCTTTTCTTATTAAGATAATTTTCCGAACCCTCCTCAAAATCCTAGCATTGCCCTAGTACTCTTAGCCAATCCATGCAGCTTCAATATTCCGGGCATTTCGTTTCAAAGAACTCTTCCATGGGAATGCCCACCCCTAAACAACAGGGCTCTCACTTTTCATTTTTTAAATTGTCCACACATGCAACCTTCTTTGCCGAAAGGATTCTCAAAGAAACCTAATCAAATCCTGATTGACACGAGAAGTAAAACTGTAAAATTAGCTACCCTGGACAGAAATCTATGGATTGGCTCTAGTTCCGGGTGGACTGATAAGTGAACATATACAGCCCTTTAATTGCTCTGGAACATTCTGTATCAATTCTCATTATTATCAATAGCTTCCGCCTTTCCCCTACCCTCACAATCATGTCTAACAGGAATACAATACATGTTCAATATTTTTTGTAGATTTTTTCCAATGTCAGATAAGTTTTGAAAATATAACATAAATAATACATATATAGATTGCTTGGACAATTGCTCTTGCTGCATTGTGTCTTTGCATATGCTTTGAGTAGTTCAAATGTTTGGGTCACATTTTCTTGCATCCTAGCACTAGGAATCACTGTTGATATTGCATTTGGTATCTCTTCAGTTTTCTGTATTTCAAGTCCCTCTGTTATTGTCGCCAGGCTTCTCTGCAGAACAATGCCATTTTCAATCTAGTGTCATAAAATTCATACCATAAAAAAGCAAAATTAGATTAACCTATTTGGTACTACACTGCTCACTTTCATAGCTCCATTGCCACCTTCCAAAACTTTGTTTTTGATCCATTATTGTTACAGAAGGATTTCTACTAAAGAGACAGTCATGATTCCTAGAGTTGAATTAAGCTCTCCCTTAAAGATTTTAAACAAGTTTGCTTTGATGTTCTGCGTCATGTGATAAGTCAGACGGTAGACACTGTCGCCTTTGTTCAAATAATTGGTATGGCTTGATCAGGCAGTGATTCTCTTTAGATTGAGATATCACATTTCCCCCTCAAACTGATGACATGACTAGCATGCTTGTGTCCAAATGGGTGGACACAAAAAAGGGGGCTAGGCACAATTGGCAGGACCCAGGAAGGGCCTTTTTACATTAAATTAAGCAAAAAATACCTGGAGTCCCATTTATTAATTTTTCAAGAAACCACACTATATGCTTTGAGTGGTTTGGGTTATTTATTTTACCCTTCAATTAATATTTTATGAAACTATTCTGTGGAAATTCTCTTTTTTCAGAGAAACACATATATTCAACATCACAATTTGACACTCAATACTTAGACATTATTATACTTAGACAATGTGCAACATTAATACTTTCACGTAAACTCATAATGAACAACATGTAGAAAAATGTAAAATAATGTAAGACAAATCAGACCCATATACATCACATATATATATATACGTATCAAAAAACGCACAACAATGTATCTTAGGGCATACATATAGCAATGAACAAATACTGAATCTCTAAATGTTCATTCAATCCTGATTTTTAACAAACAATTTATTTATTTTAATTCAAGGGCATAAATTGATTATGTCTGCCGATGCGTTTCTAGCCTCGTTTTTCCAGTTACTGGCTTTCATCAGGGCTTCTTACTGAGAGTCCTATTGGTGATATCTACAACAAAAAGAAAATGTAATGTTGCTTTAACTCCTCTCAACTTTCTAATTCAATAAGGGCAATTTCATTTAATGACACGACCTACATATTGCCTTGGGTTTTATCTTCTTTTCCCAAATGCTACCAGCAAGGTGTTTGTATATATTATCATGTGAAGGCGTTCAGTGCCCAACCATGCGTTTCCTTTAGAGTCCTGAGCGATCATGTGGCAGCTTAACTCTGCATGGGGACATTGGAATCGAGTGTCAGTATCCGAACTGCTTTATTGCACCCCCGGGGATCTTAACATAATTTACAGGCGTGTCCCTACCTACTTTGATGCCTTCCACCTCCTCACTGGCGGTTCGTTTTTCTGAGGATTTCGATGCTCGATCTGTGAAGATCACAACACCGGATTAGCCAATTGCCCGATGCGGCTGTGAATCCGCGCGGGTGCCTGCTCGTGACTCAGCGCCTTACCTTTCATGATCTTACTGGTGGCTTACACCTGGCATAAATCCCAGTCGGTATGTTGACTACGCTAGTTGCTGCTTGCTCGGGGGCATTTACACATGCTCACAGTTCCGGTACTGTACTCCGGAAATGGATTGACGCTACTTCCGGGTCAGCGGGGAATTCGGCTAAAGTGCTCATGGGTAGGGTAGTTTAACCACTAATTATGCGGCGATCTGTTTCACCCTGCTGGAACATTTGGGATCATTTCTCAATGGGCATGTATAGGTATTTGTCAAATTCTGGGCAATATTTACAAGTGAGGGTCAGACTATCCAGACAGATGTGTCAGCCTTTAAATTGGTATCTTGTTGATTCCAGTTACATTTAGACACTGTTTGAATAAGAAATACTTATATTCTAGACAACTCAGACATTTAGTTCAAACCAGTAAGCACACTGTTGTACTTCATGATTAAATATTCCTCTTTAGACAGTAACCATGTTTCCACATCCATCGAGTTTCTGGATGTATTAAATGATATTAATACTGTCCATTTGAAATCTCTTTCTGTGTGCCATTCTTTCAGAAAGAGGTTAACCATAGGAGCAGTGATCACTTTCTTTTTAATTCTTGACCGATGCTGAGTTATCCTTTGATTGATCTGCTGATTGGTTTTCCCTATGTACATTTTTTTACAAGGGCATATCACAGCATAGACAACATTCCTTGTCTTGCAATTAGTAAAACATGTATGTTTCCACTTTATATTGTCATGTATGAATTAATTCCCCTCCACAGTAGACTCACATGCTACGCAATTACCACATTTGTGGTGACCTTCTATAGGTTTCATCCCCCACTGGGAGGGTAAGTCCTTCTTTGGTTCTTTTTGAAAGATATCTGACCTTACTAATTCTTGACCAATACTTTTGTTTTTCCTCATGACAAATAATGGTCGAGCAAAATGGACTTCCAGATTTTCCGAATAGGGACACTAAAGAAACTACCTCAACATGCCCTGCAATATTTTGGAATTCACCAAGGTCCCTTAGTCTGTTAAGGGCAGTCTGTGTGAGTGTGTGTCTGTATGTGTGTATAGAAACAAACCAAACAGTAATCCAGAAATTAATTCCAATACAGTACCAATAAGCCAAACCTTTCTCTCTCCATCTTATGAAAATTAAATGTATCGTAATGTGGTGCAGAGGGCACTAGAACCCTGCACACGATCTGAGGGAGGGTCAAGCTACCGGACACCAATTCCACTCAGGGAAGGGGACGGGCACACTTGGTGGTCAGTTACAATAGTGAAATGTTTCCCATATATGAACATGTGGTAGTGTTCACACACCCATACCACTGCCAAGCTTTCCTTCTCAGGTTGTGAGTATGCCCTTTCAATGTCCGATAAGATCTTGCTTGCATACGCAACAATTTGCATGGGTGAGTCTCTCCCGGGCATGTGTTGAGCTAGAATTGCTCCTAGTCCCACCGGGCTGGTATCAACAGTGAGCTTGTTGCATAGCGATGGGTTGAAGTATGAGAGATGAGCAAATGCTGTGACTGCATGTCTGATGGCCACAAATGCCTTGTCACATTCATCGGTTCAGAGAAATTTCTGGCCTTGCTTCGTTAGGTCCTGAAGTGGGATGCTCACTGTGGCAAAGTCTTTCATGTATCAAGCACAGTAGCTCGCTAGTCTAAGAAATTATCTCACTTCTGCTACATCTGATAGAAGCCTTGCTTTTTCCAGTGTTTCCACTTTGCTGGGATCTGGCCTCATTCCTTTTTTTGAAAAGATGTGTCCAAAGAACACCAGTTCTCCCTTCTCTAGCTCACTCTTGTCACCCTCATTTAAGGTCAGGCCTGCTTGTTCCAGTTGACCACAGACCTCTTGCAGGGCCTTGTCATTCTCCTCATCTGAGCTTCTGAATACCAAGATATCATCCCTGTAGTTTAATCTGTTCTTTACTGGCCGGATCACCTGTCTTATTGTTTCTTGAAAAATTTCTGCTGCTGCTGATATTTCAAAGCTGAGTAGCTTGTAGCGAAAGAGAACCAGTAGTGGAGAATGTCATGATATATCAGGATTGTGGATCAAGCTCCAGTTGATGGTACCCTTTGCATAGATCTAATTTTGAAAACCTGTATGCTCCAGTGAGACATCTGATAATGTAATTGAGGTGAGGTCCCACATGTCTTTCCCTTTCAATTGTCGTGTTGGGATTCTCATGTCAATGCAGATGCACATTTTTGATGTAGTTTTCTTTGGTACTGCCACTATCGGAGATACCCATGGTGTTGGTCCATCTGCCAGCTCTATGATGTCTTGCGCCAGTAGGCTTTTTATCTCCTCTTTCACTTGTGGCTGCAGGTATATGGGCACTCTTCTGTGATGCTGAGCCACTGGCTTGACTGCTTTGTTGATGTGCAGTGTTATTTGTTTGTCTTTAATTTTACCCAGTCTTTGTAGTATGGCCGGGTGTTCTCTCAAAATGTTCTGTTGTTCTGATATGTGGTAGGTCATTTGCTAGGAGACCCATCAGCTGCACAGTGACATTGCTTAGGAGACACAGTGCTGGAATGTTGCCACGTAGAACATTTACTTCCTCTTTTATCAACCTTTATTTACATGTCAGTGTCTCTATGTCTTGCACTATTCACCACTGGTTTCCTAGAGCCACATGTGAAGACATCAACAGTGGACAGTGATAGCAGCAGTTTCTGTCTCATCTTTTCATATTCTGACATGCACATGATGTTGTATGTAGCTCCACTGTCTAGTACAAATCTGGTACTATGATTCACTACCTCAATGTTCACCGTCGCCGTCTTCTTGATTTGTTGTTTGTCCACTAGTTGGATTTGCTCTGGTGTGCCACCTTCTGTTGATAGGTCCAACATCAGATACAGCCGTTCTGCTGCCTCCTTTGGATTTGCTACACCTGATGCAGCTGACAGACTGCGATTTTGGGTGTCCATGTACCATGCATATCAACTTGTCGCTGCCCTCTGTCTTGCGGGTCTTCCTCGCTCACTTTTGAATTGTTCAACTCAGGCAGGCGATCGCAAAGTGGTTTTCCCTGTTGCATTTCCTGTACTTGTGACCCATCGCCAGGCAGGCACCAGCATGTGGGAATTCGAATCCACAGCGATAGCATGTTCTTTCTTCCTTCTGATTCCGGGGCGGTGGTGTTTTGTCTCCTTTTGTGGCATTCCCAGCGATGGGATTGGCCTGTTCCTGCTCTCCAGTTTTCCATTAGCCAGGCATGTGCTGTTGCTCTGGCCTCTGCCCGGCCATTGTTAGTATCTTCTCCAATGTGTATGGTTCTTTTAGTATTCGGGCACGGAACTCGACTGACTGACAGCCTTTGATGATGTGCAGTCTTATGGCCTGCTAGTTGTCAAATTTTTCAAATTCGTAGTTTGTGACCAGTTTGTGCTGTCTGCAGGCAAAATCATCAAGGGACTGCTCTGCCAGTTGGCATGTGGTGTTAAATGTGTATCTCTCAAAATCCACATTTCTTTGAGGGTCAAATATGTCAGTGAGGCACTTCATCAGCCCTTTGTATGTTGAAATCTGTCCTGGGGGAAATGTGACCAGCAGGTCTTTGACCTCATCGCCCATGATGCTTAAAAAAAAGTTTATGCTCTGCTGGTCTGTCTACTCCTTACATGTTGCACGCATGTAGCGTTTGAATTGCCCAATCCATCTCTCCCAGCGAATGCCTTTTGTCTGTGGATCTGACAGGCTAAATGGTAGCAGCTTGCAGAAAATTGCATTTGCTATGTTGCTGTCATTGCCTTCCTCCGTCATTATTGTTGCAATGCAGGCTTTCTTCTCCTTATTTGTTTGCATGTCTATTTTTTTCTTTTTTTTTCTTTAATGTACTCTTTACTTACCCTTTAGTTTCCTTTTTTCCTTTGTTTCTTCACTTCTTGTGTGCTTTTGCTCGATTTGCCTGACTTTAAAATGGCCGCTGGGTCTTCCGCAATGCCTATTTGCTCTTGTGCCTGACTCAAAGATGGCCGCCAAGGTCTCATGAGAGCAAGTTTTCCTGTTTCTTGATCTCGTCTGGCCTAAAGATGGCCGCGAGTTCTCATGAGATTTGACTCAAAATATACACGCGAGGCTCAGGGATTTTGTTTAAACATAAGGCAGCTGGGGGCTCAGTCGGGTGCACCTCTTGTTGGCAGACAGTCCCGGGGGGGCCTCTTACCACTTTTTCTCGATGCAGCTGGGGTGGGCTCCTGCTGTCGCTTCATTCTTCATCCCATTTTGTTCCTTCTTGGCATTTGGAGTAGGGTAGGCTCCTGGCTCCATTTTTTCCTGCGGCTGCGGTGGGCTCCCAATGTCGTGGTTCTTCTCCTGCAGCAGGGGGACAAGGGTGCACTAGCACTAGTAACAATATATGGTAACCCCAATGCAAAAATACCACCGCACATTGAGAGGTAGGGAATAAGACTGATGGACTATAACTTCAAGAAAGTGCATAAACCTGAAAATGAACACAACCCAGCTGACTAAATGTCACAACATCCCCTGCCATGGGTACCCTCCATGGTGGAAGAGTACCTAAACTTTGTGTTAAAACAAAACATCCCCGCTCCAATAACACTGGCAGAGCTAGAGAGAGAGACAGCAAGTGATGCCACTCTACGAGCAGTAAAAACAACAACAAGACAGCATAGGTGGAGACATGTGAACAACAGCAGCCCCATGGGGGCAGGAGTAAGAAGCGAGGAAGTGTTAGCATTTAAGCAGATGAAAGAAGAGCTATCCGAAGCAGAAAAAGGAGTTCTACTGAGAGGAACAAGAATAATAATACCAAAAATGTTACGGCGCCAAACAGTGAATTTGGCGCATGAGTCCCACAGCGGCATAGTAGTGAGAAAGAAGATGCTACAGGAAAGAGTATGGTTCCCGGGGCTGGATCGATTGGTGGAAGACACAATAATTAACTGTCACCTATGCCAAATAACAGAAAGGCCAGCAAAGTCAGAGCAGCTGCAGATGTCTGACCTGCCCGGAGCAGTGTGGACGACACTGGCTGCTGACTTCTATGGTCCACTGGACACTGGCAACTACCTGCTAGTAGTAATTGATGAATACTTGAGGTTCCTCATAGTATGACAAGTGTCATCAACATCAGCCACAACAACGTTGCCAATATTAGATGACATATTTGCAGCATGAGGCTCCCCACAAGACAGACAATGGCCACCCTTCTTGGGAGAGGAGTTTTGCAAGTTCATGGCGTACCTGGGCATCCACGCCTCCGTGGCCACAAGCAAATGGCATGGTGGAAAGATTCATGGGAAACATAAAGAAAGCAGTCCAATGTGCCAAACTGGCACAGATCTCCGTAGGCCAGACACTCTGTCACAGTTCCACAGGAAGATGCCCAGCAGAACTGGTGTTAGGACGTAGAAGCAAGATGATATTGCCCCAGCTAGAGGCAAAAGCGTACCCAGAGCATGACAGTATTGCCTCAAGAGATCAAGAGGCGAAGATAAAAATAAAAGTATACGCAGACGCGCGGAGATATGCCAGGTTAGCCAAACTGAAGCAATGGGACTTAGTACTGGTGCATCAAAGGCAAGCAAGGAAGTCTGACAGCATTTTCTCACGTGAACCTCTAACGATATCAAATGTCAAGGCCCCTACCGGTTCACGAGAAATAGCTTACATTTCAAGGGACTCAGGACATCGGATAAGTGTGAAGACGAGGCAGTTCCCAAGAGCAACGCAAAAGATGTCAAAGAGGAAGTCATGGATAGCATGGAAGGGACATCATACTACAATGAGAGACAAGATTTAGTGAATTGCATGCAGAATGAAGAAATAGAAGTGTCATATCCAAAGAGAGTGAGCCTAAGGCCAAAGAGTCTTATCAAGGAGATATAGTGGTGGAGGCATCAAACAACAACAACCAGCAGTGTAGCAAACTAAGAACAATGGTGGCAGTGGTTTCTGTCCAATAGCCTTCCAGTGTGTTTTTCTCTCTATATGTCTCTCTCTCTTATTTTTCTTTTCCACCAAAGGAGGAGATATTGTGATGTGGTGCAGAGGGCACTAGGACCCTGCATGTGATCTGAGGGAGGGGCCAGCCACCGGACACCACTTCCGGTCAAGGAAGGGGATGGGGACACTTGGTTGCAGACAGAAGACCAGAGGGGACGTGCCTGTGAGCATGAGGTGGGAGCAAGTAATAAAGAAGTAGAAAACCCATTACCGGTGTCACAGGCATTCCTTGGGGTCAGGGGCACTGCAGAGACATGAGAAAATAAATAATGCTGTGTTAGCTATATGTGTTTATCGGTCATCTCAGTGCGTAGTGTAGACTACCTTGCATTACTTGATGTCTTCAAAACATCTCTAATTCATGTGTAATCACCATGTGTCACTCTCTAAATTATTGACCTAAACACTTCAGATCCCAAGATCCTATGTCTGTCAATAAAACATAATGTTGAACACTTACCCAATTATAAGAAATTCTGGAGACAATAAGAGAAAAATAAAAACAGCAGACAGACTGCGATTGTTTTCGTATATGTATTAGAGTGTGAAGAGGAGGCAACAATGTGGGGAGAAGGCGTAAGATCAGGAAAACAGGAACAAATAGAAGAGTAGAATGGAGAAAGGAGGAGGAAAGACTAACAGAGGGAAAATAAATAAAGGGAAGCATATAAAAGAAAAATTAAAAGGAGAAATTAGAAGAGATGGATCACAGAGGGACAAGTAAAAAAAGAAAGCATAGTAGGTTATACTGTCCATGGCGACACCAAAATGTGATCGAATCCATGTTATGTGGCCTTTTCAGATACAGCCTGTCACCCTATATGGGTATTTGGAAAAAATATTCAGTTGAAAATATCGGGAGACAGAAATATAAGAAACAAATATTGTGATACAAAAATATAGTTGTTAGAAATTGGATTTCTAGTTGGCAGAGGTATGCACCCTGTCCAAGCAGGAACCACAATCCTAGTAAGGGTAAGTGTAGTACACACTAAAAGTGTGCCTGTGCTCATCCTCTGGTAGCTTGTAACGGAGCAGTCAGGCTAAATTATAAAGGCAATGTGTAACATATCTATGCACACACACAGACAAGGACACACACAGTGAACACATGTGCTTTATTTAGCACTGTTCAGCAGGGAAAAAGTGTCCTAAAGCCAGCAAAAACGAAGTTCAACACAAAGGGGCTCAGAATGAAAAATGTCAGGGGAAACTACGCCAAAAGATGCAAGGTCTAACAGTTGTGATGCAGAAATATTGTTGTCAAGAATATTGTTTTTTTTCAGGCAAGTAACATCGTTAAGAATGTTGCTGTTGTTGAAATCGTTTTCAATAATATAGTTATGAAAACTATCGCTTTTTAATTATCTTAATGTGTTTTAATTCACATATTGCTTTTATGTGTTATTATTGTTTGTATAATTGTTAATGATATTTTTAAATATAGTATGTAATTCAAAATGTATTTTAATTTAATTTCTAATATTATTTTATAGTGTTGTATTGGATTTCTAGGTTTATAGGTGTAAAGGATAAGAAATTGATTAAGTAATAATTAATTAATAATTAGTTACTAATTTAATATTAATAATGTAATAGATTATGAAATATGTAAATTGTGTAATACTTATACTCTGTTAGTTAAATTGTGGGTGCAGGCTACTGGGTTTGAGAGGTATAGGATGGGAAGGTAAGCAGCAATTAATTAACAATTAATTATGAAATTATCAATAGATATTTAATTGATTGATAATTATGTAAATTGTGTAATAATTATATATTTTAGTTAAATTTTAGGTGCAGACTGCGAGGTTTGTAGGGTTATAGGGTGGAAAATTAATTTAGTTACAGTGAATCAACACTTGGGGACTCATTATGATGGGCATCGTACCACACACCGAAAGGCCGTCAGTGGCAGTCGGACCACCTCTGACAGTCCATCGCTTTCACCAGCGGATTACAATGCTGGCAGTCAGACCTTATTCCGCTGGACAAACAGGGCCCCCTCCCATCATAGGTCACTGAAAAGTGGCACTTGGGGCACATGTAATGCCCCCACTCACCTCCATGTACTGTATGCCATGCTTACAATGGTGCATGGCACATGGTGCATGGGCATGCAGGAGGTGCTGCACACTGGCGGCCTTTGCTCCAGCCCTTTACCATGGCTACAGCATGCCACCACTGTGGTACCAACACCTTCATGATGGCCAGCTCGGTGGTTCTATCAAAATATGTGGGCGGACCGCCACATGCTTTTGACATTCTCCTGACCACCGCCATATCGGGCGGCAGTCCGACGATCGTCATTGCAATCGGGTCTTTAATTATTAATTTATTATTTCATTGATTATTAATTAGGTAATTAATGTAATAACTTTATATTTTAGTTGTAGACTGATGGGTGTGTTGTGATAGATAGGATGGGAAGCTAAGTAATAATTAAGTAACAATAAATGTTTTACTTATTGTTAATTATTTAATTGCTAATTAATTATATACATCTTGTAATACTGATTTGGTTTAGTTGTATTTTAGTTGCAGGCTGCTAGGTTTGTGGGGCTCTAGGGAGGATTGTTAATTATGCAATAATAAAAAAACATTTATTTGTTAACTAATTAGCTAATTATCAGTTATGTAAATTGTGTTATACTTTTTTATTTTAGTTATACTTGAAGTGTGGGCTGCCAGATTTGTAGGGGTGGGGTATGGGAAGTTAATCAAGTAATAAATAAATACATTAGTTAATTAAATTGATAATATAGCAAATACAAATATAATTAATTATTATATTGTGTAATAATCATGGACATTGTTTCATTGTTTTTTATTTTATATATTTATATATATTTTTTATTATTGATGAATAACGTTCTCATTAGGGATTTCATAAGTGTTCTAGATTAATATGGTTATTCAAATATATAATGTTTTTGATGTGAAGTGCTTTCCCTAACGTAGCTTAGACATGAGAGGGAAGAGTAAATTTAACCCCTCCAAAGTCCAACACTATCGCTACTGGAGTGGGAATAGCAAATCTTACCCCGTCCGAAGTCCAGCACTTTCCCTACTGTTGCACAGAATTGTAAATGTAACACCATCAAAGTTGCACAGACTGCAGGGGCAATAGTAAATGTAACCTATCTGTAGTCCAACGCTCTCACTACTGTTGCACAGCCTGGATTGTGAATAATAAATGTAATCGCTCCAAAGTCCAACGCTTTCTCTACTGTTGCACAGACAGGAGTGTGAATAGTAAATCTTACCCTTCCAGAAGTCTAACGCTTTCCCGACCGTAGTGGGAAAAGTAAATGTAACTTCTCTGAAGTCCAACACTTTCCCTACTGTTTCACAGCCTGGAATGGAAATAGTAAATCGTAGCCCTACGAACTCCATACGCTCTCTACTGTTGCACATACTGGAGTGAGAATAGTAAATCTTACCCCTCTGAAATTCAACACTTTCCCTAGTGTTGACCTGCTTAGAGTGGGAATAGTAAATTTAACCTAAGCTTTCCCTACTGATGCATAAACTGGAGTGGCACCAATACTTTTCCTAAAGTTATTTCAAAATATCTACTAGTATTATCTGTTTATTTTTTCAGTTTTATTTTATTTGCTTATATACGCATACATATATATATATATATATATATATATGAAAATATAAAAATATATTATTGATAAAGGCTGTTTCACAGATGAAACGTTTCTCTCCCATCTGCATGGTGACCAGGGACCCTTTTCATTGAAAAGAAGCCGTAATCCTACAAGCGTTGTGTACCTGCTTATTTCCTGTTGGAGCAAAGGGTTTTGTGCATATATATATTCATGTAAAGAGAGGTGGGCACAATGCCTTACATGAATTTCAATTATCTTGCGATCACGCTAAACAAATGCATTTGTTACGTATTCTTGTACATAATTGCTCATGAATTTCTACCTTAAGACTTTTTAGATTTTCATTTAGATCAACTCTTATCGTGATTATTACTTACATCATGCATTGAAGTCGTCTTCTATTTCTATGATAACGTATTTAATGGTATGTTTCACAGCAGTATGGGAACTTCACAAAGGTTGTTTCAGCTGAAACGCGTTGTTCTTTGTGCTTTGAATAAATCACCTGTGGTTTAAATTGGTGTGCCACCTTCCTTTCCTTTTTAACCCGTTGCATGCTTGTGACAGAACCGCTCCATCACAAGCCACGGGTGAGCTGTACTTGTGACGGAACGGTTCCGTCACGGCTCGCTCGCCGCAAATGCGCGGCGCGAATTCCACGCCTGCGCTTACTAATTAATGGGCGAGCGGGTTCGTGACGGAACCATTCCGTCACAAGCACAGCTCACCCGCGAGCCGTGACGGAGCGATTCCGTCACAAGCACGGGACCGCCACGCGACCGCCCCCCCTAGCGCTGCGGCGGAATAGCCGGCGCAGCGAAGGGGTTAATAAGGAGCTTTTTGGAACAATTTGTAGTTCCTGCTGCCACGGTTGATACCGACCAGTAATTGGCAGGCATATGGCATTACAGGCAGACTACTGGATTAGCACATATATGTATATATATAAATATATGATATTTAATTATATGCAAATTATGTCATATGTACTGGAATTGGGTGGCATAACCACAAGTATCATCTATTCCGTTTCGTATTCATTGTTTATATTTTGCCAATGTAAACGTACAAGCATTCAATCGGGCACTTGCCCTTTAATTTGCTTAGTTAAAATCAGGTCATTGAGCCAATGTGTTTATGTGGTTTTTAATGCTTATGGATTAGTCTATAGCGTCCACAAGAGGCTTGAAATTATCTTTGCACTTGCCAACTTTTGGTAAATGTAGTAATGAATTTTAATGACCCAATGAATTTTGTAAATGTGGGCATATACAGCAACATTTGTCGCACTTTGTTGTCAAGACAAGCGGAAAACTACGAGTCTTTCTTCTAGTACACTGCTTTTGTTGTTACGATCATGTGACACTGTATTGTGGTGTTTAAAATGGTGGCAAACTTTATTCACACTGTTGGAGAACAAGCCTGCAGGTCAGGCGAAATGCGTCCAGCAGCTGACTAAATACATTATTTATTTAGCAAGACACAGCGTCTTCATCCAGTACTTTGGTGAAGGAATTTGTGAGAATTCATTACGGACTTTGCTGAGTTAGTCTGTTCGGACGACGCCCCCTTTGGTTTGGAGTTGTGGTAGTTTCAACTTGGCACACATGTCTTTTGTTTCAAATGACTGCCGCCCACCTTTTCGCACTACGAAGGAAGCCTTGAGCACCAGAGGGTTGACCCGAAGCAGAGCCTGGATCGCTGAGTGGTGAGACGGCGAATTGGGGGACCCGGAGCCCCATACTGAGACCCAGGTAAGCGTGCGTTTAACGAAGCGATAAGGAAAAGGGAATGCTTTCACATTGATTTACAAGCAGTGATACTGGCGGTTCTTGCAAGAGTGAGTAGGACTCACTCTCATGGATAAATAAAAGCACAACACCATGTCGAAAGACAAAGTATGGGCGAGGGAGGAAGCCGCATTATCCATCTTTTATGACACGGCGGTGAGACCTAAAACCAGCAAGGTTACTCAGAAAGACGTTGACACAGTGGATGTCATTTCACGCTTGAAAAGGTTGGATAAATTGAAGCGTGCAGAACTTTCTAAATGGTGGGAATCAAAATCGTTGACAATATATCTAGAGGTCAAACAAATCCCAAGAGGGCTCTTCATTTATAATACTTTCTATGCATAAGTTCCCAGTTGCAATTTCTTAATGAGTGTTTGGAAGCTTTATCATGCATTGTTGCATGATTATTCAAATGAAGCTTTATTAACACTTTCAAACTTCAAGAGAAATCCATCACTATTAATCAGTGTTTCGCACATGGTGGTCCTGTTTGTTTTCGCTCAGTGCTAATAACTTCTCTATTGCTTTATATACACCATAGCTGAGGTATTTAAATGTAATTCTCCGGGTCCATCTTGTTCAACCTATCGGGTTTAGTGTCATCCATTTGTTCCATAGCTCGGTGCTAGTCATATTTTAGATCACTGCTAATTTAGGCTCTTTGGTTTTCAATTCATTATCTCAGATGGTGCTTCCCTATATTATATTGTCTTGATCATCCAGTTCCTGTGGGTTTCAGATTTTCACAAGTGAATATACAATTCCTCATCTCCATTGAGGCCATGGGGGGGTCTTAGTTCTGAACCGGATTATCATTCTGGACTCTAGTCTTCTCAACTTTAGTGTTCGGTTCCCCCTCTAACATTTTGGGGTACAGTTACTAAGCAAAAATACTTGATGTCTTGCTGTCTGTTAGTTGGATGGGAGTTTAAGTGTGTTTACAACTTGGTAATTTTCTTTGCTTAAAGTTAGTATTACCCGTATGGTATTGTCCTCTTCCTTCATTTCTTTACTAATCAGGGTGTTCACTCGTGACAATACCCTTGCTCGTTCTTGGCCTGATTTCACATTTTCATTTTTGTAGCCTCTCTGTAGAAATCTCATTTCTGTTTCCTGGAAAGTTCGTTCCATTTCCATCTCATCTGAGCAGTTATGTCTCTTGCGTATAAATACCCCATGCAGGATATTGTTTCCACAGACATTTCTGTGCCATTGGGGTAACTTTAATATTTTGTCCCTTCAGACTTAAGCACAGGTTTGGATTTTGAAATGCTCCAGCAGGGACAGACTGAGCATTGTTGTGGGGTAGGGCTTCATGAGACAGGTACTTTCAGCATAAAAAGCTCAGAGTAGTACAATTCGGGAACTCTTACCTGCCAAGTTTGTGTCTTGCAATGGTAGCCCATACCTTTTCTGAATAAACTGGAAGGCAAAAAGTGACCAAACATCAACTTTCTGAAGCAGTGACTGATTGATCATTTAACCTCATACCCAAATGTTTTTCACAGGCCATGCTGTCAACCTTTCACAATTTCTTGTTTGCTCTCTGGCTTACTATTCCAGATCAACCTTCTTTGGGATCTTCCAACATTTTAGGATCCTTGTCGACCCTCTGGATGCCTTGAAACATTATAGAATGAGGTTTACCCCACTTCTGAGAAAAAGAAAGAGGGTAGGAGAAAATGCTGTGTCGAAAAGTGTTCTTCAAGTTAGTGTTTAGTGTTTAATGTACCCGCATGAAAAAAGTTTAGTATAAACAAGAGAAAATTCACAGGCATCAACTTAGTCCTTCGTGATGAGATCTGTCCATTCCACTCTCTTAGATTCCAGGTTAAGTGGTCAGTGATTACTCATCCCAATGATTTAGGCAAGAAAGCCAGGGCTATTGTCCTTAGGCAGAAAAGGCATTTCACACCATATTAAAGGGCCTAGAAGGAATAAAATATTTGCTGTTAAAGTTGTGAGGCAGCATAAAGTAGGGTTTAATTGTCACAGTGACACTATATTTGGGAATCATCTACCGTTATCTCTGAATTAGATTGTTGATTAATATTATAAGTAATGTTTAAATGAAGTCTGTCGACTTTTTCTATGCTGAATTATAAAAAGGTGACTTTTAATCCTAAACAGGCCTTATCCATTAGAAAAGCCACAGTAGCTACTATAAGGAAAATAGCATAATGGAGCAAGCCAATGTAAGGGCATACTATTCCTAAGTAGCACATTAAGCATCCAGTCTCATAGATTATAAGGTACACTTAGGGGTGACTGAGCTAATGATCAAAAGTAGTTTGTTTTTACATGTAAAAATTGATCTGTTTTGGCTTATGCTGCTGCAGTGTATGACCTCCAATCAGTCATGTTACAACGGAAGGCCTGAAGGGAGTCTTTTACAGTTAGAACTGATGGTTGTGTAAATATATGCTGTATCTCACAAGTGGTAATTAACTTGTATGTTCCTATTGCACTTCTTGCTCCAAGTTTCTATGGCCTTACTTCAAAGTTAGATCTGTGTCTTGGGTATTGCCCTCTTTCGCCATGTTTTAGGAGTCAGAGCCCACACACTGGCCGTCTGAATATCAGCCTCTATTTAGCTCATTAGTCAGAGTGAAACTTGAGATTAAATCCAGCCTAAAAAATATGAAGTATCCAGAGTGATCAGCCAGAATATACATTTCTTACATGTATCTAGACTGGGAAATACATTCCCACAAATATCTAATTTGACCGTGCCTGTTCAAACACATCTCAGCGATCCTAATGTCTTTAAGCAATCACCATCACCTATAATGTTTTCTAGATGGACACTGTGTAATCTAACACTGTAAAAGTATTGTGTCCCCTTATAAGCCCATTTTGCAAAGACTCATGCTTCCAAGGAGCAACTAAATTCCTCAGTGACAGGAACAATTGAGGTTACTTGTGGGATATCCTATTTATCCTATTGCTGATTAGGAATTGCTTCTTTGTTAGCCCGCAGAAATAGGAGGGAAAATTACTTCTGTGATGCCCCAGTGAACAGTATTGTGCAAAAAAAGTACAATTCTAAGTATATTCAAATGTTTAAATTGAGCAAAACGCGAGAAAGTCAGTCTTATTGGTTCTGTAAGAATTCCTAAGCATATTGGGGCATATTATCAAGGGGGTTTATCTCCGCTTTTTTGGCTTTAAAAGCTAAGAAAGCAGAGATAAAATTATCTCCCTATTACCTAGCTGTCGCTAACACCAGTTAGTTAAAGCTAGTAGGAGATATCGTCCATCTTGGGCCCCACTTTGCATGTCAGTGATATTTATCACTAATGACATGCAAAGTGGGCGTGCCAAGATGTGAGCGACTGGAAACAGTCGCTAACATCGCTATCTCCTATTACCAACTTTTGGAGATATTCGCGCTAAGCGCGAATATCTCCAAAAGCTAACACCTGCCCTGAGCAGTTCGTAGCCATGTTATCCAATGGGGGTGGATAACATGGCTAAGAGCATTAGCTCGGTAATGCATGAATATCGCGGACTTTTCAGCGATATTCATGCATTGCGGACGATTTTTATCGCATTTGCGATAAACCTTGGTAATATCAAGGTTTATCTGCGATAAAAATCGCCGCAGCTCAGCGCTACATTTTTGTCTCTGACCAAGCAATAGCGATAATTATCGCTATTGCTTGGTAATATGCCCCATTGTTTCTCTGTTGCCTGAGTGCCCTCTGTGAAGTGTAAATGAATGCGTGCTCAATAGAAATAGATTTTTAATTGAAGTGTACACAAAAGTAATATAGGGGTGAACAATAGAGTATTTAAATCACAAAGGAAGTAACCCATTTAGGTGTAAACATAATTGGTATGCATAATGACTAAGGACCTGATTTAGATGCTGGTGGACGGTTACGCCATCTCAAACGTGACAGATACCCCACCCCCCTTGCTATGGCTGCAGTAGGATACAATGCACTTGAAATCAGGCGGACAGGATATTTTTCACGTTTGTGATGAAGTAACTCCTCTGCCAAACTTTAAATCAGGCCATAAAAATAAATAAAATTTCTGGCGTTAGAAGTGTGCAATTTTGTTTAATTAATTTGATTAAAAATAGTAACAAACGAAACTAATATACTTAATGTAATAGAAAGAGAACATTTTTAGAATATTCGTATTTTAAATTGGGAATTTATTCTGACTAAAAATGTAAGTGGCAAAGTTGTATTCCTTCCCGAAAAGCAATAACATTGATATTATAAGCGCTTATATTTCTGTATATTTTTTTTAATTCATCACATTTCAAATTTATTGGATGATAAATAAAACCCATAACAAAAGCAATATAGATTTGGTTACACAATAATAACATTAATTTAAACACTTCACTGGTTACAATTCTTCTCTGTTTTTACCATATTTGCTTCATTTGTTGACATTCTTTTGTGTTAATTTCTTTGAAGCTAGTTCAAAATAATTGTAAGTATCTGTGGATTGCGGTTATTAAAAAGCAGGTCAACCGCATCATTCCAGGCACCTTCATCGTTTTAAATAAATATTTGATGTAACACCATTTTCTCTCCCGTGTTTAATCTCTGCAATAGCATAACATTTATTTAAGAGATTCATGCTATTCATGTTAACGCTAGTTTAATTCTGAGACACTTTCCAAGTGCTCCTGGGTTTAAAATTTGGAGGAGAATTAAAGTGCATGTGAATGGTTCCCTACCTATCTTGGCTAGTCACTGCTGCATAAAAGTACTCTTGGTTTTATGTTGAACTGTAAGACTGAATGACCAGGATGCCATTTTTCTGAGGATTCAGCACAGTCCAGCCTCCACTGGTTTATAGGATTTTTTTAGGAAAATCTTTTTAATCATTATTTAATACAATATATATCAATACAGTGCAGCATTTCCTCATCATGTATTATCGCATTACTGGAAGGGGGGGCTGCCAGGTGGGGACAAGTAAACAAGAGGAGCAGAACACATCCTTCAGACACACGTACTCATGTGGTGGAGGGGGATTACTGCATATGGGTGAACCTTCCATACCTCTTAAGAGAGCCCACATGCGGCAGACAGTGCAGAGGAGAGTAGGTAGGGGGGTCGGCCTGTTCATCCAGCTCAGTACAGCACCTGATAATATAGATTGGGCTGCATCATTTCCTTCCGATGAGTTAGAGTCTAAATCGTCTCTTAGGTCAGTGGCCTGATTGCCCGAGCCATCCAACATATTGCCCCAACACTCAAGATCTCGTTCTGCGTTGTTATCAGTGTGAACCCGCTGGAGCCGGCATTCTTCTTCTGCTGCCCATTCCTGGCAGTAAGCGGGCCATTTAGATTTAGTTAGGGGGTCGGGCTAGCCCAGTGTATGGCTATGCGCCATTGTGCCAGCACGAATCCCAGCTAAGCAAATCTATACACATTTTTGTACCCTCTTGTGAAGAGAAGCTGTCCCAGCAGGCAGTGTCAGTCTGTGATCTCTGTGGCAACCTTTGGCACTCTATGCAGTACCTTGACCCGCAATGTCTGTAACTGCATACAGTACCATGCAATATGTTCAAAATCTGCCACAAATGCACCACACTGAGTGCAGCCTGCAGGGCGCATCATATTGACCCTATGCAGGAGCTGTGGTGTAGGTAGGCTCTATATATGTAATAAAATTGTAAAAGTTTAAAACGGGCATTGCTGTCTATGTCGTGCATTTGTACCAGGGCCCTCCTCCATTTTCCATCTGCAAGTCAGGACTCCAACTCCTCATCCCAGGAGGTATGCTTCAGTGCAATATTCATTTATCGCTCTTAAAGGCTGCAGTTAGCTGGGAGATTATACCTTTGGAGGAGCCTGGCATAGGACGAACATCTCAGAACCTGCATGACAGCTTTATCCTATGCCTGCTCCATTTGTACAACAATAAAGAGGGTCCCCGCCGGACGTCTACGTCGGCACATAAGCAGTTTGGGAAGCTCAGCAATTATGGTAGAGCCAGTGAGCAATATATTCTCCAAGTTGCAACCATCATTACACCCTAGAGCAGTGTTCTGCAACAGGCCTGCCAGGTAATATAGGTTGAGGTCCAGGAGATCCAGTCCACCCCAATCAAGTTCTAATTTTAGGATCTCAAGACAGACCCTGCTCCTTCTCCCCACCCACACTGGTGTCACCAACATCCCATCATTCTGCCGAAACAGTGTGTTTGGCAGTGCACACACACATTTTGCATCACATTAATGCAAGGGCAATAGCGCCATCTTGCTTAAGGCTACGCTACCTGTCACTGAAAATGGTGGTGTGATCCAGAACCGAGCAGAGGCTGTAAGTCCTTCCAAATACCCTTCCCATTTTCCTTTCATACTGTAGGCTGATGTCATGTGCTATCTGCATACCCAGCCACCAGCTTCTGCTTGGTTGGACTCTGACCAGCTTGTAAAAGGCTGTATAGCAAATATTACTCTGCTAGACCTCCTTGACCCCCAGCGATTTAGTGATTTTATCAAATATTGTGCCCATCAATTTAAACAGTCACCTTTTTTGCCAAATTGTGCCATTGAACTTATTTCTATCATCAATTATAAGCATTGCTAATTTGTTGTCTTATGTACAAAGAATGCAGTGGTCACAATTTACGCACCAACTTTTTCCAAATACATTGGAATTTTGCAAACTGATCTATATACTAATGGATCACTGCCTATTCTTAAAAGATATTTTTGTGAACCTTCACAAAAGGAAAGCCTTTCAATTAGAGTTGTACACAATTGATACAAGGTTTAAGGAATCATAAACTATAAGAGATGCCCCAAACAGACCCTTTCAATTCACAATTCAGCAACTTCGGAAACAAATTTTGCACATTGAAGTTCTGCAACCACAAAATACCTTTGTACATTAGACCCCAAGAGCAAAGCTCCACAAAGGCCACCTACTAGAACAAAGTCTGCCTCAGTAGACACAATTCTTAAAGTGTTTGGCTCTGGCTTGTGCGACCAGGTAGATTAATTAGACTTCCGAAATTCAAAGCATTGAATGAAGTCAAGGAAAGTTGAGTCTCTTGTAGGAAGGCCCTTCTGTCCTTATATGAGTAATGAAAGTAATTTAGGGCCTGATGTTGTCTTTGGCAGATGGAGTATGTACCTTCGTCATGGCAGATTACTATATTCCCACCATGGCGAGGTTACCCCACCCGCCAAATTTAGAATTGTCAGCCGACCCAGCGGACATTTCTTGAACTTCCATAAACTGCTGTCAAGTCAGTTCCTATAAATACATTGAAAGTTTGATGCACGGCTCCATCAACATGATGAGCTGTATGTCAAACTTTCAACTTTCTTTTCAAAAACAAGGACCACCTCACCATGTGATTTCCTTCCATGGTGTAGGGGCCATTTGAAGGTTTCACATATTGGTAGGTTTTTTTAGGATGAAAGAATAAATGACAGAATTTACAGAGCACTCATCTAGTCAGAGCGTGTCCTGATGCTACTCAGATAGATAGCAAATGTGTTTTTATCATTTTTCAAAAACACCCTTCATTCTGCTTTTCCCTAAGATAAAAAGGTAGACAATTCCAGGCTTGTGCTGCCTGAACTTTAAATGAGGACTTGCCTCTCCTAATCAGCTTAAAGTGTATGATCACCAATAACCGAGCATCACTGCAAAGCAGTGTTCTAGTTGGACAGTACTGCTAAAGTCTGGCAGCCAAATGTGTTGTTTGCCGTAGAAGGTACTCCGTCGCTAAAGTCTAAATCAGGTGCTTAGGGCCTGAATTAGATCTTGACGGTACTACCACTGTCCTGCTGTGGTGGCGGTCCCAAGTATTTTATCAGGCTGACAGTGGTGTGCCCACAGTATTTAGATGTTTTGGCAATTGTCAGGAGACCGCTGACACGGTCTCTACTGGCTAATAGTACCCCATAACCGTCCTGCCGGCAAGGATTTGTATATTCCCTTTGTGCCTGCGGTATCCTGGAGGCAGTGGCCTGACAGAGTGAGGCCATGGGGGTGTGGAGAAAGGTAAGGGCAACTTATTATCTGCTCAACACAAGTAATGTATCTGTCAATATGTATATGTAAGTATGAGTACTGCATACATTTTTACAAATAGCTTTGCACACAATCAACATACACACACTATTGATTGTACACCCACACCCATCACAAAGGCCTACTTCAGAACCTTGGCGACAATGGTGTGGTTGAGCGTCATGGTTAAGCAGAAGCAGCACAATGGACCTGGACAATGGAGTTCAAGACGGAATCAGTGGTGGGACCTTGAAAAAGGTGGGCTTTTCACCTCATTCTCTTCCATTCCACCAGCTCAAGCTTGGAGGTTTCCATGCCACAGTTGCCTCAATGGTAAGGAACATCTTTATCAGGGCAGCAGGAATCTTGGCGGGACTCCCTCCAACAGCAGCTTCTGTCTCCGATGCCGTCGACATGGTAGAAAGATTCTGGTGGAGACTGAGGTGATCTTTCCTCCAGTGGCCAGCCAGCATCTATATAGAGCGGGCAGTACGCCAAGGCGGCGGGCAGAAAGGCTGCTGGAAAAGTGACAATGGGACCAGTCCCGCCAAGATCTAAATCAGGCCCTTAGTCTTTATTAAATCTACTTTAGGGCTTTCAAGCTTTGCACATAATCTGCTAAGTAAAAATATAATTGAAGCTCCTCTATTTTTGTACGTGGCCAGATAGTAGCTAGGAGCCCCACATTTGCAATCCAAAAACCAAGGTAGTTATAAACTGAGGCATATGATAGGGAGATGTCACCCATGTTCCATTTCTTATTAAAAGTCCCAGTCCTATCATATTCTATGTCAATAAACTGCACCCTGGTGCAGTTAGGATCTCTATTACCTCTTTACTCCTCTTAGTTGATTGCAGGTTAGGACTCATTCCTTGAATCATCCACTAAAGCCTTTGCTAACTACCCTTAATCCAGTACTTTTGCTTGTTCAGTACTAGTGACAGCTCGGCATTGCCTCCATTTGCAGCAGGCATATGTTATTAACAGATCTTTGAACTGCTAAGTGCTTTTCTGGAGAACCATTGGACATCCCTAAGTACGGAAAATGTATTATGACATGCAGTCTCAGAGGATATGCTGGGCATATTATCAATGTAAAATTATTTTCTCCCTCTATTCTTTCTAACCATATTTCCTTTGGAGCAAATACTCCTATTTAATGATAAACAAGGTCAGCAATTACTTTCGAGTCCAAGTGATAACATTTTGTTCTATGAAAGGGAGTAACTTAGTGGAATGAAATTAGGGCTGGACTGGGACCATAAACCAGCCGTGGCAATCCCGCTTGATCGCCCTCTGGGTGGGGGTAGGTTGGGGTGCTACCAAAAAGCTCCTGCTGGGGGGGGGGGGGGGGTACTGTGGCAGATGCTAGTGTCAAGCACCACTGCCGCATTTGTTAGAGCTGTTAAACCAGCCCCCTGTAACAAAAGTGGCCCCCACAGGTAAAAAAACAGCTTCTACCCTTCTGGCCTACTGGGAAAATGCCCGTGCCTGCTACGGCCAGTCCTGCTCTGAATGAAATCAATAGAGGGAAAGTCTTATGAGTCGGTGTGTGCTAATTCGTTTATATATTGAGACAACCTAGGAATATTGCAATAATTCAAAATATATTTATGTCCACTGGACACTTCTATTTAAGTTACAACTTACTACGTTTTCCTTAATTTGTAGCTTTGTGATGTCTTTCTGATTATGTATTCCGTGATCATTGTCAGATCCAAATACAACTTTGTCTCTAAGGTTGTATTATCAAGGACAAAAAAAATGAGGGGATCAAAATATCAAAGCCTAAATATCGAGGAAAAAAATATTGTGAAGGTAGTACATATAGGTAAGTATAGATTTACTATTCTTAGCTCTAGATATATGTACCTTGAAGATATATATCACTATGGTACATATATGTGAAGTTAAGTAAACCTATACTTACCTATAGACATACAATTGCCGTCATGATATTTTGTCCTCAATATTTAGGCATCATTGTTTTGGCCTTATACAATGCTGTAGTGAATATTCTACTGAAATGCAGCCTTGAAAGACTGTGGGCAGGTCATTTTGCATATCGTAAGTACATTTATTAATGTGTGTCTGCTCAGTTATTTATATCTGTATTGCATTCCTGTACTGAGTTAACTTCAGTAATTACCAGGAAACTATCCGAGTAAGATTTATCCACCTTGTTTCTCACAAAAGTACACTCCATTACTGGTACAGCCTATAACATCAGTGCTTCTAGCCTGCAGAATTGGAAACACATCCAGACAAGAGGGAGAGGTAAGATGGACTGCTACAGATGTATCCAATTCTGACTTCTACTGTACCCACTCTGGAAATGTATCTGGATTATCGGGACCATTCTTACTGACCAGAGAATGTATTTGCCTACTAGATGGCCCACTCTCCAAATCCAATATTGGTGAAAGGGGTTTTGAGTGTTTTTCTGCCTTTACGTGTTTATAATCCATTCATTACTGCTTTCTGTCTCCTCTTCCTGACCTCCTATTTCATTATATTTTTCAATTCATTTGTTCAGAATTCCCTTATCTTAATCCTGATATACAAGCCTTGAGGGAGCAATGGAGAGCTTTCCTCCTACTGTCCATGAAAACTCTCTAACAGTGTTAATCTCTCCATAAATCTACATCTGGAGCGATTCTGGAGAGCACATAATATCTGAATGATTTTGGAACAGTTGCACTCCTAACATTATATTTCAGCTTGAATGTGTCCACTGTTCTTTGTAGATGTAACTGTTTGGCAACGATTGCAGCAGCATAAGTAGTGTGCACTAAATCACTCTCTAATATCAGGTGTTGATTATTTTGTGCTACAAGATATTTTTTTTTCAATCTGTGCTCTTACTAGCACTCTGTTTTACAAATATTTTACATTTCAACGACACCTGGTTTTTCCTACTGCATACCTGATTATTTCTTAGCTTTTTCGTGGTTAACCATATAAATTACAAACGTCTGTTTTGTAGCTCACATAAATGAAATGAAACTGCTAGCCCAGCTGGCCTACGCCTTCTAGCCGTCTGGCACGGCAGCAATGCAGTCTCAGCACTTCGTGTGCAACACTTATTTTGATTTCACACTGTTGTCATGGCACTATGGCATTTCTTTTGTGATTTTGTAGTGCAATTGGACAATTACAAAGTCTTGTCTGGTTAGCTAATGCGTTCTCTGCTTTTCACCGTCCTAGCTCTTCTTACAGCAAACAGTTGAGCAAGCTTTCAGAGAAAAACTTTGTTCTGTTTAGAGTCTCAGGCAAAAGTAAAGTTCTTATGTATCATAAGAAGTTGTAAGCTAATAATATTCATCACTCGAGTGTCTTCCACGAATAGTAGTTCATATGAGCCAGTCACAAAACCAAGCATTAGCGATAATTATCGCTATTGCTTGGTTAGCGGGAAAGAATTATCGCCGAGCTGCGGCGATTTTTATCGCAGATAAACCTTGGTATTACCAAGGTTTATCGCAAATGCAATAAAAATCGGCCGCAATGCATGAATATCGCTGAAAAGTCAGTGATATTCAGGCATTACTGAGCTAATGCTCTTAGCCATGTTATCCACCTCCCATTGGATAACATGGCTAAGAACTGCTTAGCGCGAATATCTCCAAAAGTTGGTAATAGGAGATAGCGATGTTAGCGACTGTTTCCAGTCGCAAACATCTTGGCACGCCCACTTTGCATGTCATTAGTGATAAATATCACTGACATGCAAAGCGGGCCCCAAGATGGCCGCTATCTCTTACTAGCTGTCGCTAACTGGTGTTAGCGACAGCTAGGTAAAAGGGAGATAATTTTATCTCCGCTTTCTTGGCTTTTAAAGCCAAAAAAGCGGAGATAAACCCCCTTGATAATATGCCCCAAAGGTTTTTATTCACTGGAAAATCCCTTCTCAGATGTTTTACAGTTTTCGACTGCTGCCACCAAGCACACACAGCAGTGGACTTTTAGAGGAAAGCCATAGGTGTCTAGAGACTGAAGTGAAGGTAAAATGCTTATATTCAACACAATTTTGCAAACTAAATTATGTGTTGCTTTGGCTTCTCCAGATATTTTGTTGAACAATTTCGCCCATCAAAAAGCCTTTTGTCTGGTTGGCTCCTCAGTTCTCTGCTTTTCACTGACTCGCTTATCCTGACACCAAGAACAAGAGTTGACTTTTGGAGGAAAACCTCACCTGTTTAGAGAGCAATGTCAAGGCAAAGTAAATCAAAAATATTTGCTGCTCTGGTGACTCCAGGGGTTTTATAGTGTTGCAGCGCATGCCTGTAATTTCTTTCTGTAATCTTAGGGCCTAATTACAAGTTTGGTGTACTGAGTGCCCGAGAACCACACCCATGCTCGCAATTAAACCACAGCACTAGCGGTCTTAAGACAACCGTATTACGAGTTGACCATGGTGCCCGTGGTGTGGATGCAGCGGTCTTGTGGTGTTGGTGATTACTTTTCCATATGTACCTGTGTGTTCATTTCAACTGCATATGTGTTGAATGCAGTCATATGCATGATACATGTGGAAAAATACCATCTACCCATCGCCGGGGTCTGCCCATATGTGGGTAGTCCTGGCAATGAGTATATATCACAAAAGGAACTCACCTGTAGATCGTCATAAATAGAGTTGTAATCCTCGGAGTGAAGATCCTGCTGTGAAGGGGGACCTGAAAAAAGGGATCCAATTTAGACTCTGCCTGGAAGAACAAGAAAGGGGTGAGTACACACTCCAAATCCTTAGTGTCTGCCACCTTGAAGCAGGTCAATGGACCACCGAGGTCAGCTTAGGGAAAAGGCAACTCGTAATATGGATGGCGGTGCAGCTCCCCGGTACTACCCTAAGGGGGCTATCTTTCCCCAACCTCTGACCTGGCAGTCGGAGGTCTGCTTGCGACCTCGGCAGTTCAGCCACTGTTTTCGCGAAGTCAATCTACCCAACTTGTAATACGGTGGTCGCATCACCGACCTCTCCATGGTCGGATCACCACTGCTGGTACGGTGGTCCACGGACCTCTAAACTAATAATAAGACCCTTTCTCTCCTTACTACTTGAAGCGTACTGGGCCCTTAACGTTTAGACAATCTGCAGCACTATTTACTTTGGAGAAAAAGGAAAATTAAGAAAAGGGTTTGACAAAGAAAGGTTTCAGAACTGTAGCATCAGCAAAGGCAGTCCAAAACTAAAAAGCAAAAGAGGGTATGTTTCAACATCATCCAAAATAGATCAACATAGCGTTCTGTCTCAAAATAGGAAAAATCATCAAAAGGGAAAAATCAAGGGGTGTTGCCCCTCCTTTGGGGTTTCTTCTTATAATGTGTCTGTTACAGTCCTAGTGATGCACCATTACACCACACCGCTCAGATTTGCATAATGTCACCAAGGACATTTGCAACTACACGAGGGTTTCCAATGCTCGTCATAAGAAACGAGAAATTTAAAATCCTCGTAGGCCTAACAACATTGGAAAAGAATACAAAGTATCAGTCTAATGTAGCAGCTGAAAACCTCGTTCCCACAAGAGCATTTCACTGGGAATGTTAATGAAACATTTTGGATCGTTGAATGTTTCACATGTATTTGAACAAATAAAGTAAGATTTACTAAGTTGGTTGGAGTCCAGCTCACTCTGAATACCCTGTGCCTCTAATTCCCTCAACTGGGACTTTCCAGGGTTATTGTGTTGCACACTTTAGTCATAGCACATTATTTTATCAGCAAATACCAATAAACCATATTTTCATAAATATTATCATTAGTGCAACTCATTTATTCTGGGTAACAGAACCTGGTGAGAGGTACACAAGTCACCCCATCTTAGATTTCCTTGAGTGTCTAGTATTCAGAAATGCATAGGTTTTCTAGGTTTCTTAACGTGTTGGCTGTGCTAGGGCCTAAAACCCACAGCTAGGCACATTGCAAAAAAGGTCAGTTTTCAGTGGAAAAATGTGATGTGTTAATGTTGCGTTTTGCGTCGTTTCCTGTTGTGGGCACTAGCCCTATCCATACAAGTGAAGTACCATTTTTATTTAGAGACCTGGGGAAATGCTAGGTGAAAAGAACTTTGTGGCTATCTGCAGATTCCAGAACTTTCCGTCACAGAAATGTGAGGAAAATGTGCGTTTTAGAAAAATGTTCCTGTTAGCAAGGGTTTCTGGGTAACAGATCCTAGTGAGGGCCACACAAGCCAACCCATCTTGGATGTCCCTTGGTGTCTAGTTGTAAAAAATGTACAGCTTTGCTAGGTTTCCCCTATGTGCCAGCTGAGCTGGGGCCCAAAATCCACAGCTAGGCACATTTCAGAAAAGTGTCAATTTTCAGTGCAAAAATTTGATGTGTCCATGTTGTGTTTTTGCCCATTAACGGTTGCAGGCACAAGACCTACCCACACAAGTAAGGTACCATTTTTATCAAGACTTAGGGAAATGCTATGTGAAAAGAAGTTTGTGGCTTCCTTCAGATTCCAGAACCTTCCATCAGAGAAATGTGAGGAACATGTGTGTTTTTTAGACAAACTTTGAGGCATTCAAGGGATTCTGGATAACAGAACCTGGTGAGAGACACACAAGTCACCCCATTCTGTATTTCCGTGGGTGTTTTAGTTGTCAAAAAATTACAGGTTTTCTAGGTTTCTTTAGGTGTTGTCTGAGCTAAGGCCCAAAATCCACAGCTAGGCAGAGTGTAAAAAAAGGGTCAGCTTTCAGTGTTAAAATGTGATGTGACCATGTTATGTTTTGGGCCGTTTCCTCTCACGGGCACTAGGCCTATCAACACAAGTGAGGTACCATCTTTATTGAGAGGCTTGGGGAAATGCTGGGTGAAAGGAAGTTTGTGGCTCCACCCAGATTCCAGATCTTTCCACCACAGAAATGTGAGGAAAATGTGTTTTTTAGATATATTTTGAAGTTTGCAAGGGATTCTGGGTAACTGAACCTGGTGAGAGCCACACAAGTCACCCCATACTGGATGCCCCTGTTGTCTAGTTTTTAACAATGTACAGGTTTGCTAGGTTTCCCTAGATTCCGGAAGAGCTAGGGTCTAAATTCCACAGCAAGGCACATTGCAAAAAGGGTCAGTTTTCAATGGAAAAATGTGAGGTGTCCATGTTGTATTCCGGGCCATCTCCTGTTGTGGGCACTAGGCCTACCCACAAAAATGAGGCACCATTTGTGCCTTCCAAATGTAAGAGAGGGTGTACAAAAGAAGTCATTTTGAAAACTTCTCCCTGATTCACGTGCTAGTATGGCTGCTCACAAATTTAGAGATTTGCAAATAACCACTGCTTCTAAAATCCATATCTTGTTCCCATTTAGGAAATAGATAGGTTTCCTTGAAGCTCTGAAACTTTTTGTTTTTATTATTTGTACAGAAAATGGCATGTCACAAGTCATTTATAAATGTTTTCCATTATTAAAACCATGCATCACTAACAATGGAGCTTTTTTTACAATTGTTTTAGTTTACAATTTTTATTGGATTTGAACATTTCAGAAAATACACAGGGTAGAGCGATACAAGTCATGTATATTGATGTACACACGCAATAATATTACATCCTATAATGCACCGCTAAGCATTCATAGGCCTTGTGGAGTAGGCACAGTGTATACTATACAACAATGTTTGTTATTTGCATCGTACTGTTCCGATGTCTCATCTGCAGTGGCTCTCATATTGGGCATGACCTGATGGACGGCTACTACCCGGGAGTTGCTACGTCGCTACCACATCAGCATCGCTGTATGATGACGTGTAATGTAAGGTGCCTGTGTTTTCGTGTGTTGGTGTCAGTTCTTAAACTAATAGTGTACTTTTGGTGGTCCGAGCATGTGGGGGTAAAACTGGGAAAGTGGGTGGAGAGCAGCTACACTGGGCATGTCCCGTAGCATGCCAGCTATACTGTCATTACATGATGTGTTGATGTATATGGGATGGTGAGGGGGCTACGGGGGTTTTGTTCTTGGTGTCTTCCTTCGATGTGTTTGGTGTTTGGGGCTTCTAGGTAGTAACTCTCCGTAGTGTCAGCGTTACATGCTTATGTTTGATACGGCGAGTGGGCCATTTGATCCCAGGGGAGGTAAGCGTGGGGATTGTGCCTGGGAGGTCCTAGGCAAATTTGTGTGTGTTGTCTCATGGGTATATTGGTGAAGCAGTTGTGCCCATTCCAATGATACGGGATGTTTTCATGTTTCTTTGACCTCCTCCTCCCTCAGTACCTCTTCTTCTGCCTTGCCCCACTTTTTAACTGCCCCTACCCAGGCTGCCTCATGTGGACCAGACGGGGCTTGCCATAGATAGGTTTCCTTGATACCTATTTTTCACTCTTTATATTTTTCCAAATGGATTGCGGTATACCTGGTACACAATTAAAAACTATTACATGGTGCAGTTATTGGCTCTGGGTACCTCGGTTTCTTGGTGATTCTCAAGCCGTTTCTATCCTCACAACCCAAAGGGACTAGTGGACTAATGGTATATTGCTTTAAATAATCTTCCTTAGTTAGAAGAAGTTACAGGTGAAAAGGTAGGCACAAATGTCTGTTTTTATCAACTCAATTTCAATATTTGTTTATATTTCAACTGTCACTTTTTATTAAAAAAACCTTGAAGGACGTACACAAATGACCACATGCAGAATTCAGAATTGTATTTACATTTCAGAAATGTATAGCTCTCTGGGACCCAGCATTGGTTTTACATCCCTTTCTACAACTAACAGGAAGGAGGTTGAAAGCATGAAAAATAGGAAAAATGGGCTATGTCCGAGTAAAATGTCACAACTGTGTTGAAATCTTTGGTATTCTGACAAAAGCCTGCCTGTTCCTGAAAGTTAAGAAGATGGTGGTTTTAGCATCACAGAATTTTTGTTGATACCATTTGCAGAGAAAACACTTTTTCTTCTGCCGCACTTTTTCCCCATATTGTCCCCAAAAACCAAACGTTAGCTCTATTTTGGCTAATTTCTCGGTCCTCTCCAGGGGAATACACAAACCATCAGTACCTTTAGCATTCCCATGATTTGGACAAAAAAAAGGATGCAAATTTGGCATGGATACCTTATGTGGATAAAACGTTATGTGGGGGGGCCTAAGCACAAACTTTCTCAAATAGCCAAAAAAAGGCTTAGCACCAGGGGTGGGAGGGAGGCAGGGAAGGCCTAGCAGCAAAGGGGTTAAACAGCCTAACACAACTTTATTCACAAAAATGTCAGCACAGCGATATGAAAACAGCCTACAAGTGAAAGGATAATGATTTCTGTAGTGTCGTTTCTCCACCATCTCGGAATACATCTGGCTTACCAAGGCAACATGGCACACCAGCAACAGGAGACATTAAGATATAGTGAGCCCTGTAGAAGTGTGATCTATCAGTCATTCATATGCTGTAAGTACCTAAAAGCAAGTGTTTTTGCTGAGAATGCATTATGCTATCATAAATGTAAACCTCCATACACATACGTGAGCATTTCAAGCTCAGCAAATATGACAGTTTTACAACCAGATAAGAAAAAAGACAATATACTTAAGAATTCCTGTTAATGACATAATCAAAAAAGTCAAAAGAGTGCGAACGAGCCAAAAAGTCAATGTACTGAACAATGTATGGCAAAGACTACCTCTGTGAACAAAACAAGAATGTAACCTACCTCGAAGGGTAATACATTGAAGAAAAAAACACAAGATGATTCAATGCACCTCTCAAGCAAGACACATCCAGAATTCACCCAGGCTCTCAGGTTCCAATTGTCACGCCCAGTGTGCGTTTATCTACCTGCAATGTTGAAAGGTCTATATGTGATCTCATCAGAGATATCGTTATTTTAAATGTCTGCAACACCTCCGACCCTCCGCCCATTCACTCCGAGTCTAAAGCACCACTACCAACGCCTAAACCACGCATATGCGTGGTACAAGCAAATGCGTAGTTTAGATGTGCATGGTTCTGTCTGCGTTGTTTAGTCACACGTAGTTTAGCCTGCATGGTTAAGCCAGCTTCCCATGCTAGAGGTGTAAGTAATAATTTGCATTGCTATCTAAAACTGCCCAATTCCAGGGGTTTTAAAGTTTCATTTTGTATCCACATCTGTATTTATTTGCAGGGAATTTCACAGAATTTGTAAGCGTATGCACATGTCTTATCAGTTAATGAAACCATAATGGGACCTTAACAAATTGAAATCGAAATGCATTCTCGATTTTTTTATTGATATATAACATCTAACTTCTTGATTTGATATTCCTCTATTCATAACACTCTGTATGGCAACCCCTGCTGTGTATGGCCATGGCCCTTAGCGGTTTGTAGCATGGCTTAGCTAGAAGGCTTGTGCTTTACTTTTCATGCTACCAATCCCTGCAGCCCTGCATGCAAGGGCATTGCAGCCAATCCCTGCTGCCCTCAACTAAAAGTTATGAGCAGCAAGGGATGATTGCATAGTGTGCTCATTTAGGGGTGTGGAATTTAATAACATATCTACATGTCCATGGGGCAGGTTGCTACATAAATCTACTTGTCCTGTAACAAAATCCACATGTCCCTTTGGGTCCATGCAGTGCAGCGACAAATTATGGCACTATATAAGAGCTCTGATATAGTCTCTTTTGATTACACCAGGGCTCCTACCATAGTAGTGTTTGAATACTTGCAGTCCCCTTATGTTGCGACATTTCCGCAGATCTAAATACTGGGGCTGAAGGTAGTGGTAAGCAATAGTTCCAGGGTTAGAAAGCCCTTTTGAGTCTGTGCAAACCTACTAACGTGCATGTTTTGAGGGGTTTCAACAACTCCTCTCTAATCTTTTCCCAAACTGACAAATGCTGGAAATTTACTTCTGACAATGACAGATGTAAACCTTCTTCCAGAGTTGGGAAAAAAGTGGTTGGAGGGAAAGTGAACTTCAAACACTTAGATTTTCACATGAGTAAATCTACACATGCATATTTACTCATGCTAAAATGCTGTTCACAATTATTTTCTAGGAGTACTATTTCTTGACCTACTTCAGTACATTTTTGGGAATTCACGAAAGCCATATAGCTGCACTTAATGCAAGGACATATACCATGGGTGCCCTTTTGAGACTTTCTTTAATAATGGGGCCCCTAATTTGGTCTGGTGTTGACCATGACCTTTTGCATTTATTAAAAGTCTGTCTCTCTCTCTGTATTGCCTGGCTTCACTGTAAGTCACAGCATTCTGCTTTTTCAGATGAAGCATATAGGCACACAAATTAATTTTGTTCAGTGCGAGTAACTACTGTGGCAGTGTGTGCTTTTTGAGACCAAAAACTATTTTTGCTTTTGCCAATGTTTGTTATAATGATGAGGGCCCGGCAGCTCCCACACCAATAAAGGTTTACAAAAACCATGCCAAAACAAGTCACACATTGACAAAACTAAAAAGCTGCCCACCAATTTCAGACCTACTGGCTTTGCCAATGCTTGTTTATTTTTGTTTCCCATAATCTTATTGGAAAATGTTACACTGATTCTCCATTATGAATATTTTTGGGAAATACTAGCATGCATCAAAAACATGTTACTAAATGATTCTGAAAAGAAATGGTACCAGAGATTTTACAGTAGTTTAGCGAAAGGTTTTTTTTCCTGCTTTCATTTTTTTTATGAACATTTTATTTTGAAAGCAATATTGCTTTCAAGCTTCTTCAAATATTTGCATCAAATCAGAGAGCATTCTGCGAGAATTATACATAGCCTAATATTGCTAAACCTTAAAAACGTGTGTGCACGTTTTTATACTGAAAGCACTGTCAGTAGTGCAGTTGGTGCTTACAAGATTTACTTTGAAAGCTCACCTTAATAATAAAGGTTTTCAATTAATGAATCATAAATACAAGTTTGAATAGCATAAACAAATGAACAAAAATATTACCTTAACTGCAGACTGTGCCCTAGCTTGATCCATAATATGGTACTGCAAACTGGCAGCTAAAGAATCATTTAGTAACATGTTTTTGATGCATGCTAGTATTTCCCAAAAATATTCATAATGGAGAATCAGTGTAACCTGTTCCAATAAGATTATGGGAAACAAAAATAAACAAGCATTGGCCAAGCCAGTAGGTCTGAAATTGGTGGGCAGCTTTTTAGTTTTGTCAATGTGTGTCTTGTTTTGCCATGGTTTTTGTAAGGTTTACATCTGTCATTGTCAGAAGTAAATTTCCAACATTTGTCAGTATGGGAAAAGATTAGAGAGGGGTTGTTGAAAACCCTTAAAACATGCACGTTAGTAGGTTTGCACAGACTCAAAAGGGCTTTCTAACCCTGGAACTATTGCTTACCACTACCTTCAGCCCCAGTATGTAGATCTGCGGAAATGTCGCAACATAAGGGGACTGCAAGTATTCAAACACTACTATGGTAGGAGCCCTGGTGTAATCAAGAGAGACTATATCAGAGCTCTTATATAGTGCCATAATTTGTCGCTGCACTACATGGAACCAAAGGGATGTGGATTTTGTTACAGGACAAGTAGATTTATGAAGCAACCTGCCCCATGGACATGTAGATATTTTATCAAATTCCACAGCCCTGTCTAAAAGAAACTGTTTATATGGATGTTTCATGAAACATAAACACATTTTGTCAGCAAAATGTCTGTAATACACTCACACATTAAAAATAAATTATAGGAAAACACTATTTACAATAATCTGTTTAAAACATATTCAAGGTCATCAGGGCAAAACTCTGCAGAATTTAGCTGGTCTATCTGGGGGCCCCCTAAAAGGTTGGGGTCCTGGGCCACAGCCCACTTTGCCCATGCCTCAAAACGTCTCTGGATTGAACAAAGGATACAACAAATGGGATATGCAGTAAGACATAAAGTGCTAGTATTATAACAGAGCAATCAAGTGAGGAGTCATTTCAGCGGTTTGACATACATCTATTTCAGCATTGAATGGCAAAGGGGCCATTTAGTCGCAAAATGAACACAGAGTGAGTTGATAATTGCTTTGTAATTCACAAATTCAAAGTCCTTCTTCAGAATTCAGATGCAATTATGAAGTCTCTTTTGTGTTTTATGAATCACCATCTGGAAATAAGCAAAGACAGTCAAAAAATGATCCACAAATGCATTATCTTAGTCAGGCAATGTCAGAGTAAAGTTGGTGTGTAAGATCCAACCCAATTTTGTTTCCTTCTGTAAATGCTAAGAGCAGGGAAAGATACACAGCTTTAAGGGAGTATGATTTGAGGACTGCCATGAAGAACTCCTTGCAAAGTGTTGGTGTTTCCATGGAGCATAAACACAATGGATAAATGTTACATCACTAGTAGTAACGTAGTAACATTGGACATTTTTAGAACAACTTACGGCACAAGCCTTTCAAAGTAAAGATGCTGATTTAGCCTTGGAATTCTTGGTGAAAGTGTGCAGGGAAAAATGTAGTCATGTAAAATAGTCTTTTCAAATTATTCTTATTTTTAGTAATATTGATTACAGTTTTGAAGTATTTCAGCTACTGCACATACGCAGGGGAAAGCATGTGCAGTGAAAACCTAGCATTGAAAATATTACTGCATAGAAAATAAAGCAATATAATTAAAATGCATTTAATGTCAGTTTCAAAATTACAAAAGTAACACTTGTTTGAATAAAAATAATTTGAGTGTAGAATCAAGGTGCTTTGGAAGTAAGCATAGAAACACCAAATTACTTTCATGTTGAGTCAAAAGGTATTCTACAATAGATGTGGGTTTTCCTTCACATCATCTTCCTCAAAGTAGATTTTAAGAATGTGGGAGCTCTTTTATAGTTATAAAGGCAGCAGCAATGGGGCTATAGACTGAAGGAGTGGGCCGGTCTAAACGGAGATCTCTCTTGTATAACTCACAATTTTGAATCTCAGAGAAAAAGTAGTTACACAGATGCATGTCTGCATTCTAAATGGCAGATTTAATTTTAATCACATCTAGGAATACATTTTTGAAGTTAATAGCTTTCATTGTACTCAATATGTTATAGCTCAAAATGTTTAGATAAAAGTGTTAAGAAAGTGTCGGAGAATTGTGTGTTGGAATCAGAAAATGGGCCACAAAATTTATTTCCGACGAGAAAACTGCTCCTCGCAATTTGTGGCTGTATTTTTTTGAGCATGCAGATACTAATTTAAAAAGATAACATATGCGTAGGGTGAGCAGTGGAAATGGTGTTCTGAATTTTTCTGTCTTGCCCTCATTTAATAAATAATCATCAATAATAGACCCATCTGTCTTGCCCTCATTTAATAAATAATCATCAATAATAGACCCATCTGTCTTGCCCTCATTTAATAAATAATCATCAATAATAGGCCCATCTGTCTTGCCCTCATTTAATAAATAATCATCAATAATAGACCCATCTGTCTTGCCCTCATTTAATAAATAATCATCAATAATATGCCCATTGCTTAGCCTTTCGTTGGCTCTAGTCATCTAGGTGTGCTCTGGGATAGATGCTGGTTGACGTCAGTAGGCCTCTTGCCCTTCATCATCATGGACCGCATTACCACGTGCAGGTCCTGAATTTCTGGAAGTTCATCTATTTACGTTCTTGACTGTACATTAGCTGTGGGAAAGTAATTGTGACCCAGGATTGTTGGCTGTAACTTTTTGGTCTATGTGTTCTCTTGTAGTTTCCCACTGTCAGGAATGCTTGCTGCGAACTGGATGTGCTTCAGGTTGACATGTCAGCTCCTCGATCACAGGATGAGAAACGCACTTCGATGTACACCAGACACCCGTGACTCCATGCTTAGATTTTACACCTGCAGAACTTTTCATCACAGAAATGGGAGGAAAATTGAAATGTTTGACACATTTATACATTTGCAAGGGATTCTGGGTAACTGAACCTGGTGAAATTCACACAAGTCAGCCCACCCTGGATTTCCCTGGGTGCTAAAAACATTAATTAACAGAGCAGCATGTAGACATCATGCTCAAAATCGGTATTATTAGCACATTACCAAAAGGCACATTTTCTGGTCTGTGCTGATGCTAGTGGGCAAAGGATTTTGTCATTTTGTCTGTCTGCATCAAATGGTGTTTCTCTCTCCCAGATTTAATTCTGGTAAAGAGACAGACACAATGAATCTTGTAAATATTCGTTTTTGTATCGAACTGTAAACTAGTACACCAATCAACTTAACTGACAAAATAACTGTATACTGACATAAAATGTGTCATTCCAATTTAGTCCTTTTATATCATGAATTTATAGAAGATTCGAGCTGTCATTTGTAATGTTATGTTTAATGTAATGTGTGATTGATGCTGGTGAGAATTCCTTGAACAAAGGGCTTTCTAATCATAAATACCATCATCCCTCTAACTCAATAACTAGGGGGCATATTACCAAGCAATAGCGATAATTATCGCTATTGCTTGGTTAGAGACAATAATTTACCGCTGAGCTGCGGCGATTTTTACCGCAAATAAACCTTGGTATTACCAAGGTTTATCGCAAATGCGATAAAAATCGCCGCAATGCATGAATATCGCTGAAAAGGCAGCGATATTCATGCATTACCGAGCTAATGCTCTTAGCCATGTTATCCACCTCCCATTGGATAACATGGCTAAGAACTGCTCAGGGCAGGTGTTAGCTTTTGGAGATATTCGCGCTTAGCGCGAATATCTCCAAAACTTGGTAATAGGAGATAGCGATGTTAGCGACTGTTTTCAGTCGCTAACATCTTGGCACGCCCACTTTGCATGTCATTAGTGATAAATATCACTGACATGCAAAGTGGGGCCCAAGATGGTCGCTATCTCCTACTAACTCTCGCTAACTGGTGTTAGCGACAGCTTGGTAATAGGGAGATAATTTTATCTCCGGTTTCTTGGCTTTTAAAGCCAAAAAAGCGGAGATAAACCCCCTTGATAATATGCCCCTAGATTTAATCTATTTAGAACCACAAGTCAAATGTGATTTGGCTGCACCTCCTTATTTCGGGGTTCTGTAGCTTTTTATCTGAGAAGTAAGAGTTTTTGAGGTTCCATACTATAGCTTACTGGGTGTTACGTGCATTTGAATCCTGAACATATACACACCTTTAGGACAAGCATCACATGTGCTGTGGTTGCCCCAGTCTTCCTAAGCATCACTACTTATCTGCTCGGACCGCGTGAATTCCACTTGCCTGTAGATTATCTTGTTTTTGTGGCTGTTCAACATTTTTTTTTGCCACCGTCTGCAAGTTTATTCAATCCAAGTTTCAGCCTACGTTGATTTCAAAGGTGAAACTTTGTCCACCAGCACAAACGTCTTAAGTCTCTCCATCCTGTGTTTATTTATTAATAACATTTTGATAACTAATTTATGTTGGGATATTTTTAACTGTGTACTGAGTGAATATTTCATTATTTAGGATATTTAATTATGCGCCTGGTTAATTGGTATTTGAAGGAGAAGGTATTCTCCTGCATGTAGATTGTGCAGCAGCAGCAGGTTATTGCATTAACCCCTTCACTGCGAGGGCATTCCTGCCTCTGGGCCGCTAGAGCTGTCCCAGGGAGCACCATTTACAGTGAATAAGCAGAACACTCATCACATTAAGAGCGCTGAAAGATTCAGCACACGGCTCTAAATGCCTATCCCGTGCTTCAGCTTCATCAACTTTGATTTTTTTCTCCAAAATTATGACCCCTCCTGAGTATTCAGCAACCTTCACTGAGTTTATTAAATGGGTGGCTGGGGAAAAACAGACCCATTATTGCAAACTGAAGTGCTAAAACTATGCATGACTTTAGGTAGCTTCGAATTAGTATCTGCGCTAAAAAGAGCACCTAATGGAATCTCATATTTCTAATCCGCATGAATTACTGATGGCAAAGGCCGCTTTGGTGCATTTCATTGCTAATTCTGTCCACACAAACGAAAACATAACATGGCAGACAGCAGCTATTGCAAAACTCAATAGCTGTTAGGAAATGCAGCTACAATAAACTAATATTTAGTCAACTATTTACTCAAACTTTTACACATGGGGCATATTTGCAAAACAATGACTCTGCGTAGTGCTGCAAGCAATTTTGCTGCGCCGAGCTACATCATTGTCTATGTGCAGGAATGCGCTGTATTCAGCCGCGGTCCATGCAGGTAACAGCGGTGGAGCAGTGGGGCAGTGGGGTCAGGTAAGGGGGGATTTTGAGGGACAATGCCAAGGGGAAATTAATTATTTATTTAATTTTCCCTCTGCGTGCTCTCTCGAAACTCCCCCATACCCTGCCCCCACCGCTATTACCTACACGGACCGCGGCTGGCTGTAATTACAAGAATACAGCGCATTGCTGTGCTCACCCCTGCACCAGTGCACAAACAGCAGCCGTGCCCCAATACAGACACCTGTGCACCATGGTACAAGGATACCTGTTTTGCAGGGATTATTTTTGTTGTGCAGGAAGGAACACCTTCCTGCACAAAAACAATAATTGTGTTGAAGTAATTCAGCACACATACAAAGAGCAAAAAAAAACGAGGAGAAATAAAAGTATTTCTCCTCATTGCACAACCCTTACACCTCCTGTGGGGAGGTGTACGCTTTTGGTGCTGCCTCAGATTTACGATTCCTTGAAAATCTGGGACAGTGTTAAACAGCCATTGGTGTTGCTGTGAATGCCCACAGCAACACCCATTGTATGCCCCTTTAATGCAGAAAACTGCATCAATGGGAACAATATTTACAAGGCCATGCTAAGCCAAGCAAAGTGGCGTAGCGCTGCCTTTCAAATATGAAGTGGAACACCGCGCCTCTAGAGCAATGCAAAAAGTGACTCTTCGGTGGCGCAGGGTCTATGTAAATGAGGCCCATGGTTTTTAAATCGGATTTGTTGTTCAAACACAAATTACATCTATTCCAAAACCGGGGTATTTTTTAACATGCATCAGAAACTATGGTTCAGCAAATGCATTGCTTCTGTTTTAGGTAATGTAAGTTACATGAAGCTCTTAGATTGAGACGACTACTTGACATGCAGGCGCAGTACTAGGCTTTGGCATCTGTCGTCTTTGCTGGTGAAACACTGGAAAAGGGTGTGTGTCTTTCATGTAAGTGTAATTTAATATGTGGTGGTCTTAAATAATATGCCTTAGGGTCTGGAATTCCCAGTAAAAAGAGACATGAGCGTGGCCGAATATGTATTGGCAGTGTTCAGGAATAAGCAAATTGATTTAAATTTAGGTGGACGGAATAATAACACCGTCACCATGGCGGAATACTTTACTCCCACATGGCAAGTGTACTCCACCTGCCATGTTCAGACACTTCCGCTGCTGCTGCGGAGATCACTAGCATTTCAAGAAGGCGCCATGCAACGGTTCCTGGAAATGCATTTTAATTTTGATGGAAGGCTCTAGCAACATGACACAGCCGTACATCAAATTTACAACGTTTTTTGTATTTTCTCAAAATTTAATACAAACGATTCTCTAGCCATTATAGGCACAGGATCATTTTCTCATGTTGTGGGGGTCATTTAAACGTTTTGACCACCCCTTACCACCACGTTTTCATATGTCTGTCCAATGTAAGTACATCAGGTTGACTCCTGGCCAAACCTCCAACAGCCCTACTCCGTTGGGCAGATGGAGGTGTCTATAGGCAGTGGAGACAGAGTAGTCCCCACTGTCTATACTCTGAAGTTTCACCTGACTGTAAATGAGGTGGGCAGAGCTTCATGTTGCGTTAAGGGTACCATGGCATGGTTAAGACAGAGTTTCCTTTCCACGAACATTTAAACCAGGCCATAAATGATCTAGTTTTAATTTGGAATTGGTTGGGGAGGTATGAGGAGGATTAGGAGCGGAGCTGACTCACTGATGTTGGCTACACACAAATTGAAGATTCTATGATCATGGGTACACAGGTTCAGGTAGGAGCAGCAGTACCAATTTTATTTTTCTATTGTAAGGGAATTATTCTGGATTTTAGGTACAAAGTTTAAAATTCAGTGCAACAGTTGTAATTTTGTAGCTGGGAATGAGACTGGTTATTTGGAGTGAAGCAGCTTTTTAGAATCCAAGTGTGCTTGAATCTGTGGGGAAGCCTTTTCTTCCGTATTTTAGAAAATTGGAAGAAACTGGCAAATGATGTTCGTTAATGTTTAGTGCTGGGCCGAGACAATCTTTTTAGCTGGAATGCAAAATTGTCTTTTTAATTACTTTGAAGAATTTAGAGAGTGTTGTGTTGGGGATGTTGGTTGGGCATAATAGTGTGATTATTTTCTACGGTTAGTTTCTTACATCTGTCAGTTGCATGTATTTTTGCAAGTATAGGTGGGAATTTGATACGTGATTTAGGACTGTTTAAAAGCCAAAATATTTGTGGATGTTAAATTCTATCAAATAGAGTTGTAATGTTTCTCTGCTGGTTTTCAGATTCTTTCTGAAGAGGATTGCGCTAGTTTTAATGTTAACTGTTTTTTTTGTTCTATACGCAGGGAACCTAGATGGAGAAAGCCTGTCTTATACCTTTTTCTTTTTCACAGTTTTTAGTTAAATTTAAATTGGGTAGAGAGTCCTTCCCAATGAAGATCCATCCGTCCACCATCAGGAACCTCATTTGCAGCCTCCTAATTTGGCATGGAATGGGCCACCTAATTTAGGGTGCAATTTATACTGGTGCTGCAGCTGTTAAGGACTACCAATTAAAGCATAGTAGCCTTAAAGAGAAATATGCAAAATACCCTGTATGTTCTGGGTAAAACTTTAATGAGGGACATTTTAGTGGCACAGTTCCAGGATCATGTTAGTCCAGTGGTGGGGCAGGAAAAAATAGGAGTCAGGGTGGAGTAAAGTTGCCCTCGAACTACACTGGAAAAGGATGTGATGGTTCTTTAAGCCAATACAAACACTGCAGGACTGTAGTTCCTTCTTAGCGTTAATCTTCCCTCAATAATTGACACGGCCTACTCATGAGCAGCTAGCCTCCTCACATGGTGATTCGTCTCACTGCAGCAGGACACTTCCTGGTTCTGTCCTGCTTGCCCAGGAACTTCCTGTGGATTATTAGATAGACCGCTGACATGCTCTGCTTATTCAAATTATTCTATGAGTCTTTTAGAAATTTTTCGGCTGGTCTCTTTGATTCTTGAATGTTGGAAGTAGTTTCTGTTGCTGGGTGTAACTTGCAGGTGTACTTCTCTTTACTTTCCTACTCAATTGATTTTGGATTTTCAGACTCATCATGTTTCGTCCTATGGTATGGCAGCAAATATTCCTGCTTAACCTGTACTGTTTCTTGCTCAGATTTAATCTACTAAATAACAACAGACCATCAGATGAGTCCCCCTGCTATGATGCCATAACTTTGGAAGAAAAAAGTGACCTTCTTGTTGAGGCGATAAGAAAATCCTGGCACCACATGGCTAGTTGTTATGAGCATGCATGAGATTGTGAGACTGCTATGTAGGGAAACTTTCAGAGTTGAGCAGGGTTTGTAGTACCTGAGTAATGTTTTTTTTTTTTTAACAGATTTTATTTGATAGATTGCACACATAGCGCAGCACCCCGCACTCCGGAGTTAACTGGCGATCATATACATATTATCAATGAATTAGCAATCTTTACATCATTTTGTGTCCGGCAATAGTATCAAACTGAACAATGCTAAACCCCCCACCCCTCCCGAACCTCCCAACTCCCTTCCCGGATCCCGCCCCACCCGGTCACACGACACTGTCTCCCCTATTCTGCAAATCAGTTCTTGATCTAGAATAAACCTACACCTTTGATTGTGGCTCTTTATAAAATCTCCAGAATAGCCTCCCGCTCCACCGGAGGCTCCAGCCACAGGCCCCGATAATCAGCCGATCTCTTCCATATCCTATAAGGCTTACGCAGGCAGCCGCGGGCCACAAAGATTGGCTGCTCCAGCCCCTTGCAAAAATCTAACCCCTTCTTCCACACCGGAACTGAAGGAGCTCAGGAGTCTTTCCATGCTTTAGCTACGTCTCTTTTGGCGATGGTCAGGCCCTGAAACAATAAGTGCCTCTTATATCTGTAACCCCCAACCCGTCCATCACGTGCACCAGACCTAAGCGAGATGTACGTGGGAGTTCCCACCCCAAGACCTTGGTCAAACAATCCCACACCCCTTTCCAGAACCTAGCCAGTAATCTACAACTCCACACCATGTGGATTAACGTCCCTACTTCCCTCTCACTATAGTAGATCCTGTGCAAGTATTTTAATTGGATAATCCGCAGACGCATCGCTATGCTGCGCTTCTAGGGGCCCCTAATTCCTCCCTCCAGTCCTCCTCCTCCAGTTCCCCCCACATCCCTCTCCCATGACTCTCGTAGCTTCAGTAGTGTTGTGGAGCAATGTGTTACTAGTGTCTGATAGATGCGAGATATCTTTTTATCTCCTAAGTCCCCCATGAAGACCTTGGCCTCTAACAAACTAAATTCTGGGAGGGATTCCAGACCTTCCAAGCTCGGTGTGATGGCATGGCGAAATTGCAGATATTTGAAAAATTGGGACCGGGGCATGTCATATTCTGCTCCCGTTCCCGACATCACATCTCCTAGCGTTGAAATCCCTATATTATCCCAGCCCCTAAAACCCCGGAGTGACTCCAGGGCAGGAAGGTGTCCGTTATTCCACAGTGGGATCTCCTCAGTCAGCGTGCCCCACCATCCCATGCGATGCCGTGCCCGCTTCCATATCTGGAAGACAAGTTGAGTAGCCGGCGGTAACCTCTTTCGCAGCCGTGCTGCGTAAAATATCACATGTAGGGAGTTAGAGCCCATTAGATGTCGTTCCAGGGCATATGCTGGGTCTCCCCTATCCCCATACCACCACTCATTCAGGACCAGAAGATGGGAGGCCTGGTAATAGGAGAGGATGTCAGAGGTCGCCAATACACCACAATACGTTGAAAGGAAACACGTCCGCAGTGCCACCCTCACCGCTCCTCCAACCCAGAGGAATTGTCCCAGCGCCGAATCGACTTGGCGGAACCACTGGGGTGATATCGGATAGGGATGATTCTGTAATTGATAAAGCAATCGGGGGAGGGCCACCATTTTAAATATGGCCGATCTGCCATAGATAGTGAGGGGCATACAGGACCATGTCTTCATCTCCGTCTGGACCCGATCCCAAACAGGCACCAGGTTACGCTCCCAGGAGATCGCCGGGACCTCTGAGATAAACACTCCTAGATATTTAAGCCCACAACTGCTACTTGTAGCACGGATGCCCATTCCCCAACCCCGGTTTGCGCTCGGAGCACCCACAAGGTTGATTTACGAGGGTTCAGGTACAGGCCTGAGGTTTCATTAAATATTTGCATTATCTCAAGTATACGCAGCCCTGATCTGTTAAGGTTGGTAAGAAAGAACAGGACATCGTCCGCATAAAGGGCAATTCTATCTGATGGACCCTTCTCCCACTTGAAACCACTAAGCTGTGCGTCCATGTGCACCCAAGCTGCATGGCCAGGGCGAATAAATATGGCGAGAGAGGGCAGCCCTGCCTAGTGCCGCGCCCGATCGAAAATTTTGAGGAAATAGCACCTGCCACCCTAACCGAGGCCGTCAAGTCCGTGTACAAAAGTTTCAGATAGGACAGGAAACGAGGCCCTGGATTGAGCCGGGGCATTAACGCAAACAGGTAGACCCAGCTCAGGGACTCGAAAGCCCTGTTGATATCCGCTAGGAGAAGTGCCGCCTGCACCCCGGTATCCTGAACTGCCGCCACTGCTACATGGGCCCTGCGAATGTTGTGTCTAGTAGCCCTATGGGGCATGAACCCGGCCTGATCTGAATGAACGAGTCCCGCGATGTGGGGCAGGAGGCGATTAGCCAGCGCCTTAGCTAGAATTTTGGCCTCGACATTTAGTAGAGATATGGGCCTGTATGAAGCGTGCCGCTCTGGGGGTCTGCCCGGCTTCTGGAACACTACCACCTCGGCATGTCTCCAGGCTGCGGGGAGGCAGCCTCGCTCCCTGGATTCTTCCAATGTTGCCCTGTAGGGTGTGCCAAGCTGAAGATGATATTTCTTGTAAAACTCGCTTGGAAACCCATTGGGTCCTGGAGCCTTTCCGGTGCTAAGTTCTTCCAGGGCCTTCCCCAATTCTTCCCCCGTCAAGGGGAGCTCAAGGTGCTCGTGCATCTCATCTGGCACCGCACGCGGTGGCAGGTCTGCTAGAAACTTGTCTACCATATCAACCGGGAGGCACTCACTCGGGGCATATTGGGTCACGTAATATGTCGCAAAACTTTCAGCCAACACCCTCGGGTCTGTGATCGGGTCTCCAGCAACATCTAGGATCCCCGGTAAGGTCTGAGCCTGGAATCTGCCTTGGCAAAGCCGATGCAACATCGTTCCTGACTTATCCCCCACTGACAGATTCTGCTGTGCGTCGCTAGCCACACCTTACGCGCCTCATCTAAAAGCAGGGACGTGTAAGATTGCTGTGCCAAGAGGAGTTGCCCCACCATCTGACTTTCTCCACATATACTACAGCGACGCTTCAGGGCCTCTATGTCTGCCGCGGCACGGATTAAGACCGCTTTGCGCTGCCGGCGCGCAGTCGATAACCACGCAATGTCTACTCTCCGCAGCGTGGGCTTCAGGGCCTCCCACGCCATCCTGGCAGCTGGGACCGATCCTACATTTTCTACCAAGTAGTGTGCAATGGTCTCCCCCACATGTTTCCGGTAGTCCTCGTTTTGCAGGTGCCATGTGGAGAGGCGCCACTAAAATGGCTGCCGCCCCTTACCGATCAGTAACTCTATACTGACAGGGGAGTGGTCCGATAGCCCCCGTGGCAGAATAGCCGCCGACCCCACCCTGCCAATAACCGCTCACGGGACAAAGATATAATCCAACCTGGAGAAGGATTTGTGGACTGCAGACAGGTATGTGTATTCCCGCCCAGGTGCGTGCAGATACCGCCACGTGTCCACCCAATCCAAACTTCTGACCATGTCTCCTAATTTAGTAGATGCTGCAGGTGCCCGCCCACCACCAGGCCTACATCGGTCCACCAGTCCGTCCATGACATCGTACCAATCTCCCCCAACCACCGCCGGTGTCTCAGGGATGTCAGCCCAAATGACCAATGACCATTGCAGAGGAGGTGGAGCATATACACTACCCAGTACCAGGGTCTCCTCCCCAATTCTACCCCTAATAAAGAAATACCTGCCCTGCGGGTTGACCCATTGAGTAACATGAACATAGGAGAGTCTGCGGTGCACTAATATGGCCACTCCCCGAGAGCCTCTAACAAAGCCCGCATGGTAAACCTGCTGGTAGCCAAATTGCTGCAAGCAAAGTGTTTTGTTGCCTAATAAATGCGTTTCTTGTAAAAGTAGGATGTCAGCGCGCTCCCTCTTCACTTGTCGCAGCACAGCTCCCCTCTTAATTTTGTCCAACATTCCCCGCACATTCCAGCGGAGGATTCAAAGGGATGCCCCTGGACCTACTGTTCTAGCCTCTGAGCTTGCAATCTGGGAACCATGAAGTGAAGAGCCCAGGTGCTGGGCCACTATGAGTAATGTTTTGATTGTGTAATAAATGCGTAAATAAGTATGGTCCTGTACTGCAAATAATTGTGGTAATGATGTTTTTTACATTAAAAATGTTAAAAAATGATAAACATAATGAGAAATGAAATAAATTTAATAATAATGCTGTTGGGTCAGTAATTATTTTTGAGATTTAATCCAAGCAAGATGCAATACAGGATAAGCAGCAACATTTCCTGTCATTTGAGATCTTATTTTACCCTTTCCCGAACCAGAGATATGTTATTGATGGTCCCCTTTATTTTATGTTCTTTGTTTTATTGCATGATTTGAAATGGGATATATCCTAGGTTATTTGTTTGTCTTGAATCTTGGTGGTGACCACTGTCTCATTCGTTTCTACTATTTGAAGGGGTCAGGGATCATATCTCATGTCAGTTTTCTTGGTTTGATGTTTCCTCACCAATACCCAATCCCCCGTGCGAATGTTGAAGTCTTTGACCTGTCTCCGTCCATCCGCTCTTTCAGTTTTTCTTTTGATTTTGTGTCTCTGGCTTGTATTTCAGTGTGTGTCCAGTGTATGGAATCTTTGTTCAAACAGTGATTCAAGATTGCTATACTGGTCCCAAGTTCCAACACATACATGAGAGTGGCTGGAAACTGCCACACCGTGTTATTTGGAGTGTTTCGAAAACTAGGTTCAAAGTTTGTTGTTGCTGTGCATGGTCTTGTTCAGCTTGCTGTATGGCCTTTTTTAGAGTTCTCAGGAAGTGCCACACCAGTCCATTTGCCTGTGGCCAGAGGGCTGTGATCTTTCAGTGCATAAAGGCTAAGGCCCATATTTATTATTTGTTTACACAGTGTAAAGATCAAGCCAACTTGCTCCGCTGCATGAAAGGGAAAGGTTTGGAAGGTGCATATTTAACATTATACAGTACGTTCATGTCCCTTCCTAGTTTTGGCTGCCTAGCACCAATGCAGGCACCCTTGCAGTATGCTGCCAGGGTGCCTGCTTGTAGTGTGGATTGTTATGTCCCTTCCTGCACAAAACAATCTTCAAAGGCATAGTCCTCTTTCTGTGTGTGCTGCAGAATGCAGCAGACATAGAAAGAAGAAAATACAAGGAGAAATAAAGATATTTCTCCTTGTTCTACCTCAACTGGAGCGGTGTATCATTTTGACGCATTGCCATGCCTATCGCTTATGGTAAATAAGGGAATGCACCAAAATCCATGGTTGGAAGCATGGCAACAACCACGCTAGACACATGGAACACCTCACTGGAGCAGCGTAACGCAAGGCAGTGATTTGTGCTACCTTGAGTTACTCCAGATTTATCATGTCATGCAGGGCCACGCAAGGTGGCCTTGAGTGGCTTGCTACATCTCATCTAGGTTTTGAGTCTCCCTTGTACCCCCTTGCATGGTAGAAGGGCAATGCAAAATATTGATAAATCTGGCCCTAAGCGTACTGCGAATCCAGCAAAGTCTTGAAGTCTTGTCTGCTGATTCAGGGTTCAACATCAGTTTTAACAGTTTTTAGAATGCCAAATTCTGCAAATATCTCATCCAATTTTGGGAATACTGATTTGTGCCCTGGTATATGAGATTTGTTTGGCAATGGGAAATCTGGAGTATTCATCCATCGCAATCAGAATGTATTTTCTCAATGCTGGCAGTTATAAGAAGTCCATTGCGATGGTGTGCCACACTGCTGCAGATAAAGCTGAGATTTGAAGTGGTGTTGGTCTTGAAACTCAATTGTCCTTTGACATGAGTGGCATTGCTTGAGTGTGTCTTTGACCAACTGATCCAGTCATGGGGACAACACCCCATCTTACAGTGCTCTCTCAGTGCCCACTATCCCTCTATGTCCTTCATGAGCAAGATCTATTGCCCGTGATTGGGGTGATCGGAGAACAGCTATCCAAGTGTCTCTTGGAAATATTCCTCTATGAGTCACTGGTATTTCCTCATGTACCTGCCAAACCGCAAGTAGGTCTTTTATGTTCATTCCTTCCTGCACTTATCTCTCTTCCAAGTGCCTCCATTGCCCTTGTTGCATTTGTCTTCCCACTTCCCTCAGGGTGGGTCAGCTTTAATGGCTTCCTCACTCCTGTTTAGCTGCAGCAACAATGGTGATGCATGGTTCATCATGAAGTTTAGATATTCTTCTGCATCAGATGACATGATTTTCTACTCTGGGGTCACTTACTGTCTTTTCTGGGTCACTGTTGAATGGAGCAGGTGTAATTTGTCGGCAAATACCCCAAAGCTCTATTCTGTTTGGCATTTTTTACTGAGGGCTGCTGAAGATCATCACAAGTGTTTGCTGAATCATTATTATACATAACTGCTTTCTAAAAAGGAGTATGTGATAATGTTAATCCGCCCAGCCTATGGCTAAGCTTTGTTTCTCTGCTTAGGAGTAAGATCATTTAATACCTTTATCAATGTCAATACATTGTGACTGGTAGATTACACTGTTCATATCTCGTTGTTCTCTCTATATTGTGCTAGGATTGCTCTCAAGCCTACTGGTGAGTTCTGTATGCCAGGTTGGTTGAAAGTAAGCTGTGCTAGCAGCTCTGCTAACTTTCCTTTTGATTTCTTGAAACACTTATCCCCATTCCAAAGTTCAGTCGAACTTGTAATTTTTCCTTGGTAATTCTCACAGGTTAGTGCTGATTGTCGCATAGTCCTTGATGCAACGAGTACTGAAGCTCACCATCCCTAGTAATGACCTGGCATTGCCTACATCCTTGGGGGCAGGTGTCTCATTTAATGCCTTAATTTTGTATGGATCAGGCTACATGCCGACACTGGAAAAGATGTGTTCATAGAACTTAGTTTAGTGTAATGTTTGGAAATGAAGAAAGGTATGTGGTTAATGACTAAACTGTGGGATTAAAAATATTATGTGACATGAATGTGAATTCAAAAATATTGTGCCTATCAAAATATTGTCCAACAGAATATTTAAAGAAATAAAATAATCTTTTTGTTTTCAATATAGTTTTGAAGAATAGTGTTGGATTTAACATATTTTACTTTAATGTATTTATAATATATATTCTTTTTTATTCATTATATAATGTAGTAGACTGTTGTTGGGTTTATAGGGGAATAATGTGGAAAGTTAAATTATAAGTAATTTAATTATAATGCTAGTTAAGTTTTATTGTTAACCAAATATGTATTTGATTATTAATTATGTAAATTGTTTGTTTAAAATATATGTTATTTGTTTAATTTTAAATTGTTTGGTTTCAGTTTTAATTTAAATTTTTCAATTAGTCTATTTACATTTTATAATCAGTAGATTGATCATGTTATACAGCACCTAGGTGTTGTATTTCATGTAGATATATGAATTTAATATATTTTTGTGTGTTAGAGGTAACCTTCTGATTCAGCCTACATAGACGTAATATCTTCTACCATGTTGCTTTGGGTTTTCAACACACACTCTGTTCTTGCTACAAGCACAGTGGTCCACTGGGGAATGATTGAATAATACATATTTATAATTTGTGTTTCATATTGGAAAGACAAATGCTTTGAAGGGACGAAGTAACAATGCATCTATTTATTTTGTGCTCTTCATCATAATGACACAGTTTTTAGGTTGAGTATTCAAGACCTCTTGTATATACTTTAGTATATATATTTTACAATACACTTTATTAGGTTGAGCATTCGAGACCTCTTGTATATACTTTAGTATATACTTTAGTATATATATGTTAGTATATACTTTAGTATATACTTATATGTGTATGTATTTTGTGGGCTCTGAAGATCAGCAATAGGACTTGTCTGCTCCCGCTTTAGGACTTTTTTTCTGTTCAACTGAGTGTATTTAACTTTCTTGATAGAAAACGACCAGCAGAGGTCAGTAAAATACCAGAATCACTTTAGCATTCTCTAGATTCCTGTCCATAGAAATTATCTACCACGAGCACCGTAGACAATAATATTTTTTTCAAATCTTGTATTTTCAGTGATATGACCACCGAAGGCCTTGCTTTTATATTAAAAACAGAGCTTTGGACTATACCATTTCCAGCTGAAAGGCAACATTTCTCTCCATGTGCTCCCATACCTGGCGCCTCATGCAGTTTGGTGCTTACTTTCCCTCCATGTTAAAGAACAGTAGAGGTTTCAGCACCCAGGCTAATGTCCTGCATAGCTAAATGCATATAAGGTCCCAAAAGGCGAAACGATTGCATTATAAATGCTTATTTCATTTTGAACGTCTTGCTGAAGAGTTGATAATTACATAACGTGTGTGAGGTTACACAGGTTTTAACTGAAATTAAGTGATACTGCACTTGTGTTTTTTATAATGGGTTTTCACTGTATATTGAGCCATGTATTTATTGCCATTCAAAGAGGTTCCCTGGGGGATTAACAAAATATTATGTGGTATTCACGGAGTGTACTTTACTTCACAGTAGCGGCCCGTAGTGGGAGTGCTGCTAAATGTGATGCAGCGCGCGCAGCAAAATTCGGTTTTTAAATGTATATGATTACTTACCTCTAATCGGCCGTAATCCATAGTTTACTGCCCCCACCCTGCCCCTCCCCCGCCCCACGTCAGCGCCCAGCAGCACTCCCATTACGGGCCGCTATTGCCATTTCAACATGTCTGCTGTCATTAAGTTGCTCTTTCAATATTGTAAATTTGTTACATAACGTACATCATTTTCTAATTGTAGTTGCATAAAATGTACATATCATGGTTATTATTTCAATCATGCTACGAATTAATGTGATCTCAATTAGACTAATTGTGTATGATGTCGCATTTATATGAGAATAATTTTTACTGTAACAGATTATAATATGCCTCCATTCGTTACTGTCAGCCAGCACCACAATCCTTTTGTGTGTCCTTTATCGATGTTTAGTATTATGACTTTGTATTTACGATCGACACTGCCCGCACCATTTTGACCCATGAACAAGGCTTTGTTTGAAACGCTTCGGGTGGGGAGCCATCGCTTTCAAAAAATCAGACTTGCCGATTTCAGGATTGTTTGTGAGTGTTCTTATTGGAGTTTAAAAGAACAAAAGAAACGTTGCTGGCAGGGGCGGCTGGTGACATTTTACAGTGGTGAGGCGCAAACTGATTTGCGAGTGTGGGCCCCAGGCCACTCAGGCCGGCGGCGACCCCCCCCCCGACCCACATACACAACACTCAAAGAAATGTATTCACACATGCATACACACAAACACATCCATTCACAACACTCTCCACCAAACATTCATGCATACACGCACGCTCGCACCAAACACTTTAAAAAAAAAGAAAAACACACACTCTTACCTTGCTGCCGGTCCCGGTCCGCGCCACCTCTGGGCTCTGCTCCCCAAACGTCACAGGCTCACAGCGCCCCTGGCCAATCATGGCGCCAGGGGCACAGGTACCTTCTCGCCCGCAGCACGCCCATTAGGGCTCCTAATGGGCATGCCCAACGTCGCAAAAACACGAGTGCGCATGCGTGGGCACGGGTAAAAATTCACCCTCCGTCCCCACGCATGCGCACTTGTGTTGCCGCCTGTACAATCATGTCAATCAATCATTGACATGATTTTGAGTTAAGACTGTGACAAACGCCGAGGGAGCTGCGGGCGGCTTCGGGCAGGGGGGCTACGCCCCCACACCCCAATGGATGAACCGCGCCTGGTTGCTGGTGGTATTTATCTAAAGTAATCTATGCCCATGACTATCATCATTTCAAACATAAATTGTTGTGATATTGCTGTTTCCAAGATTAGCACCCAGTTGAACAAGTTTCTCTCTACCAACCACGTCAACTGGTTTTGAAAGTCTGACCATTTACACTTTTGAGTGTAGGATTGCAGCAGTTGTCTTGTCGCAATGCATTTTACTTATTTCCTCTTCTAACTAAGGAGAAGATGTTCATTTGTAAGAGATGAAGGGGGTTCATAGTTAAGCTCTAATAATCTAACTGTTAACTTTGTAGGGAATTGAAACGTTCTCATAAATATTTTATATCAGCTAAATTCTTTTTTTTTTTTTAATAATTCAGGGATGTATTATGGATAGAAGATTATCATTTCCAGAGAGACCTAAGTGGGACATGTTAGTTGAAGTGTGGGAGGTTTGTAGACGTGATGCAAACTTGGTAAAGAATGGTTGCAGTCGTATGCATTAGGTGTTGCAGAGAGTATGAGAAAAAGATGCAGACTTCCCTTTTCTGCATGTCAATGTTTTCAGGAATCGGAAAGAGACAGTTCTTCAATAGTTTCCGAAATTGCAAGTGAGTATTCTTATGCTGGCAAGCATAGAATTTCAGAGTTTGGCCTTCTGGACAGAAAAACGAGTTCCTTCAGTATGAGATTTTCTGTAGGAAGGTAATAGTGGGGCCTTTCTAGAATGCAGAGGTCTAGATTGTGATATAAATCAGGTTTTTATTTCAGGAACATTGGGTCAAACTATGGATAGCCTAATGGGCTATGCACATAGCCTTACAGGTGATTCTTCTGACTAACTGGTGTCAGAACAAAGTGAAAAAGTGATATTGTATTTTAGACTATGGGGTTATCATGTCACTACATTTTGAAATCTCTTTAATTTCCTAGGAAAAAGAGAAGGTGCTCCCAAATAAATCATGTTGGCATAGTCGATATGGTAGACAATTAGAACAATGGTTGTACGGGCCTTTAGTTGGAACAACAGGGATGGGGAGATTCGTCAAAGACATTGATCATGTGAATTTGGAGTCCGTGGTCTCTCCAAAGTTCATGACTTCATTTGCTTGGTCTGCTTGGATCATATTCCCTGAGGCCAGATTGTCATGGAGTGGTGACAAATCTAATTGCAACATGTAAGGACTTCTGTTGTAATGGTGTCAAGCTGGAAGTGGTTGGAAGACATAAAATGAGCAACTGCTTGTTCCTCTTTTCCCATTGAAAATTAACCAATGTCCGCTGGAATTCCATCTTTAGTATTATGTTAGTGCCATCAACATAGTGATAGCAGTTGAGATTAAAGGAGTGTATGAGTTCAGGTAGAGTTCTAAGGCAGACATTAAATACAAGGGGGCAATGGTAGCACCTTGTGGAACAATTGTAGTAAGGTCGAAAAGTTCTTTAGTGAGGTATGGTGGGATACATTTTAGGGGTGAGTGGAACTTGCTGAGTTTCATATAACTTCCTGAGAGTCCACAGAGTTCCCCCAAAAGCGGAAAATATGCACATTGCACTGCTCGCACTGTAATTTAACACCAGTGGTGTGGACAGTGCTGATAAATCTGCACCATGCGGTGAGCAAGAGCACGCTGTCATTCACATTGATTTTGATGCCGCTAGAGTAGAAAATCTACCCAATTGGCTACGATCACCCATGTTAGAAAACTGTGCTGGTGATACAAAACCTTGTTCACATTTTTTGATGCTTGTGGGAACACCATCCACGACGATTGGCGGAATTTGGCTGGATTGCCACATTACTCGTCAAATTACACCAATACCACAAGCGGAATGAATCATTTCACCCACCCCTAATCATTTTGGTAAAATGTCCTTCAATTCCAAGAGCATGAAGTGTGTAGGGTGAGGAACACTGGGAAAAGAAGACAAACAATCAGGTACATGGAGGACTATTACTCTGTTGGTGGCCAATGTTGATTTGAAATTGTCCCAAATCCCAGTCAATGGTGTTTTGATAGTTAGACAGAAGATGAGAAAAGTTGACATTTGTCTGAATGAAACTCTTGACTATGAAAGCAATGTCCTCTATTAGATTATAATTATTAGGGGTCAGAACAGGCTTTTTGAGGGTGGGCTTTATTAGGTTTTTATTTGTGGCACGGGGTTTAATTTGTGTCACTTTAAGTTCTGCAGAGAATCTTCCACAAGCACACGTTGTTTATGGCTATGTCGAGAATGTCTATAGAGTGTTTAAGGGTGATATCTTTGAAAATGTTGGTAGGGCAAGGGACAAGTTGTGATCCCAAATAATCACAGTGTTCTGCTGTGATATAGACATAGTAAAAGACACACAATTGATGGAATTGCATTGGGAGAAAATAAACGATGGATTTAGGCCCAGATCTCTGTACTGGGGTGAATGTATGACATTGTTCTGCATTCTGTCCATCAATTGTTCTTTTTGCAATTGTCACCCCGAGTGAGATGGGTATGCCCAGACGTGGGTCCCATGCTCTCCATGCCCTTGTAGTCAAGCTATCCTGGCTGATGAGAGGTGAAACCTCGAAACCGTTCCTGGGATGCTTGTTACCATTCCAGGGAGAATCTGACCTGGCAGTTTGGGCTGGACTGTTCCGAATGGGCGCAGGGTCAAGATTGAGTTGCATATGGCTGAGTTTAAACTGTTATGGCAAGGGGAGCAACAAAACAATTGATTTTAGCTCAGATCTCTGTACTGGGGTGAATGTATGACATTGTTCTGCATTCTGTTCATCACTTGTTCTCTTTGCATGTGATATAGACATAAGCAGGGAAGATGGGGGGTAAAGATCAGTGGCTTGGTACCATTGTTTTTAATGGTGCACACCAAACTTAAGTAATAAAAGAGCTCATAGGTAGAGGTCAATTGAAAAGCGAGTTCATATATCATTTAATAGTCTTCTTTTATTATAGACTGTGAACCAATGCACATTCACCAGCCAATATGAGTTTCATCATATGAGTATTTATCACAGCAACTTCCTATATTAATCATCTCAACAGAGAGATTGACAGAGTGTCTGAGTCTTATTTAATGTTCTAATCTGTTACTTATGAGGATAACTTAAGCCGTTTCTATGATCAATATATTTCCTGTGAGGACATCTACATGTTGTCACTGGTATTCTCTGCTTCACCAAAGACTTAATGAAATGTTCCGTGATGCTGCGAATGGACAACGTTTCTGCAGTCAGATATGTCAGCAAAATTGAGTGCCCCCTTTCCAAAGGTTTAGCGGACTTAGTTTAAGAAGAAAACAACGGTGGAGGATTCCCAACAGAGCAGCACCTAGTCAAATATTCTCCCAAAATTAATTCAAACCCACATTGTAGTATATGGGACAATATGTGTGCACACTTCAAAAAACACCCACCGTTACAATGTTGGTTCAAAACATGAACTATAAAGTACTGTAAACAAGGTCAAGGTGCACCACTTCAATGTTTCCAGAAACTGTTAGCTCTGATAAGGTTAACAGAAAAAATCACATTAGTTGTTACTTGTATTCTTTAAAAGTTCTTTTATTCAATTCAGTCGAAAGTGAAAAACACGCACAGGAGCTACAGCCGACGCGTTTCGTCCTCTTGGGACTTCTTCAGGGCTGTTTACAAAAAATGACAATGTACAAAAGACATACGGTTAAAATTTACATTAAAAATGATGCAATTACGCTCATACAAAAAATGCCAGGCTTCATAAACAATACTTTACAAAAAAAAAATTTATAACAAATTTTAAGAATTAGTGCAGGAATTGTATACAAATTGCCAACAACTAATGGAAGTAAATGCCTTAATTGGGTTACAAAAAGCATTTTGAAATTACTCTCAACTAAGAACAGCATATTCTAGGTCATTGCAAATTGTTCTCCATATAGGTCTGCCCCTCCTTGGTCTATCCACCTCACCTCCAAGATATAAGGAAAATCCTATGTATATAAGGAGTGGGAGCCCCAGCATCAAAAAGATTAACAAAAGAGGGGGGTAATCAGTAGTTGTTAAGCGAGGTTTAGCGGACTTAGCCAAGTTCTTCTGGGGTTACTGCCTCAACAAAAGCATTTGAGTAGTAGCAGAACATATCCAGGGCTTGAGCAATGGGGGACGCAGATCGGTTCTTCAGGAATATTAGAGATTCCAACAAAAGGAGGTTAGACAGGGGAATCTTCCTCAGTATCCAGTCGATATAGGGACCCTTTCGAGTAAATCTCTTTGCAGACAGACTGAACACACAATTGTCAAACTTTTCAGCTGGACGTCTTCACCCTCAGGCATTGGGGTGGATGCCTTTCTTCAGAATTGGAGGGGACTAGCACCTTATGCTTTCCCTCCATTTGTCATGCTACCAAGATTGCTACTACACGTTCCCAGGAACAAGGAAGTAACAGTGGTAATAACACCCCTTTGGAGATCCCAGGAATGGTTCTTAATCCTACTAGAGATAAGTATAGACCCACCAATCTTAAAACAGTGGCAGATCCCAGGACTTTCGGCAGATGCTTTCAGACTCAAATCAGAGTCATGGGCACCTAGCACAAGAAAAGCATATAGACTGGATTGGAATAAATGGGTTTGTTGGTGTCTTTGACGGAATTGCAATCCTATTTCAACTGATCTAGTACATGTAGTCAATTACTTGTCCCAATTATTCACATTAGGACTCGCTCATAGAATCGTCAATGTTTACAAATCAGCTATTGGGGTAGGTCATTGTCTTATAGATGGAAATTCTGTGGGACAAAACTTACTAACTAAAAGAATTATGCAAAGTATGCGGGTACTGAACCCACTCTCTGTAAAATACGCGGCCTTTTGAAACGTCAGAGACATTTTACAGGTTCTAGTAAGTTGAGGTGAAAATTCTAGCTTGTCCATAAATTTTTTTTCCTACAAACTCACCATTTTACTCTGCCCGCTATCCTTTAGACGTACCTCAGACATAAGAGCCCTAGACATCACCTGCAGGGTCTACCAACCAGAACGGGTTTGCTTCTACTTAACAAGATGAGCCAAGACAATGACAACCTCTCTATTCTACCCTTTCTTTACTCAGAATGAAATACTTTGCGTAGTGAAATGCTTGCTGGAGTATGAGAGAAGGACTACCAGTCTGAGAGAAAATACAGAACATATGCTATTATCACATAGACCACCTCATAAAGCAGTCTTCTTTCCAACCTTAGCAAGGTGGGTCAGGGAGGTAATGAAAGAAGCGGATATAGATACTACTATGTTTGGTGCACACTCCCTTAGGGGAGCCTCAGCCTCCAAAGCTTTCTTCCTAGGGGGAGGTCTACAAGATATCCTTAGAGCTGCGGATTGTTCAAAGGAAAGTATATTTAAAGCATGTTATTTTAGACCTTTGACAAGTGCTATTGATAATGTGTCAAATGCAATTTAAACTTAAATTGCACAGTGTTAGCCTTCGTGTCATGCCATAAAAATGTGTTTTTTCACAGCCTGGGGGCAGAAAATCTGGATTTTATTAAAGACACAGAGGCTAAGATCATCCTTCCACAAAATACCCTCCCCTGGTAGAATAAATGTTACTGATTGTATTTCAATTTTTTCTAGAATAGAATAACTTTACTGAAGAAAACCCTTTCATTTGGAAATCAAAACATTTGAAGTCATGCTGTTCGCAACGTCAACAAAGAAGGGAGAATACTGCATGTTGGAGGATTTTATAAGTTATTGGAATGTTACTGACGCCTATATTCCTTTAATTTTTGCTGCTGTGAGCTGGCCATAAAGGAGATTTGCATAATCTTGGCCTTATTGTCTTTAATAAGATCCAGATTTTCTGCCCAGTAAGCGATGAAAAATCAGCATTTTCCTTAAAATTATCTTTGTTTAAAATTGGTTTCTATTATTTGGTTACCTCGAATGTGCTTTCTCAGTTTTCATTTTCCATTAATTTACTCACATCATGCCTTCTCACCCAATGAGCTATTTAACCCTAAAGTATCTACAATAAACAAGCTTTGGCAAAGCCAACTGCCTGGCCTATGCAAGAGCAGTTGGCTTTGCCAATGTGTTTGTACAACAGTGTGGCTGCTATTCAGCATTGCTAAACATTAGTGGCATAGAGTGGTGAAACATGGAGTGGCGTAGAGTGTCATGGAGTGGGGTAGAGTGCTATGGAGTGGGGTAATGTGTAATGGAGTGTCATAGAGTGTCCTGGAGTGTGGTAGGGGGGATTTAGAGTGCTGTAGAGTATCGGGAAGTGGAGTAAAGTAGAGTGGAATGGCACGGAGTGTTTTGGAGTGACGTAGAGTGATGTAGAGTGGAATGGTGTGGACTGTCAAGGCGTATCGTGGAGTGACTAGAATGGAGTTGAGTGGAATGGCAAGCAGTGGGATGGAGTGGAAGGGCATAGAGTGGAGGGGTGTAGAATGGAGCAGAGTGACGAAAAGGGATGTAGAAGGAAGTAGAGTGGCATAGAGTGGAGTGGCATAGAAAATCATGGAATGTCATGGAAGGAGTAGAGGGGAGCAGAGTGGAAGAGCATGGAGTGGCATAGAGTGGAGTAGAGTGGAGAGAAGTTGAGTAGAGTGTCTTGAATAGAGTAGAGCGAATTAAAGTGGCATACAGGGAATTGTGTACAGTGTATTACAGTGTCATGGAGCAGAGTATAGTAGAGTGTCATAGAATGGGTAGGCATAGAGTGCTGCAGAGTGTCTTTGAGGCAATAGAGTTGTGTACAGTGGAGGGTTAGGATAGAGTAAAGTAGAGTGTTGTGGAGTGGCATAGAGTGTTGTAGAGTAGAGTAGCGTAGAGTGGAGTGAAATAGAGGGAGTTAAGTGGCATAGAGGGAGTTGTCTAGAGTAGAGCAAAGTGCCGTAGAGTAGAGTGGAGTTGATTGTCATAGAGTGGAGTAGAGTATCACAGAGTGGAGTGGAGTGTCATTGAGTGAAGTGACGTTGAGTAGAGTGTCGTTGAGTGGAGTGTTAAGTGTCATAGAGTGTGTGGAGTGTTGTGCTGTGGAATGTTGGGTTGTGGTGTGTGATAGAATGGAGGGGCAAAGTGTCTAGGGGCGTATAGTAGAGGTATGCAGAGTGGAGCGGCATAGAATGGAATAGCATAAAATGGAATGGCATAAAGTAGAATGGAGTGAAATAGAGTTTAGTGGTGTGTTGTGAAGAAGAGTGAAGTGGTGTAGATGAAAGTAGTGTGGCTTAGAGTAAAGTGGAGTGTGTGGCATAAAGTGGTGTGTTGTAGAATGCTTTAAAGTGGAGGATTGTCGAGTGTAGAGTGAAATGGCATGCCCCAGTGTAGAATGGGTTGGTGTGTCATAGAGTGGCATAGAGTGGACTGGAGTGGAGTGCCGTGGAGTGGAGTATAATAGAATGGAGGGGCTTAGAGTGTAGTTGAATGTTGTAGAGGGCAGTGATGTAGAGTAGAGTGGCATATCTTAGAGTAGAGTGGAGTAGAGTGTTGTGGAGTGTTGTGTTGTTGACTGTTGGGTTGTGGAGAGTAATAGAGTGGAGGGGCATTGAGTTGAGGGGTGTAGAGTGGAGAGGCATAGAGTGGATTGGCATAGAATGGAGTGACATAGAGAAGAGTGGCATAGAGTTTACTGGTGTGTTGTGGAGAAGAAGAGTGAGGAGGTGTAAATTGGAGTAGCATGGCTTAGAATAGAGTGAAGTGCATGGCATAGAGTGGTGAGTTGTAGAATGTCTTAGAGTGGAAGGTTTAGAGTGGAGTTGATTGTTGTAGAGTAGAGTGGAGTGGCGTGTTGTAGAGTGGAGTGATGTGTCATAGAGTGGCATAGATCGGAGTGGCATAGAGTGGATTTACGTGGATTGCCATAGAGTGGAGTGCAGTATCATAGAATGAAATGGTTTAGAGTGGAGGCGAGTGCTGTAAAGTGAAGTGGTGTAGAGTGAAGTTATGTAATGTGAAGTATCCATGGTGTGGTAATGCACTGCCATTACAGATAACACATTTTCAATTGAAATGACTGTTACATTTGCACAGACATACAATTTTACTGCTAAAAGTATGCAGCACAAAAACGATAATGTGTAGAAATGTGTTCACCTATTGTAGGTATTTGTTTTGATCATACTAAAAATATTTGTTTAACAACTCTCCAGAATTACATTTTCCTAATTCTGATATATTCTGAAATAGCTGCACAGTTCATTCACAAATATTTAAAATTGTGTTGTGTGCTAGAAAAAAACCTTGTCACATATATCCTCTCACATACATCCTTGTCACATAAACCAGCCTCACATTTGGCACCTGTCTTTAAATGCACAGCAAATGTGACAAGATAAGAATAAAATTTAAAGGCCTGTTTACAGAAAGTGAGCACTCATGGAAGAATACAGTAAATAGTCCATGCTCCAAAGGCGAGACTAGCTCAAGCAGGACAGCCTATACAAATAATGTCAGTAAATAGAAAGCAAGCAACTGTGAGTTACAAATTACTAGGCTAATGGTAAACAATGGTAGGAATGCATTCCCAGGGAAGCTTTCAGAATGTTCCCAAGATGTCTTTCGCAAACCAGACAGCTGTTCTGTCTGGTAGGCTTCAACTTATAAAGGCAGAAATTAAATGTATATAGCCCTTACAACTCCAGACAGAAAGTTAGGAACACAGTTTTATTTGCATTTTACAACTCTGCCAATTGGTTCTGTGCCATATAAATAGAGCCACTGGAATTGTGCATTTATGTGGCTCCAGCATTCCTCATAATCATGTATTTTCCTCATTTCCGCATAACACACCTTCTACTGCATAATATAAAAGATAAGTGCTGCATAATATAAAGGAGAAACATTGTTTTCTAGCTCAAATGCTAGTAAAAAAGAAGGTGCTACATGTATTTCTTAGCAGTGGAAAATTATTTAAACTGTCACCGTCCAGTTCCTGACAGCTGTTTTTGGGTGTTAAACTGGTACTGATATGGCACAGCTTTTCCCCGCACTTTCAATAGCTGCTAAAGTGTCAACATAAAGGAATAATGTTGCTACAAATTGTGATGCATTATGCAGCATACATTCCCCTTCCTAGCTGCGTGATATTGTTAAACACTGCATCAAAATTCCGTGGCTCTGCACATAATACCATCCACTGTTCCATGAATTTCATCCAACATCATGTTACAATGTGGGCTTGTAGTTTTAACATATTCATTGTATGTTTAAAACCACAGCGCACAACGTTCTGTTGGCTACAATGACAAAAGTGACTAATTGTGTTATTAAAACCATTACACAATTGTTCGCTACGTTTTAGATGATTATAAAGTTATCTGGTCAATTTTAAAACCTACTTGTTTCATATCTAAAACAAAAACTAAATTCTGCTCACATATTTTGTGAGATGTTGCTGATTCATTCACATTATGTATTAAAACAAGCAGGCCATGCAGATCTTTCTGACTTTTCTACGGTGAAAAGTTTAATATCGACCTTCACAACACAAAAAAGGCACAACATGCAATAGCACGGACAGTGTGTCATGGCCTTGGTGCAGGGAAGGACATGGGTTCCATGGTCACTGTTTAAAATGTAAAATATAGCAACAATCAGGGTTCAGTGTGTCACTCTGGCCTCTGGGACTAGGTGAACCTACACCTGTTGCACCAATGGAACCTATGCCCCTGACAACATGGGCAGCACCAGGGCAACATTCAATAACACACAAAATTGCACAATGTTACCATCGACTTGGAGTTGATGGTAATAGCATTTCCTAAATGCACAGTTTGCATTTAAAAAATGCTTGGTACATGTGCTTAGTGAATCGCAAATTGCTGGTGAGACCTGAAGAGAAAATTCTCTGCAGGCTTATAGACTGTAATTAACACAGTGATGATTTCAAGATGGAAGATGGATATTTAGTCAGGCGATTGGAGCAACATGAAAGTCTCTGGCCAATTACAAAATGTTGGATTTGTGTTGATTCTTTGGTTTACCAAGTATTGAGCAATAGTTGTTACCTATTAGGTTATTGTTATTTGGAGTAATCCAGCTACAGCCTAAATAACTATGCCCTAACCAGGGTCACAGGATTCCAAACTTTTCAAAAATGGTTTGACTGCATGTGCACCAGGAGCTATGCAGGCCCAGACTCAGTGCTGCACCTGTTCAAAATGTTGAGGACTTCTAGTGGGTTGAATAGTTAGTTATACTATTGTTCTGTTTGAATCACTTGCTCACTTTGCACTGGATTCAAGCAAGCCTGGCTGAAGATGGCTGTAATGTCAGAAACCGGTCCTGGGAAGATTGATTCCGGTCCAGGGAAGACATGGCTTGGCAGTTCGGGCTGGACTGTTCCCATGAGGCCCAGGGTCAGACTGATTTGCATATGGCCATGTCTGAACTGGGGTGGCAGAGTGAGCTAAAGAACGGTGATGGATTAAACCCAGATCTGTTGACTGGGGGTGAGTGTTTGTATTGTCAACGCTCCGTCCATCAGCCCTTTTGGTTTTTCTTTGTTCGCCCTAAGTTGGCAGGGTATGCTCAGACGTGAGTCCCTTGCACACTTTGCCACTGGATTTAAGCAAGCCGGGCTGAAGACGGCTGGCATGCCAGAAACCGGTCCTGGGAAGCTTGATTCCGGTCCAGGGAAGACATGGCTTGGCAGTTCGGGCTGGACTGTTCCCGTGAGGCACAGGGTCAGACTGATTTGCATATGGCCATGTCTGAACTGGGGTGGCAGAGTGAGCTAAAGAGCGGTGATGGATTAAACCCAGATCAGTTGACTGGGGGTGAGTGTTTGTATTGTCAACGCTCCGTCCATCATCCACTTTGGTTTTTCTTTGAATCACCGGAAGAACCCAGAGAGTCCGCCTCCCACCATTCAAGTCAGAGGCCACTGAAGTCATCTGCGGCGTGCCACAAGGATCCTCACTCAGTCCCACCCTCTTCAACGTTTACATGAGCCCCCTCGCGGCCATCGCACGCCAACATAACCTCAACATCATCTCCTACGCTGACGACACTCAACTAATATTATCACTCACCAAAGACCCGAACACCGCCAAAACCAACCTACATGAAGGAATGAAAGAAGTAGCCGAGTGGATGAAGCACAGCCGTCTAAAACTGAAATCCGACAAAACTGAAGTCCTCATCCTTGGTACCTCCCCCTCCGCCTGGGACGACTCTTGGTGGCCAGAGGCCCTCGGAAAAGCACCCGTCCCGACGGACCGCGCACGGAACTTAGGTGTCATCCTGGACTCCTCACTCTCTATGAACAGACAAGTCAACGCCGTTTCATCATCTTGCTTCAATATTCTTCGCATGCTCAAAAAAACATTTCGCTGGATCCCCACCGAAACCAGAAAAACGGTCACCCACGCACTGGTCACGAGCCGCCTGGACTACGGAAACACCCTATACGCCGGCACCACCGCAAAACTCCAAAAAAAACTCCAACGCATCCAGAACGCCTCAGCCAGACTCATACTAGACATCCCGCGTAAAGACCACATCTCTGGACACCTGAAAAACCTCCACTGGCTCCCCGTTAACAAGAGGATTACTTTCCGCCTCCTAACCCACGCACACAAAGCACTCTACGAACTTGGACCCGAATGCCTCAACTCACGACTTTCCTTCTACACCCCCTCCCGCCTCCTACGATCTTCCAACCAAGCCCTTGCAACTGTACCTCGCATCAACAAAACCACCATGGGAGGCAGATCCTTCTCCTACCTGGCAGCTAAAACCTGGAACTCACTTCCAACTCACCTTCGCCTCACTCAGAACCACCTTACATTCAGAAAGCAACTTAAAACCTGGATATTCGACAAGTAATTCCCCTCCCTTCCTCAAGCGCCTTGAGACCCCCTGGGTATGTAGCGCGCTATATAAATCACTTGACTTGACTTGACTTGACTTGACTGACAGTACAGTCTGCACAGGCTCCTGATGAAGGGAATCCCACGAAATGCTTTGAAGCATCACAAAATTGCTGGCCTAGTGCAGATATCAACCACCAAATGAATGAAATAAAGAAATCCAAATGAATTTCAAAAACTATTGAAGACTGTTGTTAAATACCTTTCTGGCTCACAATGAGGATATGCATTGATGCAGTAAGCACCAATAAGGTTTTAATGTTGTGAGAGGGAGATACTCTAAATTTCTGCAGTTTGGTCCATTGTGGAACTTAATCAGAACAAACAAACCACTAGAACACGGTTGATAGGCGTTGAACACCAGTGGGTTATAGGAGTCTCTGGCATTTCTAATAGTTGGGAAGGTTAAAATAATCTTAAAGATAAATTTGTCCTTATACAGATGTTTTGCATACCTCTTCATCTAGAGGTAGTTTTCCTTCTACTGTCCAGTGCCAACATTTTTGAGCAGCAGCCAAAGAAAGCTTTAAGCAAACTGCAGAGTAGCCACTTATTTCAATGACGGAGTAATTGTGGCCAAAATACAAAAACCTAAGAAGTCTGAAAATGCACCTAATTTAATTGTAACTACACCCCAATATGTATTGTTCATATCCTCACACGCTACCTCATATATTATTGATGTAATCACTGATAATATCCCTAATGCTGTCATGTATGAAGCCACATTTCATGAGGGAACAGAAATGGAACAGCACACAAAACTAAACAAAATCATAGTGTCATTCAAAGGACAGTTAATACTACAAGATTCTGGATCTTGCATTGAATAAACCCGCTTTAGAAAAAAAATATTTACAGTGACAACCAATTAATTATTAAAGTTACATTAACATCATAGACACCCACATCAGCTGCCTCTCGGCTGTGCAGGGTTGGATCGTAGACAATTGTCATAAGTAAAATGCTAGCAAAACTGAAATTCAGTTTTTTTGAGCGAGTCCAATCAGTTTGGTGGGACAAGTTCTGTCCTGCCGCCTAAGGGAGCATTCCTGCCATGCCATGAGCAATCTTTCTGTTTAGCTTGAGTTGATAGTGCAATGTTCAATCTTTTGAAGATGTAAGAAATAATTTTATTTTTGCTAAGTTCGAATCTCTTTCACTTTGAGAGTTAGGTGCAGGTCTTTTGGTCTTTGTTCCTCTCAACATATTGCCAGCCTCCTATTTCTTTTATTGATAGTTTGGTCTTAATGCCATGACGCCTGTGGCACAAGTCTGTTTAATTAATTATTTAATTGATTAATTAATTAATTAATTAAGCACTGCTACTTTCCCATCAACCATGACTATACCTCAACTAACTTTTTTTAGTAACTTGCCAATGCTGTAACATTGATAATGGTTTCGATTTGATAATGGAGCCCCCACAATGCATTGATTGGGTTAGGTGCTGGGCTATGAAGGAAAGGGTGCAGAGCCATGAGAGAAAGTGTCATGAGAGGCAGAGACATGGAAAACATAGCAAATGACCAATGGTCTGGCAGTGCAAATGCATTGCTACTCTACCTCAACAAAATTTCGAATGACATTTTGTCCACCAAACTCTAATTGCTTTGGCCAGTTTGCGGGTGGTGTCCCTCACACTTTCATGTTAAATTCCCATCCTGGTCTTGCTCAGGGGCCATTGGAGTGATGTGTAACCTGCAAACCCTCCAGCACTGCCAAGGGCAAGTCTGGCTTGTGCTGTCTAGCTTGCCTTCCCCCAAAGCCTTGCAGGAAGGGCCAGTCCGGTTGAGTTGCCTTTTTGATCAAGACTATGTTGACTTAAGCAGTCCTAATTTAAACTCTCCTCTGGTCTTACCCTTGGCCTAATTGTATTCAGATTAAATAGGCAACATATTCAATTTAATATTAACGATTTTAGGTAGCTCTGGGTTATGATTGGGAGATAAATGGCTGCATTTAAAGTATGTATTGCGACTTATATAGCGCACGTATCACCCGAAGGCATCAAGGCGCTTGCCTTGGGAACCCGTCCTGGCTTTTCCCTGTGAGATAACCCCTACTGGGCATCCCCAAGGTGAAAGCCAGGCATCCCGCAGCGGGTGGGCCGCCGTAGTGGAGATTAAGCAAGCTATTACCCAGAGTTGCAGCGTGGGACCCCATGATTAGAGTAGGCACCGAGGCGAGAATTATCAAGTCCGTGGACATTTTTTTGGGCTCAGGACCCTGCCGCGTCGGGAATTGAACCCTGGTCCCGGGCCAGACCTCTGCATCAGGGTCTGCCGCTCTAATCAGTGAGCCACACTCCTCCATAGTGGATGCCAAATTGAGGGAATTGGTTTAGGCATCTGACCTAAGCATTGTCTGGTGTGACATTCACCCACAGTAGCATCAATATACTTTTTAGTATTCAGTTAATTGATTGTAAAGAAGGCAGAGATGTTGCACTATATTTGGATTAGCCTGTGAATTTAGAGCCCAAAGGTGTTAGTAAAACCTCATACAAAAAAACACTTTTGCAGTGGCAATTTAATATAATTTAATGGAAATGTAATGATTTCTTACTAGAGCACTTGAATTTTTGTTCAAAACCAAGATTTAAGAATGTATTTGAGAAACCATGGACTCATGTAATGTCTAAGATTGCTTCAGGGTGATCCTTAACTGTATGTGTGACTTTAGAAGCATTATGAGGAAGGGTATCATTAAAGAGATGGAGGAGATGAATACTCAGCTTATTGCTACAATCCCTCAGGTAGAGTACGATTTATGTACAGATATAAAATCAATATGTGAAAGGGAAAGAGCCTTGAATGCAAACTGATATCGACAGACAGCTTTACAAGGAAAATAAAAAAATTGGGAAAACTTTTGGTATAAAAAAAATGCCAGACGTTAGGATAGCTGAAAGAAATTGGGTTCCTGGTTGAGGGGGGAGAAACCCTACTGAAGCAGCAACCACAATTCTTGTCAGTGTGAAACTCGAGAACTACCTGAATATGACCCTCTGATACCTTGGCACAAAAGCCATTGGCCATCAGGCTGTGTAAAGTGTTTATTCAACACACAAACTGTAATAAAAGGAAAACACAACACAAGAAAAGTCCCACACTAGGATGCTTGTTTCTGGTCCGGGGAACCCGACTTGGCAGTTTGGGCTGAACAGTTCCCAAGAGGAGCGGGGTCAAGACTGATTTTCATATGACTGGGTAACAACTGGGGTGGTGTAGCAAACAAAAGAACAATGGATTTAACACAGATCTCTTGACTGGCTGTGAATGTTTGATTTAGTCAGCATTCTGTCCATCATTTGTTGCCAAAGCAACTTTCTAAAAGTGCCATTTTCAGAACTGTGATTTAAAACCAGACTTTACCATTAAAGAGGTCTTTAAATTACAAATTCTTTAGAGACCAAATTCAACTTTCCTACCTGCTCCCAATCGAAAGTTATCACTTATTAAATGTAATATGGTAAGCCAATGTTATCCTATGGGAGAGGCATCCCTTGCAGTAGTGAAAAACAAATGTAAGAATTGCTCACTACCAGGACATGTGAAGGTTAAAAGTATATCTAACTTTTTAAATGCACGGCATCCTGCCCTCTGGACGGTGTAGGGTCTACCAAAGAGTGAATTATATGTATTAAAAAGGAAGGTTTAGGCCTTGCCAAAGAGTTATTTTGGCAGGTCAAATGGCAGTTTAAAATTGTCCGAGACATGTTTTAAAAGGTCACTTAAGTGGGTGACATAATAAATGCTGCCGCTTCACTAGTAGCATTTAATTAACAGGTCCTGGGTACAAGTAGCACCACTTTCCTAAGGACTTACAAGTAAATTAAATATGCCAATTTGGTGTAAGCCAATTTTACTATGTGTAAAGTAGAGAGCACAAGCATTTCAGCACTAGTTAGCCGGGGTAAAGTGCACAGAGTCTTAAGGCCCCAAAAAAACAAATTCTGCAAAAAGATGAGGAGTGAACCCATTGAGTTTGGGGATGACACTGCGGAGATGGCCAAGTTCAACAGAAGTACAAAAAGAAATGCTGTGATGGAGGATCCTATAATTGGTCTTCAATTTACAAGGCTAACGATTCTATATAAAGCCTTTAAAGGGTAGTCTCATTATTATTCCTGTTCTGAATTAAGTTCGGCAAAAATTGGCAGATCAGCAACTCCCTGACAGCACCTCAAGCTATGACTGCTTATAAATGAATTGCTTATCTACAAAGCACGAGGTCTGAAAGTTTTGAGCAATTAGCTATTTAATTGTTTTGGAATTAATCTTATGTATCATTTGCATAAGCTTTATGCCAGGTAAAGGATTGTTCCATCAGATCTTTCAGGAACACAGTTTGAGTATATTTCTAAAACCTCTGAGGGTTTTCCAAATTTGCATATTTCCATCATCCTTCTGAACTCTCACTCTAAAATATATATGAACATTTTAACCAGTCGCAGGGCTGCATAGTGAATAATTAATATTTATGTGTATCGATATTAAAAACCACCATAAAAATTAAATGTCATTGTTAACTAAAACACAAATAGCACATATAGGGCCGATGTATGTAATAGGGAAATACTGATTCCTAAATACCGAATTTTACCGATTCGGTATTTAGAAATCGGTATTTCAGATGTAGGTAAGAATTCGGTAAAAAATACTGAATTCTTAATATTCGTTAATACCGAATCTGTAATTGAGATAGGGTAATAACGAATACCTACCCATTCATTCCCATGGGCTTGGAGGCCCATAGAAATCAATGTGAAGACATTCGGTATTACCAAATCGGTAATACCAGGAGGTATTTCAAGGGTGCCAGGGTGTCTAAAGGACACCCTGTTGCACCCCTGAAATGTGCATGTGTGCACACATGGCACACATGCAAGTCCTAAGGGCATGGATGTATGCCACATGGCACAATTCAAAAAGCAAAAAAGTGCTTTTTGAAAAGAAATCGCTACTTACCACCAACTTGAAGTTGGTGGTAAATAGCGATTCCATAAGGCTGTGGTGCACTGTTTTAAGTGCTACCTACATTGCATTTAAGGAATCGGTATTATCGATTCCTTAAATGCAAGGCCAATAAGGAATCAGCATTAAGGAATCAGTATTTACCGATTCCTTATTACCGATTCCTTCCCTACATCCCACATGGCTAAATACCGGTCGGTAACAATGAAATTTAATGAATTTCATTGTTACCGACCGGTATTTGCCCGCCTACATCTGGCCCATAGTCACATACAGAGACCTATATAACAATATGAAGGAGTACCACCAAAGATAAGGCTAAACAGCCAATATTGGTGGGATGAGACACTAGTGTAAAAAGAAGAAGTCCTCCTTTGTTTTTAAGGAACCCCTCACTCACCGACCTAGTCGGTGACATGCTTCATCATCGGGGCCACCTCGACAGCTGAGTGCCGCCAAGGTGTGCTGCGACACCTGAAATACAGTGGAGCGGGTATGTGAGTGATGAATGTGAAAAATAGAAAAAAGTCAGTGAGCGGGTACACGGAGGGAGTGAAGTAGGTTATCAGCTGATTACCAACCGGAGGAACTAATACGTTTCTGAACTCCGTAACTTCCCCTCGAAATCCCCGTGAGGCAAACTTTCCTCCATTGAGGAGTTTGTTCCTTTTTGTGTAACCACAGCTGGGTTACTATTATTATTATTTTTACCCATCTAGCGATTTGCTATTTTGGCTTCTGAAAGGGTTGCAGGTATGGCTGGGTGTTAGTGTACCCTGACCACCCAACTCCTTTTACATCATTTTTGGTCCTGATGAAAAACCGGTAACTCCCATATGGTTTGAAACATGTCGACCCAACACATATCACAGATACACTAGGTCTCATTAAAGCCTTTACTGTATCTTAACTGTTTTTTATATTGTCCAGTAGCTTTAGAATAAATTATATTTGGTTAAGTTATACCAGGACAATTTTTAACTCACTGACTTTTTTCTATTTTTCACATTCATCACTCACATACCCGCTCCACTGTATTTCAGGTGTCGCAGCACACCTTGGCGGCACTCGGCTGTCGAGGTGGCCCCGATGATGAAGCATGTCACCGACTAGGTCGGTGAGTGAGGGGTTCCTTAAAAACAAAGGAGGACTTCTTCTTTTTACACTAGTGTCTCATCCCACCAATATTGGCTGTTTAGCCTTATCTTTGGTGGTACTCCTTCATATTGTTATATAGCTACCTGTCTAGGGGACTGGGAGTACCCTTCCATCCACAGTAGTGGATAAAATCCCTTAACTCTCCTATTCTGTTAAATATACACATACAGAGACCTACAATTAGTAGCTAAAATAATTACAGCAGTCATGCATGTATGGAATAAAGTATTGATCTAAACATTTTTCTAACAAGCGCTCTGGATTGAAATCGATTTTAAGCAAAAGTTAAAACATAAGTAAGAATTATGTTAAAATCAGACTTAATAATTGTAGTTGGAAGCATGGTCACGGACACTCAGACTCATTTTTTTTCTGCCCAAATCCATTTTCTATTTAAGTCTATCTTGTATTTAAAGAAAGTTGTGAGACTGATTGCTGGATTTGGCATGGTGTATAACATAATTTGCTGGAAGACTGATGTGTAGTTGTTTGGAACTAAACCAATCCTCAATAATGGTTTCTGGGCATCTGGATAACTGGGGATACCTCTAAACTTTGTTCCATGAATTTCTCATCCTTGTTATTTAAAATTAAAAAACCAATTTTAATCATAGAGCTCTATCCCATTCACAGTGGTTGGCATGTGCAGATTTATAAAGATGTTTGTGACCCAACAGCTTTTATTGCTGTTCAAAACAGTTTCCCATTTTCTAAGTCAAATGTTTTGTTTTATACACTCTGAACTAAGCCATAAATCAGTTTGCATGATGTAGTAAACTGAAAAGGCTTTTTGGACACTTTTTTAAGGTGGTGGAGATAAACCCAATTTTAAGAGATATTATATCTCTTTGCTATTCACATTATTTTAAATGTTAATTCATCTATTTATTATGAGGCTATTTCTTACTTTAGTTTTCTTTTTTGGCATCTTTACACACTTGAGAAATGTTAATAGATGGAGGAATATTATCCTCATGAGGAAAGACTACCCACTCACATCATATCAAAACACAAATATATATTTATCTTTCCAAGTGTTTAGTAGATATATGCATTATATCTAATATTAACAAGCCACATAATGGATAATTAATTTTAATTTTACTCCCTAAGATTTGAAATGTCATGTTTCAAGGTTTGATAGGCTGGTTCAGGTAAATAAAGTTAATGTCCTAAACACTAGTGGGCTTATTTATGAGAGCCCTGCGTCACTTTTGCACCATGTAATCTGATACATGCTTGACACAGGATTTTCACTTCGATTTAAGAATCCATGCAAAGCTACGCTAAGTTGTTTTGAGTGGCCTCATAAGTATTGAGTAAGGCAATTCAGAGCAAATCGCTGCTTCGCCTTACTCTGTGCCCAGAACGTTTTCCCACACAACACCCACGGATTTTGACGCTGCCCTAAATGTGCAAATTCATGTAAACCTGGGAAAGTACCAAAACCTTACGCCTCCAGAGGTGAGGTTTAACAAGGAGAAATATCTTTATTCTGCAGCAGACATAAAATTAGGAAAATGCTTCTCAGGATTGTTTTTGCCCTCCTGCTGGTCCTATATGGTGTATTGTGCTGTTGCATCCCCTGGCTCCTGCCTGTAAGGCAGCTTGGTGCCCATGCCCACCTACCTCCTGCCCTCTATTGTCCAACTTCAAGTCCATTCCCCATTGTGTCTGCCCTCTCTGGGCAATGCACCATGCATGCCAACATTTTGAATGATTGGTAAGACGGAGCTTTTGAAGAAAAGAAATCTGGGTAATTGATTTTCCCCATTGACTTGCATTCAAAAAGAGGAGATTACAGGCGGGAGACAATTAAAATAAAGCCGTTTTGGGCTTAAAAACAATGGGAGTCTCCACACTGAATATGGTCTGTTCGCATGCACATTTGTACGGCCACTGCCTCTCCCTTCTGCCTTCAATGGTCTGTGATATTGCCACAGCCTCTCTTGCCGGTCCTGCATAATTGGTTTGTTTCCCCTGCCCCTTTTTCCCTTGCCCTCCATCATCTATTGTGGTGCTACTGTCCCTCCCACCTGCTCATAGTGGGCAATGTGCTGCCTCTGTCCCCTTCTCCCTGCCCTCAATTGTTGGGTCCGTGCCCTTGATCTCTGACTCCCCACAGTATTCTAATGAACAACTAAATCGCTAACACACTATATTTATTACAAGTATGGCACACCTGAAGTCATCTTGAAGTAATCAAAACTGTAAAACCTAAAGCAATTCCTTTAGAAATTATAAAAATTAGGGGGTATTTTTCCCATAGAAATTATGGTTAGAACTCTTTTAAAATATTTCCTATTTTTATGTTGTTCTTATGTATTTATTTTATGTATTTAAAAGGTTTTATATAGCGCTGGCTGGACCAAGGAGTATCAGAGCGCTTGACAATATTAAATTAAAGAATCAGATTGAAGTAAAGCATAGGTACAAATGAGACAATAAGATAAACAATTTGCAAATGCGGCGCAAAAATAAAAGGGTTGCACCTACAACACATCTCGTGTAGGTGCAATCCCTATTTATTTGAGTATCTACTCCAGTGCAGGGAGTATACCTGAGGAGCACAAACTAAAATACATTAATTTTCTCAAAATATCTGTAGTGCGCAGTCACAACATAGCATAAATAAAAGGAACAGAACAAATAGATCAAGGAAAATAAACAATTGATCATAGAAAATAGAGTGGAAGAGGAAGAGTGGGAAGTAGTGATCACTTGATTACTTGAAGCACTTAGGGGAAAAGATGTGGTGTTACAGTAAGAGCTGCCAACTTTGCAACTGGGGAACTACATCCAGGTTTCAGCATCGGCTCAAAATCCCTGGACTCAGGACAAATTACTTAATCTCTCCATGCCTAAAACCAAATCGAATGTGTTCTTGTGTAATGTAACTGATGCTAATGTAAAGCACTCCAATACCTTTGGGTCAAGTTAGTGAACTATAAAACTGCACAAAAAAAAAGAAATAGGCGTTTTTCACACTTTTGTCATTGAGCTATCCTTGGGCTACATTTGGTTGATCTTTGTGCTGCTTTTGGGCTCTTTATATTCTGGTGGCCGTTTCGAGAACCTTTTTTGTTATGAAGCTTCTTCATTTCCTTATCTACTGGAAGCATCCTCTGTAGAAAATGCTTTCAGTTTTCCACTTGATTCATCAAGTTGGTGTTCAGGTGCGCCACACTTTTGGCATAAATTCAGAATGTTGGCACTTTAGTTGCTCTTTAGAACACTGTGGTGAAGCTGCTAATCATCAGAGAGTCATTTGGCAGTCTGCTGCTGGTTTTGAAAGTGCATGTGTCAGTCTGCATGTCAGAATGTTTTAATGAAATAGCATAGGGTGTTATTGCAGAACCCCTTATTTTCTTCTTTTCTAAATCAAGTATTTTAAGTTTTCCATCAAGATGGCTTCAGGTGTGTCACACTTTAGACATAAGTAAGACTGGGTGGCTGCAGTAGGACACAGGAGAAACAACTGACAGGCTGCTCCTGATGGAATCACATGTATTACTGAGAATGTCAGACTTTATTCTCACAAGGTTGAGAAAGGTATTGTGAATTTACAGAAAATATGCTCCACACATGCCAAACATTTAGAGCAGGCAAGTGTTTTTTTTTAAAAAAAAGTAGTCGGAAGAATGTATTTTCCCCACTGACATATTGAAGCAGAGGCAATTTGACTGAATCGTTCTATTGGTATTTATGGTGATAGACAATCAGCATTTTTTGGCAGTTTAATAACCTAGAGCAAACAAAAACAGTGTTGCAAACTGTGGCAAGCAAAATCTTAGTTCTAAACTCTGTTTTTGTTTGCGCTGGTTAAAACTGCCAGCAAACAGCGTGTAACATCCTTTAATCTCCCCCTCCAAGAATTAAGGATAAAGTGTTAACCTTTGATGTCAGAGGTAATTGAAGCTTGCATGACAGGCATCAACGTTTTATTTTTGACAGTCTTACAAAACTCTGAATCAGGTTTCTACATGTAGGAATCAGGAGGTGGGAGACTAGCCTTAAAATCAGGAGTCTCCCTGATTCCTGGCATGTATGATGCTCTCATTTTTGCTTCTGGAGCACCTTTCATTACCTCTATGAGAGAATTATGAGAAAACACTTTTCTCTCAAACATGATTCATGAAATCCCAGCAGAAGGTCAACATTTTTCAAAGGGTAAAATCACCTTTGATCACACCAAAATTCCTAAAATTAGTATGGTACCATCAACAAATGATTTATATTGAAATTAAAATCTGTTAGCACCTTTAATACATGCTCCTTATTGTGAATCTAGCTCAAAACTTGTCTTGTAAAGGCTGCCATACATACAGGTTAGATTGAAACCAACGATTACGAATTGGCCAGTTTTGCTGTAGACATGCCTTAAGTGGTCTTTGGAAATACCTGGGGATTTTGCATTTGGCAACACCTTTTTTTCTCGACCCCCTGTTGCGGGGATTCTGCACATACACAAAACTATGCGCAGGAAAACAGGACCTCTGTGTATAGGGGTTGTACCTTCCTACCACCTTAGTATCCAAAATCCTAAAACCAACTAGCTATAGTGTCTCATTCGTTCTCCTACATAATCATGAAGCTACAAATGATTAGACAACCCAGAACACTACACTCCTGACTCTCTCAGGGATCGCGGTAGCAAGACATATCCTTTCGCTCACTCACTCGTACTTGTCCACAATAAGGATTATTGAGTCACTGTATAATTCAAAATGTTTATTTTAACTATCATGCTCTATAATGCAGTATATGAGCCACTACCAGCAGTGAAATGTATAAACCTAGCACAGTTAGCATTGTTACAAAACCATAGAATATAAAGGGGTATGTCATCATATACAGACAGTGGAACAATGACTATAAGGCCTAACCACCCTCCCCTTGATAAGTTAAGGTTTATTATATTAAGGAAGATTTCCGGGCTTTGTCAGCAGACCCCATACCTTAGAGCCTAGATTAAAGGTTTACATCATAGGAACAGCATAGCTCTTCTCCAAGGAAAGGTCTCTATCCAAGTGTGTGTGAACAACATTCATCCCCATCATATCAAAGCACGAGTTTCCAGTAGTGCAGCTGTGTTTAGCATGCTTTGTCTAGGTGCTAGGGACTGACCAGAACAGAATTACAAGGGGCATGTTTATCAAACTTGCACATTGTGTTCAGACTAAACTCCAGGAATAAGCAAAAAATGCAGTAAGCAGACAGTTCTCATGTGAAAGGCACAAACAGAGTCTTGCAAAATAAAGTCATGTAGTAACGTGTGCAAACGCAGCATCATGGAGGCAGAGCTCATGCTAACTTATCAATGTTGACAATGACCCTAACAGCCTTATAACACCTCACAAGAGCACTTTTTTGAATATTTTGTGAAGATTCGTCAATTGTGCCAAAGTTATTAACAACACAAACAAAGGTGTTTCCTATGGAAACACTGCCTAACTATAACTGTCCAGTTACTGTTGAAGTTGCCATTCGGTCAATCAGTACATAGCAATCGAGGGGTCAGGTTAGAGGTATCCTGACCTGGAACTGATAGAAGGGTCACACACCCACTTACACACCCACACAACCACTCACACCTACCCACACACCCAGGCAGACACTCATGCCCCACTCAGGGACTCATAAAACCACTCACATACCCACTCATACAGCCACTAAGACACCAAGTCAGAGACTCAGAAACCACTGGCACATCCATGTATATATGCATACAGCCATTCACAGATCCACTTACAGGCCTAGAGAACCACTCATATATCCATTCATAGATCCACAAAGGCCCTTAAACCCCCCACTCAAACACTGATACACCCACACACACACTCATCCAGCTAGTGACACACCCACTCAAAAATCCACATACCCACTTACACACCCACTTATACTCAAAGCACGTACCCACACATGTACTTACACAGTCACACACCCACACACTCATCCACCCATACAGTCACATACACATTCAGTGACCAAGAAAACCACTAAACCACTTGCTCACCCATTCACATACCTATACAACCACTCACACATCCACTTACAAACCCATAGAACTACTCACACATCTACTAACAGAACCACACAGACACTCACACATCCGCCACACATTCACACACTTACACACTCATACATCCACTCACACACCCACTCACACACCCATACAGCCAATCACACACACATTCAGTGACCCAGAAAACCACTTGCACACAGGTTCACACACCAATACAGCCACTCAAACAGCCTCCTACAGACCCATAGAACCACTCATACATCTACTCACAGACCCACAGAGGCCCTCAAACACCCACTCAAACAGTGACACACCCAAGCACACACTGATACAGCTAGTGAGACACCCACTCACAAAATACATACAGCTACTTACACACTGACTCACACTTAGAGCACATACAGTCACATAACCACTCACACACCCACTCACACACCTATGCAGTAAGTCACACACCCATTCAGTGATCCAGAAAACCTCTAAACCATTTGCTCACACATTCTCACACCCATACAGCCAATCACACATCCACTTATAGACCTAGGGAACCACTCACACATTCACTCACAGACCCACACAGACACTCATACATCCACCACATACTCACACACTTACTCACCCAAAAAGCCAGTCACACTCACATTCAGAGACCCTGAAAACCACTTGCACACCTATTCAACACCAATGCAGCCACTCACATACCCACTTAAAAACCCAGAGAACCCCTCACACACCATTCACTCATTCTCATACCCACTTATACTCCCACAGAGACATTTACATTCCCAATAACACACCCATACAGTCAATCACACAGCTACTGCCATACCCACACAGTCACTCAGACACCCATTCATACACCCATGAATCAACTCTCACACCTACTTATAGACCCATAGAGCGACTCTCACACCCACTCAAACACCCACTTCCACACCCAAGCAGACATTTATATCCCCACTAGCACACCCATACAATCACTCACACAGCTACTGACACAGCCACTCAAAAACCCACTCACACACCCATAATGCCACTTGTACCCCCACTCACAGGCCCACACAGTCACGCTCACACCCATTCACACATTCACATGCCTGTTGTAGAGCATTTTAGGACCCTAGTGTAATTTTCCCGGTTCATGCCCTTATATAGGTATAAATCACCATGTCCATATATAGGCATAGAAATCATAACCATATTTAGACATAGCTCATGCAGTCCAAATACTGCATGGCTCCTGCCACTAGTTCCAAAAATCCACAACGATTTCTTGGAAAACTCTGCTTCAGCAACTAGGGACTTCCCCTTGCTTGAATATTGATTCATCCAAGAACTCATGGAGTTTTCAAAGAACTGATATGTCCACCTTTACGCCAATCTCGGCACCTTCAAGGTATAAATATGCCCACACTTGCCTTAGCAAACTCAGTGGTTTGGAGCAGTTCGACTATCTACTTGCCCGACGCATCCTGCTACAGCAAGTGCCGAAGGAAGCCGACCCCCCAGCAGACGCACTGAGAGAGATGCTGTCTTTTCTCTGGCCGAGAAATCCAGCTCCAGTGTTTCCAAGCTACCCTTGCGTGTTGTTGGGAAATCGAGTCCTGAGACTGACATCCTTCCTTCTAAAAGTACGGAGCTGATTAGACCCTACGAGAAATCTTGGATAGATTCTTGGCAAAAAGAATACTAAATTTATGCTACACCTCACTTACTTCTTCCCTAGTACTAGACTCAGGTTAGGTACATCGGGATAGGCATATTTTAGAAACATCAGTTGAGTACATTTTAGCCTTTGTTATTTATGTATGTATTTATCTATGGGTTAGGAACCATACATTTTTATCCTACTCTTCATACTGTACGCATTATACTTTGCAACAAGTCTTACGATTGTACAGTTCATTTCTTCTACATGAGAAAGAAGACTGTTCAATAAATACTTTTATTGAAAACGCCCGTCTCTCCATTTCTCTGCACCTCTGGTGAAATGAAGCATCCACAAATGACTGAGTAAAATATCTATCTATTGTTTCCACGAGTCTGAAGATCAGTTTTATCTTGGGGAAACAAAGTTGTCTTGTTTATGTGGTTGTCAGAAACGAAATCCCTTCTTGTGAATTCGAGAAAGTTTCTAGTGACCTCTGAGCTAGCTGGCACTCACATTTAAGTCTAATATATTCTATAGCGACCTAGTAGACATAAGACCTACGTCACATCTATAGGATATATTATTCCAATGCGCAGAGCCTATTGGAAATATAGGAACACACCCAAACAGACATGTACATTCTAACTAACAAATCCATACAGTCACACATACATCTATTGACACACCCACACAGCCACTCACATACCCACTCACACTCCCTTACAATCCCTCATAAACCCATTTACACATGCACACTCCTACTCACATAGACTCATACACCCATACAGACACTCACACACTCATTCGCACACCCACACAGCTATCTACACACCCACTCATTGACTCACACAGCTACTCACACAGCTACTCACACAGCAAAAGAGCCATTTACACAAGCACTAATACAGTCATGCAGCCACTCACACATCCACTGAGACACTCATACAGCCACTTATGAATCCACTTGCATTTTAGTATTCTAGAAGTCATTACAAAATATTTGCTGGTGTCTTCTTTAATACTTTATAGGTTTATTCCCCTCGGTGAATATTAAAGTAGTCAGATGTGATACTTTGACCACACTCATGCAGGGTATGATACATGTATATGTAGAAAAACTCATAAAACCCTTAAACACATAATTGCATGAAAACAAAAAACATGTAGGGGCATATTAGCAAGAACCTTGTTAAAATTATCGCTGTTTTCGTGGTAGGAAACTGCAGCTAAAATGGCGATAATGGGCTTGCTTATATGCATTATAGAATACCAATAGAAGCCCAGGTTAGATGTCCTGCATATCTAACTTGGGCTTCTATGGGAATTCTATAACGCATATTAGCAAGCCCATTATCGCCATTTTAGCTGCAGTTTCCTTCCGCTAAAACGGCGATAATTTTAATGGGGTTCTTGCTAATATGCCCCGTAATTAGCTCATTCTTTGACCAGATGAAGTGGTTTTAAAAAGAACCATTTTTCGGGGGGAGGATTTTCTCACAGAAGTTTTATTTTATTTTGGGCTTTTTTCTTATGGAACAAAAAATAACAAGAGTAGTAAAAGGAGTAAGGGAAGGCAACTTGTAAGAAGCAACCGGTTATAAGAGGAATGGAAAATGGAACAGCGAGATTAAAAAAATTAACAATTTATGCTTGTTGTCAGCATCCATAAACTAGGGAACAGATAACATTTATTTTTAATGCAACTGGCATATGACATTTGTCACAATGAGTCACCATGTGTTTGAGTTTTGATGAAACAGCAGGGATGGTAACCATCTGGTCAGGTGTTAAGGGTCCCACAGATGGTAAAGCTGCTGATGATGCTGCACCACCTGCCCTTTCTCTGCTCATCCTCTCATACATATTTTTGCATATGGTTTTTAGATGTTTCTACATGGAGGATTTGTCATGCGTATACTTCTCCCCATACCTATTGACAGTTTTTTGCTGCATATATTGCATTGCACAATTTGGGCAACAATTTTAGTTTGTCCTGAAGGGATGGAGAAATGCTTCCAAATGTTGGAGTCCTTCTTTGGAGGTGGCAAGTCTTCTTCTTCATCCTGTTCTTTCCCCTTCTCTTCTATCTTCAGCAGAAGACAAATTGACTTTGAAACTCTTTTCTTTTGAAGGAAAGCCAAAACAACGATGGAGCTGTGCTTTTCAGTCTGTTGCCAGAGAGATGTGAAACCCAAATTACTGATTTAGGGTGTAGTTTGTAATGTGCATGGGTGGATACTTACTGTATCCAATGAGAATGTTGAGGTTTGGGTGCATTTCTGGACTTGTGGTGGATTTCTTGTGGCATTCCGGCAGATCCATGGATTTGCCAAACTTGTACACTAAACATGTTGTGCAAAACAGATAGTCTTCCAAATATTAATGTATAGTATGGTTTCTCTGATGTCAATGTTAAAATTTGTGGGACATGTATATGAAATGTATCTATTTTTTTGACATTTTATCAAATCCGCAGATCCACCGTGATTTCTTCACAGGAACTACCAACCATAGAGTACTCATTTGGGATCCATTCTCAAATTCGCGGTAAAAAGCAGGTCCATAAAATGAATTTTAAAAAACTTGGGGGCATATTACCAAGCAATAGCGATAATTATCGCTATTGCTTGGTTAGCGTGAAAAATTTACCGCTGAGCTGCGGCGATTTTTACCGCAAATAAACCTTGGTATTACCAAGGTTTAACGCAAATGCGGTAAAAATCGCCGCAAAGCATGAATATCGCTGAAAAGTCAGCGATATTCATGCATTAGCGAGCTAATGCTCTTAGCCATGTTATCCACCTCCCATTGGATAACATGGCTAAGAACTGCTCGGGGCTTAGCGCGAATATCTCCAAAAGTTGGTAATAGGAGATAGCGATGTTAGCGACTGTTTTCAGTCTCTAACATCTTGGCACACCCACTTTGCATCTCATTAGTGATAAATATCACTGACATGCAAAGTGGGGCCCAAGATGGTCGCTATCTCCTACTAGCTGTCGCTAACTGGTGTTAGCGGCAGCTAGGTAATAGGGAGATAATTTTATCTCCGCTTTCTTGGCTTTTAAAGCCAAAAAAGCGGAGATAAACCCCCTTGATAATATGCCCCACAGTGCATTGTATTTATAGAAAGACTACATAAGGTTACATTACCTTGATTTGTTAATTGTTACTTTTAAAATGTATAATAACAATGAATGTATGAATAAAATGTATTTAGAAACTTGTAAAAATGTATATATTACTAAATTCAAATTGCAGTTGAAATTGTAGAACAATTTATACTTTTAAAAACAGTGAAATTCACTAAAAAAAGTTACAGGGATGTTATAGTTAGGTAAGAGCATAGAACAATCATATGGCCCTTGAGACAAAAGATAGAAAATATCACAAAGAGAAAGAAGGAGGGGAAATATTTTCACACTAATCGTAAAAAGGAATATGACATTTCATTCTAAAGTCCTGGTACATGTATATATATTCACTGAAAAAACTTAAAGGTTACAGGGACGTTATGGTTAGGCTGAGATTTCTCTCATACAAAACCAGTGAAATTTAGCAGTTAAGGTTACCTGAGCTAACTATAACTTATGCCCCCTCAATGTACTGCTTATTACCTCACATATTACATCACTCATTTTTGGCCCAAGGGAACCCCATCCCCGGGGCCAGTCCTTTTATCAATGGGGGAGGGGTAGAGCATGGCCAACCTCCTCGGGCTGATTTTGGCCCCGCGCAATCCATTCTCCATAGACAGGACATTTCTTTTTCTCTTTTTTATATTTTAAAGGGAGAGGGGGCCATATGTGCCCCCCTCCTGGGCTCATTTCAGACACAGGGACCCAATCCCCCAGGGCCTGGCTGTGAAATTTATATTTTGTAGATAATGAGAGGGGGGCCACCCAACCCCCCTCCCAATAGGGAGCTGCTAACATGCAGCTCCCTCTGTGTAAAAACAATTTTGCTCCACTTTGAGCAAGCACAAGCAAAATGCTCTTGCTTTCTCACAGTGTACCAGAGTTTGCTAAGGCTTGGTGGTAGCTGTAAAGCAAACAGCTATTTTCCAGGGTATGCACCCCAGTACATAGTAGGAGCTGGCCATGGCAGTCCCCAGGGCCATGTATGACTCCAGGAGGGGAGCTGTGCAGCTCCTCTCCTGCCTTGATTAAGGGACTGAACTGGGGAACTGGTGGTCGCCAGGGTTGATAATGGGCCAGGAAGGGTCCACGCAGCCCTCCTCCCATTTCTTAAAATGCACTTTGGCCCCTGGGAGGTGGTAGTCTTGGGGGCCGAGGTGGTCCATGAGACCCCCATATCAAAAACTAAAAGTCCTCTGTGAGTCCATCTGCCCTTTTATTATCGGATAGACGATGTTTAGAGGATCAGTTTGTTGCTTTCCTGCCGGCCTCGGAATCGGACATACGGCAAATCCTGGCAGCGTTAAAGTCCGGATGCCCTTCTGACCCCTGCCCGGCCAGGGTTTTGGGAGGGATAGCCGATATCATTAATCAAGAGGTGACTCAGATCACCAACCTCTCCCTTTCCACGGCCTTGATTCCGAGAAGTTGGAAAGAGGCAAAACTGCGCCCTCTGTTAAAAAAGGCTGGTCTAGATCCATCAATGCCATCGAGCTATCGGCCCATCTCATTGCTGCCAGCTCTGGCGAAGGTGTGCGAGAAGGTGGTCTTTAAACAGCTGGATAGTTTCATTGAGTCCTCTCACGCCCTACACCCTGCTCAGTCAGGGTTCAGAGCGGCCTACAGTACCGAGACAGCACTAGTCGAGGTCTCGGAGGCAGTTCGAGAGTGCTTGGACGGGGGTGGCAGAGCCGTCCTGATTCTACTGGACCTCTCTGCCGCCTTTGATACGGTGCCCCATGCCTTGCTTATTGCAAGACTGCGAGCCGTCGGCATTTCAGGGTTGGCCCTTGATTGGTTGTCATCGTTTTTGAGCGACAGAACTCAGCAGGTCTGGATGCCCCCCTACTCTTCGGCCCCGAAGAGACTGACAACTGGAGTTCCGCAGGGTTCTACGTTAAGCCCTTTATTGTTTAACGTCTATATGACCCCCTTACTCTATCTGGCGGAACAGCTGGGAGCCAAGATAATAGCCTACGCAGACGACACACAGCTGCTATTCACCTGGCCTAAGGGTGTGTCCGATCCATCAGCAGTCCAGCATTGTTTGTCGGAAGTATTTCGGTGGCTTGCACAAGTCCAACTTAAGTGCAACGAAGACAAGTCCGAGGTCCTGTTCTTTGGCTCTTTCCCTGACAACTTCAAGGACCAGATTTGGCCCCCGGACCTGCCCTGCCCTAGTGCGATGGGAGGCCCAGCTAAGAACTTGGGGGTCTGGTTCGGTCAGGACCTGAAGTTCTCGGACCATATTAAAAAATTGACCGGCATCTGCTTTGGTACCTTGCGAGCCTTGAGAAGATTTTTTCCTCTTCTTCCCAGGGCAGCCAAGGAGACTGTTCTTCGAGCCCTGATTTTGTCTCGGCTCGATTACGCTAATGCCTTATTTAGCGGCTTGCCTGCGTACATGGTTCATCGCCTTCAGGTGATACAAAACGCTGCAGTACGTCTGCTTTTCTCTCTTCCCAGGAGGTTGAGCGTGCGGAGCCACTTACGAAGTCTGCATTGGCTCCCAGTGCCACACCGAATCTTGTTTAAAATTCTTGTGTTGGCATTCAGAGCAGCTCATCGCCAGGGACCGACGTATTTGCAGAAACGGTTCTCATTTTATACTCCCAACCGTGCCCTACGATCGGCCAACCAATGCCAATTGGCTTTTCCCAAATACAAATACACCCGATTGGGTGGCCAATCTATTTCATTTAAGGCAGCTTCTGCTTGGAATGCCCTACCCCTGTTCCTTAGAGCCTCTCCGACCATTACTGTTTTTAAGAAAGAACTTAAGACGTATCTGTTTAATGCTCCACTCTAACAGATCTGTTCTTGATCTATCACTCTTGCTGTTAAATCACTCACCGCGCCAGGATACCCCGTGGTAATAGAGCGCGCTATAAAAGTTTTAATAATAATAATAATAATAATATTAAATGGTGGTCCTTTTGGAAGGGGGGGTCCATGAGGCCCCTATTACATTATCCCTAGGGAGCTGGTGGTCCACAGAGCTACGGGGGGACATGCGCGCCTGCCGCATGTTTATAATTATTTGCCCCATTTCTTTATTTTTTGCTTTTATTGCGGGACTCGACTTCAAGCCAAATCCAGTCCCAAGATGTCCGCTAACACTTCTTCATTGAAGTGGTGGCAGCCAAATAAATTTCAGTAGGATCCACAAGTCCACTGCAAGGACTCGTGTCCCCAGATATCTATATTTTTTAAACTTGAATACCTCTCAAACAACTGAACTGATTTACACCAAATCACAAACAGCACATTTTCTGGATCAACATCTAGCTTTCTGCCAAATTTTGTGTCATTTCATTTAGCCGTTCGGGCTGTAGTTGTGTTAATAAAATGAACAAATCCCCATAGACATAATATGGGGAAAAGGCATTTTGGGACTGGAGGTAACAGGAGGGGTTTTTGCCCACCAAGGACCCTCAGCATTCAAGGGGACTACATCCCCCAACAAGTAGTGCACCAGGAGGCGCGTTTACAGAGTGGTGAAGAAAGGGGGTGGGCCTCCAACAAACTCTCAGCAATCCAGCTGTGTGGTTCTTACTTGAGGTAACAGGAGGGGTGTTTGGCGCCAAGGACCCTCAGCATCCAAGGGGACTTCATCCCCAACCAGTAGTGCACCAGGAGGTGTGCTTGCAGAGTGGTGGAGAAAAGGTGTGCAGACTTGATGAGCTCTAAGCAATCCTGTTACGTGGAACTTATTAGAGGAGTCTCTCCCCCCAAGGACTCTCAGCATCAAAGGGGACTTGACCCCCAATCAGTAGTGAACAAGGAGGCTTGTTTGCAGAGTGGTGGAGACAGGAGGTGGGCCTCCCAATAGCTCTCAGCAATCCTGTTGAGTGTGACTTACTGGAGGTAACAGGAGGGGTTCTTGGCCACCAAGGACCCTCACTGTCAAAGGGGACTTTATCCTCCAACCAGTAGTGTGCCAGGAGGTGCGTTTGCAGAGTGGTGGAAAAAGGGGGCGGGCCTCTGATGACTTCCACTGAGGCTGGCTTTTTAAAAAATTATTTTTATTAGGGGATGGGGCGGTGCAGGCCCCCTCCCTGGGCCGATTTTGGCCCCAAGGACGCTATCCCGGGGGGCAGCCTTTTTTGGAATGGGGAGGGTTGATGTAAGGCTCCCCTCCCCAGGCTTTTTTAAGCCCTGTGGACCCCATTGAGAAAAACTATCCTATACTAAAGAAATAATATACTAAAGAACAGATGCACACCTGTGTGAGCACCAAATGTTATACATACGGTTGAAATCAGACTCGTAGTATTTCTGTTTTGGCAACTCTGTGCCTCGCAGAGTAGTACACATGGGGCTGGTCCCCATGTGGTCCTGAAGAAGAGATTTAGGGGACACCTCGAAACATGTCGACCAAATACAAGGGAAAGTTTACACATAACAGTTACACTTCTCCCTACTATTAACCCCTTTTCTAACCCCTTTTTATCCATACCAACTAGGAGCAGGAATAAATTAATCGCTCACTAGCTAGGTATTTTTAGCACCACCATCTCCACTCCCCGCACACTGCACTACACATTTTTTTCACAAAAAGTACTCCTACGTAGTTCCACAAGATGCAGCATGCCCAAGACAGTAGCTGTCTGGGATGGCCCCAATGTTGAAGCATGTCACCTAGGGGCAACCCTTGGTGAGTGAGGAGACTCAAGAAGAGGATTTTCTCTTCGTAGTTTTGGGGCGTTGTTTCGCACATTTAGCTGAAGCCTTTTCCTTCGGTTAGGTTCTCTGATCCTTAAATTACAGAAGAGTAGCAGTAAACTGATATGTCAGTGATATTTGGAGCAACTAAACCAATTCATGTGCAACTTGGCTTGACACACACGTCAACATTTTTTTAAAGTTTTAGAATGTGTGCACATTGGGTGCTTTGATTTTGCACACACCAAGTGCCTTGCAACCCTCAGCCTTGATGTTGCACCTCTTCAAGTTGTTGAGATTTTACACTGGTGGCATAACTGGAGTGCACAAAATTATCATTCCATCCTTGCTGCCACCCTTCCTCTAAATGGTGACTGTGATACACTAGCCTTAGCTTACCACTATCACTTGCAGTATCCAACACACATATCTTTAACTGCTTATCTGTGAAGGGCAAGATTTTGCAGCCTCCCTATCACCTTTGAATTGATGAGGCATGAATGTCTCATTTATTTTTATAGAGTTTTATATAGTGCAAAGGTATCAGAGAGCTTTGCATGAGCATCAAGTTACAGATGGACACATTCATTTTTGCTAGGCCCGAGGAGATTAAGTGATTTGCCCAGAATCAGAGGATGTTGAGCTAACCTGCTGAGATTCAAATCCAATTCTCCAGCTTCAAGGTCAAGCGATCTAGCAGTTAGGCCACACCCTCTCCCCACTGTCCTTCACAGTCAGTGAGCAAATCCTTCTAGTACTTTCACCAGAAGGATTTTCTTTTAATAAAATAATGTTGGGACGTGAGAGGAAAGTTATTCCCACATCCTAAAATTATACATTTTTTAATCAGTGTGACCAGCAGTGAGATGACATCACATTGATAAAAAGAGATACCAGCTGGTGCCATTAGGGTAGTCTGGGTTAAATCTGATGGTCACTCTGGAGCTTTTCTCAGCCCCCAGCACTAATACAAGTTGTACAATACCCCTGGAAAGGTGGCAATAACATGTTTCCAGTAGATCCACCCACTAGACACTTGGGGTAGAAGTCTCCCTGGCATGGGCAGGTGTTCCGCAATTAAACAAGCATAGGTAAATGCAATAGGTTTCGCCTATGTGATTAATAATAAGTGGCTTTGTGTTGTAAGTTGTAGCTTGCAGAGTAATTGTACAATATAAGTCACAGAAAATCTGTTGAAGTTTTATGGCTTGTTTATGTACAAAAAGGCAATGTATGTTATTGGTACTAGTGGTATAGTGTAGGTAAGTAATAGCTACATTTTGAAAAATGAAACACAAACGAGAAATAATAGAATGAATTGATGTAATAGCAATATTATGTGTTTAGAGGAGTTCTGACAGCTTTTGGCCCTGGTGCCACTGCACCTGCTGCACCATTCAAATGGATGCCCTTTTAACTTCAATTGTGACTGCCTGTTTAGTAGTCAAATATAGCAATATTAAGTATTTAGAGGAGCTCTGACAACTGTTGGGCCCAGTGCTACTACACCTGCTGCACCATTCAAACCATGATCTTGTTATCTGCAAGGTAACTGCACTTGTGGCTGCCTGTTTAGAAGTAAAATATAGCATGGCTCTTGTATATTTACTTTATTTTTAATGTGCAATGTATATTACAACATTTAGAATTTGATCATTATGACCAAATAGATTATGTTGAAAAAATCAATCCGATAATGCCTACAACGTGCAAAGAAAGGTAGTGAGGCATAAACCTGAAATGCCACAACTGTTCTAAGTCTAACGCATCTGCTTTACACAGCTTAGTAATAAAAAGTTAGCAAATTGTTAGAAGCTGCTTGCCTTTTCCGTGGGAAGAGATCCCATCTTGAAAGTGAATGAGGCTCAAACAGTGTGAACAGCTTTATTAGAAGTATTGCAAATGCGTGCAGCCGGGAGAAGTTAACAAAAAAAAAAGGTTCCACACAAAAGTGAATGAACACAGTAATCCTGCGATGGGAACTGATAACAGCCCCTTTATAAGATGTATTAAATACAATAAGCAAGCACTGCGCAACCACTGTGCAGGTGAAACCCAAAAAGCAACTGTCCTTTTGTCCCCACGGAAGAGTGATTGGGGGTTTACTCACACATTTACCTCTCCAAGGCCGAAAACCACTAGACCACAAAGGCTGAGGTGAGGGCTGGCCTGCATCAGGCCAATCCCCCACCCCTAACTCCCTAGCAGTCTCTCCAGCACCCCACCCAGTAAAAGATTGGAGGTTTTGCCTGCAATTTGCCCTAGGGTAGCAGAAAGTACACTCCATGCCAGGAATATTTTAATACATGAGATGGGGACCTATCCATCCTGACATCAGTCTGCACACCCAACCCTAAATCCCCAGTTTGCTTACTGCGCCCTGAGGCATAGTGTGTCCCTATCCCCATGGAAAGCAAGTGGAAAAGGTCATTCTTTTGAGCGTATTATTGACAAATTGTCTGTCAATCCCATTTTTCTCTAGCTTGACATGGTGAATGGCTGCACTCCTTGGACAAACATAGCTCCTACAAACCCTGGACATTTATAAAGCCTAGAAACCCAGATGAATACAGAGTTTTTTTTTGTTTCGTGTGGATTCAACTACATTTTCTTACCTAGACTGACCTGCAAATGTCAAACTTTGGCTAAAATTGCAAATTTTCCTCAAATTCCTGTGAGGAAATTTGAAGGGATCCACAAAATGCTACCCCACCTGAGGCAAGAACAGACCAAACCAGGGACTATATGAAGAATACATTTACACCATAAGATCACAGTTTCATCTGTTCCTGTCCCCTAGCTGAACTGCTGTTTCCATCACAAATTGCAAGTAGAAAGAAACACAACAAATTAGGAAAAAACGACTATCACTCAGAAAAATCTGAAAAGTTTGCTAAAAAGTTGTTTTTTGTAACCCTGCTTCTTCCTGAAAGCTGTGAAGATGGCGCTCATAGTAAGCAAATCTTTTGACGATGGCATGTTTAGAAAAAAACACACATTCTTGCACAGCACATTTTTCCTTTCCCCCCTCCAAAAAACCCTGAAATGTTACTATCTTTGGAGCATTTTCTCAGTTCCCTCCAGGGGAAGGCTCATACTCTGGATAGCTTTAGTGTTCCCAACTAATGGGAAAACTGATGCAAATTTGGCCGGGATATCATCTGTGGGATCAAAGTTATGATGCCTTGAGCGACCCTTGACCTTGCTGGTAGGTCACTCCCCCACCACACAGCTCCGCCTGTGTGTCCTAACACTGCCCCAGCTGCCGCTGCTGTAGAAGTTGAGGACCTCCTCCACCCGCAGGCTACCAGCTGCGCCTCATCCCTGGTGGCCAGCGGTAGACCTTAGGCTTGTATCACTGTCGCTGTCTGTCTGTCTTCCCTGTACTGCCCATACTGTCTTCTGGTGTCTGTGACCGCTGTTGCCAGTCTCCCCCCAGTGCCTGCATTCTTATCTGTGCCCATTCTCTTGCCTTCTGCTCCTCTGATTGCACTCGTTTTTCTTGCCTTCCGCTCCCCCGATTGCACTCATTTTTCTTGCCTCTGCTCCCCTGATTGCACTTGTTTTTCTTGCCTTCTGCTCCCCTGATTGCACTTGTTTTTCTTGCCTTCTGCTCCCCTGATTGTGCCCGTTTTTCGTGCCTTCTGCTCCTCTGACTGCACTTGTTTTTCTTGCCTCTACTCCCCTTTCTGCCTCTCTGCCACTCGTTTCTCCCCGTTTGTTGTCACCTTTCTGCCCTTTCTTGGGACTTTTGTGCCTCTGTGCCACTCGTTTACCCCCGTTTTTAGTCACCTTTCTGCTGTTTCTTGGGACCTTTGTGCCTCTGTGCCACTCGCTTCCCCCCGTTTTTTGTGACCTTTTCTGCCCCTTCTTGTGACCTTTCTGCCTCTGTGCCACTTGTTTCCCACCGTTTTTTGTGACCTTTCTGCCTTTTCTTGTGACCTTTCTGCCTCTGTGCCACTCGTTCCCCCCGTTTTCTGTGACCTTTTCTGCCCTTTCTTGTGACCTTTCTGCCTCTGTGCCACTCCTTTCCCCCCGTTTTTTGTGACCTTTTCTGCCCTTTCTTGTGACCTTTGTGCCTCTGTGCCACTTGTTTCCCCCCGTTTTTTGTGACCTTTCTGCACTATTTTGTGACCTTTGACCCTGCTTGCAGGCAGGTCGCCCCAACGTGCCTGCTCGTCACCTGACTGCCTGGTTCCTGCCTCCTTACTGCCTCCTTGTTTCCTGGGTTTTTCCCTCCCCTCTGCCCTGTGCACCAGTTCCCCCCGCCCCCCGCCGGTCCCGATCCGACCCTTTCCCACAGCTGCATCCCTGCGGCCCCGCCCCCTGCACACCCATTCGCCTTCTCATCTCCCGCCTCCTAGCTGCTCCTTCCTCCCAAACCACCTCATATGCAGGCCGAGAAGCAGCCGCGCAGCAGCCGCGCGCAGATGGCGCCTATCCGCACCTGAGCCGCGCCCAGCGCCACAACACGTGGACCCCGCGAACAGCACAACACCAGAATCCACTACGACGCCAGCACCCTCCACGCACATAACGCCGGCTGAAACCACACCTGCTTCCAGGCCGCCCCAAAACGGACCCACGGACCCTTCTCCTGCCACACCTGCAGCTTCACCTGCGACAGAACCACCAAACCTCCAAGGACTGGAACCAACCACCTCCGTTGCATACTCTTCAACACCCGCTCCGGGCGCAAATACACCGTCAAGCTCTGAGATATGCTCAACACCTCCGCCCCAGACGTGGCATTCCTGACGAGACCTGGTGGAAAGACTTGTCGGCGCCCGACATCGCCATAGCCGCAGGGATCGCGCTAATGGAATCAGAGGAGGATTAGCCATCATCCATGAGTCCACCCTCAAGGTCGCCGCCCACGCAGACGACACCCTCACCACCGCCGAACACCTGCACTTCCGGATCCACACCGACCCCAACACCAACCTCAGAGGAACATTCATCTACAGACCCCGCGGACCCGGGCTCAGTTCAGCAACTCCATCGCCGACCTCGCCAGCACCCACGCACTCGCCTCTACGGACTACATCCTCCTCGGGGACCTGAACTTCCACCTCGAGAACAACAATGACGCCAACTCCACCACCCTGATCGCCAACCTGGGCCTCAGACAACTTATCACTGCACCCACCCACGCCGCCGACCACACGCTGGACCTGTCTTCTCCACAGGCTCCCACGTCGCCTTCGACCACACCACCAAACTCCACTGGACCGACCACTGCTGCATCCATTTCACCTTCAAGAAACCAACCACGCACCACCGCACCCAACAGCTGCCTCGACAGTGCTGGAGCAAAGCCACCGAAGACCAGCTGATCACCTCCCTCACCAAGAACCCACCCACCGACCCCACCAACCCAGATGCCGCAGCCCAAAACCTCAGACAGTGGATCGACGACTGCGCCAAAACCCTCACCCCGCTCAAGAAACCCTCCAACAGCCAAGCCAACAAGAGAGCCACCTGGTTCACTGACAAGCTCCAGACCTCTAAAAGCGCATGCTGGAAACTGGAGAAGACATGGCTCCACAAACGCACACAGGACAACCACGCAGCCCACAAGGACACCACCCGCAAACACCACCACCTCATCAGATTAGCCAAGAGATCCTCCTTCAAAGACCGCTTGGATAACAACGCACACGACAGCAAAGAGCTCTTCAGCATCGTAAAGGAACGCTCCAACCCCAGCGCCAATGACATCCCGCCCTCACAAGAACTGTGCGACTCACTAGCCATCTTCTTCCACCGCAAGATCGCTGACATCCACAACAGCTTCAACACCACGACCGCCCCGACTATGCCAGACTCCACCTCCCCTGTGAACACCACCAGTGCCAACCGCCGGTCCTCCTGGTCCAACGTCAATGACGACGAGACACATAAGATCATGAACTCCATCCACTCAGGATCTCCGTCTGACCCGTGCCCACACCACGTATTCAACAAAGCAGACGCAGCCATCGCACCCCAACTACGGAAGGGCATCAACATCTCCTTCGAAACAGCGACATTCCCGGAAAGCTGGAAGCACGTCGAAATCAACGCCCTCCTCAAGAAGCCCAAAGCGGACCCCAAGGACCTCAAGAACTTCCAGCCCATCTCCCTGCTCCCGTTACCGGCAAAGGTCATCGAGAAAATCGTCAACATGCAACTGGCCCGCCACCTCGAAGACAACAACATCTTGGACCCAGTCCGGATTCAGACGAAACCACAGCACCGAGACAGCCCTCATCGCTGCCAAAGTCGACATCAGGCGTCAACTAGACAATGGCAAAACATCAGCCCACATCCTCCTGGACCTGTCAGCCGCCTTCGACACGGTCTGCAATCACACTCTAAAGACACGCCTCCTAGAAGCCGGAATCCAAGAGAAGGCTCTTGACTGGACCACTTCCTTCCTCTCCGGCAGAATCCAGAGCGTCCGCCTCCCACCCTTCCGATCCGAAGCCACCGACATCATCTGCGGCATCCCCCAGGGCTCATCCCTCAGCCCAACGCAGTTCAACGTCTACACGGCCCCCCTCGCACAAGTGGTCCGCCATCACGACCTCAACTTCGTCTCCTACGCTGACGACACCCAGCTCATCCTCTCCCTCACCAAGGACCCACACACCGCCAAAACCAACCTCCACGGGGGAATGAAGGTCGTCGCCGATTGGATGAGGAGCAGCCGTCTGAAGCTGAACTCGGACAAGAAGGAGGTCCTCATCCTCGGACCCACCCCCTCAGCCTGGGACGACTCCTGGTGGCCGACCACACTGGGAACAGCACCAAAACCCACCGACCATGCATGCAATCTAGGATTCATCCTCGACTCCTCCCTCTCTATGTCTAAGCAGGTCAACATCGTCTCCTCCTCCTGCTACAACACCCTCTGCATGCTCCACAGGATCTACAAGTGGATCTCGACCGAAACAAGAAGAACGGTGACACAGGCCCTCATCAGCAGCAGACTGGACTACAGCAACGCACTCTACGCAGGAATCCCAGCCAAACACCTACGACGACTACAAAGCGTCTAAAACGCCTCCGCCCGACTGATCGTCAACGTCCCCCGCCTCAGCCACATCACCCCCCACCTGAGAGACCTACACTGGCTCCCCGTCGACAACAGGATCACCTTCAAGCTCCTCACCCATGCACACAAAGCACTCCACAACGCCGGACCAGCCTACCTGAACAGCAGACTCAGCTTCCACACCCCCACCCGCCAGCTCCGCTCCGCCAGCTTCGCCCTCGCCGCTGTCCCCCGCATCCAACGAACGACCTCCGGTGGCAGACCCTTCTCCTACCTTGCCGCCAAAACCTAGAACACCCTCCCTACCCACATACGGCAGACCCAAGACCTAGTAGCCTTCAGAAGACTCCTGAAGACCTGGCTCTTCGAGCAGTAGCAGCACCTCCCCTCCCCTCAGCGCATTGGGACCCTCACGGGTAAGCGGTGCGCTTTACAAGTACTCTGATTGATTGATTGATGCCTTAAGTGCAAAGTGCCCCAAAAATCTAAGGGAGGAAGGGTGGGTGCCTTAGTAGCTCAAGGGGTTATTGATCTTTCATTTGTATAGCAATAGTGGGCCCATGTATACAATAGCTTTTTCAATGAGTATGCAAATAAAATGGTTAAATTATGATCCGTAAATACCTCGGGGCAGATTTATGAAGGCCTTGCGCCGCCGGTGCGTCATTTTTAACATGGGAAAAAGTGACGCACCTGCGGCGCAAGGCCTTCATAAATCTGCCCCCTCAAGTTTACTCCCAACAGAATAAGGACTTGATGACTCAGCTTGGAAGAAAAACATTTCTTTTAATTGATTCACCAATTGTAATGCCCCCGTGATTCACCCTTTTAATGTAGTCTGCTTCTGCTTATAGTGGACGTTCAACGAAGGACGCATGAAAGGACCTGCTGTGTTTTCCTCCGATGCAGTGCAATTTGATGCACATATTCTCTGAGAGATAGATATTCAATCTAATACCGTACAAAGGAACATGGATACAATTCATTGAATAGGGAAATCTTTCACTGTTGTCTTCCTACATTCGTCCTGCAGTGAAATTGTACACTGCTGATTTGAAGGTTTCTTTTCCGGCCTCCATAATGCAAACCTTGTTAGAAAAATCCTTTCATGGAACATCAACTGTCTCCCCGGCTGCCGGGGGCATTTGCATTTTAGGAATTGCTTCCAGATAGAATGAATATATGGCTGATATCTTCCGAATGTCACATTTCATTCTGCGCCTGCATTATTGTAATCAGAGTCGCTTTAAGTTTCTGAGGCCGGATTCAGGAGGAAAATCATTTTCTGCTGAGCGCGGGGCAAAACTGAAAGGATTGTCAGACCTTTTCAGCCTTTTTTTGTGTGGCAGACGTGTGTCTGCCTTTCCAGGCCACATGGGCAGAGGAAGCGTTCGATATTGCTTCCATGTTTTAAATAGTATTCTTGCTAACGGCAAGCCAGTGCAAGATTTAATTCCTTTCTGCAAATATGTCTGGTGACCGCTCTTTTCAGCTTCTAAGCAGTGCTTTCCACTCCGAGGAGCTTCGCCAAGGTCTCAGATTAGCTGGTGTCTGACCTTTCACGGGTTTGTACTTTCCCGGAATGTTAAACTTTAAGCAGGATTACTTGGGTGGATATTTAAAGGAATGACTTGTGCCTGCTTTGACTTTTAGAGATAGAGGAAGTGACGTTTTAATTTGCCAGAACAGATTCCGGCATTGTCTACAGGCTATTAGTGCTTTTGTGCACAAGTTATTAAGGGCACAAAGGGCACGGGGTGGATGCAATTAATAACAATCATCGGTTTACTTTCCCCCATCAGATTTGGTCTTTGAAGAGCTCTTTATTGCACCGTTTAGCTCTTCCCTCAGCCCCGCTCTGCGGCAGATGGCTCCGGCCCCCGCGGCTCCGTGTGCCGTGACCTCCCGCAGATGCCCGGATGGGCGCGCAATCGCCCCCAGGCCCCGAGGAGAAAGCGGCGCCCTAAATGTACCATATCCAGGGATCAGCGGGAGGCATCGCTAACTGCTTTTTTATTACTGTCACCGAGCGGGCCGGATTCGCCCGCGTTCAGAGAGTTATGTCAGCAATTGTGAGGCAGCTGAAAGGAGGCCGGGAGGCCCGTGGTGGGGAAGCATTACAGGAAAGCAGGTCAATAGAAACTGAGTGAAAGATTGTGAGGGGGCAAACTCCAGCCCTTGGCGGAGCTGTAACAAACCAGACATTGATATATTGTCCCCTCCCAGCATCCTGCGGGGCTATTATCCTCCCCCTAATGAGCTTGTCATGCATTTCTCTTTATGTAGCCATTAAAATCTTGTGTACATCTGCTGATATGTTTCTGCAAAGGGGGCGCTGGATATTGTTTCTGTTCTGCAATCTGCCCCTGTTTTCGAGCGAATGGCACTTCTGACCTTGTAACAGACACAACTATTATTAGACGTGATTCTATGAGCCAATTCGCCACAGTCCAGAAGGCACGGGAAATATGTTTTCCACGACAACACGTTCAGACTGTTACTCCAGTAAATGAATGTGGAGGACAGTGATGGTCGAATGGGGATGCCTCTCTTTTCAGAGTGCACTTATGCCCGAGCAACGCGTTGCACCTGGTTTGCTATGGTGATGAAGTGCTTCTCAGCCAGAGTCGTCACACCAAAAAGTGTATTATGTGTTCATCCAGTCCAAAGGCAACGAAAGAAGACAGAAACTGAAAAGGACCAAGAAAAGATTCGACTTTTAATAAAACACAAAATAACGCGAACGATGCTGCAAGAACCAAAACTAAAAGGCAAAATAATGTGATATAAAGCTTGAAAGTGCTGAATTGTTCCATTGCACACAGCCTGCTCTCACTCGGCAGGTGAATGGTCTTAGATGCTTGAAGTCGCATGATGTCTGAGGCCTGCCAGGGTGACCCCCTGACTTCAGGTCATTACAGCTGCTGATTGTGGGGCTGACATTTTCATCTACACATGTTTGATTTGAGGTGTTAGTCTAATTTGTTCAATGTAAGCAAAACAAGACTACAACACCCAGAATGCATTATGCTCCCACACAAAAGCTCAGGGCTGGAAGCAGTGTTCATAATGAGCTGGAGTCAGGTGACCACCTTAAAATGCAGAGTGAGTCAGGGAGTCTAATGTCTCTTAACTGCAAGCTGCAATCTTCATAATCACGACCAGCTCTAAATCAGAGGCAGCGACAGGCCTCTAGATGCAGCAGCACCATTGGAGCAACTGCAGTGGCTCTGCCATCATATCAGGCATAACCAAAGGGCCTTCCATTATACAGCACAAATGCCGAGGATCAGGCACACATAAGTTGGCCAGCTCGTAATACTGTGGTTGTACACTTTACTTCAATAGGAAATTGTATATATCACTCTGGTTCACAGACCTTGAGAACCACAGTTGGAGGGGTCACATGTTGGGCTACAGGTCACTAGGCCACATATTGATGTCATTGCTGTGAGGAAGTTTCTCTAAGATCTGCTTATCTGCCTCCGTGCTACCCAAAGTTGCAGTATACTTTGTTTACTGTAGAGGACTTTGGCATCCACTCGTTGGTGAACATGGGTGCGACTGGTCAACAAGTACCTATCACTGCTCATGGCAATAAGTTCACAATTGGAAGGTCCTCACAACAGAGCAAACAAAATGAACCAATTAATGAATAGAATGACACCAGAAGAAAGAAAAGAGAGAAAAGTTTATTCTCAAAGCACGTTGGTTACCTTTTCATTGACATTCATAACTGTATCATTAATCTTCAACTAATACAACAAGCGACAGGTGAATTGATCGCACCTCCCCTCTTATTTCTCCTATGTCCCTACAAGTATATACCTACATGATGCACACTCTATTAGTTTCTTTTGGGAAGCACAAGAGGTCATGCGGAGGGTGGTATTTCAATAATGCTAAGCTTGAACCAACACCCCACTACAAATACCTAGTAATCTTTCTTGGTACTAGATGCTCATTCGTCAAGCAGAAAGAAGCATTAAAGGTCAAAACTTTGTCACTAGAGGCCCCCGCTGCGAAACTGTCAAAACAGCTACTTGGCCCAAGTCTCACCCCTATGCTGAAATTGATGAAGGCAAAGATAGCTAATTCTCTGTTGTACGGCACGAGATCATGAGGGGCTCAATAAGCACTTTATTGAACAAATTAACAATCAAAATGTATAAACGTGAGAGAGCGCGCGACGCGGCAAACAAGATGGCCGCTCCCTTCTGAGCTCCGCGATGGCAGGCGGTGCTCGCTGATGAAGGGATTGTTTCAGGTCGGCGTTTTCACTGTTTGCAAGAGGATTCTGCAACCGGAGGCTGCGCCCCTCAGTTTGGTATGCTTCTACGGCTATTTAAGTCGTTTTCCACCTAGTTATATGAGGAAATGCTCCTCACTCGAAAACGGCCGCCATTTTGTCTTTTTTTTTCATTCTCTCAAACATCGTTTTTTTTTCCTTTTTCTTGAAATTTTCAATGCTGCAGCTACTAATGACCAGCAATTCTACAGCTTTTCTATATGAACTCTTCTCCCCTGCCTGATGGTTATATTTTCTCTGGAATTTGGATTCACCTCAGCACTATCATTTAATTACCTGTTAGTTGACATTGTGTTTTACTCTTTTTTCCGCGCAGAGGTGCTGTTATTTCATCACGTTATGCTGCATTTTTGGGCCATCTTCACTGCTCCTCATCTTTTTTCTTTTTGTTCTTACGTGCTTTAGTGGTCCTTCCATCTCTTTTTGTTTTTATAACTTGGTCCCTTTGGTGACTTGTGCACAATGGAGCCCGCACATAATTCCAAGACCCATGGTACTGCTTCTGCTAAACGCAAAGATTCAGCTACCACTGGTAAGAGCCTAAAAAAAGACCCTCCGTCTCCTTCTAAATCCCCACTTCCTGTTACGTTGGAGGATATTATGGAGGAGCTACGTCTTATGCGCCCTTTTATGACTGATACCACCTCCACTCTTCAGAGACTTGATGATAAGTGGTCCAGTCTTGATAAGAGGGTTTCTGATGTGGAACAAAAAATTAGCGACGCCCAAGATGTTGTTGCCAACCTTACCAAAGAGGTTGACTTGCTCAAAAAAACCTCTGAGGATTTGGAAAATCGCAATCGGCGCAATACCTTGTGCATTTATGGTGTTCCGGAGAATTCAGAGGGGTCTGATATCATCCAATTCTTAAAGACTCAAGTCCTACCTATTACTGGCTTTCCTAAGCACCTGGATGTTAATATACAAAGGGCTCACCGACTTGGACCAAAAAACTCTTCTTCGTCCTCCAAACCCAGAGACATTATTGCGTATTTCCTTCTCTATTCAGACTTACTGTCTATTCTCCACTCCGCTAAGCAGCACAAGCAGCTACTTTGGTCTGGCCACAAAGTTTTTTTCACTCAAGAAGTGTGGCTCACTGGTTAGAGCGGCAGACTCTGAAGCAGAGATCAGGCCCAGGACCAGGGTTCAAGTCCCGACGCGGCAGGGTCTTGGGCTCAATGTCCGTGGACTCGATAATTCTCACCTCAGCGCCTACTCTAATCATGGGTCCCATGCTGAAACTCTGGGCAATAGCTTGCTTAATCTCCACAATGGCCCCAACAACACTGGGATGCCTGGCTTCACCTTGGGGGTGCCCAGGAGGGGCATCTCACAGGGAGAGCCAGGAAGGGTTCCACAGCGTTATACAGCGCTGGAACGCCCCGTTGCTGGAGCAGCTGTGCGCTTTACAAGTATACTACATTTACATTTACTCAAGATGTTTCTAAATCAACTGCTGCACGGCGCAAGGAATTTGTAGACTTAAGGCCTGCTCTTCGATCTATGAATGCCAGATATGGTCTCATCCATCCTTGTTTTTTCAAAGTGACCTATAAAGAAAGAACATTAAGTTTCGACGATCCGGCGGACCTTCAGAAGTTCATCAATACCAATAAGGATGAATCCATGGAACTCAGCAGACCTTGATTCCTCTGTTTTCTCTGCTTGTCTGTCTTCTGGTTTTTGTTTTTTGACATCATGTTCTCTATGGTAATATGGTTTTTGTTCCTCTCATCTTTTTTCCAGGTTGCCTCTTCACTGTTTCTGCTGTCCATCCCATTTATTGTGCTGCCCCGGTGTCTGTTTTGTGCATTTCGTCACGCTGCCCTCCCTTTCCAATTGTTTGGTAAGTTCCCTTCATTTGTCCTATTTGGTCGTGTTTGGTCTCTTGATTTTTTTATTTCTATTATGTCTTTTTTGTATACATAATTTTTGAAACCTGGCATTTGACTTCTTCTCTTGCTCGTGCGGCTGTTTTGTTCTTCGCTGCGCCCACTCTCACTTCATTGTCCTTCGTGTTCTAGTCGTCAATGGCTGAAGTCTCTTGGCTTGTTGCCATTCTTTTCTTTTCTCTTTATCTCAGGGGAGTTTTGGTCTCCCACTTCCTTCTTTTTCCCTTTATCTCCTTTTCTCTGCTCTATACCTCTATTTCTTCTCTCTTTACCTCTTTTTCTCTTCTCCTATGGATCTTCCTTCCCTTATCATTCTCTTTCCTTTTTTTAAGGCATTCTGCATTTTTTCCTGCTCCTTTTATTTCCTGTCTTTTTTGCTATTTACATCTTAACTCTCCTCAGTCTTTTCAATTTTCCCATTATCTGCTTCTCCTTATTTCCTTCTCGGCAGTGGATTTGGGTTCTATTCTCTTATTCGCTATTTTCCTTCCAGTAGCCTTTCTCTTTTCTTCTCTAATTTTTATCCTTAGCATCTTTCCACTACGCTCTGTTCCTTATTCTCTATCCTCCTGCCCATTTTTCTATGACCTCCAGAAATGAATAGTCTTCGTATCATTTCCTGGAATGTTAAAGGTCTTCGCAACCCGGTCAAGAAGCAACAGGTTCTGTCTCATTTAGCAAGACTGAAGTGCCAAGTTGCTTTGTTACAAGAAACCCACCTCTCCCACAAATACCTGTCTTCTCTTCGTGAACAGTGGGTGGGAGAAGTATTTTGTTCTCCTTCAGTTAGCAACAAAAATGGAGTTAACATTTTGTTTCACAAATCTTTATCTGTTCAGTTAAAAAATGAGTTCTCAGATGCTAATGGTAGATGGTTGTATTTGGATGTTAAAGTTAATAATGTAGATTTATCCTTCTGCAATGTTTAGGGTCCCAATGGTATTGATTTAACCTTCTGGAATGATTTCTCTATGTTTCTCTCATCGCATACTACTACAGATTTAACCGTTTGAAGGACTGGGTTTTTCTAAGACCCAGCGGTGCCAGGGGCAACACCTGAAACCTTCGTGGGTTACCTGTTCCGGCGTACGAATGACAGAGACACGGGACACTTCCTTCGGCGTCAAAGATTCAAGGTTTATTTACTGCAGGGAACACAGAAGTCACAAGAAGTACATAGCATGTAGGTTCATGGAGACTGCTTCGAATTGTATCTGTGGATCGCTCCTTTTATACAGTTTTTCGTCATACGACAACATGGCAAACAAAAGGTTACAACCCGGTTCCCACAGTAAATTTCATAGGGGGTCGCTTTCATGTATTCAGGGCCCCGGAACATAATTACAGTAGCATTGCCGGTTCCCAACTGTAAAAGTACATCTTCTCACCATTAGTGCATTCCATTCCGGCAGTAAACGAATCAAGGAAGAGTCAGAAACAGGTGCAGAGGAAGACGAGGACAGTCAACAGATTGAAAAGAGTGTAAGGGGGTGCTATCAGAAACACGATTGCAGGGATCAAAGGAGACGTGCCTAATGAATGCACAACTGAGACAATAAACCGGCACGGCAAGATGAGCCTCGAGCGGGGCCATCTGCCTTGCAGTGTCATCCCCCTCGTTATAAAGACACCCTCAAAGGAACACGTGTCTTCCGCAAGTGTTTGGGAATCCCAGGGTCACGAAGCGGACAGTGTCCGTTCGCTGGCTACTTGAGGGCAAGAAACAAAATGGATGCCGTATCTAAAATGGAACCCGTGGGTTCAGATGAAGAAACCCACGAAACAGACGAACGGTTTAGGTTAGCACAGCGAAAACGCGTACACCCACTAAACTCGTCATTTGCGGTTCATAGATACCAGACTAGACCATATTCGAGCGAGTCGGAAACACCACTTACAATTGTCACGGAACCTCAGACGCTCCTTTTGCCCTCATGTAGGCAAGCACTAGTCGGAATCAGAATCGATTTCGATATTCATCAGACCATCCAGATGTTGCTGCAACATTATTCTATCCATCAGTGCTTCCTTGGTAACAGGTGGCCGTCTTATACACGTCGTAGCACAGAGGCCACATAAGGCAGGACCACACTGCACACAAAGACAACACGTGAACAGAAATGCTGCAACAACCCCAATGATCATCAGAATTTTCCAACCCCACGTCGACATCAGGCCCCAAAACCACCCTAGTAGCGTCCAATCCCCTACGTCCACGTGTATGGACTCGGAGATCTTATGCAACTTCGAGATGGCTTGATAGACAGTTGGAGCGTTGTCAGGAATGAAAATGCAGCAACTCGAATGGATCACCTTACATACTCCACCTCTATCTGCGAGGACAACGTCTAAAACCATACGATTTTGTAACGTCATAAGCCTGTCAGCCTGAAGCTCTGCTGTAATATTACCAAGGGCGCTTGCAGTGATATTAGCGGTCGATTCCACCACTCGAGTCAACTGTCTCAGGTCCCTACTATTAATCATAGGTCCCAAAAACGGCAAGAAACCCTTAAAGAAGTCTCCTGTTTCTTGACCGGCAGTGTCCTCTTCGCTAATCACGCCTCTCACAACTCTGGTCTTGTGATAATCCGACCCAACAGTAAAGGTCGGCGGCAACAGATTCGCGATATAACATGTGCCTGAGAAGTCACGAGGCAACCATGTATATGCGCGGTCGTAACAAACAAAGTAAGTACCCTTGGCAGTCAGAAGAACAGGGGAAGAGGCCGTCGGCAAAACATACGTTTCGGTACAGGCACTCCTCCCGAGCTGAGCTCGCGGGCTTCGGCCAAGGCCTTTCAGACAGAAATTACCGAGATGGGGTACGATCCAGATCGGAGACGAGCTTTTAAGCTGCTGATCACCCACTGACATGCTATACTCAGCCTCACTCAGATCTCTGTATGCTCGCACCTCTTCCTCTGGGATAAGCGATGCGTCAAAGATATCCCTATCTAAATCGGCAATCGCTCTTGCCAAAGGCTTGTGGTACGGGCCAGGACCATGATCTGCAGTGCGTGGCTCTCGATGGGGGTAGGAATCTAGTGCGCTACGAAACATTGTTTGAAATGCTCGAGCTGAACCCTGGGAACTATAAGGAAGAACCAAGTACGGAATTCCCCTATCAGTGGTATGTGGCATTAACCCACACACCCAACAATTGGTAGTGTTCATCACCAACTGATGTTGATGAAGGAGCTGAACGAAGGAATTGTTCATGAATTCCGCACGTCTAACCTGCTCGTGTTGTGGTAAGATATGAAAGGAATGAGGAGAAACAGTGGAAGTAGGTTTGGGTTCAGAGGAAGGGGTAGGTGAAACCAAAGGCAATAATGATTGAATCGCATAGTATACTCCACCCACCAGTAACGAGGAAACAGTTAGGAACAGTAGGAACACCTGAAACATGAAACATTTGGTGCGTGCAACCCTATGCAGTTCGAATCTTTGTGCTTGAGTGTTCTCCACTTCCAACAACTTTGAGAATGCCATCCCCTAAAACCGTCCGCAACGTTCTTGACGCACTTCGTTCTGTGTAGCAATGGTCAATCCCCAGGAGTTCCTAGGAATCAACGGCCTCCGACCTAGTGTCAGGACCTACTAAACAGAAGGAAGTACCCGCACGGCCCTACGGTCAACCCGGATGTAAGGTTCTTTTAATCAAACAATATATACAAAATCTCCTAGCTGTGGAAAAACACACATATGTGGAAAAGAACTCAGGAATTTGATACAATACCACAATTGTTCAAAAATGTTCAGAGTGATAATGGGGGTAACGTGAATTTCAAAAGGAAAAAGCAAAAAAATAATTTTTATTAGTCTCTAGTATTGGAACGAAGAAAATATCTGCTTCTTCCAGGACGAGTCTGCTCTTCAAACAATGGATCGGATTGTGGAACAGAGTCCTGTCGATCAGACAATAGTTCAGATCTTGAATTCTCCAATGGCAAAGGTTCAACAACGTTGTCTGGCTGCTCTGAAGTATCTCCCACAGGCTGAGCGTCACTGAACGGCACAAAGTTCGTCAAAGCTTCCGTTTCTGTTGCAGCGATGCCAGTCCTCACCCACGAGTCCGCTGGTAAAGGTATTGGTACCTTTTTGGTGTGGGTGGCGTGCACCCAATGCTTACGGCCCTCCAAACGAACAGCGGTTCTCGTGGCGAGTAGCACTTGGAAGGGTCCAATAAACCTTGGCTCGAGGTTTCGCTTCCGGCCAAAATTTCTGGTAACCACCCAGTCTCCGGGTTGGAGCTGGTGGCCTGGACCCTCCGTCTGCGCCGGCAGTGCTTCAAAGACCTGTTGATGAATTAACCTCAGTTTAGCAGTCAGATCATAAAGGTAATCAATTAGCATTGGATTTTCAAGACTTGCAAATGCACTGGGTCTAGGAACCCCCCAAATATTTGCAGGACGGCCGAACACAATCTCATATGGGCTAAGCCCTACTCGAGAGTGTACAGTCGCCCTAGTGGACAAAAGAGCCAGAGGCAAAGCGTCGGGCCACGAGAGACCAGTCGTAGCCTGAATCTTTGCCAGTTTTAGTTTTAGAGTACCATTGTACCCCTCAACCAAACCTGCTGACTGGGGATGATTGGCGCTGTGGAATTTTTGTGTAATTCCAAGGCCCTTACACACACTCTTCATCACACTCCCCACAAACTCACTTCCGTTATCAGACCATACAATCCGTGGCATTCCATACCGAGGAAAGTATTCCTTCAGTAGGACTTTCGCTGTGGACAAGGCAGTATTGTCTTTGAGAGGGTAAGCTTCGATCCATCGGGAGAATGCGCAAACCACAACTAAAACGTATTTCAGGTTATTACATCGCTCCATATGGATGAAATCCAATTGTATTACCTCAAAGGGACATGTAGGAGGAGCAAAATGGCCAGGGGGTGTAGGAGTGCCCTTGCCAGGATTGTACATCATACATACCATACAATTCTTGACCAATCTCTCAGCACACTTAGCGATACCATCATTCTTCCATACAGGGGACAACAACTTACAGATACCTTTCGCACTAATATGTGACAAACCGTGTGCCATGGTCACAACAGCTAGCACATATGCATCTGGCAGCATCCATCTTTGATTCTCCGACAAATCAATCCAACATCCATTCGCATCCAACTTTCCTGTGCTCTCCTTCCATTTGGTCTTTTCAGTTTTGGTGGCCTCATTCTGAATCGCTTTCACACCTTCGACAGTATCCTCACACATACCAGTTTCTGCAGGCCACCTTACCGAACTCGTCACATACATTCTGGTTGCAAGGTTTCTCGCAGTCTCCTTAGCAATCTCATCCGCAAACGCATTGCCACGACCAACATCATCCGTCACCTTACGGTGCGCACTACATTTAATAATCGCCACCTGGTTAGGAAATGTGAGTGCGTCTAAAAGATCATTCACAAGCTGTCCATGTTGGATCTTCGTACCATGCGGTGTCATAAAACCTCTCTCTCGCCACAATCGTCCAAAACTATGGGCAACACCAAACGCATACTGGCTGTCGGTAAACACATTCACCCGTTTCCCTTTCGATAAAACACACGCTCTTGTCAAGGCAATTAGTTCTGCCGCCTGTGCAGAATTCTGATTCAATCTTGCAGTTTCCACAACCGTACTCAACGTTACCACAGCATACGCAGTCGTCACATCAACATTCGGCAACTTATAACACGAACCATCCACATACAAAGTACCATCGGGGTCTTCCAATGGAGTGTTTTTTAGGTCAACACGACCCTTCGTTTCCTCCTCAGTTCGCAAATAACAATCATGTGGTTATACCTCGTCTGATTCCATATTGATTGGCAACAACGTCGCCGGGTTTAGAACATTGCAGCGCTTTATTTGAATATGAATTGCCAAAAGCGTCAACTCATAACCAGACAATCTTGCGCTCGTCAAGTGTTGGGTTTTCGTACGATTCAAGAGAGTGTCAACTGCATGCGGAACCATCACCGTAAGCATATTATCCATGACCAATCCTGCAGATTGTCAGATGGACACCGCAGCTGCCGCTGTTGCTCTCAGACAACTCGGCAATGCTCTAGCTACTGGGTCCAAGGTCGAGGAAAAATATGCACATGGACGCTGCTTACCACCAAATTGCTGCGTCAAAACACTCAACGCGCAACCTTCCCTCTCGTGAACGTATAGTGTAAACGGCTTACTGTAGTCAGGAGTACCTAACACAGGGGCCGAACACAACGCATCACGCAGTTCAGAAAAACTTTTCTGACACTTGTCCGTCCATGGCAAAGGAGTTGGAACATCCTTGCACGTGAGGGCTACCAATGGTTTCGCTAGCAATGAAAAATTTGGAATCCATTGCCTGCAGTATGACGTGATACCTAGAAAGGCACGCACATCTCTCTGAGTTGTTGGCACAGTCATTCGAGCAATCGCTGCAATTCTCTCTGGGGTCAACCTTCTTTCCTCCTTTGACAATAAGTGACCTAGGTAGGTTACTTCTTGGCAACAATATTGCAGTTTAGAAGGTGACACCTTGTGATGTAAGTCACAGAGATGTTGCAACAGAGACACCGTAGCAGTTTTGCAAATTTCTCGTGTGTCCGCAGCCACCAATAAGTCATCGACATATTGGATCAAGGCTGCACCAGCCGGTAACACAAACGCATCAAGTTGACTCTTCAGGGCTTGGCTATATATCGATGGACTCTCACAATAGCCCTGAGGAGCACGTTTAAACCGAAAGCTGCGACCACCTAACGAGAAACCGAATAGGTCCCTGCTTTCCTCAGCAATCGGAATGCTAAAGAAAGCATTCTTTAGATCGATCACTGAGAACCAAGAAGCAGATGCTGGAATCAGAGTCAGTAAAGCCATAATGTCAGGCACCACAGGGAACTGAGGAACCACAATTTTGTTCACCTCCCGTAAATCAATGACAAAACGATAAACAGGAGGTTTAGATGGATCAGTGCGTTTCAGAATAGGTAACACAGGACTATTACACACGTTTCCCAGAGTCTCCTCGATAACATCTTTCTCGATCAAATCATAGATGATCGCTAGCAACGCTCGCTCACCATCAAGGGAGATACGATACTGGGGAATACGTGGTAATCGCACATTCAATTTCAATTGAACAACATAAGGGGAGATGTCAAGCAGGCCCACGTCATTAGGACCTGTTGCCCACAAAGATGCAGGAAGAGAACTCAATTCCGGTGGGAGCTTATCAATGGACAAGTACATAGGAGAGATCACTCTCTCACCCAATGTAAGCTTTACCCCCGCAGGAGAACAATACAAAGTCGCATACAAACGTTTCAGCAAATCCAAGCCCAAAAGATTTTCACCACAACCAGTAGTCAAAATCAAGGGAGCTTTCAGCTCACGATGCCCAATTGTAAGGAGCAAAGGGCTAGAGACCGGATTGCTAACTGGGGCGCCGGAGAATCCAACGGAAACATTTGTTAAGCCAGACAAAGGTGCGCCAGGGAGTTTCGAATGCATGATGGAACTTTTCGCTGCACCAGTGTCCAACAGAAAAGGCTCAACTACGCCTGATGTGGCAACTGCGACGTAAGGCCCTCTCTGATCAACCGGAACTGATACTACTCCCTCTCCTTGTCTATGGCTGTCCTAGTAATTACCGTCATCAGTACCCTGAGCGACGTAATAATCGTCCACATTGTACTGTGCGGATCTACCTGACGATGACCCACGCTGATCAAAACAATTATTGGAATCAGAGGAATTATTAGAACGCTCATTTTGATTCTGTGTAACACCACAACCTCTACCTCGTGAAGCCTGTTGAGGACCACTACGACCTCCTCTAGATGAATTGCCATTATTCCGATCACGCAGAACCGGACAATCAAATTTCAAATGGCCCTCACCTCGACAATAGGCACATTGATTGTACCCAAGCATAGATCTCTGCGAAGAAGAGTCATTTCGCGACTGCGACCTAGCGGGTTGCGATTGCGGTCTATTCCGTTGTTGAGAATCGTTTTGATTTGAGCGCGGAGGATACGCTTGTTGCAACAGAACTTTCATTTTAAGTTCTTTCGTCTTTTTATCTGCACGGTCATTTTCCTCTTTCTCTCTATTTTCATAATATTGAGCCGTAGCCAATATCTGAGCAGAAGTAGAAACAGCCCACGCACTTTCTGAATTTTTCAATTTGTTGCTAAGTTGAGGCAACAAATTCGATACAAATGTATCCACAAACAACCTCTGACCTCCCTCAGTGCCCAAATCCTGACCACTATGATCGATGAATGCCTCCTCAAATCTTGTGAAGAAATCGGAGACACTCTCGTCCTTCTTCTGCTTACAGGCAGACAGTTTATCCCAGTTAACTTTCATTGCTGGCATAAGTGTCTTCATAAGGGTAATTATTCTTTGGGGAAGATCAGTAATGAGCTGTTCAGGTTTAGCCCCACCAACTTGTCGTACATCAGCCGCTTTTAGCGCAGCCCAATCACCACCCAATTCAGCTGCATGATCTTCTTGACGAATTTTCGCCCATACCGGTTGCGGTACGACATTGCCGAACAACATATCGATGTTGGCAAGATTCATTATCGTAGCATCCACTAGTTGGGACAACTCTTTATAGTATCCTGCAGGATTTTTGCGAGGGTCAGGCAAAGTTTGCTTAACCTGCAAAACTTCCGATCGTTTCCATGGTAGGTGTATCCACACTCTCTGGAAATGTGGCGGAATAATAGGATTAGCCTGTGCATCACCTGGCCTCCACACTGGTGGAACTTCACGCATGGGATACTGACCAGGCGTCGACATCCATTCCTCATGTTCGTCTTTAAACAGTGCACGAGGCATCAAAGCAGGACGAAAAGATAGAAGATGCTCGACAGCACGTCGAACATTGATACCCACAATCATACCACTCGAAAACTGAAGCTGAAGTTCAGTTAAAGCGGCCAGTACATCATCTGCCGCATCAACTGATATCTCATCGCGTAAGAGTTTGCACATTTCTTCAAACACAAATCTTTGTGTTGGCTCATTGAATTGAGAGAAAGTGTCAACAACTATACGTGGAGGATTCTTGAGAGGATATCTAATCCAATTTTTCGCCATTTTCAATAGCGTATCACGTTCTCTACCACCAGGAAGCTGACTTCGTCTTTGCGGAGCATCAGAATCAGCAGACTCAAGAATCGGTCCAAAAGGAGAATAAAAGTTGGCAACAATATTAGGAATACGTCGCCGAACAGACGGGGAAGAAGAGAGAAGTAAAGGAGTAACGACAGGAGGACCAAATACAGGAGGAGCAAGAGCAGTAGGAGTAGCCACATGAGTGGAAGTAGCGGGAACAGTAGCCTGAGAAGGTATAGACGATGGAGCAGTAGGGACAGTAGCAGGTAGAGGAATAGGAACAAAAGGATTTGCAGGAACAGGACCAGCGGCAGGCTGATTAACAGCCGCCGGAACAGCAGGTTGAGGAACAGGAGGAACCACGGGAGCTGTGGTATCCTGTGCATATGGAGGTGGTGACTTCAGTAGTTAGGACAACAAAGGGTCCTCTACTGCTTCTTCTCCCTTCTTATCCGTACTCGTCGGTAAAACAGGATAACATTTATCCACTGTCATACGTTGTAATCTATCAAAAATTTCCTTTTCCTTCTCTTCTTTGTCTCGCTGAAACTGCTCTGCATTTCTCATCGTTGTAACAATACCTTCTCTCTTATTACGTTTAAGCTGTTTGATTTCTTTTTGCTTGGCTTCTTTACGCCACAACCGAAAGGAATCAAACATGGCCGGCCTTGCTTTTCTTTGGAACAATTTAGCTTCGAGATTATCTAAAATTGGGGTCTCAAAACTACCATGAGGTGGCCAACTAAGGACACCGTCATCTTTAGTATAACGGACCCAACAATCATTGAACGTGATAGGACCCACACCATGTCGACTATATAATTCATATATTGGAGTTCCAACCGGAGGTATCGGACATGAGTCCTCCAATCGGGAATCCGTACCACAACCTCTAAAGCAACTAAACAAAGTACTATGGCCAGGCATCATGCACACTAACCGAGTTTCACAAACGTCAAGGGTTATTGGATTACAATGTCCCCGCAAAAGTGCAAAAACCCTCGGTTTTTGGCGACTGCAGCCGTCAAATACAACAACTAAGAACAAAATACGAAGGACCACAAATGCAATGGAACCATGCAACAACTAAGCACCCACAACAACTAAGGATTCTGGGGAGCGACCCACAAATACTTAACTCAGAGATCAATGGCGTCACCAGGAAGGCCCGTCAATCGTCTCGCTATACCAAGGTCTACGCCAGGCGCCAAAACAGGTCGACAGTCAGGGCAGCAGTCCGTCGCAGCCGTCAGGAGGCGGGGATCTTCGCGGGAAAAGGTCTTCGGGCCACTTGTTTCGACAACTGGATCGATGAAGCGGGGTGCACCTTCCCTCGGAGATTTCACACGAAGTTCCTCACGATCGTCGGGCTTTGGACCGGTACCGCTGATGCCGCCCCACATTGGGCGCCAACTGAAGGACTGGGTTTTTCTAAGACCCAGCGGTGCCAGGGGCAACACCTGAAACCTTCGTGGGTTACCTGTTCCGGCGTACGAATGACAGAGACACAGGACACTTCCTTCGGCGTCAAAGATTCAAGGTTTATTTACTGCAGGGAACACAGAAGTCACAAGAAGTACATAGCATGTAGGTTCATGGAGACTGCTTCGAATTGTATCTGTGGATCGCTCCTTTTATACAGTTTTTCGTCATACGACAACATGGCAAACAAAAGGTTACAACCCGGTTCCCACAGTAAATTTCATAGGGGGGCGCTTTCATGTATTCAGGGCCCCGGAACATAATTACAGTAGCATTGCCGGTTCCCAACTGTAAAAGTACATCTTCTCACCATTAGTGCATTCCATTCCGGCAGTAAACGAATCAAGGAAGAGTCAGAAACAGGTGCAGAGGAAGACGAGGACAGTCAACAGATTGAAAAGAGTGTAAGGGGGTGCTATCAGAAACACGATTGCAGGGATCAAAGGAGACGTGCCTAATGAATGCACAACTGAGACAATAAACCGGCACGGCAAGATGAGCCTCGAGCGGGGCCATCTGCCTTGCAGTGTCATCCCCCTCGTCATAAAGACACCCTCAAAGGAACACGTGTCTTCCGCAAGTGTTTGGGAATCTCAGGGTCACGAAGCGGACAGTGTCCGTTCGCTGGCTACTTGAGGGCAAGAAACAAAATGGATGCCGTATCTAAAATGGAACCCGTGGGTTCAGATGAAAAAACCCACGAAACAGACGAACGGTTTAGGTTAGCACAGCGAAAACGCGTACACCCACTAAACTCGTCATTTGCGGTTCATAGATACCAGACTCGACCATATTCGAGCGAGTCGGAAACACCACTTACAATTGTCATGGAGCCTCACGTTGGTGATGATTGTAATCAACTAATGGAGCCTTTCCTAGACCGCAAGTCTCAAACCAGATTTATCCCTAACAAGATGCAAAAGTCCTTTTACAGGGCCATATCTTCCTGAGGCCTAATTGACTCCTGGAGATTATCCCATCCTGATACCTTAGAATTTTCCTTTTTTCCCCTGTCCATGCATCACACTCCCGTATAGATGACATCTTTCTCACTCAACATACCCTCCAATTCATGACAAATGTTGAAATTGATTCTATCCTCATCTCTGACCATGCTCCTGCTATTCTTGACATAGATTTACCTTCCCCTACTCCTAGTTCTCGTCGATGGCGTTTCAACAATTCTCTCCTTCTTGATCCCCAGTTTATTGATCAATTTACCCTTTTTATGGAGGAATTTTTTCGGATCAACCTTAATTCTACCTCTCAATTCCACTTCATCTGGGATGCTTTTAATGCAGCAGCTACATGCAAGGAAAACGACAGTGGTTAGTCAAGCAACGCTTGCCTCCAGGGACATGAAAGAATCTTCCGCTTGGGCGGATCCTGATGAGGCCGGGCAATCAATTAACCCAACAAAACAGGAAATAAGGGAACACGGCCAGTGCTCGCCTCAAACCAACGACCAAGCACACAAGAAATGTGATAAAACTGATTCACAAAAGGACGGAGCAGATCAAGGTTTCGCCCCACTACTAACCGGTACAAATGTTCAGAGCCAACCAGCCGCTTATGACATACTACCCAGCACAGGACTTACAATACCGAGGTTAAACGACCTTGAAACCTCGTACCTTACTCCGGAAGAGTGGGAAGAACTGGTTGCATCCTACCCAGCAGAAACAGAACGAGAATTGCAAGGAGAGGGTATCCGCGATAATCCAGGAAAAGAAAGACCAAAACCCAAGGAAGACATTTGGGCGTCCCTCCTGCAGACAATGCAACTATCAGTAAATGCCATTCAATACCAATCTGACAAGATGGACCTGCAGCTCTCTGTCCTCAACTCCCTGGCAATATTTGTTTCTAACATTGATGGCAAGCTAGCCGAGCTAAATGGCATGATAAAAAGAGCACAATCTGAGGCTCAATTAATAGCTTCAAACTGCTCTTGTATTACCATAGTGGACAAACTGGTAACACTTCCAACAGCATTGGACAACCTCCTATATGATATAGGGACGGCAGTCAAAAACAGCCATCCATTCAATCAACGGAGAGAAGGCAAGAAATAACACCATCCGTGCAAGAAGAAATACAGACTATAAAGCAGGAGAACTCAAAGACACCCACAGACCCATTCCCGCTCTGGGAACAACCAAACAATAAGAATACACTGGCCATTAACAAACAACAATTTGAAGAAATTCAAACTCCCGCCACAGAGAGTACAGCGCTCTCTGTTAAAAAGAACCAAAAAGACGGAGTATTAACCCCTCCTCAAATAGGAAAAGTGGGAAGAAAACAGAAAAGGAAGGGAAGAAACCAAAGGAAATTGACAGGGGTTATAGCATGGTGCAAGGACCGGAGCAGCGATCAACCAGCAGTAAACTCACCACAAGCCAGGCAGACTGCGAAGGGCGACGTATCAGTGCGCGAGCACACCACCACGGAAAAGAAAGGACCTTAGACAAAACTTGGAATAGACTCGGCACCGAAGATAAGTTCCATCAACAGCACCTCGACCGAAAGCAAGAAAAATACTTCGAGCCCGCCACAAGCAGTCAAGAAGACTGGCAAAGACAAGACCGAAAAGAGGCACAACTCACAAACAGCCACAGACTCACCTGATAGAGAGAATCAAGAAAGAACCGAACAGAGCATTCAAAACCACACCAAAAATCCCACGAAGAAAAGGGAGGAAAAACAGCCTCAAGCAACTCCCGAGCGGACTGCTATAATGAGGGAAAATACACCCAAACAAGAATTGCAGGACACCAACAAATCGAACTACCAACGCAATGTAGCAGGACCAAAAGAACCTTCCAACCAAAGAGAAACCCTAACCAACACCACTGAAAATACTCAGCCGCATGATAGAGGACAAGACGGTATTACCACACTAATATTCCACCCTGAGTACCAATCAAGAGGCCCAATGGACATCCTAAATAGGGGAAATATATTACGGCTGCTGAAAACCATAGACAGCCTCAAAACTATATCATCAGCTGACTTGGAATCAGTAGAATTTATGGAAATCTTGAGGCAACCCGGAGTAGAATCAACAAAAACAGTATGGGTCACAGGAGAACTCCCCAAGAGAATATTAAAAGAAAAAGAAAAGTTTGACTCTTGGGGAATAAAATTAGAACTCTCTTCTCAAACAAGATATCCAGACCGCTTATTATACGACAGTCAACAAAAGAAAACAAAAGAGCTATCTATCAAAAAAACTGTCCTAAGAGGAGCACGAAGCAAAACACCAGAGAACCTAGTGTACTTAGACCAGTCTGACACCAGAATACTGGCCAACGACAGCCAGCCCTTTTCTAACTGGAGCTGGCTCTCAAGGACCATAAACGCAAAAGAGTCAAATCAATGACAAAACAATACAAAATTAATGAATTCCACCAGTACACTTAGCTTATGCTCATGGAACATCAACGGCCTAAGCGACAAGCTCTCAGACTCGGACTTAAATTCCTACTTGACAAAATTTACTATCATCTCTCTGCAAGAAACTTGGTCCGAGTCTCCACCAGTGCTATCAGGATACAATCTGATCTTTCAACCACCCACTCAGAGCTCAGTGTTCGGCCACAAGAAAGGTGGTCTCGCCATATACAGCGCGCTTTCAGTGATAACGAAGGCCGCCCCACTAGACTACAACATAGCCGCCCCAAATGCACTGCAAGCGATACGACTGTCATTCCGCGGGCAAGACACAAACGAGGACATCATCTTAGTAAACCTCTACTTGCACCCCAGGGAGAAAAAGAAGGGAGCACAACAACTGAAGGAAGAACTCGTAAAACTATTGAAAACCGAGAACACAAATAGCCTAATTATCACAGGGGACTTCAATCTAAATATGCTTAGCGCCTTGGATCCTGAAACCAAAGACGACGAGGACCTGTTCGCCTGGGAGTACAACCATCAAGACTGCACCTCGGGAGGCAGAACCACAAAAATATCAAGGAGCCTGCTGGCCAAACAAGAAGAGCTGGGCCTTAGGGCACTCAATGGTAGATTTTCAGGCGATCGACCGCAGTCTGCAACATTCCACAGTACACTGGCAAGCTCTACAATTGACTTTACCTTCCTTTCTCGCAGCCTATACTACAGGGTAAGAGATTTCCACATCAGCCCAATGGATTACAGTGACCACCTGCCCCAGGAAACAACGATAATCACACCGACAATACCAAACCCGCCAGGCGCCAACAACCTGGGTACGGACTTTACAACAAACGAAAAACGGGTAAAATGTAAAGTTACCGACCCACAAAACCTTTTAGAGCAAGCGAAGCACGCTCTCCACGAAGCGCAGTTCGAATCATCAAACCTGATAATACGTTGGGAGGTATTCACAAAAAAAATGAAAGACATCGCTGAAAGAAAAGTGCATACAAAGCGAGTAGGCAAGACCAGCGATGCGATACACAAGAGCCACTATAACTTCCGAAATGATACCAATCTAAAAAGACTGAAGACACAAATTAATCACACTCTGCGAAGAGCAAAAATAGATCCCTCCGCCTACCAGGCTTTAAGACAGTTAAAAGGCGACCAAAGGAAATTAATATGGCAACTAAAAAAGGACGCAGATGAGACATTCTGGGGAAAACTCCTACACGATGCCAAGACAAACAACAGCGCACAGTTCTGGCAAAAGATTAACGGCCTGATCAACCAGCAAAGCCAGGCGATGGAATCCCATGTGACGGAAGATGCCTGGACAACCCATATTAGCACACACTTCTGCGACACCAACGAAACATGGAAAGAAACTGGTAAAACCAACATCAGGAGCAAAGAATACTTGCCTCCACTTAAAGAATCCTCGACAACCAACGAAGCACTATCAATTACGGCTCTACAAATAACTAATAGGATTTCCAAAGGGAGAACAGAGGGAGCTCCAGGCCCCAACGGTATACCCCCAATAATATTCAAGCAGGCACCAGAATACTGGGCACCTACTCTAAAACCAATGTTTGAAAAAATATGGCAGACTGCGACAATTCCACGATCATGGAGGGGGGCAATAATCTCACCAATATATAAAAAAGGCGACAGGAAAGATCCAAGAAGCTATCGGTTAATTGCCTTATTAGACAACAAAGCAAAATACTACGCTGGCCTCTTACTTCAGGAACTGGCATTATGGGCGGAAGAAACCTCAGCAATCCCACTCAATCAAACAGGCTTCAGAAAAAACATGGGGACGACCACAAACATCCTTGCCTTGTCACTCCTGATCGACTCAGCTCTAACAGGAAAACAACCCTTGTACCTGTGTTTTATTGACTACAGTTCCGCCTTCGACCGCGTAAACAGAAATCTGCTGTGGCAAAAACTGGAGAGAATGAAAATTCCAGCAACACTACTGAACCAACTAATCCTCCTGCACAGCGACACTTGGGTCCAGGTTAAACTAGGTACCGGCGACTTTTTAACTAAGAAAATTCCAACTAACACAGGAGTAAAGCAAGGATGTGTGCTAGCGCTAACTTTATTTAATCTCTTTATGGCCGACCTATCTACCACACTAAACGAAAACAACGCACATGCGCCAAAACTGGAGGGCACTCAATTGTCTAACTTATTTTATGCTGATGACTTGGTGCTAATCAGCCGGACCCCGATCGGCCTACAGCGGCTCCTCGACATCACCGCACAACACTCCAAAACAAATAAACTCAGTATTAATTATTGTAAAACAAAAGTAATGCGCCTCAACTATTGCAAGAAGAAACCAACATTCAGTTGGAACCTGGATAAAAATAAACTGGAAGTCACAAATAAATATTGTTACTTGGGAGTGACTATTGATCATAGGGGGAGCTTCAAACCGCAATGCGAGGAGATAAAAAAGAGAGGCTTAATGATAGCTGTATCTCTAAGGAACTTGAAAAATAAGATCATCGGCCCAAGCTTCACCCCACTCCTAAAACTGATACAAGCCAAACTGATACCATCCATTACATACGGTAGCGAAGCATTGAGAGGCAGAAATACCGGAACCTTAGAAGGAGTAATTACGAGAGCAATGCGGATGATGTTTGGCCTACCGAGATACACTTCTCTGGCGCAGATCCGACTCGAATTTGGGCAGGTTAAGGAAGAGCTTGCTCGCAAGGGAGCATACCTTAAGACCTGGCACAAAATTAGCAGAGGGGAAGCAAACACCCTCAACGCACTCCTCTGGAAGGATCTACAAAGCAAAGACAACTGCCCAGCAAGACTCTTTCTAGAGGATGCAATTAAACAGCTGGGGGCGAGTCAACTATGGGAACTGCAAGGGAGCCTGGCAGGTTTCAAAAAAGCTGTAAACAATACAGTTAGGAAAGAATCCCTCCTACAAGACAAAGCCTCACTAACGAAGAGAGCACATGGCTGGCTGACAGTACAAACCTACAATAAACTCACACCACAGGCATACCTTCCGACCAGCTTCACTAAAAAAAACAAAAGAAACATTCCTAAAATTACGATTAGGAGTATTACCCTCAGCTGACCACATGGCCCCTTGGCTGCGGCCCCCAAAACCGGCAAACTGTCGCCTGTGTGGAACTCATGAGGAAAATATAGTACATCTCATTACCATCTGCAAAGAGCTGCAGCAAGATCGCAGGAACCTACTGAGACACCTATTCATAAAAAAAGGAATCAGGACGTGCCCACAAGCAACTCTGGCTTGCTTCAGAGGCGACGAAGTGCAAATGGCTTGCCGACTGGTAAAATACCTCGGAGCTGTAGAAAGCAGAATCAACACAAAGAAAGAACAAATGGACAAGGACAGCACACCCTCAATACTGTGAGTGCCAAAACATCAAGACAGCTCAGAGACTTAAACTGAATTAAAACACTGGCATACTATAACTAAAAGTTATGAACATTCAGGGTAAATACCAGCCAGTCTTCCAAAAAGGAATAGGCACAGCAATACCTAACTTTGTATTGAAATGAGGGCCAGGACTGACAAAAGAAACCCTCTCCGTAGAAGGACACGAGCACCTAACGGCAGACGGACACTCCGTTCTTTTTAACTTTTTTTAAACTGCACTTTGTAACATAGCTCAAATTGAATAACTCCATCATCTATGCTGCTACAAATATTTTTAATACTTTCCTTTTTTACTGCTGATGGTTTTTGTAATGGTTTTTATTAACTGTACAATAAAGTATTACTTACTTACTAATGCAGCAGCTAGAGGAAATATCATTGACTTTGTCTCTCGCAAGAAAAAACTAGCCCTTTCTAAATCCTCCCTTATTCTTAAACAAATTAAGGACTTAGAGCATCTTTTTTATACTTCTAATTCTGCTGAAGCCCTGTCCTCCCTTGTCAAAGCTAAAATTCAATTCAATACATTTTCTTGGGATGCGGCATGCAACAATCTTCTTAAATTTAATTAAAAAATGTATGGTGGGTGCAACAAGGCCGGTAAATCATTCGCTAACTATCTCAAGATTAAGAAACAGAAGTCCAAAATAGCTGTTATTACCGATTTTCAGGGAAACCGTCATTGCACGGATGCTAAGATTCTTGGATGTTTTGTTCAGTACTATTCCTCTCTATACACACCTGAATCGACGCCGTCCTCTGATCAAATAGACTCATTTTTCCAATCTATACCCAAATCTTCGCCTGCCGATGTTGATTTCTCCTCTTGATGCCCGTATTTCTGAAAAAGAGATCCTTCAGGCTATTACTCTCTTACCTAAAGATAAATCACCAGGCCCGACGGCTTTACTGTCCGTTTCTATTTTCATTTTAAGAATTTTTTATTACCACATCTATCTTCATTAATTACTAATTTTCTCTCCATGGGTGAATCGAAAGGTTCCTTCACCCAGGCTATGTTGTGCCTACTCCCAAAAAAAAATAAAGATTCCTCTCTCTGTAAAAATTATCGGCCAATTTCATTAATTAATACAGATTGCAAAATCTATGCCAAAATTTTGGCCTCCCGATTAAATTCTGTTATTCCTGACCTCATTAACATCTATCAGTCTGGTTTTGTCGAAGGTAGATCCGTCACAGATAATTCTAGAACTCTCCTTAACATTATTCACCTTGTCTCTAATTTGAGTTCCCCACTCGCTGCCATTACTCTAGATGCTGAAAAAGCCTTTGATAGGGTTAGCTGGGATTTTATGTTTGGCGCTCTCCGTTGGCACGGTTTCAGTCCACACATCATTAAGCTTATTCACCTTTTATACTCTGCCCCTTCCACATCTATCTGGGTTAATGCTGTTCAATCTTCTTATTTCCCTTTACATAGGGGTACCAGGCAGGTCTGCCCCCTATCTCCCCTTCTTTTTATTTTGGCTCTAGAACCTTTTCTTGAAAAAATACGGCATTCTGCATCATATTCTGGTTTTGTTTGTAAGAATTTACATATTAAGTTTACTGCTTATGCGGATGATATTTTACTTTATATTTCTAATCCTAATGCTTCTCTGCCTGCTCTTTTTTCCCTACTTCGTGAATACTCCCTTGTCTCTGGTTACAAGTTGAATATTGATAAAGCTGAAATGTTACCCCTTAATAAATATTGTCTTCCCCATATGTGTCAGGGGTCCGGCTTTGAATGGAACCCTACGAGCATAAAATGTTTAGGTATTCTCTATGCCAATAATGTCAAAGATAATATCAAAATTAATCATAAAGACATTCTCTCCAAACTTTCTGCTCTTATTGATTGTTGGTCTCCATTATTCTTATCTTGGTGGGGAAGATTGTCTCCTATTAAAATGATGCTTCTTCCTATTATTAATTTTTACCTCTCAATGCTTCCCATCTCCCTTCCTGCTTATTTTTTTAACTCTTCTCAATCGCATCCTTGTTCGGTTCCTTTGGAATAACCGTAAGTCTAGTATTTCTTTATCTCGCCTTCAGCAACCAAAGAATTTGGGGGGGGTGGGGGGAGTTGGTGGGTGGTTAATTTTCCCAACCTCATCCGTTTTCATTCCTCTTTTATTTTAAAACAAATTTGACCTTTCTTATCCGACTCATCCCTTCTCCCCGTCACTGCCTGGAGTGCATTAGAGTTGGCTCAGCTTTCGCCTTTCTCAGTTCTCACTGCTACCCACTTATCCCAACCCCCTAAGCGATTTATCTCACCCACTTTCAAACTTTCAAGGACGCTTGCACTATCTCTGTTTCGCTCTTCTTTCTCTCAAGCACATCTTCATTTTCTCACCCCATTATGGTATAATCCATCCTTGAAGATCAATAACAAGGCTCTTTTCTGGAAGGAATGGATCGATAAAGGCATTATATATGCAGATAAAATCCTTGTTGATGATTCTCTGTTGGATTTTTCAGATATCTGCACAACCTTTCACTTATCTCACACATATTCCTCACAGTATTCTGCTCTTAAACCAGCTCTAACCACCTTCATCTCTCATCATAGCTCATTATCTGATATTTCTCCGTCTGAATCCCCTCCACCTGATTTCACTATTCCCCACAAAGCTGCTGTTATTTATAAGATTCTTTCCCGCTCTGTTTCTGACCGCTCCAAATCCAAATCTGAGCTTGCATGGGAAAGAGATTTATTGCAGGACTTTTAATTTCCTGTCTGGGACTCCATTTGGTCTAAAATCCACCCCGTTTCCCGTTCAGCTAGTACCACTCAGACTCTTTATTTTTTTTACAACAGACTTTTCGTTACCCCCTCTGATTTATTCAAGTTCAAATCTCTAGATTCTAGCAAGTGTTGGTCATGCCCTCATTCAGATAGTGATCTCTTCCACATGTTTTTTCACTGTCCATTGGTCAAATCCCTTTGGCATCAAATCTGGTACAAGCTGAATTATATTTTAGGCTCCAATTACACCTTTGACATTGTTCATATTTTTCTTGGTAGTTCTTCCCCCATTTGGAGCGTTTCACACAATGTTCGTAAATTTATAGATTTGTTTATAGCTATTTCTTTGCAGATAATCACTACGAACTGGAAAGATACCTCAAACATTTCTTACAATGCTTGGTGGAATCTGATATGTCATCATCATGGACGGGATCATGCTTATGCTACCACCACCCCCCTTTTAATTAAAAAAGATTTGTTATGGTTACCTTTAACTGATTTCCTTTCCAGACGTATACCCTAGTATGCCTTATTTGATGTTTACTCTGATGTTATATTTAAAATATTTGTAATACATGCTTTTACATTTTCCTCCCCTCTTTTCTTTCTCTCTTTCTTTTCCTTTTTCTTTCCCCTTTTTCCCTTTTTTCATAAAATTCTTAAAAAGCATTTTCTCTTAGTATATACATTTAATACTCCCTTTTTGGGATTCTGTTTTTTTTTTTTTAAATTTCATCTGCATTTTGTACTTCTCCATTTTTCTAATCTTTCGTAATTATTGTGATTTTGTACTGATGTTCTATTTGGTATATTTGATTTCAATAAAGCTTTCTAAACTAAAAATTTATAAACGTGTGTTCTGTGGTAAATTTTAATTACCTATGCGGAATTTATGCGGTAAATATCAATAAGAATAACTCAGTCAAAAATAAGAGACAGAATCCGGGGTAGTTGAGGTTTTAAAGGGGTTTTATTCCTTAAAAAGGAATTGGTTATTGGTTCGAACCAGGTAGCATGTGCAAGGGAACGGATAGGACATGTACAATGATTTATTAACAGAGTATCATTTATATAGTAAATGCATTTACAATAGAAATTGATGCAGGAGGCGTAACAGCTGAAAGAAACGAGATAAGAACATGTGTTCGTAACAGAAGGCGTGCACAAGGGCGTACACGAAGGTGTGTGCTAGACAACGTCACTGAAAACGTAACGCAAGTAGGTGGATCCCTAGAAGAATCCTACAGTGTCAGCAAAAACATGTGGCAGAGATGCGCGCGCAGCAGTATGACGTGTGACTGACGTGAAACTGGAGGGTGAAGGGGACTTGACATTTAGCCCTACATGAGGAGACAGAAGTCTGGAGTGTCAGAACAACCTAAACCCAAATCATATCTATATCTTGTGTTTAAGGAACTGTATTATCTAGAAGGAAAGGTCTCTCGGGCAGAGGCTATTCTACACTGACTGCTAGTGCGTGCATATGCAACTACGTGTCTACGTGTAAGGCAAGGGGCCATGGGCCTACCATGGTAACGGGAGCTATGAATTACTTGCATGGAGACAGTGAGGCCGGGCCCTTTGCTCTGCAGCTGGGAAGGATGTTTTCCTAAACTACTAGACAGGAATGTATTTTTGAGGAGCGGAGCAGATAACTTGAAGGTTGAATACAGTCTTGGCAGGCAAGGCAGGCCGAGCTAGGCACCGCTCGCCACACAGGGAGTAAGTCAAGGGTCAGGAAGCAGCAGGCTGCGGCTTCCAGAGACAGAAGGCAGAAAAGGCTCGATGGCAGAAATCAGGGCCTAACTCGCCAGAGCTAGAAAACGTGAAAAGTGCACCATATAAAGACGTTGGCAAGGCATACTTAGGAACGGAATATCCGACCCATTCATGGTGGATCTGAAAGAGGACATGTTAACGTTGGACGCAAATGTATTTGCGTCTTCATAGCTGGTTGTGGAGGGAACTTACATGTACTAGAAGCATGTACATGGAGCCGTTGGGGTCTACGATAGGGGACATAACTGACCATGAAAATTCATATTACCTCATTCCCTCCTTGTCCCCTACGGACCCTTCATGATATATCAATCCTCATTAATCTATCAATCTGTTCATGTAACATCATTTGCTCTTCTTTCTTCTTACGGCGTTTTAAATGAGGACTTGAATGAGGAATACATGATGTGGCGCACAAGCCGCAAATCGCTGGCCCACATTGCAAACATAGGCAACAACTGAATACTATGAGAAGGGCAATACCTAGGAAGGATAGGATCTTCCATCCCCAGGCTGATAACACGCTCCAGAACCAACCGGACCAAGTCCAGGTGCCTGGATTCTGGTGTATCTGACTTGGAATCTTGTGAAGACGAGTAATGGCTCTATATACTGAAGGTGCGTTTTGTGGAATGAAAACACAGCAGCTTGACCCGATGACCTTACAGGCTCCGCCCCTATCGGCCAGGATGACGTCAAGGACGAGACGATTTTGAAGAACAACAATCCACATCGCAGACTGCTCCTCTGTTAAGTTACCTAGGGCGGATGTAGTTTCATTCACTACTGCTTCAAGGGTTCTAGTTAATTTTCGTATCAGTTTACTATTAAAGACAGTACCTAAGTAGGGAAAGAAACCTTTATTGAAATCTGTATACTGCTCCCATGCCGTTTCAGTATAGTCGACAATCGGGAGATCTCTCTGTGGTCTATTGTGTACTAGATGGATGTCTCTATGATAATCAGGAGGGGCTAGGAAAACGGGTGGCAGAAGGAATGCAATGTAACAGGTGCCATCCCAATCTAGAGGTAAACGTATATATGCGGTATGACCACAAACGAAGTAGGAATGACGTGAAGCTTTAAACATAGACTTGCCCTTATCACTGAATTCGATCACAGTAGTACATTTACTATGACCCAGGTGTACTGAACCGTTCTTTCTGACACATAATTCACCTTTAACTGGTAGTACGGACATTGCAGGCAAGACTGGTTCGGATTCGGATTCAACATTCAGAATCATGAGGTTAAGTGTAAAATTACCTAATCCATATACTTCATTTTCCAGATCAGTTCCTGTTCTTTTGGGAAGACCCTCCTTGTCAGGGAAACAGACTTTATGCAAAACGATGTTCAGGTTTCCCCATACCCAGTTACCCTGGTAAACTACGGAGTCTGAATCCAAGGAATTAATAAAACTAAACCATGCACCACAGGACCCATTATGTGTGAACGGGTACGGAAAAAGAGGCAGAACTCCTTTGTATTTCTGATAGGGAGGGAGTCGGCCACATATCCAACAATTGGTAGCATTGCTGGTCTGATGGGAATGATGTAACATGCTAATGAATGTGTTGTTGCGCAGCGCAAGTCTGTATGACAATTCATGCGGGGGTAATTCACTGAAAGAGTGCTCGACAGTGTCATTTGAAGAGGAATGTGCATGTTTGAAAATAGGGTAGTATACATGTAGCAGTACACTCGCAGCAATAATCATAAGACTTAGAAAAAACATAATCAATAAAGTCACAATACAGTGGCTGCGAAGAGATTTGCAATATTCACGTTTCTTGAGCTGTTTCTGTCTATCTCTCTCTCTGTTGGGGTCTAGGGGATACATGTCAGAATCAGGTTTAACCGATTCACCTAGGGGAGGACTTAAACAATTAAACTGTCTGACTTGCTAGACCTCAATTTTTCTTTATACTCCTGCTGTGGAGTTTTCTCTATCAGGGGAAGTTTAGAGTCACTAGAATCTGGACAGTCCTTAGAGGGGGAGGGTGAGTCAGTCTCTGGCAATGTACGAAATTTCTTCACGTGACTCGAGTGCAGCCACCCTTTGCGGCCCTCGATCTTGATTGCAGTCCTCGTGGTGAGAAGTACCAACTTCGGCGCCTGCCACCTGGGCTCCAGCGGACTTTTCCTGTCGAAATTTCTTACAAGTACGATATCTCCTGGAACAACGTCATGCGGCTTCACCTCGGTATTGTCGGGAAAGGCTGCAGCGACCTGTGAACGACATGATTGTAGTGCAGACATCAAGGAAGCAAGGTAATCTGTCAACATATTACAATCGACATCAGTAATCTTTCTGGGCAAAGGCGTCCCCCACATATTCGGTGGTCTACCAAAGACCACCTCATACGGGGATAGCCCTGTTCTGGAATGGGCGACCATCCTCATGTAAAAAAGGGCAACCGGCAAAGCTACGATCCAGTCGACACCCTTCTCCTTACAGATTTTTGCAAGACGAGTTTTCAGGGTCTGATTGTGTCTCTCTACAAGACCTGCTGCTTCGGGATGTCGGACACAGTGGAACTTCCATTGGTAGCCGAGCAGAAGTGATACCTGCTTCATAAGCTCGGACGAGAATGGCTGACCGTTGTCTGAGTACACGACACGGGGCAAACCATATCTGGGGAAAAATTCACGAACCAGCTGTTTGGCAGTGGTCGGAGCAGTGTAATCTGGGACTGGATATGCTTCTGTCCAACGGGAAAGTGCACATACAACTACGAGGACGTATTTGAATCCTCGACAACGTTCCATCTGGATATAATCCATCTGGAGGACTTCAAAAGGGTGATCGGGAGGATGAAAACCACCTTGCTCTACAGGAACGCCTTTACCTGGGTTGAACTGACAACAAATCATGCAAGTACGCACTTTCTGTTTGGCTGCTGCTCGTAAGTGTTTATTGAACCAGATATTTTGAATACTGTCTAACATAGCTTTTTCCCCTAAATGTGCAGGACTGTGTACTGTGTTAATGATTACTTGGACCATAGAGTCGGGGAGAAACCATGTAGATTTCCCCTTCGTCATCCATCCTTGATCTGTCTGGACCCCTCCTAGTTCAGTCCATTTCTTGATTTCGTCCGGTGTAGCATGTGTCTGTATGTCAATTACATCTAGGGCGGGATCCTTAACTGTCATACAATGTGTCGGTGTCTGGACTATTGTCTTTGTCGAGTCAGTTGTGTGAGTCTGAGTCTGAGCTGTATGCTTGGCTGTGCGGTCTGCTAGGTCGTTACCCTGGGAAATGATATCTGTGACTTTGGTATGTGCCTTGCACTTCATGATGGATATCGCTGTAGGCAGATGTATTGCATCTATCAGAGTTCGGATGAGGGAACTATGCTGAATTTTGGCTCCGTGAGAGGTCAAAAACCCTCTCTCTCGCCACAGGACACCAAAGTCGTGTACAACTCCGAATGCATAACGTGAATCTGTGTATATGTTAACTTTCTTATTTTTGGCTAGAATACAGGCTTGGGTCAGAGCAATGAGCTCTGCTGCTTGAGCTGACAAGGTGTCAATACAATTTGTTTCTATGACTTCAGTTTCTGTCGTGACTGCGTAAGCTGCCACTAAGTCCCCTGTACTTGTTCTCATGCATGAACCATCCACATAAAGTGTCAGGTCTGGATCTGGTAATGCGGTGTCTGTCAAGTCTTGTCTGGGTTTCGTCGTAATGGTAATGACCTCAATACAATCATGTGCCAATGGGTCTGTCTCACTTAATGGCAAAAGCGTAGCAGGGTTCAATGTGTTGCAGCGTCTGATTTCTATGTGTGGCTGAAACAATGTCAATTCATAACCTGTCAGTCTTGCTATAGTCAAGTGCTGAGTCTGTGTTCGGTTTAAAAGAACTTCCACGGAGTGTGGAACTTGTACTGTCAACTGATGTCCTAGCACTATGGAATCACTTTGTCTGATTGCTAGGGCCGTTGCTGCTACTGATTTCAAGCATGCAGGCAGAGCCTGGGCTACTGGATCCAATGTACTAGAGAAATAAGCACACGGTTTGTATGAACCTGCTTGATCCTGAGTGAGTACTGACAATGCAGTACCTTCACGTTCTGTGACAAAAAGTGTAAAAGGCTTGCTATAACATGGTGTCGCTAAAACTGGTGCTTGACATAAGGCTTTCTTTAAGTCCTCAAAAGCTTGTGTGTGTTCCTGAGTCCAAGGGAGGACAGTCGATGTCGCTGCCTCCTGGGTTGTCAACTGTATGAGTGGTTTGGCTAGGAATGCATACTGAGGGATCCATTGTCTACAGTAAGAAGTGAGGCCTATAAAGGCCCGTACCTCCTTTTGTGTCTTGGGTTGTGACATGTTTACAATTAACTGAATGCGGTCAGGTGTTAGCTGTCTCCCCCCTTTGGTCAGCAAGTGCCCAAGGTAAACAACTTGCTGAACACAGAATTGTAGCTTCGAAGGGGACACCTTGTGTCCCTTGTCAGCCAGGTAATGCAAAACCGTCAGTGACGCTTGCTCACATTCGGGTTCGCTACGGGCGGTGATCAGTAGATCGTCAACATACTGTAACAGAGCAGTGTTGTCAGGCAGGTGTATACTGTCTAGTTGTCTTTTCAGTGCTTGACTATAGATGCTGGGGCTTTCTGTGAATCCTTGAGGTGCGCGTGCAAATTTGAAGCTTCGTCCATTTAGACAGAATCCGAAAAGGAATTGGCTTTCCGGATCAATGGGGACGCTAAAGAAGGCGTTCTTCAGATCTATTACAGTAAAGAACGTGGCTTCGGAATCAATGGCAGTCAATAAAGACGAGATATCTGGGACCACAGGATACTGTGGTACGATGCATTTATTCAATTCGCGCAGATCGATAACTAATCGATAAACTGGGGGTGCATTTGGATCAGTACGTTTAAGAACTGGAATGATGGGGGAGTTACATAAATTCGAGTCGGTTTCTACAACCACTCCTTGTGCAATGAGCTCGTCAATGATTTTCAGTAAAGCCGCTATAGCATCTGGTGGTAACTTGTATTGTCGGATTCGTGGTAAGACTACTCCTGGTCTAAGTGTGACTCGATATGGTGTAATGTGCATACAACCTACATCAGTGGGGCCTTGTGCCCATAAATGTGCAGGAACGTTCTGTAGTCTAGGATCAATATCTCTCAGCACATAGTGACCCTTAAAGTCACGTAGAAACAGTCTCACTCCTTCCGGAGAGCAACATATCACAGCTCCTAGAGCTTTCAGTGTCTTGATGCCTAACAAGTTTTCTGGACATGATTTCGTTAACAATAAATCTGTCGTGCGAGACAATGGACCAACTAAAAGTGGTACTGGTTGTGATACTTCGTTTACAATAGGTTTGCCTGAAAATCCAAGGGAAACATTTTGTGAGCCTGAGAGGGGTGCCCCTGGAACCTCGTCATGACTTATAGTTGTCCTGCTTGCCCCTGTATCAATCAAAAACTTTCTATCTTTTCCTAACACTTGGCTGTGTACATAAGGACCCTCTTGATCTACAGGAACCTCAATAAGAGGCAAGCCGACTTCCCTCTCTAGGCTGTCTCATGTGTATCGCTGATAATCGGGATAATCAGTTTGCGCATACTGGTACATCTGTTGTGTTGCATGTTGTGTTGCGGCAATGGGCTGTGGCTGTGGCACGGCTACGGTCTGTACTGTCTGTTGTGAAGCTTGCATAGGCTGGATATTCTGTGGTACTTGTTGTTGGGCCTGGTCCTGTCTAGGAGGACGCGGCCTTTCTTTAGTTTTACCTGTTGATATATTATGTTTCAAAACTGCACAATCGTTTACATAATGACCTGGCTGTTTACAATAGTTGCATATCCCTTTAACAGGAGTTGCTGAATTATTGGACTGTGTCATACCCTTTTTCTGACCGTCAGCTGGGACTGACTGAGCAACTAACATTTTCATTTTTGTGTCTTTCATACGTCTTTGTTCGTGATCATGTTCTTCTCTAATTCTATTCTGGTGGTACTGTAACATTTGTAACATTTGTGAAGGCGTGTTAGCTTGCCATGTGCTCTCGACTTTCAGAACACGATTCTTAACTTGGGGCAGGGAATTTTCGACCAATTTAGATACAAAAAGATGTGGATATGACTCGCTACTTGGTTTCAGGCCACTATTAATAACAAAACATTTCTCAAATCGGGAATAAAAATCACTAGTGTCTTCATCGGGTTTCTGTTTACAGGCTGAGATTGCATCCCAGTCCTCCTTTTTCGTTGCTAACAAACGTGGCAAGACTTGTACTAACAATCCGGGTAACGCTTTAGTTTTGTCCCCAAGCCCTAGACCTGGGGTACGAGTATTTTCTTCGTTCTCTAATACAGCCCAATCAATCTTTGCCTCTCCCACCTCCCATTCTTTTTCCTTGAGTTTCTCGTAAATACCAGCAGGCAATAATACTTTCAATATTTTCATGATGTCGGGGTAGGTATAATCACCCATGAGTAACATATCTTTTATTTCACGGTGGAAACCTGCGGGATCTTTGTCATGACTAGGCACTAACTTCTTCATTTCTAACAGTTCCATTTTAGTTATGGGTGTGTACACAAACACACGTCTAAAAGTATTATCATCATTCTTGACTGGATGTACTTCTCGCAAGGGATTCTGTCTGTCTATGTAATACATTTTTCTTTCTGGAGGTGGAGCTGGAACAAACTGTGTGGTCAGAAAAGTACTGTATCTGTGCCGATGCTCTAGAATTATTTTAATTAAGTCGGTACCTAGACCTCTCCATCTGTTCGAGAGTAGCTCTATCAAAATATCAGGTAGGGGACCTGGATCAGAATGTTGGCTTTTATACAATATAAGGAGATGCTGAATCATGTATATTCCGGCTAATTTCTGTTCATCAGGGGAAAGATTTAAAAATGTTTGTGCTAAGCCATCATCACTATAAGTGTCAGAACTGTCAGCCCATTGGACTGCTGACCTGGCTAATTCTTGTTCATCCATGGAATTTAGTACATGGTACCCCATTCGTTCTTGAAGTATTTTATCAGTAGCCTGAAATAAGTATTCAGGAGTTTTTGGATTTGACATGGCTGCTTGAAAAAGTCTCTTACTTTCTGGGCGTACCGGACGCATTGAATTATTAAAAAGTCTTCCCTTACCTACATATGCTATTGTTTCTCTAGTTGGTAATTGTAATGTTCCTGTTGTCGTTTCTAGTTGGTCCTCCTCCCCCGAGGACTCAGTCTTGTCTGTATCTATTTCTCTTTCGGGCTGCCTTCTTTCATGTATTTGTTCTACTGCCTTTCGTATCCTTCGATACATATTTTCTATACTATTCTGTTTATCATGTTTTCCGTCTGCTATATTCTGACCCCATTTAGTCAGTGCTTTCATGTCTTCCTGGTCTACACCAGGCCTATCTTGTTCTCTTATTAAGCAGTTTATAAAGAAACGTAATATCATTTTTGAGTGTCAACTTTCTGGTATGCCATGGCCTTGCCAATACTTTCAGGACCTTTCCCCGTTTGGACAAAATGATATATTCTGTCTAAATGATCAATCATTCCAGGTAGTAACATTAGATAGTTTGTAACTCGTCGTAGACGCACTGATGATAGCATCATTCTGTCGTCTTTACCGGGTACGGGATCATATCTACAGTCTGTAAGAGGCTCCTTAAGTATGTCGTAACTCGCTGTTTGAGGTGTACGTTGTTGTGCTAGATCCCTATAAGTCAATCGGTGTGATTGTGGCGGTGTTTGAAAACCTCCTACTGCCCCTCCCGAAGTGCCAGGTCCAAAAGGATTAAGTGGATTAATAGTAGGGAGAATAGGTGCCGGAAGGGGTGGAGGAATCGGCGGGGGATGTGGAACGGGAGGAGGAATTTGATGTTGCGGAAGTGGCGGTAGGTTATCTCGCGGTGGAGTGCCATCAGCAGGTGGTGTGCGTGGTGGCGGAACATTAACATATTCGGGGGCTACATCGTCTAAATAGGAAGAAAGGAATATGTCTTTTGTGGCCTTGTGACGTACTTTAGTCGGGACCAATGGAGGTGGCAGATTCTTCGGTATTTCCGAAGTGGCCTTAGGTAAACCCTCGGCCAGGAGAGGATACATACCATTCATAAAAGCGTTTCGTTGTCGGTCTACTTGTTCTGTTTTTACTCGTATCCCCTCTTCAACTAATACATTTTCACGGGCTTTGTCTGAATCCTCTCTACTTTTCTCTGCTTTTCTGAGTGCTTTTTCTGTGCGTCTATGCGATTCTTTACGCCATAATTCAATGGCATCTTTCTGTGACTGTCTGGCTTTCTTTTTCCATAATGCTTCTTCTACTCTCATGATGCACTCGGCATCCCATGTCCCTGCAGCGGGCCATCTCTGATTCTCTGCTAAATCTTTAGTGTAATCCATCCACAAATCGAGATATAATACAGCGTCTAAGCCGTGCTTGTGGTACATAAAGTACCCTGGAGTGTCCCTGGGTGGAATGGGAACAGCTTCCTCTAGTATCCCTTTTCTAGTTCCTATCTGTCTCAGTTTAGAGAATAGCGGCATGTCTCAGCCGTACTACTTGGTACTTGATACTTACTTGAATTTGAACACAATTAATACAATGAGCACAGTAATATCGATCGAACAATCACTCATACCACGACATTAAAACACATTTAAACATTTTGAAAACGAACAACAATAATTAAAATGAAACTAGCTACCTCCATACTTGATATACTGCTAAACAGTACAGATACACTGCTAAACAGTGCAGACCGTGGCTGTGTACCCAACCCCGTCTTGACCGGGCACAAATTAATGCACTCGTCTAGATGCGTCCCCAGCAACGGTACTCACCGGGAAGCACGGAACAGAAGGCCTCGGAAACTCGATACTGGACTGGACCCTGGACTCGACTGGACTGGACTCGACTCGGTTCGTGACGCAGGTACTTCGGAACTTCGGAACTGGTGGGCCTCCAAATACCTCGGACTTTGCTCTCTCAGCTAGGCTCTGGTCGGGATCCTCCGCACTCCTCACCGCCTCGTCTGGGTGTCGATCGCAGCCTCAGTCACCTCCGTTGGCCTGAGGGAGATACAGGAAATCCTGCGGGTACGCGTAGTTGTCCTTCACGGCTGTGGCAGGGGACCGGGCCTGCAACGCACCTCCGGCGCGTGGGGTGGGGGAGGGGTCCCTATTCGGGCGCCAATTATGTGGTAAATTTTAATTACCTATGCGAAATTTATGCGGTAAATATCAATAAGAATAACTCAGTCAAAAATAAGAGACAGAATCCGGGGTAGTTGAGGTTTTAAAGGGGTTTTATTCCTTAAAAAGGAATTGGTTATTGGTTCGAACCAGGTAGCATGTGCAAGGGAACGGATAGGACATGTACAATGATTTATTAACAGAGTATCATTTATATAGTAAATGCATTTACAATAGAAATTGATGCAGGAGGCGTAACAGCTGAAAGAAACGAGATAAGAACATGTGTTCGTAACAGAAGGCGTGCACAAGGGCGTACACGAAGGTGTGTGCTAGACAACGTCACTGAAAACGTAACGCAAGTAGGTGGATCCCTAGAAGAATCCTACAGTGTCAGCAAAAACATGTGGCAGAGATGCGCGCGCAGCAGTATGACGTGTGACTGACGTGAAACTGGAGGGTGAAGGGGACTTGACATTTAGCCCTACATGAGGAGACAGAAGTCTGGAGTGTCAGAACAACCTAAACCCAAATCATATCTATATCTTGTGTTTAAGGAACTGTATTATCTAGAAGGAAAGGTCTCTCGGGCAGAGGCTATTCTACACTGACTGCTAGTGCGTGCATATGCAACTACGTGTCTACGTGTAAGGCAAGGGGCCATGGGCCTACCATGGTAACGGGAGCTATGAATTACTTGCATGGAGACAGTGAGGCCGGGCCCTTTGCTCTGCAGCTGGGAAGGATGTTTTCCTAAACTACTAGACAGGAATGTATTTTCGAGGAGCGGAGCAGATAACTTGAAGGTTGAATACAGTCTTGGCAGGCAAGGCAGGCCGAGCTAGGCACCGCTCGCCACACAGGGAGTAAGTCAAGGGTCAGGAAGCAGCAGGCTGCGGCTTCCAGAGACAGAAGGCAGAAAAGGCTCGATGGCAGAAATCAGGGCCTAACTCGCCAGAGCTAGAAAACGTGAAAAGTGCACCATATAAAGACGTTGGCAAGGCATACTTAGGAACGGAATATCCGACCCATTCATGGTGGATCTGAAAGAGGACATGTTAACGTTGGACGCAAATGTATTTGCCTCTTCATAGCTGGTTGTGGAGGGAACTTACATGTACTAGAAGCATGTACATGGAGCCGTTGGGGTCTACGATAGGGGACATAACTGACCATGAAAATTCATATTACCTCAGTTCCGCCTGCCAAAATCAGCTTCGCCAGCCCAAGTCTGTCTCGAACTAGGCCTAGTAGACATCATGGCGTAGAGGCTGGCTCGTTTATAAAGGTTTGCAACAGATTGCGCCACGCCCGTGTGGGCTCCTTGGAGGCTAGAATTTGGAAGGAAATATCGAAAAGCCCTACTAACCAGAAATGTCGACATCATTTGGATCACAGCCTACAATTACTTGGAGTTAAGGAATTCTGGGCAACAAACCCCTCACAGCCAGCACTAAATGCAATCATCAAGAAGAGCTTCCAGCACTGGTCCTTTCATTCTGAAAGAGCAATATTGTCAAATAGGAAGCAGGCATGGGCAGTGATTTCCAATTTTAAACCAGGTGTTGAGTCACCCTACTTAGCAAGCACGTTCGCACTTTATTGGAAACAAAAGTTTTTAGGACTGAGGATGGGTGAATGGCCTTTTAGAAGAACCTTCCTGAATGGCGCCATTCCGACAATAGTATTAAATGCAGGTTATGTGGGTATTACTCTGAATCCATTGAACATATAGTCTGTGTATGCCCCGCAATGCTTACGGCCAGATGGTCTCCATTGCGATAATAGCTGCCTTAAACCAGGACAAGAAAAAGCTGCACATTGGGTTCACCAAATTTGTCAGTAAAGCGTCCAAACTGTTGCAAGATACTAGAGCTGCTGAATCTCTCTTACTTCAGAAGAGCGGCATTTTGTCTACAGGTCGCATAACAGAACCTTGGACTGTTAATAACTGCCGATCTGAATCTGACTTTTAGCTGCTTATATTGTTTTAGTGAATTGAAAGAAAAACACAGTTTTGTAATTTTGATTAAGCTGTCTTTTTAATGAATGAATTGAACGTTTTTATTTTGTAATGGTGTTAAGAAATCAAACAATAAAGTATCATTATTGCACACTATTAGTATCCACCACTACTGGATACCTGCTCAATGCAGACCCCAAAATGATATAAATAAAGTGGCGTACCCAAAATTAGTACATTATTAAAGCAGAACAAAGTCCAATTAGATCATCCATTTTTCTTTATTCCTTCTATTATTTTTATATTCCAACATACTCTTGTCGTTTTATAACCCAAATGTTACAGCCTCAGCCAACATGTTTTGACCATAGCAGTGGACTTCTCAGGGGGGCTGCAATACAATACAATACAATATATAAAAACCATATCCTATCATATCTTTATAAAATACTTTAAAAACCATTCCCGAGCATATGGGAAAATTTCCCATAATTACATCCTGTGTGTTAAAACCAAAGGGCTAATAACCACACTAAAACACCCATATTAACATGACAAGAGTGCAATTCATACATCTCAATGTGTAAGAATTAAATATAAATTAAAATCTTGTGGCACATAAGAGAAGAGGAAATTCTACATTACTTAATGCAAATGCAGAAAAGTTTTTTTATCTGATCCAAATCACATAACATCCAAAGTAGAGAATGGAAAAGGGGGTTGGAGAAGGAATGGAATGGAATAAGAATTTATATAGCGCAAAACTGCCACCCTACGGGTATCCTGGTGCTTGGATCAGAGAATAGACATCAAAAAGCAGGATCAGTTGTCAGTAGAGAGGAAATTAAGAAGCATTCCTTGGGAAAAGCCAGGTTTTCAGATTCTTCTTAAAACCGGTCAATGAGCTCTCCTGGCTAAGAGTCAGAGGCAGCTCATTCCAGATGCGTGAGGCAATCACTCCGAAAGCTCTCCCTCCCTTCCGGGGTCTCTAAAATCTGGTAGCTGTGATGAGATTAGTATTTGATGAGTGGAGCTGCCTCCTTGGGTTATACCAGGTGAACATTTCTTGCAAGGGGATGGGACCCTGACCATGTACTGCCCTACATACAATGCAGAGAGATTTAAAACAAATTCTCCCCCCAATGGGCAGCCAATGAAGATCTCTTTACACCAGTGTCGTAGAAGACCTGCGTTGTCTATTTAGCGCCAACTTTGCTGCCATCGCCTGTACTCTCTGCAACACCTGCACAATATATTTTGGTGCTCCCAGATACAGAGAGTTGCAGTAGTCCAACTTGCTCAATATTATACTTCTCACTACAAGCGGTCGGTATCTTCAGGGAGTAGGGGAAGGATCTTTCATAATACTCGTTGCAAAGAAAGGCACACACTGGCAGTTTTGTTAACTGGTACGTCCATTTGGAGATTTTCATCTACCATAACTCCCAGGTTGCGCACCACTTTTGCCGGGACCAGAGATTCATCCTCTGAAGTGAGCTTGAACTCTGTCGGCAGGTGTCAGGACAATCTGGTGGCAGGACAGTACACCACCTCTGTTTTCCCCCAATAAACTGTAGGGAGTTTTTCCTAAGCCAACCCACAGTTTGACACATACATTCCTGAAAGGTATCCATAGATACCGCTTGTTTCCCCTCTAGGGAGAATATCAATTGAGTGTCATCTGCATAGTTGAACAGGTCTACCCCGTAGGATTTAATAATGGGGAATAGAGGGCGTAGATAGATGTTGAAAAGGATCATGCTTATTGCTGAGCCCTGTGGCACCCTGTGATGTACTGGGGACATGTCAGAGATAAACGGTGTTAAAGATACAGCCTGTAGTCTTCCTGACAGATAAGATTGAAGCCACTGCGGGGCCCGCCCTTTAACCCCTATACTTTCCAATCTCTCAACCAGCACATTATGGCTCACCGTGTCAAATGCGGCTGACATGTCCAGTAATACTAGGACCGAGTAGTTCGCATTGTCAGGACGCATTCACAGATTATCCATTACCGTTGCCAGTGCAGTCTCAGTCCCATGTCCCGGGCGGAAGCCATATTGGTGCCTGTCCAGCAAAAGGTTATCCTCAAGATAGCACAATATACTTTTTCTAACTGCCTTCTCCAAGATTTTAACTGGGTAGGGCAGTAAGGAAATAGGTCTAAAGCTTGCTGGATCAGTAGGGTCCAGAGATGGTTTTTTGAGCAGAGGAGTTACTACTGCTTGCTTCCATGCCTCCAGTACCACACCTTCCTTCAATGATTGGCAGCAGATCTTGCATAGCCAAGGAAAGGTTTCTTCACCAAAAAATTTCCAGATTTTATGAGGAAAAGGATCTAATGGGGAAACCGAGGACACTCTTAGAGCAAGCTGGTTGAAAGAGTCATCTGAAGGGGCAGGGAAGATGTCCAGGGAGGTGGCTATCTGAGAGGAGAAAGAGAGAGTAGCATATCTTTATCATTGCTCTGGTGCCCATGTGACTCGGTCAACATTCAAATCCCATGACACAAACCATTCAGATTATATAAATAAAAATCCATTAGGTTTGCTGAGGACAGCAACTCCAGCCCCTCTGGACTTTTTAATCCCAGAGTCCAATTTCTCAGAGAAAATGTCAAGATAATATTAATAAGCCTAGACCTCATATCCAGGATTAGGCCAATTCCAGACCAGGCATCTGAAAAATATATACAATGCAATAAATATATAAAGTGATCTCCTGTTTCATAATATAGTTTAAAAAAGTTTTAAGTTTTGTCATCATGGTGTGGCATATGATGTATATTGCACATCGACCCTCTACTGCCTCTCATAAGAAAACAAAATATTGTATAGAATCCAATTATTCCAAAAACATTGCCCCCTGGAATGCCTATTACTTTCAACATACTATAATATAGCTCAGAAATCCCCTTTCCAAAAGTTGTCAACATTCATTTCTAACCCATTTGAATTACATACCATGACCCACATTGAGCTAGATCCATACCTAACTTTAAAAACAAAACATTTAAATACATGAGCCATGCGAGGGGACTAGTAGTAGTACAATTTGTTTAATAGTCATGTAAACTATAAACTTTGACAGAAAGACATACACAAAACCCCCCCAAATAAAAACAGAATCTAGATATAGATATTGATCATGAACACATTCACTCCCATTTGGGGAGCAGTTGTTAATACAGAATTTGCTGCACATACAGAGGTTAGTTTTGCATAGGGTGCAAAATGTGCATAATGCTCAAAAAGCTAGCGGAGCCTATGAGTTGTGCAAATTTACGCAGAAGGTACTAATGTTTAGCCACCAGAAAGGAGGAGTAATAAAGATGCTGTTGTTTGACTTTCCAGACTTAAAGACTGCAAAGCTTGAGGTCCCTAGCGACCTGCTAAATTATTAACAAATTTGTGCAAATTTGCGCTAAAAGTGCATTTGTGCAGTTGTGAAAATGTATGCAAAAAGTGCATATAATCAAGGGACAGACAAGGTGATGTTGAATTTATACTCAGCCTATTGAGAAAGGAAGTAACTGTTGTTCATTTTCCCTAGCAGCCCAGGCGCATGATAGACACAGGAGATCTTATCAGGGGCCTGCTTTACCATTCCCTCTACCCCACCTATGTATGTACATGTGTGTTTGACTAGGGTTTTAAAGAGTCTGATGTTCATAATTATATTCTTTGGATCTAAAGACTCCTTCATGCAAGATGACTCAATTATATAATACAACTTACCCCAAATAATTAAGCAACAAAGTTAGCCCTAACCAACCCACAAAATAAGAAATCAACATACTCAAGAGAATAGAGGGGAACATCGATAGAATGTTTCCTACAACATTTTCTGGCATGAAGTTGCATGCAACATATTCAGGCATAAACAAAACTGTGACCATTGTATACTCATTGCTAAGTCTCGGCCATCTCTCATCTCTGCCTAGAATCCACTATTAAAGATGACAAGCTACAGCATGCAAGACTCTGTATTGTGTGTAAGTGGTATACTGCATCTCACCTCTGTAGGTGGACGTCAGAGGAAAACATAACCAGTTTTATAGTAAGAAGTCACCGCTCCCAATGCAATGTCAAAGAGTCTCCTGAAAAACTGCCCTCTAAGACAGTAAAGAGTTGGACATTGTAAGTTCCAACACAAACCAATGTTATATTAATCAAGAATAATGCACCCCAACTCACTCATCTGATATCTCAACCAAAAAATGATATCTTTGCGAACATACCTGGATCCAGCGTGCAACGCCCATTGGGCTCAAAGGGCTTCAGACCCCGTCATGTGTGTAAACCCAGTCTGAGACAGTTTCCCAGGCAAACACACACAGACCGTTTTTGAGCTTATCGCAGCTGCACCCGAGTACTTCACAGGTCTTCAAAAGACCATTTATGTGTTAACGAGGCTTTTTGTTTTTTCACCCCTTCATCTCTGTTCTGCCTATTGCTGGAAGGTTTTGCCCCGTGAAATTTTCGTAGCCCCCTCCTCCCGAAATTTGGCTCTAGCTGCACCTCTGCCTGGATCCATGTACTACGTAAAGGCGGAAAACTCGTCACATGACTAAAACAAAGGATTTAAATGACACCAAAACACTCACTTGACTAAAAAGATACTAAATCAATCATGCAAGCACTTGTGGGTGGACCTCCCCATCCCCTGCACTACCATAAATGCCCTCCACAATCTTGTAATTGCAACAGATCAAGTGCTGTACAAGTGCTTCCAAGATTGATTTGGCGTCTTTCTATTTAAGTGAGAGTTTTGGTGCATTTTTAATCCTTTGCTTTATTCATGTGAGTAGTTTTCTGCTGTTACGTAGGATACGGATCCAGGTATGTAGCGAGCGCGTAGTACCCAATATCATTTAAAAATGTTTTGATATCAGTGGAGTAAGGTAGGGTAAATTGTTTTCGATTGATACAAAATAGGTTCTTGTTGAAATTTACTATTTTCAACCCTTTACTGTCTTGAGAGGTCAGTTATGCTGGAGATGCTTTGACATTGCATAATCAGCGGTGACTTTGTACTATAAAGGCTGGTCATGAATTACTCTGACGTCCACTTACTGGGGTGAAATGCAGGATACTGCTGCATATGCACAATTTGGAGTCTTGCATGCCGTAGTGTGTCATGTTTAATTTTGCATTCTGGATGGTAATCAGGATCGGCTGAGACATAGCAATGAGTATACGATGGCCCCAGTATTTCTTGATGCTTGAACATGTTGTACCCAACTTCAATGTGGCTATGGAAGAGAATTGCGATAATAAAGAGTGTATCCTAGATTGAACACTGAAAACAGTACTAGAATATTTGTGTTCACTACGACACAAATCTATGAATGGCATCTAAAATTGATGTTTTACTGATAGACCCTTATTCCCCATACATGAGTCAATGGATGTTTCTCTGTCCCTGCTTTCTGGCTTTCCTTTTGTGCCCTCCTTATCGCACCTTCATCCGCTAATGCTACTGCTCCCTGCTTGTGTGCTCTATTTCTTCATTCCTGTCCTCAGCTCTTGGAGAGTTAATCATAGCACCCTTCTCTGTGTCCACTCTTTTCCTGAACCTAAACCCTTCTCTCTCTGACTATGCTCATGGCAGTTTTCCCACTCATTTTCGAGTTCTCCGTCTGCACACCCTAATTGATGCTTCACTGGCACCTTTAGTGCTACCTTAGGACTCTATATCGCTTCTTAAATAATCTTCCCATCTGGTCTTGCAGTATTCACCTGTTTTAGTTATATGCTCCTGCTTTGCGCCCAAGACTGAAATGCCTGTAGTCAGGGGCGTAGCTTCAGGGGGGTCGTTGGGTTGTAACACCCCCTTAAAATGTATTATTTAATAAATAGTTGGGTACAGGAGCTTTCAGTCGGGTATGGTAAAGTGCCTGTCAGATTTCACCTGGGATTTTTAAAATACTCCATCAGACAATAACACACACATATAACCCTGTTTTGAAGATCTTAAAACATGGTTATATTTTACAAAATACAGTATTTTAAGTACCTCCTCACAACCCAAACTACTTTCCCTTTCCACTGTCCCTTAAACTCCCCATAAGCACTGCTTCTCATATAATGATTAACATAATATGCCAGCGTGATTGTCCAAAAACCTGAAGGTCACATTCCCCCTGTCTTACTGATTGATTGATTGATTGATGGCTTTATTTCGATAAAAATATCATAAAAGCTTGTACAACAAGTATAAAACACAACATTTATGACAATTACTTCCCGATAGGGCAAGAAGGTAAAACAAGGAAGAAATGTTAAAACAGTTAAAACAGGATTAAATTGACAAAGAAAGCCTTCTTGCACGAATCAACCATGACCACTTTCAAAATTTTGGCACAGCCCAAACAATCAGAGTGGATGTGTCAGACATTAAAATGCGTAGTGCCACTATGTGTTGGCGGGTACCTAAGAGTCTACATAAGGGTGTAAGCCAGCACCTCCTAGGTGTGCATTAGTCCGGGCATTCAAAAAGAATGTGGGCTACCGACTTTACTCGAGTGGGAGAACGCGCACAAAAGGGGGAAAACTGGTAGGAGGATTTCCAACGGGCAACTAGTTTGCCTACTGGTAGGGTCCCCACTCTGAACTTAAAATACAAAGCGCGGTCGAAAGGGATGGAAATCATGTCTAAGTAAGGTTCATAGGCCACCACATCTTTGATCCTCACAAAAGCTGCAGTGGAATTACAGTGGCGTGGGTCTGAAAGTAGTTTAGAGGAGACCCAATTCCAATATAATTTCTTGATCGTGGCTTTAGGTGGGGCGGTTCTCAATGCCCATGCATCGCCTAGCCCTATCTCCGCTAATAGCCGTTTTACGTCCCTCAACCATTTGATCCTAGACCAGCCTTCCATGGCCATTACCTCTGATAGCGCTTCTGCATAGGAGGCTAGTTTGGGCACCCGCCACAACCGAGCCCAAAGAAGCAAGGGGCGGAGTTGCGCTTGGTCCTTGATTGATCTGCAACCTAGATCTAGTAACACTGGTACAGTAGGAGTACTCAACGGGAGAGCCATCAGATCTTTCAAAAATTTGCTCTCAGATTTTGCTAGTACATCCAGGTTGCAAGTACCCCACAACTCTGCCCCATATAGGGCAGCGCTAACCCCTCTAGCTTTGTATATTTCTACAACTGGGCTATAGGTTTGCTTGTGGAGGAGCGTTGTTCTTTGAGTAATACTCCACCCACCCTTTTTTGACTGAGGAGCATTTTTTGAATGTGTGAGTTCCAGCCAAATGAATCATTAAGGCGGATACCCAAATAATCAAACTCGGATACCCTCTCCAATGGAACAGATCTCAAAACCGGAGGTCGCCCAGGTTTTTTTGGGGGATTCATAATCAAATACTTAGTTTTATCAGTATTGATTACCAATTCCCTCAGTGAGCAGAACTCCTGAAAGCTATTCAGGAGACTCTGGAGACCCATGGGGGGCTTTGAAATGAGTAGGGTATCATCTGCAAAAAGCAGCGTTGGGATCCGTTTGCCCGCCAGGGAAGGAGCATCAGAAGGGTTTCTTAACAAATGCTCAACCACTCCATTCACATAAAGAGAGAACAGAGTGGGAGCTAGCACACATCCCTGACGGACACCCCTACCCACAGGAATCCTGTCAGTTTTTTCGCCATTCGTGCCCCATCGAACCTGCGCAAAATTGCCGGCGTGTAGTCTCACGAGGAGGGAGAGGATATATACGGAGGCAACCCCAGTTCTGACAAAACCTTCCACAACTCCTCCCTTGGTACCAGGTCAAAGGCAGTCTTAAGATCTATAAAGGCCAAATACAGACTGCCTTTGCCCAGCCCCACCACCTTCCAGTACAAGAGAGCCAGTCTAAAGGCCTGTTCAATAGTCTCGGTACCAGAGCGAAAACCAGCCTGGAAGTCCGTCAGAATGTTGTTGTCGTCCATCCACTGGAGCACCCTTCCCAAAATCACCTTCCCTGCCACTTTTTGGGATGAGTCGATGAGACTAATTGGCCTGTAGTTGGCTGGGTTGTCCCAACACCCCTTTTTGAATATCGGGACAACCTCAGCCCACTTCCAGGATTCTGGTACAGGCGCACCTCTGTTACTAGCGTTAAGCAATGCTGAAACCAGCTTCCCCCACTCCATGGGATTTGCCCATAACAAATCGCCCGGTATCCCATCGGGCCCTGCTGCTTTTAAAGGTACCAATGATTTAATTACACCTTCCACTTCTCTAGCAGTAAAGGGAACACAATCAGTACCCCCTGTGCAATCAACCAAAGGGAAGGTGGTATTTGGAGCCACCTCGGTAGGGGTGTAGAGGGACGAGAAGTGATTGAACCAGTTCTGGGCAGGGATGTTACACGTCATCAGAGTGCTGTCTGGCCTGTCCCTAGATCTTATAAGGTTCCAGAAGCTTTTGGCGTCCCTTTCCATACTTGCTTCCATGAGATCTTCCCAGAACCTGTCCTCCCATTCTCTCTTTGCTGCAGAAGTAGTCTGGGAATACTCTTTCCTGGCCAGTCTAATTGTAGCCTGGGATTTGCTTTTAACAGCACCTATCAGGGCATTTTTCTTCCCCCTACATTTTTTAGTATACCAACCCGGCGATTTCGACAGCTTCTTACTCTTGCCAGTTCAAGAGGTCTTAATTGGGAGAATGAATAGGTCACTCAGGGCCTTGGTTGTGTCACAAAAAAGTACTGTGACTTCCCCAGGCTGAGGAATCAACGAATCCAATTTGGACTGAGCTGTATCTAAGACTGCCCCAATAGCTAGCACTTTCTCTTCATCCATGATAAGCTTACTCCATTTCAATCGTCTGCCGCAGTTAGAAGGATATGCTTCCTGAGCGGTAGACGCTAAATGACACATAAGCACCCCCTGGTCCCTGATCCACAGAGGACGGAGGGCAAGAGAGAGGAGATTTTGATCACTCTCGACTGAAGGGAGTACCTCCATATCCTGCAAGAAGGTCCAGAGTTTTACATCAAGGAGAATATAGTCTATTCTAGACATGTGGTTCGCTCTGTTATAAGTGTGGGCTCCAGAAGGATCTGACATCGTCCTTCCGTTTACAGCCCTAAGACCAAATTCCATATTAAGGGAGTTAATTTTGACCACCACTTGAGACCATCTCCTAAGGGGAGGTAGAGTTAGGGCTGGTATCCCTCTCCTAGTGTCTTCGTCGGCGGTTCCCAGGGTGTCCTCCACCCCAAGGGGCTCAAACGTGCAGTTTAAGTCCCCTGCGACCAGGACATGAGAGCTATTAGAACAATGTCTAAGCAGGGATTCCAACCCTGATACTGTAGGTGATTGCAAGCCTCCCTTCGTGCCCCTGGCGTAGATATTAAAAATGTCTAAGATCAACCCTCACCGCGGTCCCTTGATTGATATGCTCAGAAGATCTGGTGAATTAGACACATGCTGGGTGACTTGACAGCCAAGTGAGATAGCAACCCCTATTAAGAGGCCTCCTGAAGGGCGGCCCTTCCCCGAAAGGGGGGGCACTGCTGGTACAAAAAAGATGAATAACCTACCTTGTGACAAGGCTCCCTACTCCAAGTTTCTTGGAAAATGCAAATAGAGTAGCTTTCCACAAGGGTGTTCCAGTCGGGTAGGGCCAGCTTCCTCAAAATACCCGCAACATTCCAGCTGAGAATCCTGAGAATCGGATCCGTCACAGCAGGCTCGCCGCAGGGTTCGGGGCTAGGTGCACTCTCCCTCTCAGTGGGTATCCAAGGTGCTCTTTCTCCTTGTTGAATCCCGGCAACCAGGTTAGGATCCTGAACTAAGGGGCTACATACAGCTGGTGAGAGTGGCGGACTGTCGTTACTAGGGGCTGGGGCATAAGGCTCTAACATAAATCCCGGGCTCAGAGGCACTGGAACCACCCCCGGGAAAATGTTGTTTCAATATCCTGGTGTCCTCCCATATGGCCTTGTCCATGCGACTGGTTGGGGAGGAAAAGAGATGAACTGAGTCTCGGGAGGGGTAAAATTATACCTCCATCTTCCTCCTGGGTGGATGCGGCATTGGTTACCTACAGCTCTCGGGTAGAAGTAGGTCAGGTCTACTGCCCCAATACCAGCACCACCACTCCCCTGATTCTGATTGCAAATTGTTTGGGCAACCCTAACATCCTTAAAATTAACCACCACACAATCACTCTCAAAGTGCTTGTGCCCATAGCCTACCCACCCTACCCTTCTAACACCTAAGATCAAACCATCTAGTTCCCTAGGGAGAGGTCTATTTGTCCTTAACCAATGCATAGTTTTGTTTTTTAGCATTTGGTAGGATTCTAGCTGGTCAGCCTTCAGGGGTGGCACATTAGTAAGAATGGCAACATAGGGTTGACAGTCTGGTGGTAAGTCCATCAGTGGTATTCTAGGAGCCTCTTTAGGAGGGAGCGCATCAGGCTGGATACCGGGTAGAGGGATGGGACTGGTTCTTCTCGGTTGCGCTTGCCCAAGCCCTATGCTAGTGCCAGGGTTTTTGGGATTGACTTGACCGTTTCTACCAGAAACCTCTGAACGCACAAGCTTCTTAACAGTGACATTACTAGCCTTTGATATATTAGAATATTCTGTAACGTTCATTGTGGCCAACCCAGGGTTCCGAACACCCCCTTTAGAGGCCGCAGCTAATACAGCGTGAGCCTTTTCCGCTACCACTCCTTCGGCCGTTCCAGTTACAATAGATGGGTCCTGTGGGGATATAAGGGTCGCCCGGACAGCAGATTCGCCCCCTGGTTCATCCTCCCTAATTCTAGAGTGTAGCTTGATAAGAGATTTTGTGGAGTAGAAATTGTCCAGGGTCACTCGCTCGAACTTGTCCCACCGCTCTGCCAGCCCTTTAACTCTCTCTAAAACCGGGAGCAACAAAGATTTCAGCATTTTGTCTATTTGGGCGGTCAAGGGGATCTCATGGGGTGGGAACTCGGCAGAATCTGGAGTCAAAACAACGCTTGGATTCGTTGCTGTAGCGCCGGCGAGAGCACCCCCGTGACCCCCAGGGCGCAGCATGCACCCGCCCCATTGCCCTTGTGGATCACACCCACCCTAGTGCCAAGTCACCTAATTTTCCTATAGGGTTTGGGATGACAACCTTTGCGCGGGCTAGCAGTTCTTTTCCTTTTAGTAAGGACAGGTCTATTTTCTACCGGCAATACCAACACTGGTGAAGGGATAGGATCCCCATCACTAGAAGAAATATTAGGAGAGAGCGAGTGGACGGGGGCATTACTAGACCGTAGATCCAGAGCTTCAACTTTAGTAAGTGGGGCTAGGTCTGCCATACTCTCCGGTCTGTCAGACCTAACCATTAGAGCGGCGACCTGTGGATGGTCTGAGGGAAGAGAGGCATACACCACCGGATCGTTTGCACATGCTGGAGAGAGAGCTTGCGCCGAGGGGCCCAGTGACGACCGCCTCTCAGGAGGATGTTTAAGAAGTTCGATGGATAGCCGACGCTCAGCACGTCTCTCAGCCAGTGCAATCTCTCTATCTATCTCTTCGAGTAGCCCTGGCAAAATATTTGTCTAGGGGTCCCAGAATTGAAACCCCTACAGTAGAGGGTAAAGGATTTGGTGTAAACGTAGACATGCTATCGGCAACAATCAATAGTAGCGTGAAACTTAATCACTATGAACCGCTACGCAAAGAGTCCCGGAAGTATAATAGTCTTTAGCCAGTGACAAATAATGATGTCAATCTAGTTACTACTCACTGTATCAGAGGCAATGAATCAGAAAGAGGTCCTGGCCCAATGTTAGAGAGTGGGCCCAGCCCAGCCTCCTGCAGCCCCTGACGGCCACAGACGGCCCGCCCTTTGCCCGGGCTTCGCCCCGGTCTTCGTCCCTCGTGCGTCCCGCGGTTGCGCGGAGGTCCTGCCTTAAATAGAGAGGGAAGCAGGAGTCACGGGAAGAGGCGGCAGGTGCTCGTAATGTTTGGAACCGGCTGCCCTGTGGGCCTCACAGTCCCGTACCCCAGTGTCCAACAGCGGCACAACAGTCAGCAACAGAAATCCCAGGTCGGGAAAGGGCAAGTTCACCTCCAATGATTCAGATCCAAGGTAACGGCAAAATCCGACTGCGAGCGGCACCTCTTACTGACCAAGCTACGCCCCTGTCTATAGTATTCAGTACTCACAGTCACCCTTTCAACAGACATTGAATTCAATCTTGCTCTTGCAAAACAGTAAGCAATTTGGGAGTCATTTTACACACAGAGATTTCCTCCACCCATAAAGCCAAAGCAAAAACATGTGGGCATATCAACAAGCGGCAGCGATAATTATCGCTGGCCGCCCTCAGCATGAGGAATTTTATCGCCTGCTATCTCAGATAATTATCGCCATGCTAGCGCTGTGTTACCAACGCATAGTGCAATGGTGATAATTATTCCTGAGATAGCGAATTTCTCCATGGTACATCGCTCGTGTTCCAGCGATGTTCCATGGAAAACAGCAATATCCTTGTTGATAGGGCTGGGTGATCTCAGCCCTATATCCACCACCCATTGACTAACATTGTTTAGTCAAAGGAAAAGCAGGCGTAAGGAAAGTAGTGATAACCAAGGTTAGCGCTACTTTTCTTATCGCTTTGCTTGTTAGCGGGCCCATTGATAATTGGAGAAATGTTGCGTAGCTTTGCCTCTCATTAGAGATGCAAAGGTGGGCGTTACAGGAAAAGGGTGCAGGTCACTCCCCACGCCGCTCGACTCCTCTGGGACCCGAGTGCTGCCGAGGGTTCGCCGCTGGTGTGCCCCGGGTTCTGCATTCTTTTTCCTTACGGTGCAATTGTTGTTTGCTTTCCTGTTTTTTATTATTACTATTGTTATTGTGGATTCTTAGGCGCTTCTTGTGCGCCCTGCCCTCTGTGCCCCCCGCTCCCCATTTCCTGCCGCTGCTCCCTCACGGCCCCACCCCTTTTTCCTTTCTGTTCCCCTGCCCGCCCATTGGCCGCCCCGCTTCCGCCTACCAGCTGCCCCTCCCTCCCGCTTCGCCTCTTATGGAGGCCGCGCAGCGGGCGCGCCGCTGGCATGCCGACAGCGCGCCAAAGGCAAGCCCGTCTGTGCCCGTCCGCGCCTGGACCGAGCCCATTGCCAGGACCCCTGGACCCCGCACCCCCGCAACGCCAGACTGCACTACGACTCTAGCACCCTCCACGCACTCAACACCGAATGAGACCACCCCTGCTACCGGGCCTCCCCAAAGCGCACCCAAGGGCCCTTCGCCTGGTGGAACTGCAGATTCACCAGCATCCAGCCCAACAAACCACCAACCAGAGAACCCAACCACCATCGAACTCTGGGACCTCCTTAACTCTACCACCCCCAATGTCGCCTTCCAGACGGAGACCTGGCTGACCACCACCTCAGCACCGGACATCGCCATAGCCATCCCACAGGGCTACAAGATCTCCTGCAGAGACCGCACCAATGGGGTAGGAGGGGGAATCGCCATCATCCACAAAGACACCATCAGAATCTCGACCAACACCAACAACACCCTCACCTCCGCCAAGCACATGCACTTCCAGATCCACACCGACCACAACACCACCCTCAGAGGAACACTCGTCTACAGACCTCCTGGACCTCGACCACAGTTCAGGGACACCATCGCTGACCTTGTCAGCACCCACGCCCTCGGCTCCACGGACTACATCCTCCTTGGGGAGCTGAACTTCCACCTCGAGAACAACAACAATGCCAATTCCACCGCCCTGATCGACAACCTCGCCAACCTCGGACTCAAACAGCTGGTGACGGCACCCACCCACGCCGCCGGACACATGCTGGACCCCATCTTCTCCACCAGCCCCCACGTCTCCTTCAACCACACCACCAAACCCCACGGGACCGACCACAGATGCGTCCACTTCACCTTCAGGTAATCCACCACACACCACCGCACCCAACAGCTGCCATGCCGCTGCTGGGTCAAGATCACCAAGGACCAACTGACTACCACCCTCGCCCTGAGACCACCCGCCGACCCCACCGACCCAGACACAGCCGCGACCAACCTCAAACAGTGGATCAACGACTGCACCAACACCCTCGCCCCTCTCAAGACCTCCACAACAAACCAAACCAACAAGAAATCCGCCTGGTTCACCGAAGACCTCCGGATCCCCAAGCGCACCTGTCGGAAGCTGGAGAAGAAATGGCTCCACGACCGAACACCAGACAGCCACACAGCCCACAAGAGCGCCACCCGCAGACACCACCAGCTCATCAGGTCCGCCAAGAGGACCGCCTTCAAGGACCGCTTAGACAACAACGCACAAAACACCAAAGAGCTCTTCAGCATTGTGAAAGAACTCTCCAACACCAATGACATCCCACCATCACAAGACCTGTGCGACTCCCTGGCCGCCTTCTTTCACCGCAAGATCACCGACATCCACAACAGCTTCAACTCGGACACCACCGAATCCACCACCCCTGCGACCACCACCCGCACCAGCCGCCTGACCGCTTGCTCCAACGTCAGCGATGAAGACACCATCAAAATCATGAACTCCATTCACTCTGGAGCCCCATCTGACCCCTGCCCTCACCAAGTCTTCAACAAAGCCAGCACAACCATCGCGCCCCACCCCTGAAAAACAATCAACAGTTCCTTCGAGACAGCAACTTTCCTGTAAAACTGGAAGCACGCCGAGATCAACGCCCTTCTGAAGAAGCCCAAGGCGGACCTCAAGAACTTCCGGCCCATCTCCCTGCTCCCGTTCCTGGCAAAAGTGACAGAGAAGATTGTCAACAAACAGCTAACCCGCTACCTCGAAGATAACGACATCCTGGACCCCTCCCAATCCGGTTTTCGCAGCCACCACAGCACCGAGACCACCCTCATCGCCGCCACTGACGACATCAGGATCCTGAGGGACAAAGGAGAAACAGCCGCGCTCATCCTCCTGGACCTGTCAACAGCCTTTGACACAGTCTGCCATCGCACCCTATCAGCACGCCTCCATGACGCCGGAATTCAAGAGAAGGCCCTGGCCTGGACCACATCCTTCCTCTCCGGCAGAACCCAGAGTGTCCGCCTCCCACCCTTCCGCTCGAAATCCATGAGATAATCTGTGGCGTCCCACAGGGATCCTCCCTCAGCCCAACGCTGTTCAATATCTACATGGCACCGCTCGCCCACGTCGCACGACAACATAACCTCAACATCATCTCCTATGCCTACAACACCCAGTTGATCATATCCCTCACCGAAGCTGAACTCAGACAAGATGGAGGTCCTCATTCTGGGACCCACCCCATCAGCCCGGGAAGACTCTTCGTGGCCCACATCGCTAGGCACAGCCCCGGAACCCACAGACCACGCACGCAACCTGGGGGTCATCCTCGACTCCACCATCTCCATGACCAGGCAAGTTAATGCTGTCTCCGCGTTCTGCTTCAACACCCTCCGCATGCTCCGCAGGATCTTCAAATGGATCCCTCCCGACACGAGAAAAAACGTCACCCAGGCGCTCATCACCAGCAGACTCGACTACGGGAATACCCTCTACTCAGGAACAACAACCAAGCTCCTGAGACGACTCCAACAAATCCAGAACGCCTCGGCACGACTGATCCTCAACGTCCCCCGACGCAGCCACATCACACCCCACCTGAGAGGCCTTCACTGGCTCCCCGTCAACAAGAGGATCACCTTCAAACTCCTCATCCACTCACACAAAGCCCTACACAACACCGGACCCACATACCTCAACAACCTTCCCAGCTTCCACACCCCCACCCGGAACCTCCGCTCAGCCAAACTCGCCCTCGCCACAGTTCCTCGTATCCGGAAAACCACCGCCGCCGGCAGATCCTTCTACATCGCTGCCAAGACCTGGAACGCTCTCCCCACCAGCCTACGACAGACTCAGGACCTGCTGGCCTTCAGAAAACTCCTCAAGACCTGGCTCTTTGATCAGTAGCGGCCCCCCTCGCCCCCAGCGCCTTGAGACCCACACGAGTATGTAGCGCGCTTTATAAATTCAGTGATTGATTGATTGATTGATTGCTAAAGCAAGGATTCACGCGGTAGCGTGACCTTGCTAATATTGCGATAAAATTATCGCCGCTTTTCGGCTGAAAAAGGCCACAAAAGCAGCTATAATTTTTTATCGCCGCCTTGTTGATATGCCCCTAAAAACGCACATCACCTCCTCTACAATACCTCCAAAATGTGCTTTAACATTGGCATCGTTCAATAAATCCTCCTTATTCAAGCTCTAGCCTTATTCAGACTGTTCTGCTGCTCATGAAGGCAATGACAAAACTAGAAATCATCCAAATCAGAGCCATCAGAATAATTTTTGGTCTGAAAATACACAAACACATGTCTGCCTTTGATTTCAAAGTTAACTGGTCACCTACCAAACAACAAGTTTGAGCAAACACTCTGTGGATCATCTGAAAGGCAACGCACCACCATAAAGCTTTTATACCAAATGAGAAAAAAACGGTGCTGCACAAAATAACTAAGGTTTTCATCACCAACGGAAACAAAATAACGATAAGGTGAGAAACAATTCGCCACATTTGGTACATAATAATGAACAATTAGCCTCTCTTGTGCAAAAAATCTCTGACTTTCAAAGCTAACCCAAAATGTCTCTGATCATCAGATGCTCTGCAGACGTCTAAAGATCTTCTAAACTATGTGATATTTTATTTTCTTGCAATATGGCTCCCCCTGCAAATGCCCCTCTCCCCTTCTTTATTTTCTTCTCCCTTTAGCCTCGAAACTGGATTATCTTCTGGTACACGGTGCACAGAATAAACAACTGCAAATAGTGGCCCTAGTTGCAACCCTCTCCCCATCAGTACACAAGTCATCTTGTTTGTAGAACCGGACCCTTCTGTAAACCTCAACTGCTCAGTCCTTTGGAAGGCACTGGGGAGCATTTCCTAGGCCTGGCACACGATTGGCTGGCAGTTGAAAGACGACATTTAGGCACAAATAATCTGATGCTATGTGTTTACCTAAGTGCAGCAGAAACATTCTTCATCTACAGTGACCCTGCTGGAAGACAGAAATTCCCTTGCTCCTTCTCTAACTGATATAACTTCTGTGATTTACATGAACAATTTTCCATATTGCAAAGATCACAAGCCTCTCTTCTTCCACTGTCAGATACACCTTCCCCTTTCCAATGCATCCAATTCGATGCTTGCAACCATTTGTTTATGTACAATTCTGCAAACATAATAAATGCATCTGTACTTAAAAAATTAAAAAAGCAAGTCCATACAAATATTGATTAAATACTAATACAGTAATATAAACCACTCAATTGAGCTCTCAGCCGAAATATAATCAAATACAGAAAGCCAGCATGCTTTTTAAATGCTTGAAATACACAGTTGTAACATACCTCCTTAATTGAACTGAAATATATTATAAACTAAAGCAAATAAAATAAATGTGCTGTCTAACATTCAACCATCTCAAGAGAAGGACGTCCCTCTAGCTATTTCTGTGAATATTCTTCCATTCACATCATAAATATCTGTATGGCTTTAGTTGACTCTCTTCGAGGTCCTAGTAACAAACCGCACTAATGAAAAAACATGTTCTCTCAAAATGTCACAGACACCAAGCACTGCACTTGGATGCTTAAGGCTGGATAACCCTCTGCTCCATACAAGGATTACCATTAAGAAACAATGCACACAAATACTTTTGAGTAATGAGTACTCACTACGCGCAGCATCACTCACATATCTAGCACAGATATGCCGAATAGTTGGATATTGTAAGCTCATATACGCACTCATCTCAAATCACATGTCGCATTAATAACACCCTGCAGTGTATATATATTAGAAGCAACATATGCACTGTTCACAGAACATGATGTATTCTTTTGATTGGCACTGGTGCATGTGGTTGGAGGCCAGCAGCATGGCTGCTCTCCATCTTGTCCAGCGCCTGGCTTTGTCCCTGCTCCTGTTCTTCTTTTGCTATGCTTCCAGGCCCTGTCAATAGAGTGGACTATCTTAACGACACACAGCTTTGATTGGACCAGACATAGTCCTCATCAAATCACTTGTCTGAGGATACTGCTGGAGTCATTGTACACTCTTCTCTGTATTGATGTGATGCTGCTTGTGGCGGGAGGTCTAAGGATCGATTGCTCCCCTGCATTCTTGGGTCCTGACTCTCTGCTTGCTCCTGTTCTTCTCTGGCTGTGCTGACACGTTATGTCACTGCTGTGGCCATCATAGGGAAATACGACGTCCTGATTGAGCTATACCTGGTCATCATACTGTGATTCTCTCTTCAACCTATAAGTTGAGGAGCACATGGCATCATTATGTGCCTGATAAAAGTCTGGTAAGAGACTTGCTTTTTTCGCCATGTGTTGCGACAAACATATTTTTTTCAGGATTTCTCATCAAAAGCATATACCATGTACTCTACTTTTACATTCTCACTGTTTAAAAACCTGTCAACAACATTAGTTATCCCCTTTTAATGTTGAATGTTTTGTCACAACCTTGTGACAAATACATGTTACTTAATAGGCTCTTTGCCATTTGTATTGCTTATCTATCAATAACAGGATGCCTTGGATGTTGGATAAAAGAAACTTATTCTCCATACTTAGATGTTCTGGTCCCTGCAGTCTATCACTTGAATTATTTAGACAACATCTCTAGTGAGATCATGTAGTTGTTTGCATCTCCAAGTTGTCTTATGAAATCTCTTATGCTTCCTTAACAGCAGCAATACATTACGCACATTTTCTATGTATATTTCATGTCTTTGTGCTACATTTTATCATCTGCAATACACGGTACCATCTGTAAATTCTAAAATATTGGCTACATTTTTAGAAATTTTCACTGATAACATTAACTTACATGGCATGAATATCTTTTTTTGGCAACTTCAATTTACAAGCAGATTAGACATCGCTTGAGCTGCAATAAATATTGGAATAGAACTTGATCCTTCTGGCAGCATTTTTGCATTGGTATGAAACATTTCTCTCCAAACCAGCTCTTTTTTGAGAATTAACTGGGTGTGAGTGTTTGATTGATTCAGATGCTCCGTCCATCACTACCCCCTTTTGTACCGCTTTTGGCCGCCATAAGTGTGGCAGGGTATGCTCAGACGTGAGTCCCTTGCTCACTTTGCCACTGGATTCAAGCAAGCCGGGCTGAAGACGCCTGAAATGCCAGAAACCGGTCCTCTGAAGCTTGTTTCCGGTCCAGGGAAGACATGGCTTGGCAGTTCGGGCTGGACTGTTCCCATGAGGCACAGGGTCAGACTGATTTGCATATAGCCATGTCTGAACTGGGTGGCAGAGTGGGCTAAAGAACGGTGATGGATTAAACCCAGATCTTTTGACTGGTTGTGAGTGTTTGATTGATTCAGATGCTCCGTCCATCACCACCCCCTTTTGTACCGCTTTTGGCCGCCATAAGTGTGGCAGGGTATGCTCAGACGTGAGTCCCTTGCTCACTTTGCCACTGGATTCAAGCAAGCCGGGCTGAAGACGGCTGGAATGCCAGAAATCGGTCCTCGGAAGCTTGTTTCCGGTCCAGGGAAGACAAGGCTTGGCAGTTCGGGCTGGACTGTTCCCATGAGGCACAGGGTCGGACTGATTTGCATATAGCCATGTCTGAACTGGGGTGGTAGAGTGGGCTAAAGAACAGTGATGGATTAAACCCAAATCTTTTGACTGGGTGTAAGTGTTTGATTGATTCAGACGCTCCGTCCATCACCACCCCCTTTTGTACCGATTATGGCCGCCATAAGTGTGGCAGGGTATGCTCAGACGTGAGTCCCTTGTTAACTTTGCCACTGGATTCAAGCAAGCAGGGCTGAAGACGGCTGGAATGCCAGAAACCGGTCCTCTGAAACTTGTTTCCGGTCCAGGTAAGACATGGCTTGGCAGTTCGGGCTGGACTGTTCCCATGATGCACAGGTTCAGACTGATTTGCATATAACCATGTCTGAACTGGGGTGGCAGAGTGGGCTAAAGAACGGTGATGGATTAAACCCAGATCTTTTGACTAGGTGTGAGTGTTTGATTGATTCAGATGCTCCATCCATCACCACACCCTTTTGTACCACTTTTGACCGCCATAAGTGTGGCAGGGTATGCTCATACGTGAGTCCCTTGCACACTTTGCCACTGGATTCAAGCAAGCCGGGCTGAAGACGGCTGGAATGCCAGAAACCGGTCCTTGGAAGCTTGCTTTCGGTCCAGGGAAGACATGGCTTGGCAGTTGGGGCTGGACTGTTCCCATGAGGCACAGGGTCAGACTGATTTGCATATAGCCATGTCTGAACTGGGGTGGCAGAGTGGGCTAAAGAACGGTGATCGATTAAACCCAGATCTTTGACTGGGTGTGAGTGTTTGATTGATTCAGATGCTCCGTCCATCACCACCCCCTTTTGTACCGCTTTTGGCCACCATAAGCTTGCAGGGTATGCTCAGACGTGAGTCCCTTGCTCACTTTGCCACTGGATTCAAGCAAGCCGGCTGAAGACGGCTGAAATGCCAGAAACCGGTCCTCTGAAGCTTGTTTCCGGTCCAGGGAAGACATGGCTTGGCAGTTCGGGCTGGACTGTTCCCATGAGGCACAGGGTCAGACTGATTTGCATATAGCCATGTCTGAACTGGGTTGGCAGAGTGGACTAAAGAACGGTGATGGATTAAACCCAGATCTTTTGACTGGTTGTGAGTGTTTGATTGATTCAGATGCTCCGTCCATCACCACCCCCTTTTGTACCGCTTTTGGCCGCCATAAGTGTGGCAGGGTATGCTCAGACGTGAGTCCCTTGCTCACTTTGCCACTGGATTCAAGCAAGCCGGGCTGAAGACGGCTGGAATGCCAGATATCGGTCCTCGGAAGCTTGTTTCCGGTCCAGGGAAGACATGGCTTGGCAGTTCGGGCTGGACTGTTCCCATGAGGCACAGGGTCGGACTGATTTGCATATAGCCATGTCTGAACTGGGGTGGCAGAGTGGGCTAAAGAACAGTGATGGATTAAACCCAGATCTTTTGACTGGGTGTAAGTGTTTGATTGATTCAGACGCTCCGTCCATCACCACCCCCTTTTGTACCGATTATGGCCGCCATAAGTGTGGCAGGATATGTTCAGACGTGAGTCCCTTGTTAACTTTGCCACTGGATTCAAGCAAGCCGGGCTGAAGACGGCTGGACGCCAGAAACCGGTCCTCGGAAACTTGTTTCCGGTCCAGGTAAGACATGGCTTGGCAGTTCGGGCTGGACTGTTCCCATGATGCACAGGGTCAGACTGATTTGCATATAGCCATGTCTGAACTGGGGTGGCAGAGTGGGCTAAAGAACGGTGATGGATTAAACCCAGATCTTTGACTGGGTGTGAGTGTTTGATTGATTCAGATGCTCCGTCCATCACCACCCCCTTTTGTACCGCTTTTGGCCGCCATAAGTGTGGCAGGGTATGCTCAGACGTGAGTCCCTTGCTCACTTTGCCACTAGATTCAAGCAAAGGGCTGAAGACGGCTGAAATGCCAGAAACCGGTCCTCTGAAGCTTGTTTCCGGTCCAGGGAAGACATGGCTTGGCAGTTCGGGCTGGACTGTTCCCATGAGGCACAGGGTCAGACTGATTTGCATATAGCCATGTCTGAACTGGGGTGGCAGAGTGGACTAAAGAACGGTGATGGATTAAACCAAGATCTTTTGACTGGGTGTGAGTGTTTGATTGATTCAGATGCTCCGTCCATCACCACCCCCTTTTGTACCGCTTTTGGCCGCCATAAGTGTGGCAGGGTATGCTCAGACGAGAGTCCCTTGCTCACTTTGCCACTGGATTCAAGCAAGCCGGGCTGAAGATGGCTGGAATGCCAGAAACCGGTCCTCGGAAGCTTGTTTCCGGTCCAGGGAAGACATGGCTTGGCAGTTCGGGCTGGACTGTTCCCATGAGGCACAGGGTCGGACTGATTTGCATATAGCCATGTCCGAACTGGGGTGGCAGAGTGGGCTAAAGAACAGTGATGGATTAAACCCAGATCTTTTGACTGTGTGTAAGTGTTTGATTGATTCAGACGCTCCGTCCATCACCACCCCCTTTTGTACCGATTTTGGCCGCCATAAGTGTGGCAGGGTATGCTCAGACGTGAGTCCCTTGTTCACTTTGCCACTGGATTCAAGCAAGCCGGGCTGAAGACGGCTGGAATGCCAGAAACCGGTCCTCGGAAACTTGTTTCCGGTCCAGGGAAGACATGGCTTGGCTGTTCGGGCTGGACTGTTCCCATGATGCACAGGTTCAGACTGAATTGCATATAGCCATGTCTGAACTGGGGTGGCAGAGTGGGCTAAAGAACGGTGATGGATTAAACCCAGATCTTTTGACTAGGTGTGAGTGTTTGATTGATTCAGATGCTCCATCCATCACCATCCCCTTTTGTACCGCTTTTGACCGCCGTAAGTGTGGCAGGGTATGCTCATACATGAGTCCCTTGCACACTTTGCCACTGGATTCAAGCAAGCCGGGCTGAAGACGGCTGGAATGCCAGAAACCGGTCCTCAGAAGCTTGTTTTCGGTCCAGGGAAGACATGGCTTGGCAGTTCGGGCTGGACTGTTCCCATGAGGCACAGGGTCAGACTGATTTGCATATAGCCATGTCTGAACTGGGGTGGCAGAGTGGGCTAAAGAACGGTGATGGATTAAACTCAGATCTTTGACTGGGTGTGAGTGTTTGATTGATTAAGATGCTCCGTCCATCACCACCCCCTTTTGTACCGCTTTTGGCCGCCATAAGTGTGGCAGGGTATGCTCAGACGTGAGTCCCTTGCTCACTTTGCCACTGGATTCAAGCAAGCCGGGCTGAAGACGGCTGGAATGCCAGAAACCGGTCCTCGGAAGCTTGTTTCAGGTCCAGGGAAGACATGGCTTCGCAGTTCGGGCTGGACTGTTCCCATGAGGCACAGGGTCAGACTTATTTGCATATAGTCATGTCTGAACTGGGGTGGCAGAGTGGGCTAAAAAATGGTGATGGATTAAACCCAGATCTTTTGACTGGGTGTGAGTGTTTGATTGATTCAGATGCTCTGTCCATTGCCACCCCATTTTGTACCGCTTTTGGCCGCCATAAGTGTGGCAGGGTATGCTCAGACGTGAGTCCCTTGCTCACTTTGCCACTAGATTCAAGCAAGCCGGACTGAAGACGGCTGGAATGCCAGAAACCGGTCCTCGGAAGCTTGTTTCCGGTCCAGGGAAGACATGGCTTGGCAGTTCGGGCTGGGCTGTTCCCATGAGGCACAGGGTCAGACTGATTTGCATATAGCCATGTCTGAACTGGGGTGGCAGAGTGGGCTAAAGAACGGTGATGGATTAAACCCAGATCTTTTGATTGGGTTTGAGTGTTTGATTGATTCAGATGCTCCGTCCATCACCACCCCCTTTTGTACCGCTTTTGGCCGCCATAAGTGTGGCAGGGTATGCTCAGACGTGAGTCCCTTGCTCACTTTGCCACTAGATTCAAGCAAGCCGGGCTGAAGACGGCTGGAATGCCAGAAACCGGTCCTCGGAAGCTTGTTTCCGGTCCAGGGAAGACATGGCTTGGCAGTTCGGGCTGGGCTGTTCCCATGAGGCACAGGGTCAGACTGATTTGCATATAGCCATGTCTGAACTGACGTGGCAGAGTGGGCTAAAGAACGGTGATGGATTAAACCCATATCTTTTGACTGGGTGTGATTTTTGTACCGCTTTTGGCAGCCATAAGTGTGGCAGGGTATGCTCAGACGTGAGTCCCTTGCTCACTTTGCCACTGGATTCAAGCAAGCCGGGCTGAAGACGGCTGGAATGCCAGAAACCGGTCCTCGGAAGCTTGTTTCCGGTCCAGGGAAGACATGGCTTGGCAGTTCGGGCTGGACTGTTCCCATGAGGCACAGGGTCAGACTGATTTGCATATAGCCATGTCTGAACTGGGGTGGCAGAGTGGACTAAAGAACGGTGATGGATTAAACCCAGATCTTTTGACTGGTTGTGAGTGTTTGATTGATTCAGATGCTCCGTCCATCACCACCCCCTTTTGTACCGCTTTTGGCCGCCATAAGTGTGGCAGGGTATGCTCAGACGTGAGTCCCTTGCTCACTTTGCCACTGGATTCAAGGAAGCCGGGCTGAAGACGACTGGAATGCCAGAAATCGGTCCTCGGAAGCTTGTTTCCGGTCCAGGGAAGACATGGCTTGGCAGTTCGGGCTGGACTGTTCCCATGATGCACAGGTTCAGACTGATTTGCATATAGCCATGTCTGAACTGGGGTGGCAGAGTGGGCTAAAGAACGGTGATGGATTAAACCCAGATCTTTGACTGGGTGTGAGTGTTTGATTGATTCAGATGCTCCGTCCATCACCACCCCCTTTTGTACCGCTTTTGGCCGCCATAAGTGTGGTGGGGTATGCTCAGACGTGAGTCCCTTGCTCACTTTGCCACTGGATTCAAGCAAAGGGCTGAAGACGGCTGAAATGCCAGAAACCGGTCCTCTGAAGCTTGTTTCCGGTCCAGGGAAGACATGGCTTGGCAGTTCGGGCTGGACTGTTCCCATGAGGCACAGGGTCAGACTGATTTGCATATAGCCATGTCTGAACTGGGGTGGCAGAGTGGACTAAAGAACGGTGATGGATTAAACCCAGATCTTTTGACTGGGTGTGAGTGTTTGATTGATTCAGATGCTCCGTCCATCACCACCCCCTTTTGTACCGCTTTTGGCCGCCATAAGTGTGGCAGGGTATGGTCAGACGAGAGTCCCTTGCTCACTTTGCCACTGGATTCAAGCAAGCCGGGCTGAAGATGGCTGGAATGCCAGAAACCGGTCCTCGGAAGCTTGTTTCCGGTCCAGGGAAGACATGGCTTGGCAGTTCGGGCTGGACTGTTCCCATGAGGCACAGGGTCGGACTGATTTGCATATAGCCATGTCCGAACTGGGGTGGCAGAGTGGGCTAAAGAACAGTGATGGATTAAACCCAGATCTTTTGACTGGGTGTAAGTGTTTGATTGATTCAGACGCTCCGTCCATCACCACCCCCTTTTGTACCGATTTTGGCCGCCATAAGTGTGGCAGGGTATGCTCAGACGTGAGTCCCTTGTTCACTTTGCCACTGGATTCAAGCAAGCCGGGCTGAAGACGGCTAGAATGCCAGAAACCGGTCCTCGGAAACTTGTTTCCGGTCCAGGGAAGACATGGCTTGGCAGTTCGGGCTGGGCTGTTCCCATGAGGCACAGGGTCAGACCTATTTGCATATAGCCATGTCTGAACTGAGGTGGCAGAGTGGGCTAAAGAACGGTGATGGATTAAACCCATATCTTTTGACTGGGTGTGATTTTTGTACCGCTTTTGGCAGCCATAAGTGTGGCAGGGTATGCTCAGACATGAGTCCCTTGCTCACTTTGCCACTGGATTCAAGCAAGCCGGGCTGAAGACGGCTGGAATGCCAGAAAACGGTCCTCGGAAGCTTGTTTCCGGTCCAGGGAAGACATGGCTTGGCAGTTCGGGCTGGACTGTTCCAATGAGGCACAGGGTCAGACTGATTTGCATATAGCCATGTCTGAACTGGGGTGGCAGAGTGGGCAAAAGAACGGTGATGGATTAAACCCAGATCTTTTGACTGGGTGTGAGTGTTTGATTGATTCAGATGCTCCGTCCATCACCACCCCCTTTTGTACCGCTTTTGGCCGCCATAAGTGTGGCAGGGTATGCTCAGACTCGAGTCTCTTGCTCACTTTGCCACTGGATTCAAGCAAGCCAGGCTGAAGACGGCTGGAATGCCAGAAACCGGTCCTCGGAAGCTTGTTTCCAGTCCAGGGAAGACATGGCTTGGCAGTTCGGGCTGGACTGTTCCCATGAGGCACAGGGTCAGACTGATTTGCATATAGCCATGTCTCAACTGGGGTGGCAGAGTGGACTAAAGAACGGTGATGGATTAAACCCAGATCTTTTGACTGGTTGTGAGTGTTTGATTGATTCAGATGCTCCGTCCATCACCACCCCCTTTTGTACCGCTTTTGGCCGCCATAAGTGTGGCAGGGTATGCTGAGACGTGAGTCCCTTGCTCACTTTGCCACTGGATTCAAGCAAGCCAGGCTGAAGACGGCTGGACGCCAGAAACCGGTCCTCGGAAACTTGTTTCCGGTCCAGGTAAGACATGGCTTGGCAGTTCGGGCTGGACTGTTCCCATGATGCACAGGTTCAGACTGATTTGCATATAGCCATGTCTGAACTGGGGTGGCAGAGTGGGCTAAAGAACGGTGATGGATTAAACCCAGATCTTTGACTGGGTGTGAGTGTTTGATTGATTCAGATGCTCCGTCCATCACCACCCCCTTTTGTACCGCTTTTGGCCGCCATAAGTGTGGCAGGGTATGCTCAGACGTGAGTCCCTTGCTCACTTTGCCACTGGATTCAAGCAAAGGGCTGAAGACGGCTGAAATGCCAGAAACCGGTCCTCTGAAGCTTGTTTCCGGTCCAGGGAAGACATGGCTTGGCAGTTCGGGCTGGACTGTTCCCATGAGGCACAGGGTCAGACTGATTTGCATATAGCCATGTCTGAACTGGGGTGGCAGAGTGGACTAAAGAACGGTGATGGATTAAACCCGGATCTTTTGACTGGGTGTGAGTGTTTGATTGATTCAGATGCTCCGTCCATCACCACCCCCTTTTGTACCGCTTTTGGCCGCCATAAGTGTGGCAGGGTATGCTCAGACGAGAGTCCCTTGCTCACTTTGCCACTGGATTCAAGCAAGCCGGGCTGAAGATGGCTGGAATGCCAGAAACCGGTCCTCGGAAGCTTGTTTCCGGTCTAGGGAAGACATGGCTTGGCAGTTCGGACTGTTCCCATGAGGCACAGGGTCGGACTGATTTGCATATAGCCATGTCCGAACTGGGGTGGCAGAGTGGGCTAAAGAACAGTGATGGATTAAACCCAGATCTTTTGACTGGGTGTAAGTGTTTGATATATTCAGACGCTCCATCCATCACCACCCCCTTTTGTACCGATTTTGGCCGCCATAAGTGTGGCAGGGTATGCTCAAACGTGAGACCCTTGTTCACTTTGCCACTGGATTCAAGCAAGCCGGGCTGAAGACGGCTGGAATGCCAGAAACCGGTCCTCGGAAGCTTGTTTCCGGTCCAGGGAAGACATGGCTTGGCAGTTCGGGCTGGGCTGTTCCCATGAGGCACAGGGTCAGACTGATTTGCATATAGCCATGTCTGAACTGGGGTGGCAGAGTGGGCTAAAGAACGGTGATGGATTAAACCCAGATCTTTTGACTGGTTGTGAGTGTTTGATTGATTCAGATGCTCCGTCCATCACCACCCCCTTTTGTACCGCTTTTGGCCGCCATAAGTGTGGCAGGGTATGCTCAGACGTGAGTCCCTTGCTCACTTTGCCACTAGATTCAAGCAAGCCGGGCTGAAGACGGCTGGAATGCCAGAAACCGGTCCTCGGAAGCTTGTTTCCGGTCCAGGGAAGACAAGGCTTGGCAGTTCGGGCTGGGCTGTTCCCATGAGGCACAGGGTCAGACTGATTTGCATATAGCCATGTCTGAACTGAGGTGGCAGAGTGGGCTAAAGAACGGTGATGGATTAAACCCATATCTTTTGACTGGGTGTGATTTTTGTACCGCTTTTGGCAGCCATAAGTGTGGCAGGGTATGCTCAGACGTGAGTCCCTTGCTCACTTTGCCACTGGATTCAAGCAAGCCGGGCTGAAGACGGCTGGAATGCCAGAAACCGGTCCTCGGAAGCTTGTTTCCGGTCCAGGGAAGACATGGCTTGGCAGTTCGGGCTGGACTGTTCCAATGAGGCACAGGGTCAGACTGATTTGCATATAGCCATGTCTGAACTGGGGTGGCAGAGTGGACTAAAGAACGGTGATGGATTAAACCCAGATCTTTTGACTGGTTGTGAGTGTTTGATTGATTCAGATGCTCCGTCCATCACCACCCCCTTTTGTACCGCTTTTGGCCGCCATAAGTGTGGCAGGGTATGCTCAGACGTGAGTCCCTTGCTCACTTTGCCACTGGATTCAAGCAAGCCGGGCTGAAGACGGCTGGAATGCCAGAAATCGGTCCTCGGAAGCTTGTTTCCGGTCCAGGGAAGACATGGCTTGGCAGTTCGGGCTGGACTGTTCCCATGAGGCACAGGGTCGGACTGATTTGCATATAGCCATGTCTGAACTGGGGTGGCAGAGTGGGCTAAAGAACAGTGATGGATTAAACCCAGATCTTTTGACTGGGTGTAAGTGTTTGATTGATTCAGACGCTCCGTCCATCACCACCCCCTTTTGTACCGATTATGGCCGCCATAAATGTGGCAGGGTATGCTCAGACGTGAGTCCCTTGTTAACTTTGCCACTGGATTCAAGCAAGCCGGGCTGAAGACGGCTGGACGCCAGAAACCGGTCCTCGGAAACTTGTTTCCGGTCCAGGTAAGACATGGCTTGGCAGTTCGGGCTGGACTGTTCCCATGATGCACAGGTTCAGACTGATTTGCATATAGCCATGTCTGAACTGGGGTGGCAGAGTGGGCTAAAGAACGGTGATGGATTAAACCCATATCTTTGACTGGGTGTGAGTGTTTGATTGATTCAGATGCTCCGTCCATCACCACCCCCTTTTGTACCGCTTTTGGCCGCCATAAGTGTGGCAGGGTATGCTCAGACGTGAGTCCCTTGCTCACTTTGCCACTGGATTCAAGCAAAGGGCTGAAGACGGCTGAAATGCCAGAAACCGGTCCTCTGAAGCTTGTTTCCGGTCCAGGGAAGACATGGCTTGGCAGTTCGGGCTGGACTGTTCCCATGAGGCACAGGGTCAGACTGATTTGCATATAGCCATGTCTGAACTGGGGTGGCAGAGTGGACTAAAGAACGGTGATGGATTAAACCCGGATCTTTTGACTGGGTGTGAGTGTTTGATTGATTCAGATGCTCCGTCCATCACCACCCCCTTTTGTACCGCTTTTGGCCGCCATAAGTGTGGCAGGGTATGCTCAGACGAGAGTCCCTTGCTCACTTTGCCACTGGATTCAAGCAAGCCGGGCTGAAGATGGCTGGAATGCCAGAAACCGGTCCTCGGAAGCTTGTTTCCGGTCCAGGGAAGACATGGCTTGGCAGTTCGGACTGTTCCCATGAGGCACAGGGTCGGACTGATTTGCATATAGCCATGTCCGAACTGGGGTGGCAGAGTGGGCTAAAGAACAGTGATGGATTAAACCCAGATCTTTTGACTGGGTGTAAGTGTTTGATATATTCAGACGCTCCGTCCATCACCACCCCCTTTTGTACCGATTTTGGCCGCCATAAGTGTGGCAGGGTATGCTCAGACGTGAGTCCCTTGTTCACTTTGCCATTGGATTCAAGCAAGCCGGGCTGAAGACGGCTGGAATGCCAGAAACCGGTCCTCGGAAGCTTGTTTCCGGTCCAGGGAAGACATGGCTTGGCAGTTCGGGCTGGGCTGTTCCCATGAGGCACAGGGTCAGACTGATTTGCATATAGCCATGTCTGAACTGGGGTGGCAGAGTGGGCTAAAGAACGGTGATGGATTAAACCCAGATCTTTTGACTGGTTGTGAGTGTTTGATTGATTCAGATGCTCCGTCCATCACCACCCCCTTTTGTACCGCTTTTGGCCGCCATAAGTGTGGCAGGGTATGCTCAGACGTGAGTCCCTTGCTCACTTTGCCACTAGATTCAAGCAAGCCGGGCTGAAGACGGCTGGAATGCCAGAAACCGGTCCTCGGAAGCTTGTTTCCGGTCCAGGGAAGACAAGGCTTGGCAGTTCGGGCTGGGCTGTTCCCATGAGGCACAGGGTCAGACTGATTTGCATATAGCCATGTCTGAACTGAGGTGGCAGAGTGGGCTAAAGAACGGTGATGGATTAAACCCATATCTTTTGACTGGGTGTGATTTTTGTACCGCTTTTGGCAGCCATAAGTGTGGCAGGGTATGCTCAGACGTGAGTCCCTTGCTCACTTTGCCACTGGATTCAAGCAAGCCGGGCTGAAGACGGCTGGAATGCCAGAAATCGGTCCTCGGAAGCTTGTTTCCGGTCCAGGGAAGACATGGCTTGGCAGTTCGGGCTGGACTGTTCCCATGAGGCACAGGGTCGGACTGATTTGCATATAGCCATGTCTGAACTGGGGTGGCAGAGTGGGCTAAAGAACAGTGATGGATTAAACCCAGATCTTTTGACTGGGTGTAAGTGTTTGATTGATTCAGACGCTCCGTCCATCACCACCCCCTTTTGTACCGATTATGGCCGCCATAAATGTGGCAGGGTATGCTCAGACGTGAGTCCCTTGTTAACTTTGCCACTGGATTCAAGCAAGCCGGGCTGAAGACGGCTGGACGCCAGAAACCGGTCCTCGGAAACTTGTTTCCGGTCCAGGTAAGACATGGCTTGGCAGTTCGGGCTGGACTGTTCCCATGATGCACAGGTTCAGACTGATTTGCATATAGCCATGTCTGAACTGGGGTGGCAGAGTGGGCTAAAGAACGGTGATGGATTAAACCCATATCTTTGACTGGGTGTGAGTGTTTGATTGATTCAGATGCTCCGTCCATCACCACCCCCTTTTGTACCGCTTTTGGCCGCCATAAGTGTGGCAGGGTATGCTCAGACGTGAGTCCCTTGCTCACTTTGCCACTGGATTCAAGCAAAGGGCTGAAGACGGCTGAAATGCCAGAAACCGGTCCTCTGAAGCTTGTTTCCGGTCCAGGGAAGACATGGCTTGGCAGTTCGGGCTGGACTGTTCCCATGAGGCACAGGGTCAGACTGATTTGCATATAGCCATGTCTGAACTGGGGTGGCAGAGTGGACTAAAGAACGGTGATGGATTAAACCCGGATCTTTTGACTGGGTGTGAGTGTTTGATTGATTCAGATGCTCCGTCCATCACCACCCCCTTTTGTACCGCTTTTGGCCGCCATAAGTGTGGCAGGGTATGCTCAGACGAGAGTCCCTTGCTCACTTTGCCACTGGATTCAAGCAAGCCGGGCTGAAGATGGCTGGAATGCCAGAAACCGGTCCTCGGAAGCTTGTTTCCGGTCCAGGGAAGACATGGCTTGGCAGTTCGGACTGTTCCCATGAGGCACAGGGTCGGACTGATTTGCATATAGCCATGTCCGAACTGGGGTGGCAGAGTGGGCTAAAGAACAGTGATGGATTAAACCCAGATCTTTTGACTGGGTGTAAGTGTTTGATATATTCAGACGCTCCGTCCATCACCACCCCCTTTTGTACCGATTTTGGCCGCCATAAGTGTGGCAGGGTATGCTCAGACGTGAGTCCCTTGTTCACTTTGCCACTGGATTCAAGCAAGCCGGGCTGAAGACGGCTGGAATGCCAGAAACCGGTCCTCGGAAGCTTGTTTCCGGTCCAGGGAAGACATGGCTTGGCAGTTCGGGCTGGGCTGTTCCCATGAGGCACAGGGTCAGACTGATTTGCATATAGCCATGTCTGAACTGGGGTGGCAGAGTGGGCTAAAGAACGGTGATGGATTAAACCCAGATCTTTTGACTGGTTGTGAGTGTTTGATTGATTCAGATGCTCCGTCCATCACCACCCCCTTTTGTACCGCTTTTGGCCGCCATAAGTGTGGCAGGGTATGCTCAGACGTGAGTCCCTTGCTCACTTTGCCACTAGATTCAAGCAAGCCGGGCTGAAGACGGCTGGAATGCCAGAAACCGGTCCTCGGAAGCTTGTTTCCGGTCCAGGGAAGACAAGGCTTGGCAGTTCGGGCTGGGCTGTTCCCATGAGGCACAGGGTCAGACTGATTTGCATATAGCCATGTCTGAACTGAGGTGGCAGAGTGGGCTAAAGAACGGTGATGGATTAAACCCATATCTTTTGACTGGGTGTGATTTTTGTACCGCTTTTGGCAGCCATAAGTGTGGCAGGGTATGCTCAGACGTGAGTCCCGTGCTCACTTTGCCACTGGATTCAAGCAAGCCGGGCTGAAGACGGCTGGAATGCCAGAAACCGGTCCTCGGAAGCTTGTTTCCGGTCCAGGGAAGACATGGCTTGGCAGTTCGGGCTGGACTGTTCCAATGAGGCACAGGGTCAGACTGATTTGCATATAGCCATGTCTGAACTGGGGTGGCAGAGTGGGCTAAAGAACGGTGATGGATTAAACCCAGATCTTTTGACTGGGTGTGAGTGTTTGATTGATTCAGATGCTCCGTCCATCACCACCCCCTTTTGTACCGCTTTTGGCCGCCATAAGTGTGGCAGGGTATGCTCAGACTTGAGTCTCTTGCTCACTTTGCCACTGGATTCAAGCAAGCCAGGCTGAAGACGGCTGGAATGCCAGAAACCGGTCCTCGGAAGCTTGTTTCCAGTCCAGGGAAGACATGGCTTTGCAGTTCGGGCTGGACTGTTCCCATGAGGCACAGGGTCAGACTGATTTGCATATAGCCATGTCTGAACTGGGGTGGCAGAGTGGGCTAAAGAACGGTGATGGATTAAACCCAGATCTTTTGACTGGGTGTGAGTGTTTGATTGATTCAGATGCTCCGTCCATCACCTCCCCCTTTTGTACCGTTTTTGCGAATTGGAAGCATCCAAGATACATCAGGAGCCTGTACATTTTCAGCTGCTCCAGGCCTAATACACTTTATCTACCAAACTATTATGGGGCTACTAAAGGCAAACTAGGACAGTGGTTCTCTTTGGGGGGGACTTACACTTTATTGCCATTAGGAAATTTGTGATACGGTAACATTCAGAAACTCTTTTTCCATATCGAATAATGTTTTATCGGGATTGCTGCTATGTATTGAACCTGACGAACACCCCGGTGAAGTTAACATAGGGAGTCGAAGGGTCGATGATTCGTCCTTTTGACTGCCATTCATTGTAGAGTAAAAAAACTGACCTTTCAATAACAGAGTTTTGTTGTATTTACATGATGTTGCCAAAAAGGGAACAGTATATTATTTGCTGGCTTTATATCACTAGCTCACCAATAATTGCTTCAGTCACTATTCATGCACATTGCACCACATTTTGGAGCACCTATTTATTTCTTGTAATTATCTTACCACTGTTCTTAAAATGGTAAAAATTCATTTGTCAAAATATAACTAAATGAATGTTTTTAGGGAATCACTATAACTTCTTTGTGTAGTGAATATCTTTTTTTGCAACTACAATTTTCACTGGGGACAACACATCTGCTGAAACAGTAAAATTGCTAATGCCTTGTTTAATCATATCACTAATCTTGACTACTCCTTTATTTTGGAAGAGGGAGAAACATGGCAAATGGCTGACTCAAAGGTCTGGAGCTCCTCATCCTCCCATTCCTGATGTCCACCATTCATGTTTTTGCCGTGGTTTTTAGAGCGGAATCTCCCTCTTTTCTCCCACTCCTTGGCTTTTATGTATACTTATGTCCCCTCATCAAGCATGTTCTGGGGCCCGGGAGTTTTGGCTGTCAGATGCTCTCGTTTTCCTTTGAGAATGGGAGCGTACCACAAACTCTCTTCTCCGGGGCAGGGTAGCAGACTGGTGTTGTCTCCAGCTTGCTGATAATAGCCTTGTGAGAGGTGCCGTGAGTAGAGCTAGTAACAACGTAGGGTGCATCAAGTGGATGGTATGGAGATCCCTAGGTATATCTACTTCTTCCTGGGATTCTACAACCAGCAAATTCGACAAGGCAGACTGTGTGCCAGCATTGGATTGTTCAGAAGTCCTGCTTAATGAACAGGTCCTCACCGCAGATGTGGCTACCATGCATTGGTGCGATCTCCTAAGAGGCCACAAGTAATAGACGTGAAGAGAATTACGCTTGGGTTTGGGGGGCTAGTAGTGGGCATGCAGACAACTTTGCTTACTCCTATCACTGAAACTAGAAATTAGACATACAATTATTGGAACTTATCAATGCTTACAACTGGGCTGATAGATGCAAATCCTTCTAGGATGCAGAGTAACTCAATAAGAAAATGTTAAACTCAGCATAGTAGACTGTTGCACTGATACCATTAGGGAGGTTTCTGTTGGGCATAAACAACTCTTTAAGATAGAGATAGATTATCATATTTGTCCAATTCAGACCCAGTTGTTACCACTAATACCAATGCAATTCGCCACCCACATGAGACCTTGGACATTTTAGATGGGTACTTAAATAAAAGAGGGGAGGGGATCTAAAGAAACTAACTGTAGAAAAACAATGCTGATTAAGGAAGGTATTCTTCTAGTTAGTTGATAAAAGAGTTCTTCTAAACAAACGTAAGAAGGGGGTAAAAGGCAGGGTTAGTCCTTAATAAGAATTCCTCTTCAGTGATGCATTTCTAAAAGTCTCAAATAAACTGTGTGCCAGGTCTGCCTGGTTTGTTATAATGTTTAATATGCCCAGATCTGGGCTGACTCAAGCGTCATTGCCACCTGTTTGCCACAATGTATGGTTAACATTACCACTCCTCCTTTTCTAGCTGCTCTCTCAGAGGAGCATTCTATAGTAGGCTTGCTGCACCTACTGCACCTTTTTGGCTTTTGCTGCAAGGCCTAAAGAAGCATCCCTCATATGTGTCATTAAGTAGCCTGTGGCTTTAGTCCATCATGAGTTTCCTAACAAAACTCTGTTTGAAATCCTACAAGGTATCTTATAGAAAGAGGGAAGGGTTAAAATAAGTGAATTGGAGGTGAGGGTTTGAATTGTGAGGGTTTGCTAAAGAGGATGGGACCTGGTAGAATGAAACCTACCAAACCATCCTTCAGAACCCATGGGGAAGTTGCGGAATGGCTCTGTGAAACTGATGATATGCTCCTTGTGCCCGAATATGTTGATTAAGTTTTACAACTTCAGAAAATTCGCAGAAGGAGATACATGCATCTTGTGCTGGATTTGATAAGAAGTCAGAATATTTGCTCCTGAAAACTAAGCTTTTAGAGCACTATGTGGCAGCAACCCAGACAAATATTTCAAAAAACGTCCTGGCAAATTTACAGCTGCTAATCATATATCACATATTGTTTGGCAGGCTAGAAACAATCAAACGTTAGACTAGATTGAACAGTATTCATATGCTCAATGTTTCAGACGCCAAAGAGTGCAGTGATTTCAAATTGGTTGTGAATAAACTCCTGCAGAACAATGTGTGAAAAATTACATTTCCTCTGCCACCTTGAGAGACATTCACCCACCAAATATTGAGCTATATTCCAGGCCATTAACATCTCCCTATATTAACAGAAATCTCTTTTATGGTCGATTTTGTCAATTTAGGAAGAATTTGCCATGATGGTTGGCCAGCAAACTTTTCAAAAGCTTTTTGTTTAACAAACTCCCAAAGTGGGAGTTTGTTTTTAAAAAACAATTACAAATAAAATAAACAAATAACTCCCAAACCATGAAAGTTTTCCCCCAGTGTGTGTGTGTGGTGTGGGGTCATTTTGTGCTTTTCTTGTCCGTCACTTCCAGGGGCCATAATATGTATTGGGGAGCACTTTCCCAGTTTGTGCCTGGCGCACCTTAAAACAGGTGAGCCTGGTGCAAACAGAGAAAGTGTGCTCCTATTACATCAATAGAATGCGCTGCTCCCAGGGCAGCCGCAAACTTGTGCTTCCCTGGTGGCAGCACATTAATTTGAAATAAGGAGCGGCTTTAAAGCAGTCGCTCCAGGTTTCACAGTGGAGGCGGCAAAACCACCTGCACTTGGTAGGGAGATTAGAGATCCTCTTGCAGGCTTGTGCAGTGAGTTACTGCACCTGCCTGCAAGGGGATGTCTTGGGGGTCCATGGGACCCTTGTCCCCCCTCCAGATGGCTGCTCTCAGGGGGGAAAAATAACATGAGTATTACCCGTAGACCAGATTGAGATGTGGGTGTACATATGTATAAAGCAACAATATCTCAGTAGGATTCACTTGATCAACAGATAGATTTGCATGTACAAGACATTACAAAGGATCTGGACATAAAGGAAGAGACACTCAGAATTTTGGTTTTTCAAAAGTGCATATAGCATCATATATTAAAGGATAATTTTTTCAAAACAGTAAAAAACTGTTTGGAGAAACAGCACTTGAAGCCAGTAATTTGGTGGCAACCCAAGGGGGCTTTGTGCACTACGTGATAGTGAGACAAACGGTGACGGCGCAAGTGACATACAGGTGAAAACAGCGATAGGCACAAAATTGGAACAAATGAAAACAATATATGCAAAATTTTGGTTCCTCCTTAGTAAATCGGTCAATGCTGTTAGTTTGGGAACCAAAGACGGTAATGCGCCATGAGTTGCACTGAAATGTGGGTCGACGGCGTTTCGATCCTATTGATTTAGGATCTTCATCAGGACCGGGTGGCCGATTATTGGGAGTGCTGTAAGAAAATGAAGGGGAGGGTAAGGGATCTGAAGTGGCGCTGGGTACGCAGAGCCAGGTTCTGAGCTGGGATGGTGCAGTGAGATAAATAACGGTGATGGATCAAGCCCTGATCTTTGGACTGGGTAAGAGTGGTCTGCTTAATTCAGACACTCTGTTCATCACCACCCCCTTTTCTGAATCGGGTACGCAGAGCGACAGCGGTGGAACGGAGGGGATGCCAAAGAGGCGGGTGGTTGGATTCACAGGTGGCGGGGGTGTAGGGGAGGGGGAGGCTGGGGGGTGGGGGGGTGGAGCGGAGGGGGCCGAGGGGTTGCGGGGGTGGTGGGAGGATAAAGGGTGCGGGGAGACAAGGGAGTGGAGGGTCCGGTAAAAACAGGGCTAGCGTGGGTTGCCGGTCATAGAAAAGGGAGTGCAAGGCGGTGAAAAACTCAATTGAGGGGTGCTGATCCAGAATTGGATCCCCAAACTGGTAATAAGAGACAACTATGTAGACCTGATTGCTACTAGGCCTGAATTTCGTGACAAATGGAATACGGTTGTTTGTTCTCTTAGGTTGTGGTGTTAGTAAAAACTCAGGGTGGCAGTACCATGCCCTCTTGCAAGCAGGTTTGATGAGACGTGTTGGGTAGCCCATGGTGATGAGTTTATCTTGTAAGATTTCCGATTCCCTGAAATAGTCCTTACGCCATTTACAATTTCTCCTGATTCATAAAAATTGGCCGTAGGGTAAGCCATCCTTTAGTCCGCGGGAATGATAACCGGAGAAGTGGAGTAATGTGTTCCTTTCTGTAGACTTGCGGTAAAGGGAGGTCCCAATTTTTCCATCTTCAGCGTGAATGGTGATGTCTAGGAATGGAAGGTCATTGGTTTTACAATCCATGGTGAATTTGAGGTGGGGTTGTGAATTGTTGAGCCACTCAACAAATTGCTTCAGGTTAGGTTAATCACCTGACCTCAATAGTAGAATGTTGTCCATGTAGCGACGGCAAAAGTTTTTTTGAGTTTGAAACTTGTTGGTGGGTGTGAGAACATGCGTCATTTCCAGGTGATGGACGAAGAGGATGGCGAAGTTAGGGGCAAAACAAGCGCCCATAGAGACACCCTTGATTTGAAGGTAGTAGTTTTCAAGGTATAGAAAGTAATAATTCTCCAAGGCAATGAGTAGGGGGCTCATGATGAATGATACAGGGATGGCAGTAGGACTTGGTCTGGTCTCGAATAAGTTTTGAATGACTAGGAGTCCTTTCTGGTGGGAGAAATTGGTATAGAGTGACTCGATGTCTAGTCCCACTTTTATCTCAGTTTCGGGGTTGTAGGGTCGATCCTCTATGGTCCTAATTAGGTCCATGCTGTCTCTGATGTATGTCTCAGTATGAGGGACAAATTCTTTGATAACAACGTCTATGTACTTTCCTAATGGCTCCAGTATACACCCACAACCGGACACGATGGGTCGTCCGGGGGTATTGGTGCTGTTCTTGTGGATCTTGGGGAGGATGTAGATAACAGGTGTCCTGGGGTGTTGGTTGTTGAGAAATAGGTACTCTTTTTGTGTAATGATACCATCCAGTTTTGCTTGGTTGGTTACTAGTTGTATCGTGGTCTTGAGTTCTGGCAAAAGGATCTCTGGGTAGTTTGCGGTAATGTGAAGGATTTGCGAGTTGTCTTTTGATTTTCATATCATATTGGGCGCTGTCCATGATGACAATCCCACCGCCCTTATCAGCTGGTTTGACAACTAAGTCTGTGTGATCTTTAAGATCCAGAAGGGCTTGTTTTTCTTCCAGGAGTAGGTTGTAGGGTACATACTCAAAGGTTTTTTCAAGCTCTGCTATTTCATGGAGAACAAGTCTTTCCAATGGGAGTATCTCGGGGGCATGGTAGATGATGGTGGATTGAAGGTGGAGGGCGGGTGGAATCTGGTTCTTGGGGTGTAGTCAGAATCTGGTTGGTCCTTGAAGAATTGTCTATGTCTGATTCTTCGGAAAAATTGTCGGAGTTGTGTATGTAGCTCAAAGAAGTTGCTCTGTTCCGTTGGTACAAAGCTCAGACCTCTACTGAGCAGACTGACTTCATCACTGTCAGTCCTCCTCCTGAGAGTGTCTTTGCCTCTGCATCTGCATCTGTAATATGGCGTGGGCACAGAGGCAAAGGGATTCCCTCATTTGCATGGGGCACGCCCCCACGTAAATGAGGGAATGCCCTCTGAAGATAGTGTTGGGGCTTTAAGTGCGCCAGAGATTTTTGTATTACAGAAGGGGCAGCAAACCTTTGTGTGGCCCCTTTTGCAATGCCAAAGTGCCCCGGGTCGCACAAAGTGGGTGCAAAGCGCCAGTTGCGCCCAGGGAACACTTTCATAATATGGCCACATGGTTTTTCCTGGTGGTGAGTAACAGGAAAAAAAACATTACACCGTACACCCTGACTAGAGTGAATGTTAAAATGCCCTTCCTCAGTTTGTCACTACTACATCTGGCTACCAGAGGAAGCATTCCATTGACAGAGCCAACAGACGCGCCATCTATAAAATACTTCTGCACATCTCCAAATGAGACAGACAGAATCAGGTTTTGGCAGGCAAAGTACTCAGTTGCATTTGAGATAGAGGAACCTGTCTGCAAAACTGTAAATCAGACCCAACTTATAAAACTGGTCACCTAATGCTTTTTTTTAAATTAATTAATTGTTCTGATTTATTTTCCAGTTTTTTTATGTTTATTTCAGATTTAATGTTTTTTTACCCTACATGTATACATTTAACATATTGATGTAATTGTGTTTGCAGCTTTCTTTTTACATGATCTTATAACCCCTGCATTAAAGACATTTTGAACGTATCAAATAAAAAAAAGAGTGCTCAAAGGACCACAACCCATGATATATGTCGTGCACTGTTCTACAACAGAATTCCCTAAGATAGGATTTGTAAACATTTGTTCAGCTCAGCCATATGTGCCATTGACTGGCTACTACAGCATGCAGCAGCAATCTTCATCACAAGGCGCCACCGGGAACTCAGTCCCGCCTCCAATATGGCGGTTGTGTCAGTCCTCGGGACGCTTCCTCGGCAGGAAGGGGTGGGGCCAGCGCTGATGACGAGCTCGACACCCACCTCCTGCGTGCACCCATTGGCTGCCTAAGAATGCGACGGGTCCCGGATCTCGCCGGGACCTGTTTTAATTAGTTCTGGGGAAAACAGGCAAATAAAAAGAGCCACAGAGCGGTGGGAAGTCTTTTCCTTGCCGCTCCGCACTAGAAGACACCTCAACAGCCCCAAACGCCGTTGAAGGACTATAGGAAGCCCCTGTTTCTTTTCCCCACACACCATCCCCTGAGGCAGCGAGGTTCAGGAACTATTGATGTACAGGCGTGTGTGTAACTGTCTTGGTTTACAGGTTGAAGTTAGTAATGTTCTCTTCAGTCATTGATAAATGTCAGGTCATTTATGTTTTGCTATTACAGGTTGATTTAATTTGTGCTTGTCGTATTTTATGTCTGAGTATCCTTGGCCTGAGGTAAGATCATGATTGGAATGTCAATTTTACTTATCATAGTAGGCATCCCATTGTTTAATGGGGATGCTTGGGGGGACAGTGGTCCCTCAACACACTCCAGGGGGCGCTTACGGCCGGTAGGCTGAAGGTTGCGGGGGTAGGAAGTCCTGCTTCCGGCAGGCCCCTTGGACCTAACCCCACGCAGGTGCATGGGCACCAACGTGGTATAACATTAGCCCCTGGGAGGTGATATTGGAGGGCATGCTAAGCCAGGAATGCCTAACACTGTTACGGCAGGAAGGGCTGCTTAAACCTTCACGAGGACGGGAGGGGAGGGGAAAAATGAATGTAGATATGGATCTGAATTATGGTCTTTTAAACACTCACTCATTACAGAAGCACAATATGGAAATTCTTTCGCTATTACAGGATGGGGAGGTTGATATTCTGGGGGTCACGGAAACGTGGCTTGAGGAATCCTCTACACCAGATGTGGTGGCTTCCCTCCCTCCTAATTTTATGACTATCTGTCAAAATCGTGTAGGTACAAAGAGAGGAGGTGGGGTTGCTCTCCTCCACAATAGTCGATGGAGGGCGGAAAGAGTCTGTACTGAAAGTATAGGTGGCGCAGATGTCTTAGGAGTGAAATTTGAGGTGGGCACTGACTGCTTGGTTATCTTATTGGTGTACCACCCCCCGTGGCCTGCACCAGAATCTATGGATCTTTTTGTTGAGTTGGCCCATGATCTTAGATCTCGTTATAAGAATTTGACGGTTATGGGAGATTTCAACTTCCATTGGGAGATATCCCCCAAAGAGGGGCAGGCTAGCCATCTAGAGGAGGCTCTAACGGCCCTAGGTATGGTGCAACAAGTAGTAGGCCCTATGGACGACAAAGGCCACACTTTATATTTGGTGTGGACGACGGACCCAGTACTAAGTCCGGTAGTTACTATGCCGTGTGCCTGGTCTGATCATTATCTAATTAGGGGTCAGAGGGTGGCCCATAAATGTGGAGGAAACCCCAGGGCGGCCTGGAAAATGGTGAGGAAGTGGAATAACATTAATGAGGAAGAGTTGGTTGGTAATCTACTAAATTCCACCTCATTAAATATAATTGAGGATAACACAGAGGTTATTTGTCAGAAGTTAGCTGACAAATTAAAGAAGGCCATTGAAGTTGTTGCGCCGGCTAGAAAGGTGAAAATGGTGGACAAGGGGGCGGGGGCACCCTGGTTCAATGACACGCGGAGGATCAGGAAGCGGGCTCTACGGAAAGCGGAGAGAGCCTGGTGGAGGGACTATAACACGAATGCACAGAGCCTATATGTGCAGGAGCTTGCTCTTTATAAAAAGGCCATCCTGGCTCAAAAATCGGAACTGAGGAAGAACAAAGAGCAGAGGCCTGAGTTCTCGCAGGATGACTGTCAGAATTTTCAGGATTTCTTTACGAGCAAAATGGAAGATCTCTTGATAGATATCTCTCGCACCCCAATCCTAGACTGTCCATTACAAATTATGCCAGTTATCCCTAAGGTCCTTCAATCCCTGAACACATTGCCCTTGATTACGAAGGGGATGCTAGCTAGCTTAGTGGGGAGAGTGAAGTCAGGATCCCAGGTGGATCCTTGCCCTCCCAGGGTTTCAAGCTTGCTATGTCAGGGATAGAGGAGGATGTTCTTACTCTTCTAAACAGGTCACTGGAGACTGGACAGGTCCCGACCACTCTCAAAGAGGCCCGTCTGATTCCGCTGCTTAAGAAGCCTGGAGCGGATGTAAAAAATTTAAAGAACTTTAGGCCTATTTCCCAACCACCTCTTTTAGCTAAGGTTTTGGAGCAGCATGTTCTGACGCACCTCTCGAAACATCTGGAGACAAATGATCTGTTAGAGCTGAATCAGGCTGGCTTCCGGGTATATCACAGCACGGAGTTGGTGATGCTGTCCATTTTGGATGAATTAAGATGCAGAGCAGACAAAAAGATCCCCGGTGCCCTGGTGCTGCTTGACCTCTCCGCTGCATTTGACACGGTGTGTCATAGTCAATTGCTGACGCGTTTGAGAGATCTGGGCATCGGGGGGACCGCACTAGGCTGGCTAACTTCATTCCTGCAGGAGAGATCGCAGAGGGTTCAGTTGTCAGACCTAGTATCAACTGCAGCGGCTATTACCTGTGGAGTTCCGCAAGGTTCCGCTCTCTCACCGCTCCTAATTATTATTTATTTGCAGCCACTGATTTCAGCTCTTAATCAGATGGAATGTCAGATATACAACTATGCCGACGACACACAGATTGTCATTCAAATTGAGGATTCGCCAGGAGCGCAAGCCAGGCTGCACAACATCTTAAAATACACGATTAACTGGATGTCCGCCGACTCCTTGAAGATTAATCCAGATAAAACCGAGGTGCTGCCCATTACCATCTCTGGCAACCCTTGGAACGATCGTTTCTGGTCCAAGGAGTTGGGCAGGACTCCAGTACCGGCAGTCGTGGTGAAAAGTCTGGGCATCCACATTGATGGCAATCTGCCTATGAAGAAGCAAGTGTCTTCAGTGGTGGGCACATGTGTCGGCCTTCTTAGGCAACTTCGGAAAATCTCCCAACTGTTGTCTTTCTCTACTTTAAGGAGCGCGGTGTCCGCTATGATCTTAGGACGGCTGGATTACGGTAACGCTCTTTATGTAGGGCTTCCCCAGCAACAACTTTCAAGACTGCAAACAGTTATGAACGATGCAGCCAGATTGATTTTTAAGAAGCCCAGGAGTACGCATGCTTCGCCCCTCCTGCGCCAACTACATTGGCTCCCTATCAGACAGAGCGCAATGTTTAAAGGTCTGTGTATTTCACACAAGGCAATATATGGCAATGCGCCCAGTTATATTAAAGCCCGACTGTCTTGCTACACTCCTGGTAGGGCGGTACGCTCATCAGAGGCTACTCTTTTGGTCAGCCCACGTTTCCGCCTGTCCACTTTGGGCGGGCGTGCTTTTTCGACTATGCTTCCTGCAGCATGGAATAAATTGCCATCTCACCTCCGCAAGGAGTCTAATCTATTGCCGTTTCATCGGATGCTAAAAACGGTGCTCTTTCAAGAAGCATGGGGCGTGATGTAAGTTGGTTGCCTGTCCTGTAATGTCCGGTGTTTACCCTGAACAATCGCTTAGAGACCCCCGGGTGATAACGCGCTATATAAATTGAAATAAATAAATAAATAAATAGGGGGTGCCCGCAGAAAGGAACCTGATGGGCAGACAGGCCTCCTGCGCAATATCACACCGTTAAAGGGGGACCTGGCGAGAAGTTGGGAACAGTCATTATCTTGCACGTAGGCTCATAAGGGATACGCAGAAAACAAAGCGTACATATTCCAGTTTTAGGTTAGGTATGGCTATGTATTAGACGCATGTTAAGGTTAGCCATCAAAGATGTGTAAATATGTGTATTGGAAATGTTATTGAATGCGTTTGGGTTTTCCGCGTATAACATTTTTTGTGTTAATAATTTTACTTATGTTTTATTAATTTTAATAAAAATTTGGCCGGGGTTATACAACCCCTAATCCAAGCTTATTGTGTTGGATGATTTTTTATTGATGCCTCAGTGGGAAAAAGGACTCAGCAATACCAGGCCATATCGCCAGGTAGCTCACACAGGCTATGGACAGGTCTATCAATCTGCAAGACGGGTAAACATTTTGATTACGACACATTCATCAGACGATTGCACAGGTGTCAGAATTCTTACATGTGGGATAATTATCACACGCTGGCTGTTTTTTCATGATGGATTTTAGGAGGTCAAATTTACTGGGGGCAGAAGGCCTGGCAAAAAAAAGCAAATGCTAGGTGAAATACCAACCGTTCTTGTTAAGACCTATTTCTAAATTTTTAACTCATAATCGGTTGCATTTACCACACCAGATATAAACCTCACCGAACTGCGCCAACTGCATAAAGGCTTATATTCAGGGGATTTACAAATTGCCCAGTCAATCAACGCTGTCAAAGCCTTCCTCGCTGGCCAATCACTCACCCACTGGATTCAAGCAAGCCGGGCTGAAGACGGCTGGAATGCCAGAAACCGGTCCTCGGAAGCTTGTTTCCGGTCCAGGGAAGACATGGCTTGGCAGTTCGGGCTGGACTGTTCCCATGAGGCACAGGGTCAGACTGATTTGCATATAGCCATGTCTGAACTGGGGTGGCAGAGTGGGCTAAAGAACGGTGATGGATTAAACCCAGATCTTTTGACTGGGTGTGAGTGTTTGATTGATTCAGATGCTCCGTCCATCACCACCCCCTTTTTTACCAATCACTCACCCAGGCCTGCAGTCCCAAATGAAAGACAAAAACCCAGGATTTAGCAGGCCCCTCAATAGCGAAAGGAGATGGAGATCCTCTAACGCAAAAAAAGAAACTGGAAACAGCACCCCTCAGCCTCCCAACTTAAACTCCTCCGCCAGGCCAGAAAAACTTACAACAAGAACATCTTCATATCCAAAAAAGAGTTTTTCAAATCAGAACTGGAAAACGCCAAGAACAGACCCCACAAACTCTTCAAAATAGTCAAACTTCAATCAGAGAAACAAGCAAAATCATCCAAAGAAACTAAAAAATCCCTAATAACCTGTTATGAGTTCCCCTTCTTCTGTACAACCCAAATTAATTCACTAGGTATCGAACTTACTACCACCTCAAACTTCCCTCCTCTTCTTACCAGGACCCATCTCTCCTCTCTCCCCCCCCCCAGGCAACACCCAAAAACAATGCTCACTGGTCCTACTTTGAACTATATGATGAGCATTCCATCTTGAAAATTCTATCCTCCTTAAAACCAAATACCCACTTTAAAGACCCTCTCCACGCCAGCTGCTTGGCAGCGACCACCCTACTTATCGCTTCCATTTGGCCTACAATTATCAACACTTCCCTTCTTCAAGGGTCCATACCTGACTCCCTGAAAACTGGGCAAGTCATTCCCATCCTAAAAAAACCCACTCTGAATCCGGCAATTCCAGACAGCTTCAGACCGATTTCAAATATTACTCTTCTAGTGAAAGTGCTGGAGAAATTAGTGCAGCTACAACTTAGCCAATATATCGCTAATTTCAATTTTCTTGATGATTTCAAATCTGGGTTCAGGCCTTGGCGTAGCACTGAAACTACTATTCTTCACATTGTAGATGATTCTCTCCAAGCCCTTGACCAAGGCAAAACCTGTCTCCTGGTCCTTCTGGATCTTTCTTCGGCACTGGACACTGTCAACCATGAGAAACTTCCCGCACGCCTCGAACACAGGATAGGTCTAAGAGGTACCGTCATTAAATGGTTTAGTTCCTTCCTCCAGAACTGCACCCAGAGATTCTTAGTCAACAGCAACCTATCTGCTCCTTCCCTGATTCAATCAGTGTCCCTCAAGGCTCTACTCTGTCCCCTATCCTCTTCAATCTCTACCTTAAACCATTAGCTGATATTCTTTGCACGGCCAACATCTCCTTCCACATGTACACCGACGATACTCAGATATACATCAAAATCTCTTCTTTTGAGGAGATTACCCATCTGAATGACGCCCTGAAACTTACTGTCCAATGGCTCGCCAATAACCAGCTCAACCTGAATGCCCAAAAAAATGGGTTCCTTCTCATCTCCCCCTCTAATAACTCCAATGACATCCTGGAATGGATTCATTCAATCACAGTACTCAACTGCACACTGACTATAGTGGATTCTGTCAAATCTCTCAGTATAACCTTTGACAGCAACCTGAATATGCGCAAACATATCAACACAATGGTCAAAACGGCCAGGTTCCATCTGAGCTACTTGAGAAAACTAAAACCCTTCCTTAAAACTGCTGACCTAAAAACATCAGTTCAGGCGTTAGTTATCTCCAGAATTGAATACTGCTGTGCCACCCTATCTGGCCTGCCAAGACTTATCTGGCTCAAAAATATTTGACCACATTTCATCACATCTGAAGGCCTTGAGCTGGCTTCCTCTTGAGCTCAGAATCCAGCTCAAGCTAGTCATGAACTCCCCGGCTTACCTCGCCCAGAAATTTGTGGTATCTGGGAAATTCCAAAACTCCCGGTCCGCCAGACACCTTGTGCTCCAGCCACTCCGCTTCCGCAGGAAAAAACCTATAACCGAGCATTCTCTGGGTCTGTACCAAGAATCTGGAACTCTGTACCATTCTCCATCAGAAGAATACCTTCTCTGTCAATCTTCAAAAAGGAAGCTAAAACCTTCCTAATGACCAAAGTCCTCCAATAACTCTCATTTGTTGCACATACCGACTTTTATCATGAATTTGTTTTTGTGCATAATCTCCTGTACTGCTTGGCACTCTCTGTGTACCAATTCTCACTCCTTCAATTGTTCTGCTGTTTCTCTCTGCCTTTTGCTATCATTTGTCCACTTGTATACAATTTCTGGTTTTTCCCTTTTTGTCGCTGACATGTTGTTCACTGATTCTTATACTGCACTTATTATTGTATATAACTCTGGCTTTGTCCTATTGTGTTCAATTCCCTAACCCTCATTCCTTGTATTTTGCCTATGCCTAACCTGTATGTAAATTGTTTATCCCTGTAAAGCGCTCTGATACCCTAATGGGTCATATTTACGCTCTATAAAACCTCAAATAAAATAAAATAAAAACCATTAGCAATGTAGGACACACCAGGTGCATAATGTATGCAATAGAATGTCTTTAACATAACACAAAATAACATAACTAAACGCCTTCATCAAGCTCAGAAGGATAATCCACAAGTAAATAATATTTCACCCTACTTAAGTCTGATGAGGTGAGATAACGCTTGGGGGATAATCTTGCATGGTTACCATATCTTAAGCTGTCCAGTAAATACCTTTTTTTGCTTAATTGGATAATGTGATGCAAATGTCCTTCAGACACCCATTTTCGTGAATTTGGCACGCTTCACAACCAGTCACACATCTCACTCAGACAGTACCAAAACGCAGAAGATGTATGGTTCATTAATTCTGTTTCTTTTTTATTAATACAGTAATCGCTTCAAGAGCTGTTGTTTAGGAATGGGGATCTTTGGCCATTGGTGCAATGGCTCTGAAAAGCAGAACTGTCAATGACTCTCAGTTGGAGGGAGGTTGCGCTGCAAGAGTTAGGGAGCGACCCCTATCAATTCCTTAATGAGGCAGATCGAATGGGGTGAATACATTTTGATACACAATGCATCAGTGTCTGGCTTGTTTTAGTGAACCAGTCACCTCGCTCCCTTTCTCTGGATAAACGCAGCTCAATAGCCCAAAACCGCATGCATCTATTCTGTCCTAAAAGGCCTCGGGCGGCCAATGACTGTTTAAGCGGGCGATGACACGGGCAGAATCCACCCCCCGCACCGCGGATGAAAGGAGAGCGCCGACTGATGCCGCGCACCGGCCCAGCGCTTTATCTTCGACGGAGAGCTTTCAATGGGCTGACTGGGTAAAAACTAACAATGGCGGGCCGCGCTGCCAGGGCTGGAGCCATCTGTCACTCTAAAGAGGACATGAATTTAATGCTCTCCCTTTCCATCTCACAGGGGAGTCCACCAAATCAACAATTTCTTGGTCCTCTCTGTCATCAAAACAGTAAATATTTGAAGCGCGCTCGGGAAGTCATGTATATGTACTGCAAGCTTATTGGCCAAGACATTTCATGCAGTATGTAAGCAGGATGGCTCAGTGAGCTGACAGTTGTATGCTGACAATAGCGATGAACGGGTGGGCATCATTTCTTGTCCCGCTAAAGAAGATTCAGCCTTCCACACTTTCGAGGTTTATAAATTGTGTACCACAAACTGAGTAATAGTAACATCTGTTATTTACAGGTGTTTACACAGGCAGATGATTGGTATAAAGCATAACGTTAAACAGATTTTTGAATAACACAAGTTTTGACCCGCAGTGCTGTCAGGTTCAAGCGCTTTCATTCCCAGGTGTCAAGGAGCTTTGCCTTTTGATGACTTCAATGCTCAATTTCCTTGACTCTTTCAGAAGGCCACTAACGCATCCACTGCTTAAGTTCTTGTTAGCATTGAATCTGAAGAGTGGGGCTAAAGTGCTGACCTGAAACATATTGAGCCCATATCAAGGTTGGCATTACATCTTTCTAGGTGAAATATGAAGTACACCACCTGGGAAATCTTCCTCCCTAGGGTTCAAGTGGGAAATGCACTGTTTTTCCAGGGAGTCCTGATCTCCAGACATTAAGATATGGACACGATGAGCCCTTAACAGTGAGCAGTAGTAAATAGATTTTGCAATTGCATCATTAGGACATGGGTCAGAACTAAGGGGCAAATATTATCAAGACAGGCGATAAAATTATCGCAGTTTTAGCGGCAGAAAACTGCCCATGTGAAGGACATTTAACATGGGCTTCAATTGGAATTCCATAGAGCATATTATCAAGCCCATTATCGCCATTTTAGCTAAATCGGCGATAATTGTATCGCCTGTCTTGATAATATGCCCCCTATTCTTTATGTGGTAGTGGAAGAAAAGTAACCCTCTAAGAAGTTCTGGTCTCCAAAAGTGTGACCTCTTTGTGTTATCCAAAGTCACCTGTCTTGGATCTGTGGTGCTCCCCTCTCTATCTTGCACACTCTAGGACAGGGGTACTCATAGTACGGCCCGCGGGCCGCTGGCGGCCCGGCAAGCCTTCCCCGGCGGCCCGCGGACCTGTCAGACATCATACCAGAGTTTTTTTTTTTTGGTTTAAAGGCTGTCTGCAACCAGAGCTGATTCCGAGACTCTGCTGCCTGTGGGGGCCGGGCGATTTCCGCCGTAGTCAGAGTAGGGCTGCAGGGGCGATGAAAGATGAAAAAAGCCTCATTAACATGCTAATGGTCTTTTAAAGACCTGTGAAATGCTTGGGTGCGGCTGTGTGCGCGCCTGGAAGCTGTCACGGCCCGGGGCTATCGATGGCTTCGCTTGCCCTGGGCTCCCGCTTTGATATGCTAATGCGCCCGAGTCCAAAACTCTGCAGAGATCATATTAATGTTGCTCATACCGATCCCTGTAAAGCGCTTCAGCCGCAAAATCTCAAAGCGCTGTATTGGTAGTTGGTGTTATGTAATCTATGGATTGTCGACTTCTTATTGGCCCCAGAGAGATGAAAGGTCGAGGGGGTGCGCCAGAACTGGAACCGGTGGTTTGCAGGCTGCCCACAAGCCCTTGCAGCATGTGCATTATTCCACTGAGCAGATTTACATGGTTCCTTAACATTCGAAGAAAGTGTAAACTGCCTTTAACATAGTCGGGGCGTTTAATAATACTCCCTTGTTATTCTGCATGAAAACTCTGCCCCCTTTGGAGCTGCCACTTCTAAATATTTGGATAAAAAGATAACACGCTGATACTTGGCCCCTGTTGTTTGTGATGTGAAGTCTGGATGGCAAACTCCAGCGAAAAAAAATCAGAGAAGCTACGTTTTGGCTGCTTTTGTGATCACGCAGCCGTCCGGCCCCAGGCATCTTTCGATGCTTAAACAGCGCCGTCGCCCCTGGGCCAGGAAGAGGGGCCACGAGAGCGCAGAGAGAGAGCTAATGGGAGGGAGGGAGACAGAGACAGAGAGAGAGAGAGAGAGAGAGAGAGAGAGAGAGAGAGAGAGAGAGAGAAAGAGAGAAAGAGAGAAAGAGAGAGGGAGAGAGAGAGAGAGAGAGAGAAAGAGAGAGGTGTGTATGCCGGGTATTGTAGCTCAGTGGACGAAGGCGTCCGCTGCAGGGACCTGTGTTCAACCTCATGGTCGCAGTTTTTTTTTGTTGCTCTAGGCCCGCCCCCTCCCCCACTGACCCCACCCCCACCGGTGCGGCCCTCGGACACAAACCACACTGTAAATTTGGCCCCCGAGAGAAAGTTTGTGAGTACCCATGCTCTAGGAGGATACCTTTTGAAATGGTTTACCCAGCTTAATAGTGAGAGTCCAAAAGACAGACCACAAGCAGATTGTGGTTGTTCTTCTGTGACAAATTGCTACGACAGGTGGGTCACCTTTGGAGGAGCAGCCATGGCAACTGGAAAATAATGGACAAAGAAACAAAAAGGTCTACAAATGCTGTTGTCTGTAGAAAGTGTTGAAAATCTTAGGAAAGGCACTGGCTTTTAGGTCACACATTAGCCAAGAACTTTTGATTTTAGTACATTTTTATATACTATACTCTTCAGGGCTCTCAGTCAGCCCTCCTCATCCATTAATCTGTTATGCTTCACAGTATGGGTCAGCACTAGCTAATTTCACTTTGACTGATGTCATTCTGCCCTTTCACATGGAGTATATCTACACACAGATATTTTCCTTCACTGTGAGGGATTACGTTTTCAATACATGCTTAATGAAGATTAAAAAAATAATAATAATATTTTGGAGGGCCCAGCAGCTGCAACAACAATGTTTTATATTATCCATGGTTAAAAAGAAAACATTGACAAAACCAAAGGGTGGGCAGCCAATATTAGAGCGATTGGCTTTGCCAGTGCTTGTTAATATGGTTGTTTTGCCTTACTCTGTATCTGAGATTTCAGTGTTCAGTGAAGTCAGTAGTAATCAGGATCTTTGCTTAGTGAGCAGAAAATCAAAATGATAGGCTGACTTCTTGCTGAGCAAGTTGGAAGTGGGCCGTTTATAGATCTTAAAGTAGGAGGATTGACTTTCCACTATTGTCAAGGCTTCCGTATTAATTTTGTTTTCAATTAAAATATTGTTTTTGATTAGAATTTATTATATGATTTTATAATTGTGTACTGTGATCTCGTGCATGTGCAGAGATATTTTACCTAGATAATATCTATGACAGCAGCACCGTGGTAGTTATCATAATTGTGCGATACAAGCACAGCAAAACAGTGCACCAAGATACAACAAAATAAAACTAGGTAGCCTAAGCCAAAAGGGTCTAAGCAATTGGGGAAACATTCACAGGGTGGCAATGGGGGTAGAAAACACCATAAGGGTGGGGGTAGTGGGATAATGGGGGAAAGAGTGGTGGTACGGTTAATGCAGTGGAGAAGGGGCCTCACACACCCAATAGGAAGAGAAAGGGGGACTGTGCTGTCTGTCTTGAACATCTCAATTAGCCATTCTGCATGTGTGGATGTGTGGGTGGAGTGCTACTAGTGGAGAATACAAAGTTTGCCTGTATTTAGTGCTGTAGAAAGAAAGCAGTGTTCATGGTGTGCCAGTGGAGAGATGTCTGTTCTGTCATGTAGTATTACCACGTGTTGAGGTGTCGGGGACGATAGGAGCAAGGTTTGGCATAAAGTATGTACCACTGTGGTCCACAGGCCTCGAATGTCTTGGCTGTCATATAGGATGTGCACTGTGTCACACCCATGATATTTGCAATGCCAGGATCACAAGTGATTAAGGTGTTTCAAGCACTCTAGTTTCAATGGCTTCAGTACCAATATTGCACTGTGTTGAAAAGACAGAATTTTACCTTGGATTCCCTCACCACTCGGTTCGGGTTTCCAAATCTTCTGCACAGTCATCTTCCTTATAATCTGCCTGTAGTCTCTCCTGACATATGGTCGCAGTGGTTGTGTCTGGTAAAGGGAGTTCTTGTGTTTCATCAAGAGACTGTAAAGACCGGACATGAACCCTTCGAAATAACACCAAAAATGGAGCTACGAAACAATCGGAGATGGCATCATCCCCATGGGGGTGCACCCTGTTTGCTGAAGAGACAATAACGAATTTGTAGGGAACTCCATTTCTGGTTTGAGGGAAGATTACATTTTTCCCTCAGCACTTCAAAGGGTTTAAGGGAATTGCGTTAAATGACCTGAGAGATGGATTTAATATTCATTGTCAACATATAGGTCAATTGAGTAAGGCTCCTTCTATGCAGATTTTGGCGTTCTGCCTGAGGATCCTCCATCTTGGAAGTAGGGGTAGGTCACGAGAAGAGTGTGGGCATGTCTCCAGGATAGGACGATTACTTGAATCATAGGGTTGGAAAGTTGCATCATAGGTGTGTCTTCAATATATGTAGAGTGAGTGTAATCCTGGTGGACTCTGGGAAAGATTTCTCTCTACCAGAACCCAAGGGTAGGCGTGTGAGGCATTTCTCGCTCCATGTAGGCAAGTTGTGCAAGGTGGAGTCCCAAAGTGTAGAGTTTGAATGAGGGGAGCCCTAGACCGCTACGTTTCCTGTGGGCAATCAGTTTTGACATTGCCAGTCACGGTCTAGCAGTGCCCCAGATAAACCTTTAATGTCTATGTCCATGGAGAGCAATAGCGAGATCAGGAATGGGAGCATCCCAAGGACATATATGTCTCTAGAGAGGTTAACCATTTTGACAATTAGTGGCCTACCCCAGAGCAAGAGATTAAGGTGCAGCCCTTTTCCGAAGTCAGCCCAGGTTCATTCCACGAGAGGTGATAGTTTATCGAGTGCCATGTCTTCCAGGCCCATGTTAACATACGCTACCAGGTATTTGATGCAAGGTGGGTTCCAGCGAAATTGTTAGCATGGAGGCCATTGTCACAGCCCTGGAGGTGGGTAGGACTTTGATCTTATCCCAGATGACTTTGTATCCGGCTATTGCCATGAACTTTAGGATGAGGCTCGGGAGAGCTGGGAGGATCTAAGTAGGTCAGTAAGTGTTAACAGGATGACGTCCATATAAAGGAGCATGGATGAGGGGCCGACCGGTGTGGGTGTACCCACAATGTCTGCCGATTGGTGGATGGCTGCGGCCCGCGGTTCAAGGAGAAGCAGAAATAGTAGTGGGGAAATCGGACACATCTGTGCTGTCCTACGTTGGATTGAGAAGGGAGTGGACAAGAAATCCCTGCAGTTCACCTGTCCTGTGGGGGAGACCACAGCCACCAAACTCACTTAATGAACTCGTGTCCCAGACCAATTTTGTGGAGAACTGCAAAGAGGTGCCCCCATTCCATGCAATCGAATGCCTTTTAGGCATTGAGGCACAGGGTAGTGCCTCCTCTAGCAAGGACTTAACCAGCCAGAGGACATTGGTCAAAGTGTGTAGTTGGTTGCAGGAGGTTCGACTTGGAATGAAACCTCCTTATGTTGGGGGAATAAGGGTGGGGATTACCTTTTTAAGACGAGTCACCAGTATGTATGACAGGTTCTTGACTTCTCCATTAAAGAGGAATATGGGTCGGTAGCAGCCACAAGACAGCTGGTCCTTATGTGGCTTGGGGAGTACAATTATAGGAGCCTTGTTGGATACCAGCCCCAAGCCAACTGTCTCATCCGTAGGCCTGGGTGAGGCTCGTGGACTTTCAACCCGATGAACTGCAGAGAGTTACTGAAAAACTCTGCGAGATTCCATGGAGTTCTGCTATTGGGCGGAGCTCCTCATATACGCATTCATATTACCGTCAAAGCCATCTTTACACAAAAAAAACATTTAATTTTGTCCGAGATCGATCACAAACCTCTGAACAATCCCGGGGATACACTTGCCCAGTTCATACAAAGGTTTCCTCCGTGGTTCGCTCTCTGCCAACGGAGCCAGACAAAAAATCCTTCCACTGGCGAAATGTGTCTCCTGAAATGAAATACATGCAAAGCGTACAACTCAGTGAAGAAGTGGAGAGAGGGCACACAATGTCTGACCTGGGGTCATTCTGCCCTCAAAGCATGAAATGCGCAGATGGAGGCCCCAAATTGAAAGTACATGCCTGGTGTTTTAGATAGAAAGATGTCAGCACACCATCAGCGCGGGCAATACACATCGTGCAGGGTATTTGCCAAGTCCACTAAGGAGAGATTGAGCAATATTCGAGCAGTTTGTGCAGCATAAAGAACGCTTGCCCATAGAAGCTCCCACGTTTTACACAGCTAGCCTGAGAAATGAACTCCAGGTGGTTGTGTCCTTGGGAAAGGTTGCCGGCAATGAACGGAAAGCATTGCATTTCCACAAACATGTAGCCGTGCAATGTGTGCATCTAAGTCGCATTTCTGCTCATAATGTAATCGTAAATCATTGCGCATATATGAAATCTAGAGGGAATGGTTATGGGAAATGTTCTCAAGCTGAACTGTTATCTGTGCGCTTCCTTGCAGGTGCTATGGAGGAAAGTGTTTTTTACTCTGCGGTGCCCCTGTGCTTCCCACCTCAGCCACACCTGCGGTTTGTTTACAAACGGGTACAGTTCAGGACCTTGGACAGCTTGCACTGCTTCTTGCCTGCTCATAAATACCATTGTGCGTCACTGCAGCATGGCACTGCCACTTCCCCCATTGTACCCGAGAGTTCTCTGCAAAGCAGCCACCGTGATCCTTTTGCTCTCATTCTGCAGGGGCTGGACATCCCACAGCACCTACTTTCTGCCATAGAATATGAACCATAGCCTCTATTTATATATGCATCTAAATAGGGCATCATGATACATTCAATCCCCTTTTCATCTGTGGAATGAGATCTCGGTTATTGGGGGTGAGCGCACCCCGGGATACTTCACTCTGCCGGCGGTAGGCGGAGTTTTTGCAGAACTCTGATCTCCAAGCAGAGCACAGGGTGGCAAAAGCTCCGCAAACTCCTCCAGCGGAGTGTAGTTTGGCACCCACCCCTACTGATCCATCTCCTTGTAGGCACCACAGAGAGAGTCCACCACGCAAGGTGTTGTCCATTTGAAGAACTCCACAGGAAAGGCGACCTCCCCTGGAGCCTTACCATAGCTAGAACATAGGCTAGAACAGCTTGCGCAGCCTCCTCCTTGGTGATCTCACCTGAGAGCAGTGCCTGCCTATCTTTATTAAGTTGAGGAAGGCAAACGTTTCTGAAGAAACTGTCAATGAGAACATAATATGTGATGATCCCAGGGACATGCAGGTCTTTATATTACTCAGCGAAAGTATCCTTTATTCCCTGGAGGTATTTCATAAGTTGGCCAGCCCAGTTCTTTATAGCTGGGATGATGGACATTGCCTCTCGTTGCTGGAGTTGCACCGGAAGTAACCTCCCAGCCTTCCCACCCTGCTGATAAGGACTATATTTGAGTTTATGGAATGCAAACTCTGCCTTGGAGGTGGAGAGGGCAGTAAGGTCCATCTTCTCCTTCACTTGATAAGTACGACTGCACTTCCAAGGAGGTTTGTTGGGCCACCCGTTGCTTATTATGAAGAGTCGCAACACATGACTTGGCCTCTGATGGTGTCTTTTGCCTCCGCCCAGAGCATCTGTGGGGACATGACCGGTCCCGTATTATGGTTCAAATAGACTTTGAGATGGGATCAGAAAAGTGCTTTTCATTCAGGTAGTTTTTAATAGGAGGAGTTAAGGTGGCAATGCTTTTGGATAGGGTTCATCAGTCTCAGGTAAAGGAGTAAGATTGTGGAGGAATGATCAAAGAGCGCACCATCAAGGATTTGTGCTCCTTCCACCACGTGGAGTGAGCGATTGGGATATGAGAAAGTACTAAGTCAAGCCTGGATGGGGTTCCATGAACAGGCTGGACATAGGTATACTTCCACTTTTTCGTGGAGAGAAGATGCAAGATGTCAAGTAATCTGTGGTCTGACTGAATGTCTTGAAGGTTTGGTTTGCTTTGTCTGTGTTTTTGGCACATCTAATGTTCCAGTGTGGTCTAGCATCAAGGCCAGGTTCCAGTCTAACCCAAGGAGAGGGGCCAGGGCAGCCATTTCTGTCAGGATGCGATTTAGGTGGAGGAGGAATGCCATTTTTGTCCCCACCGGTACATAGGTCAAGACCACACATACAACCTTGTCAAGTATCTAAAGATGGACAAAGGTTATATCTGCCTTCAGGGTGCATTCACGTCTTGAGTACTATGCAGGAGAGTGATTTGTCCATATTTCTGTGACCTAGGCATGTTGCTAGCGGTCAGTTCGAATGAGCAGCTACTGTGGATGACTTATCCACCCAGTTGCTTTAAATGTGTTTGCCTCAAGGCTGGTGTGGTGAGTTTCCTGCAGGAGAGAAATGTCTGCATGATTGAAGATAAAGTAAGCAAGCAATTTTTTACACTTGATATACTGGTTGATCCTGTTGATCTTCCAGTATAGGACAGTCAAGGGCTTTGTCACCATGTGGTACAGCCTATGGATAGAGGTGAGGGGGAAAGAATGGAGTAGCATGAGGGCAGTGTGTCTCATGTCAAGGCTGAGCGATCCATAAGGTACAGCAGCACAGTAAAAGGTAGGGTGGCGGGAATGGGTGCGGTATCTAAGAACCAGTGTTTGTGCGTCTAGGGTCTCCCTAGTGGCAGGGAAGGGGAGAAGAGGGGGTGTGGAAAGTGGTGATGCTGTGTCATTTAGTTCCTACTAATACACAGGATCTGCATGTTTGTTGGACAACAAACATTTGGGTGATTTGCCTAGACTGATTACAGGCACCGCTGTAGAACAAGTTGGCTTAGAGTCCAGCTACCTCACAGTGCCACCATAAGCCCCCTTAACCTTACCAAGGAGCAAATATTTTCTGGCAACCACTGAACATGACAGCCCTGATTCCTAAGAGATTGTGGAAACAGATCAGAATCGTTGGCTCAGTCACTCATGCTTACTTGTGCTCATAAAAATATACAGAATACACAGTGAGACGTTTTCAATATATTTATTTAACCCAGGTAATTTTGGTATAGAATACATGTGCTGCAATAATCAGTTAACAGAAGCAGATGAATGTGATTACAAGCACCTAAAAGCGTAAATAGTAGATACAGTTCTACCATGATGCTAAACAGTGGGTATATGCAGGCATATAAACAAGACAGTAATCTGGCATACTCCTACTATGCAAACCCCTGCTCTAAGTGTACCTAGAGGTTGTGTGGGTGTCAATCCAAGAATCTCCCCCAACCCCATCACCTGGTCGGAGAGAATGTGAGAGCCCGTCTTGGTCACAAACTGGACACCCCCCTCACGGAGATGTGAGACTGCTGCTTGGTGAAGTCCCAGCATGCAGGGACCCTCGGTGTGAGCTGAAGTGCCTCTTCTGCTAATCTATTGGGATAATCATTATTTATAATAGAAAGCAACCTTGTGATGTTCTTTGTAGATTAGCGATGTTATGGCTATGTAGATAGCTCTGTTGCCCCGTAAATTAACATAGAACAGCATTTGTACACAGTGCGCAAAGAGTCCTTGTACATGATGTTCGATGCATTGTGATAATGTTGTGCAACGTTAGATGTGTAAACAAAGTAATTTCAGACAAACGAATTCAACATCGCTGTGCATGCAAATATGTGCAAACATTGACAGCAGAAATGTTATTGTGGAAAATAGTACAAGGAAATAAAAGAGGAGCTGCCCTACATGGGCCTAACATAACACTCACTACTCACACAAATATATAAATGCTAATTAATTTAACTAAAAAGCCAAGAAGTTATAATAAAACAACATTAAAGAAGGTTAAACACTACTCTTTAAATCATCTAAAAGTAAGTTTACCTTTAAAATATTAATTTTACAGCCTTAAAGTCATTATAGTATTTAAAATTCCAAGCACTTAGAAAGCCATGGTGCCTAGAAAAAGCAAAACAGCTGTTTTTTATTCATTTTGCTTAAAAAACAGGCCAAATTGTTCCCACTCGGATAAAGCTAATTGTTTATGTGTTCCTGAGTGGTAGATGCAACATTGCTGTTGCCCACAACCACAGACGATGGTCCCAGAGGTGCACCTCGAAGCAGGTTTATGGAGCAAAGGTGATTCCATCCGGTTCCCACAGCAACCGCGGAACAAGGAACTGCATCCTGTAAGCATATCGTGTAGCTGGTGGCCGTTTCACTAGGAGCCAAATCATCCCAGGGTGACTCGAAGAATGCATTCATCACAAATGGAATACGCTGGTGACAACAATACCCATGGGCCTTTAAGGGGTCCATCAGTACCGCAATGTCCAATGGCGCAACCGATTGTGATCCTACGCATTCATCCAATACACATTTGTGGCTGTAAAGCAGGCAGTGGAATACAGGTTGTATGCAGTGAAGCCAAACAGGTCTGAAGAACAAGAACCAGTGCTCATTTAGTTCTCAAAGCCGAAGTGTGCCAAAGCAGTTTACCTTGTGCTCACGGCACCGCAGCACAAGCAGCGCTGTCTCCATTTGAGTTTGAACTGGGACATCCATTGCAGAGCAGAAAAATGTAGATCAGGATTCCAGCCACAAGTAGCAGGACAAGTGGGAGTCCTCCAAAAATGCTGCCTAGCTTGGAGTGTATGAAAGATGGTATTACTCTGAAAATCGTCTTAAAGGTGCTAACCATTAAAGAGCCGATACATTTAAAAAAGTGCACTATTTCCTTCGTATCAGACATATTAAAAAGTATTGTGAACCAGCTTCACAAAATGTAGCAGGAAGTTGGTGTAGAGTAATGTCTGTATCTCAGATGAGGAACTTGCAACCTGGAGATCAAACGTCTCTCTGGCCGAAGTTAAGGCCACCTCCTTTTGAAAAAGCATGGCTTTCAGCTTGCTCAGAAAATCAAAGTGTATGTCGGAAACATTAATTGACCGCCATAGCGTTGCCTCCCTAAGCCTTACCATCGCTGGCTCCTAATTAGGCTCCACTTTAATTTGACTCACTTCACATTGGGGGATTATCAGGGATGGCGTAATCCTGATGATGCAGAACCTTTTCACTGCGATAACTTTTCATACCAGGACACTTTACATTTTATGATGTTCTGTGACTTCTATTCTAATATTCGCATGAGATTTCTGGTACCTATCCTGCGAAGAAGTGGCGTTTTTTCAGGTCAAACCAGCGCTAGTTTTTTTACAGTCATTGTGTAACCAGGAGATATTTTTAATATTGCATCTTTTCTCCTACCTGCTGTGAGGCTAAAGAAAAAAAGAAATTTGATGATGAATTTTCCCTAATTAAGATTTCTAAGGATTGTTGTAACTTTTAAAATATTATGCCCAAATGAATTGTAATATTGTCTATGTATTTTAAATATTATCTCAGTTCAGTTCACAAACTTTATTCGGAAAGACAATGTATCAATAAAAGTTCAACAGTAATTAAAAATAACAATAAGAATTAACAATATGTAGTAGCGGAAATTACAGTTGTATGGAGAGAGTAGCACGAAAAGTTTAGGTGGCAAGTTAAAACAATACATTCATCATAAATAAATCACTAATGTATAAAACTAATCCATTCGATAATTGGGAATTGTCTAAGCATTAAAAACTCAGTCCATGAACATTGACTTACGCACCCTAATGGCAATTCTCAAGAATGTGCTTAAGCGAAAAACCAACTCTTCATCTTCCAGGGCATGCATGCTTGAATAGGCACTAGCCAAACAAATAGGCCTGATCTTAGTGAAGAACGGGAAAATAAGCCACCTGCTATATTTCATTTAAAATTTGCAGAAAAACAAAAAAAGCTGGGTTGATTGACCACTCAACCCATCACACGGGCAGGGTAGCAGGTCAAGTTTAGAATGATAATCCAATGGAAAACACAATGCAAATTTCACTATCCCAGCCCTTAGGCAAAATAAAAGGCTCCTTTCCCATCAACTCATAGGCAGGATGAGATAATTGGGCAGGGGGTAGCAATGGCATTCATAAGCCATAAAACTGGAAACCAAGGATTTCTTTGATTCCAGCTCAGTTCTTGCAGTGCTATATGACAAATAAAGCGCACTTCTAAGTTCTTTTTTATTTACATTCCCGGCTTCACTGGGGTTTAGGAAAATGGAACCCTTATTGACGCTACATCAGCTCTGGTACACTCTAGATAGCCATGGAATGGCCATCCCCTTCTCACACTTCAAACAGTCTGTTATAATACCTTGGGCCCCATTAGGATGACGGGCGGACATTGTCCGCCCACCACCCTATCGGAGAATGGGACCGCCCGCCATAAGGGCGGGGGTCCCGTGGGGGGAATTAGGATGTGCCCGCCACAGTGGCGGGCACATCCTGTAGTTTTAGCATTGTGGTGGGCGGTGCACTCTGCACCGCCCGCCACGATGCTAAAAATGCTTTTTTGCATTTGCATATGCAAATGTGGGGGGGTACCATAGGTACCCCCCTTGTGCCCCCTGACAGTGGTTCAGAAAAGGGGGTGGTGATGAACAGAGTGTCTGAATTAAGCAGACCACTCTTACCCAGTCCAAAGATCAGGGCTTGATCCATCACCGTTATTTAGCTCACTGCACCATCCCAGCTCAGAACCTGGCTATATGCAAATCAGTCTGTCCCTGACCCAGTGTATCATGGGAACAGGGCAGACTAAACTACCAAGCCAATTCTTCACCAGAAAGGAGACAAGCTACCGGGGACCGGTTTCTGGCATTTAAGCCGTCGTCGGCCCGGCTTGCTTGAATCCTGATGGTGCAGTGAGCAAGGGACTCATGTCTGAGTATACCCTGCCACACCTATAGTGGCCAAAAACGATTCAGAAAAGGGGGTGGTGATGAACAGAGTGTCTGAATTAAGCAGACCACTCTTACCCAGTCCAAAGATCAGGGCTTGATCCATCACCGTTATTTAGCTCACTGCACCATCCCAGCTCAGAACCTGGCTATATGCAAATCAGTCTGTCCCTGGCCCAGTGTATCATGGGAACATGGCAGACTAAACTACCAAGCCAATTCTTCACCAGAAAGGAGACAAGCTACCGGGGACCGGTTTCTGGCATTTCAGCCGTCGTCGGCCCGGCTTGCTTGAATCCTGATGGTGCAGTGAGCAAGGGACTCATGTCTGAGTATACCCTGCCACACCTATAGTGGCCAAAAACGATTCAGAAAAGGGGGTGGTGATGAACAGAGTGTCTGAATTAAGCAGACCACTCTTACCCAGTCCAAAGATCAGGGCTTGATCCATCAGTGTTATTTAGCTCACTGCACCATCCCAGCTCAGAACCTGGCTATATGCAAATCAGTCTGTCCCTGGCCCAGTGTATCATGGGAACAGGGCAGACTAAACTACCTAGCCAATTCTTCACCAGAAAGGAGACAAGCTACCGGGGACCGGTTTCTGTCATTTCAGCCGTCGTCGGCCCGGCTTGCTTGAATCCTGATGGTGCAGTGAGCAAGGGACTCATGTCTGAGTAACCCCGACAGTGGTGGCAACCTGGGGGCCCTGCAGGGGGCCCCCGCAGCAATCTCCGCCTGCCTTTCCGTGGCGGCATTGCCGCCGCGGAAAGGCCTCTACTTTGTGCCATCGTAATATGGCTGGCGGTGTCCATTGGACACCGCCACCATATTAATCTATTACTGCCGCGGTCGCAAGGCGACCGCGGCGGTAAAGCAGCGGACGGTCTTTCCGTCCGCCGCTGTCCCCTCCGCCATCCTAATCTGGCGGAGGGGAAAACGAGAGTGCTTGTCGGGCGGATTGCCTCCGCCAGGGTGGCGGTGGCCACCGCCACCCTGGCGGAGGCAATCCGCCCAACATCCTAATGGGGCCCCTTGTGTTAGGGTAGCTGCCTGGTTCTTCCACACAGAAAGCCAAAAAAGAGCTGGGCGTGCATGTATAAAGTCAGATATGTAATTTAAGTTCAGTTCTTTGTGGCAAATGTATTGTGAGGTCAATATTGGGACACTCAACAACTTCCTGCAGAACCGGTTTTCTTCCAGCTGAATGCAGGAACTATGCAGCAAAGACACCTCCTAAGTAGGGGAATTTACAGGTGCTTACCAATTTTTGGTTGCCAACAACAACAGAACCGAGCTGACGCTTTCTGGGGCCACAGGACATTAGAAATGATTTTTTAAAAGGTACGCACAGATCCAAGCCATCCATATATTTCACAAAAGACTGTACTAGGATATGCAGAGAGTTTGGTGTGCAGCTTTTAAGAACTGCATCATCTGCGTAAAGTAGTACAGGGAAGGGTTTCCCGTGGATCATTGGAACATCTTGGGTCATGGGTACCAGTGACTTATTCAAACCATTGATGTAAATAATAAAGAGAAAGGGGGCCAGGACACATCCCAGTCTGACCCCCCTTCCAACCCTAAAGGCTTCCGATACCTCGCCACCGCTACCTATCCTCACCTGCGCCTGCAGGTCTTTGTGAAGATGTGCCAGAAAATGAACCAATGGCTCATCCAGCCCATAAGCCAGTAGGATAGCCCACAAATTTGACCTAAGGTCAAAAACTGATGATAGGTCCATAAAGGCCATGTAAATAGGGGAGTTCCAGGCAATGGTGTACTTTCCGATTACGAGGGTTGGATTAAGGCATTATTGGGTAGTACCGACCTTGCTACGGAATCCTAGCTGGCAGGGCTCTAAAATGGTACATTCCTCAGACCATTCCAGGATCTTATTGTATAAGACCCTGCCCACAATTTTTAGGCTATTGTCGATCAGTGAGATCGGCCTGTAATTACTGGGCTGTGACCGATCCCCCTTTTTAAATATTGGGACAATAATGCTCTTAGCCCAAGTGCTAGGTAGTGGAGCGTGCTTTAAATTAAGGAAGACATTCAAAAGGAGCAGGCCCAGAAATCCGGGTTCCATTTTATCAGATCTATTGGTAGCCCATCTGGGCCCGGGGCCTAATTCCCAGTACTTTGATGAATGGCTTCTTCAACTTCAAGCAAAGTTACCTGAATACCAGCGAATGGGCCAAATTCAGGCTGGTCTATCGCCATTGAAGGAGTGGCGTAAATATTGGAAAAATTATTTTCCCAGGATTCACTTGATATAGTGCAGATAATGGGGGTTAGTAGCTGTTCAATCGATCAAAGGTCCATTACAGAAGACCAAAACATTTTGCCCTTTTTATTGGTAGCTGCCAGGGGCAATGTTTCCCAGCGATTGCTTGGAAGAACTCCCTTCCTGTTGTTAACCGCTGCATTATATTCCTGCCTCTCCAATTTCACATCTGAAGCACATCTAGGTGTGGCAGATAGGACCCTACATAGCTTCCTATTCGCCAGTGAACATTTATCATCGATATGTTCAACAAGGGGGAGAGAAGAGGGGGGCAATTTCCACTACTAAAGAGTGGGAGGTCTAGCACAGGTGAGTGCCCCAATCAAGTATTCAAAACAAGGAGTGCTGTGCCGTTCCTCAGAAGGGGATGTAGAAGTAACACCTAGTCTGGGTGCCACTGGGTCTCATTAAGATATATAGTTAGGCATCCATTTGTTGGATGTAATACCCTCACACACCCTTTCAGGTGTCATGCTTCATCATATGGGCTGCTCCTCATTGGGTCGGCGATGCAATACCCAACGGCCTCACCTCAAAGAGGGGCACTTTACCAGAGAACTTTATCCAATAGCCGTTTGTTGAAGTGTGTAGACATGGTGGTGAGTTAAAATAAGGCTGGGAGTACCTGGATGCAATTTTATTCTGGGGTTCTCCTGCCTCAATTAAAAAGAAGATCACCGACACTCAATGGAATATAATGTTTCCTATTTATATGTCAGTTGGTGTGTGTGTTAAACGGTCAACATGTGTCTCGCGTATGGGTTCAATAACTTGCGATTCTTCAGGACCATATAGAAAGAAGTGATAACTGTCTACACTAAAGGATCTATCTCAGTATCCAGAGGGTTATATAAAGTGTCACAAAAAAGAAAAGAGCTTAATGTGTCCAGATACCTGTGATGAGCTGGATCTACCTAATCTGGTTAGTGTCCAGGAAACATCAGTACCCGGTGTTCAGCACATCAGGCTTTTACTTCCATATATTTAGGGATTTTGGTTGCCGTGCGTGATGATCTACACCTGCCGCCGAGTCCGTAGACAGTTATCGCTTCTTTCCATATGGTCCTGAAGAATCGCAAGTTATTGAACACATACGCGATGAAGCATGACACCTGAAAGGGTGTGTGAGGGTATTACATCCAACAAATGGATGCCCAACTGTAGATCTCAGTGAGACCCAGTGGCACCCAGACTAGGTGTGACTTCTACATCCCCTTCTGAGGAACGGCACAGCACTCCTTGTTTTGAACATTTATCATCGAACAATCTAGGGCCCTGCTTCCTTAAAGAAGCGGGCTTCAACAGTAAGGTTTTGATGACCATACAAAGTGCAGAGAAATCATTCACTACCTCTAGGTCCGGAGTTTTAAATGACAGACATGAGTTAATGAGGGGTAGGTTATCCTTTACCAATAACCTGAAAAAGTAGTCGCTATCCACGCCCCTCCATACTAGTCTTTAGTTGTTAGTGGATGGCGTTAAATCTTTAGCCCCACATTCAATTGGAAACACGGGTTGAGGTGCCAATTTAAGTGCTAGTTTGATGGGGATGTGGTCCCCGTGGATCGTGGCGATAACCTCTGGAGCCATAAAGTGATCCATAAATCCAGAAGAGATAAAAATGTAATCTATTGTAGAAGAATAACCCCTACCTCTAAATGTCGGGAGTTGATAATTAATGGTGTGTGCTGGGCTCAAGTGGTCCATTACATTAACCAAGTCATATATACTTAGTAACACGGCCATCTCAGCACCCCTACGAGAAGAGGAACCTCGGTTAAGTATCTCTACTCCATGACATATGTCATTAAGCTTTACGTTAAAATCTCCCCCTATGATAATCCCGATAGAGTCACCCGAGTGTTAGTGGCAATCTAAATTAGAAATAAAATCAAAAAGTGAAATAAAATTCCTATTAGGAATAGATTGGAAATCATTATTATAACATTTTATCAAATAAAAAGAAACTCTTCTCTTATATGAAACTACTTGGTAATTAGGACTATTGGTTGGGAGAACCTTGAAACTTCCTCCAGCTGCTACATTAAGTCCAATAAAAAGTCCCCCTGAGAGGCGGCCCAGTTTGTGAAGGGATGCTGCAACGCTAATGCAATGAAATCCCTCAATGTGCAAATCATTAGTGGCCTCAGTCTCCTGGAACATGAGTATGCCTGGATCCTTAACTAAACTCTGCCAATCCAGATTCTCAAGCTTAGACTGCAGCCCTGCTACATTCCAGCTTAGGATGTTCAAATCTGCTTGGGTGCCGCTGTTGGTTCGGGCTGGCATGTCATTCGCATTGTGGGATTATACCATAATGCCAGGAGGAACTGACATGATTCCCAAAGCCTTGTCAACAGCATTATAAGTTATTGGTATGGTAGCAGGAGGGACCGCCCTATCAGGCCGACAGGGCGATTGGTCTGCCATTGGCGGTGATTGTCAATCCAGTGCATCTAGGCTGGAGAGTGCATTGAACCTATTGGTCAGCAGAGAGGGGCCATTAATGTCCATAAGAGGTTTTACGGGTGGCTTGTAAATATAGCCTAGGGAGAGCGTGCTAATGCTAGTGTTTGGTGTGGAGTGATCCTCAAAGATATTCAATAAGCGGTGGGTCATGTGGGGTCTGTGGAAATTTACTACAATGCAGTCACCATTTATATGCTTTGCAGATTGACCAACCCATGCTAATCTCCCAGCCATAAGAATATCTTTCATATTAGAGGGGTGGAAGCCCTTATGTTTACAAAGCCAGTCTACAGATTTTTTGCGTAAGTCGGCCCAAGACTCCCTTTGACCCTCCACTAAATTAGGAACCTCAGTTAACACCAGTACATAGGGACAGGAGGCAGGAGATACATTTAATACATCTGTATTTCGCCTCACATGAGCTTCCCTAAGGTTGCTATCAGTATCCTTCCTAGTTCTTTGATCGCTGGCCCCTAACTGAATGCAGCTGCGTCTACTTGGGGCCAGATTTGAATTGACTACACTGGGTTGTGGGGTAACCTTACTTCGCCCCTGCTCATTAATGAATTGTAGTGCTGGAAGTACATTTAAATTACTACAATTTGTGACATCTTTGTTCCGAGTAGAGCCCGATTGGAGCTCATGCCCGTGTATTCTTTCCGCAGTGGATAAAGAAACCCCCCCCATCACAAACTAAGTCGACCTCCCCCCTCAAATTGACCAGTTAAAAGTTCAAATTCTCCAGTTTCCCCCAAAGAACATCAAAGTTCAATTTAATGAGGTCCCTAAGGTTTGCCAAGCGTTTTCAATGGATTCCACTGCAGAATTAATGTCGGCGGCGGCTCCCGTGGTGTGTATGTTAGGACCGGTGTGTACAGTATTAGAGACAGCCTCGGTCTGTGTGCCCACAGAGTCAGTAGAAATGGCAGCCTGATCTGACACATTATTAGCAGATTGGCAACTTTTAGTATGTTTCCTCTTAGTTGGCGCCGCCCCAGTGATCCTTTTTCTTGTGACGGATTTAACAGTTTGTAATTTCGCTTTAGGATTCCTTTGTGGACATGCCACCTGAGCTCTAGTTTTAAGACTGGGCGCATTCGGGGTAGCCTTACTAAGGGCTCCCAAGTTTGGTGGAGATGGTCTTGTAAGGGCAGGGCATACTTCCATTGGTGGTGCATTTTTTGGAGTTGCACAGATTACACTGTTCGTGACCGTGACCAGACCACCTAGTGATAAGTGATTGTAGGGATACAGGGTCAAGTGGCAAGCGACGCTCTTTGAGTTCAATTTCATGATTTAACTGTGACTCAGCCCTCACAAGGAATGCGTCCAGTGTCCCCGCTGCTCCCCGGTGCTTAATCATTCCTTCACAGACACAAACAGTCCAAGTTAGAGCCACAAAATGACATGCTCTCAAGTAAAAGAGACAAATATATAGCTATTCTATATTTAAGATGTACTGCAGGCATGCTTTCCTTGAAGACAGATGGCAGAGGGGTGTCAGAGGGGTGACCCGGCCAAGCCTCCTCCGGGCACAGACAGGCTCGGCCTTGACCCAGACCTGTGGGAGCCCAGGCCCCCTTTTCAGTGCCTCCTCCTGGCGCTCAGTCAGTGGTACACGGAGTGCGCGCCGCACAGGCTGATGGAAACTGTGGTTTTCCCGATAATGCAGGCAATGGCGTGGCTCGAGTCCCAGTAGCGGCGTCTCAGGAGTCCCAGGCGAGGTTACAGGTGAGGTTACAGTACTTGCAACACTTCTTAGTCTGTGTCTCACCCCCGAATCTGCGCACAATCTTCCTACCTGTCTGAGGAGACCAGTGTCGCCCACTTGTGGTGTTTCACGATATCACAAGTCCACCGTTAGAGCAACTGAGCTCGCCACCATAAACTCGCCACCCTCCGCCCACCACTGCGCTCTGCTGCTCTCTGGTGCCTCAGGTGCTCAGTGTGGAGCTGGGGGGCAAGGCTACTGTGTTCCACGGGGACTAAGTGAGACTCGGTGGTGGCCCCTGTGAACCCCTTTAACAAAACAGTAGGGGCTATGGTACAGGAACTAACAGGCACGTGGCGGTCAGCGTCGTACTTGAGGCTGCCTTGGCTTGTCTCACACTCACCTCCAGCGGCGCCCGCTGATAGTCGCGGGAGAGACTCACTCTCGGCGGCACCACTCCCTGCTCCCTGTTCCTTTAGTCTCTGCAGCTTCTTGTGGCTCCTTACGGCTCCTTGGCAGCTGCAAACCATGTACTCTCGCTGTGCTGGCTCGCTCGCCGCCGGAGCCGCTCCGCTCCCGGTCCCGGTCCACTTTGCACAGTGACTGCTGTTTTGCTCCAGGCTCGTTGGGCCCGTCAGACCTGCTCAATGGAACCCAGCCCCAGTATGGTATCAAAGCAACAATTATCCTCATACAAACAGCAGCCATACTGGGAGCCGCATTTAGAAGCGGAAACACATCGTTGCATGAAAGTTGGCTTTTGAACTATAGAAATACAGTAACCCATGTTTCTGACTCGCTGACAATCACACCAGTCCTCGTACTACACCTGCCTTATCGATGTCGCACACAGCTGCTAAAAAGGATGCATCGCTCTGTTGCTAAGCTACAGTCGCTCATTATCCGGCACTTTAGTTGAAGGGTCAGAGGTGAAGGGTTGTTAGTTCCGGGGTAAGATGGCAGCGGCGGAGGGGGCCGCGGGGAAGGAGATCCCGAAGATCAAGATTTCATAGCTGCAGGGGCGCGCGACGAGGCAAACAAGATGGCCGCTCCCCCTTGAGCTCCGCGATTTCGGCAGCGCTTTCCCAACGAAGGGACCGCTTCTGGGCTGCATTTCTTGCCAAAAACGGCTGATTTGTGCGTCGGAACTGCGCCTCCACAACTGGGTATGTTTCTGTACGCCTTCTTCATTTTTTGAGGCTATAATTTGCACAAATGCTTTTTCCTCGGAAACGGCCGCCATTTTGTTTTTTTCTCATCATCGTTTTTTTGGTGATTTTTTTTCTCCAATGCTTCTATTTTTCTACCTGCTGATGCTTCTTGTCTCCTCGCTGTGCTCCTTCAATTTTGCAGTGCTTCCACGATTATTTGACATCTAATATGTCGTTCTGAATCCTTTTTACTTCTCCTCGGCTTGCTGGACCTCTGCTGCAGTTTTTTCTCTCCTCAACTTTTGACTTGTCCGTGCGCAGTTGCTTTTCTGCTTCCTCCGCACTCATCATTTCTTCATTTATACGCTCTGTTGATATCCAGTTTGACTCTCCTTGACGGTGGTCTCCATTTTTCACAGTTTCTGTGTTTTTCTTCAGAGGATTTTGCAGCCTTTCACCATATTCCGTCGCTCCTTCTTTACCTCAAGCTGTTCCTCTCTCAGGCCTTTCCATCATGGAGCACGGATACACCTCTAAGGCCTCTAATGTGGCTACCGCTACACGCAAAGACGCTGTTCCTGCGGGCAAACGCCTCAAGAATGATCCACCATCTCCCTCCAAATCTCCTCTTCCCGTTACCCTTGAGGATTTAATGGAGGAACTCAAATTAATCCGCCCTTTTATAGCGGACACCACTGCTACATTGCAAAGGCTGGACGATAAGTGGTCCAACCTTGATAAACGTGTCACCGAAGTTGAACAGAAAATCAGTGACGCACAAGATGTTGTTGCCAAGGTGGATACCCTCACCAAAGAGATTCAAGTCCTCAAGAAGACGTCTGAGGATTTGGAAAATCGAAATAGACGCAACAACCTTGGTATTTATGGTGTTCCGGAAAATTCTGAAGGGTCGGACATCATTCTATTCCTGAAGACACAAGTTTTACCGATACTTGGCCTGCCGAAACATGTGGATGCCAATATTCAACGAGCGCACCGTCTGGGTCCCAAAACATCTTCCACTTCATCGAAACCTCGTGGTATCATCGTCTATTTTCTCCTCTACTCTGACCTTATGACTATCCTTCACTCAGCTAAACAACACAAGCAACTGATATGGTCCGGCCATAAACTTTTTTTCTCTCAGGATGTCTCCAAACAGACAGCGGCGCGTCGTAAGGAATTCCTGGATCTGCGGCCTACACTTCGAACCATGAACGCCAGATACGGCTTAATTCATCCTTGTTTTTTCAAGGTTACATACAAGGAACGGTCCTACAGTTTCGAAGACGCGGCTGACCTCCGCAGATTCATCCACTCCCACAGAGAGGACTCCATGGAACAAAGCAGCTCCTAACTTTTTTTCTTTTATTGTTTCCTTTCTGTGTTTCTTTTATTGTCTGTTATGGCTTGTTGTTTCTCCTCACATCACCTTACTTTTTTTTTTTTTGTTCTCCTTTATTTCTTAGGTGCGTTTCCTGATGTTTCGAAAGTCCTCCTCTGAGTTGTTTTGTTTTATCGTACGTCTCCGTCATCCCAGTATGCTGTTTTTTCCTGCATATCTGTTTGGTGAGTCTCCTTCACTTGTTCTTATGTCGTACTCAGTCCCAGGTTCTCCGTGCATTTTTTCCTCTCTCCTTCGGTTCTTTCTCTTTCGTTCCTTGGACTGTGTTTCGACTTATTCCCTTCTTTTTGGTCGTCTTTTATTGCTGCTCCCGCTCTCACCTCATTGTTTTTCTCTGTTACATGTTCTGTGTGGCTAGAACCACCTTGGTTCTTTTTGCCGTCCTTCTTTTCGCTGTCTTCTTTTGGGTTGCTTTAGGCTCCCTCTTGCTTCACTTTCTTCTCCTTCCCTTTCCTTTTTTACCCTATTCGGCTTTTTTGACTTTTTTGACTTTATTCACCTTACTTTGCTCCTCTCCTCCTTTCTTTTGGCACTGTGATGTTAGTCATTCCTTCCCTTTCTCCTCCATTTTTATCTCTTCTCTTCTTCTCATCTCACCTTCCTATGATGGCCTTGCTCCTTTTTCCTTTTGCTCTCTCTACTTGGGCTCCTCTATTACTTCCGTCGTTCTTCTTTTTACTTCATCTAACTAGTTTCCATCTCTCCTTGCCATTTTCTCTATATATTCTCTCGTTTTACCTATATTACTCTCTCTTTTTACTTTCCTTTAATCGCCTCTTATGAAAAGTTTCCGACTCATTTCCTGGAATGTTAAGGGTCTTCGTAACCCTATCAAGAAACAACGTGTTTTATCTCATCTTGCTCGTTTAAAATGTCAAATTGCCTTTTTACAAGAAACACATCTTTCTACTCAAGAGTTATCGATGTTACGTAGACAATGGGTTGGGGATGTTTTTTGCTCTCCTGCTATTAATCGCAAAAATGGTGTTGTTATTTTATTTCATAAAGCGTTGTCTGTTCAAATTCTAAATGAAACTGTTGATACTAATGGCAGGTGGCTGCTCCTTGATTGCATTGTTAATGATGTTCATCTCTCTCTCTGTAATGTCTATGGTCCGAATGGCATTGATTCTTCCTTTTGGAATGATTTCTCCTCCCTTCTCTCTTCTAATGCTAATGAAGATTTGATTGTTGGGGGAGATTGTAATCAATTGATGGACCCTTTTTTGGACCGCAAATCACAAGCTCGCTACATTCCCAACAAAATGCAAAAATCCTTCCACAAAGCCATCTCCTCCAGAGGCCTTATAGATTCATGGAGGTTGTCCCACCCTGACTCTCTGGACTTTTCCTTTTTTTCTCCTGTGCATAATTCCCTCTCCCGTATTGACTATATTTTTCTCTCCCACCATGCTTTCCAATTTATGACCAACTCAGAAATAGGCTCTATCCTCATCTCAGATCATGCCCCAGTTATTTTAGATATGGATTACTCCTCTCCCACGCCTCAGGCCCGCAGATGGCGCTTTAACAACTCCCTTTTACTTGATCCCACTTTTATTGAACACTTCACTCATTTCATGGATGACTTTTTCACTACCAACTTACACTCCACCTCTGACTTTCACTTTCTTTGGGATGCTTTCAAGGCCACTGCTCGGGGTTATATTATTGACTTTGTCTCACGTAAAAAAAAAGAAAACACTATCCCAGGCTTCCTCCTATCTAAAACGCATTAAAGAACTAGAGCATCTTTATTACACTTCTAACTCTCCTGATTCTCTGTCCTCTCTCATTTCTGCTAAACTGCAATTTAATAAACATTCCTGGGAATCTGCCTCCAATCAGCTTCTTCAATTTAATGCGAAGATATATGGTGGTCGCAATAAAGCTGGTAGGGCTCTGGCAAATTATTTCAAAATTAAAAAACAGAAATCGAAAATAGTCTCGAATAAAGATTCACAAGGCTCGCTCCAGTCTTCTGATGCCAAAATTTTGGATTGCTTTGTTCAATTTTATTCTTCTCTTTATACTCCTGAGTCTTCCCCCTCTGTAGAGCAGTTAGACTCTTTCTTTAACTCTGTCCCTAAATCTCCCAATCCTTCGTTTGATTTCTCTTCTCTTGATGCCCCGTTTTCAGAAAAGGAAATTCTTGCTGCTCTCTCTCTTCTCCCCAAAGATAACACACCTGGCCCTGATGGCTTTACTGTTCGTTTCTTTCTCCAATTTAAATCTATCTTGATTCCTCATTTTCTTCAGTTAATTAACCATTTTCTCTCCTCTGGTGAATCTAAAGGTTCTTTTTCGCAGGCTATGCTTGTTCTTCTCCCCAAGAAAGATAAGGACCCTTCCCTATGTAAAAATTACCGACCCATCTCCCTCATTAATACTGATTGTAAATTGTATGCAAAAATTCTTGCTTTACGGATTAATTCCGTTGTCCCTGATTTGGTCAACATTCATCAATCCGGCTTTGTTAAGGGAAGATCCATTACAGACAATTCTAGAACCCTTCTTAATATCATTCATCTTTCTGCTAAAATGGACAGTCCCTTGGCTGCCATTACTCTAGACGCCGAGAAGGCATTTGACCGTGTCAACTGGGATTGTATGTTTGGCGCCCTTCGCTGGCACGGTTTCAGTCCCACTTTTCTTAAATTTGTTCAGTTGCTTTATTCTGCTCCTTCCACTTCTGTATGGATTAATGGTTTGCAATCTGATTATTTTCCCCTTCATAGAGGAACCAGACAAGGCTGTCCACTTTCCCCCCTTCTCTTTATTCTGGCACTTGAACCCTTTCTTGAGAAAATTCGACAATCCCCTTCCTATTCTGGCTTTCTTTATAAAGATGTTGAGATTAAGTTTACTGCTTATGCAGACGATATTTTGCTTTACATTTCTAACCCTGCTGTTGCCCTTCCAGCTTTCTTTTCTTTATTACATGACTATTCCTCTGTTTCTGGATATAAATTAAATATTGATAAAACTGAAGTCCTTCCCCTCAATAAATTCTGTCTTCCTCACATGTTTCAGGGTTCTGGTTTCCAATGGAACTCTGGCTCTATCAAATGTCTTGGCGTTTTATATGCTAATACCATTAGAGAAACTATCAAAATTAATCACTCCGATATCCTTAAAAAGCTCTCTTCTCTAATAGAACGTTGGTCCCCTCTTTTCCTTTCCTGGTGGGGTCGTCTCTCCACTATTAAAATGATGCTCCTTCCTATTGTGAACTTCTGTCTCTCCATGCTTCCAATCTCTCTCCCCCATTTCTTTTTTAAGTCTATCAATAGTCTTTTTTCCAGATTCCTGTGGAATAAGCGTAAGGCTAGAGTCTCTCTCCTCCGTCTTCAACAACCTAAACATCTTGGTGGTGTTAACTTCTCCAATATCTCACGCTTTCATTCTGCTTTTACTCTCAAGCAAATTTGGCCTTTTCTTGATACCTCGTCTCCTCCTACTACGGCTTGGAGCTCTCTGGAATTGGCTCAAGTTCACCCCTTCTCCTTCCTTATTGCCTCCAATCTCAGTCAACCACCTCCTAAGCTACTTTCTCCTATTTTCAAACACTCCAAAGCTTTAACACTTGCCCTTTTTCGTTCATTCTCTGTACCATCTACTCTTCATATGAATACCCCACTTTGGTATAATAAATCTCTTAAATTACGCAATCGTGCTCTCTTTTGGAAGGAATGGATTGACAAAGGAATTCTCACTTACCAACATCTTATTTCTGACAATTCCTTATTAACCTTTCCAGCACTTCGTGAATCCTTCGGTATCTCTAACAAATACTGCATACACTTTCATGAACTTCTGCCAAAACTATCCACTGTTATCCTACACAACACTCCTTCATCCTCTTCACCTCCCCTCCTTGCCTCTCCACCTAACTTTCAGGTTCCCCTTAAGGCCTCTGCTATTTATAAATTACGTTCTCCCTCACTTACTGACAGGCCTAAATCTAATCTTGAACTTATCTGGGAATCGGATCTCAATCAAACTTTCCCCTCACTTACCTGGGACTCTATTTGGTCCAAACTTCATTCCACCTCTAGTTCTGCTAGTACCACACAAACCCTTTATTTTTTTTATAATAGATTATTTTATACTCCCTGTGACTTGTTTAAATTTAAATTGTTAGACACTAAGAATTGTTGGTCCTGTTCATGCACTCCTGGTGACTTTGTTCACATGTTTTTTCTTTGACCTAAGGTCCAACTTATGTGGTCCCACATTTGGTCTACACTTAATAAGATTTTATCTACTAATGTTCCCTTTGTTATTTCTTCTATATTCCTGGGTGGTTTGGCCCCAGTTTGGGATGTCCCACTCCATACTCGTAAATTTATTGATCTTTGCATAGCTATCGCTTTTCAAATTATAACAACTAAATGGAAAGACACTACAAACGTGGTTTATAATGCTTGGCGGAATTTGCTCTGCCATCATCATAGACTAGATCGTGCATGTGCTTCTTCTATTCCATTGTTGATAAAACGTGATTTACTTTGGTCCCCTTTAACAGACTTTTTATCTAAAAGTGCCTCTTGATCTCATGTTATTGTTATATTTAGTATTACTGTTATTATTATTACTGTGAACTTCTCTGTATTTCATACCTCTTTATTTCTCTTACCATATATTTTTCTATTGCTGTTCCGCTTCCATTCCCCCATTTTTCCCTTTCTTCCCTCTTTCTTTCTCTCTTTCTTCCCCACAAAATGAAAAGATATAAAAGCATTTTTTCTTTGTATACCGTTTTCCCCTTTTGGGGCCTTTCTTGTTTATTGGCACATTATTCTCCACAACTATTTTAATTCCTATTGCTCTTTATTTGTGCTATTGTACTGATGTTTTACATTGTTTTCTTCAACTCAATAAAGCTTTTCAAACTTAAAAAAAAAAAACTTTATTGAGAGCCATGTGGAATCATATATTGGCAATAATTATATATACAGTCGATTTTCCGTTGTCAATTTTTTAGACAGATATTTATAACATATTTCTTTACATGAGATGATTGTTGCTCGTATACATTGGTGTGAACTTGAAGTTATAAATCCAAACGACGTACACATGTTCAATTTCATAACATTACCAGCTTCAGTAATAAAGGACAAAAAAAAAAAAATATTTAAAAAGGATTTCATAGCTGCTGTAAGGCTAAAGAAAAAAAGAAATTTGATGATTAATTTTCCCTAATTAAGATTTCTAAGGATTGTTGTAACTTTTTAAATGTTGGTAACTTAGATAAGATGTTTTATTCTGTGATACTATTTTCAAATATTATGCCCAAATTAATTGTTATATTGTCTATGTATTTTAAATATTATGTCAAAATTATTTGTAATATTGTCTATGTCTGTTGTTTGTTTTTGTACTTTTATGATTTTAATTAATCGAATAAAGTGGATTTACTGACTGTCTGACTGGCCTCCCTAACTGTGTGGGCAGGTGGAAACAGTACTTGTGTGGAACAAGTAACTTTGGAATTAAACCAGAAAAGCGATGGCCTGTCCCGTTCCACAGCAACCTTGATCATTCAGCATCAAATAGCTCTCAATTGAGAGTAGCTTGAAAACCGGATGGATCAAGGGAGCCGAGGAACCCTTTAGATAACTTGACAAGTTTGTAACTGAATGCTTCATGAACAGAATTGTATTTGCGTATGAAGGATCTACTTATAGCCTCCTCACAGTTGGAACAACTAAGGAAAACATCCATGTCCCCATTTCTGCATGTAAATCTGAATGTTTACTTCCAGTACTCATGCACATAACCTCTTAGGACTTCGTATCTGTTCACCTGTTAATATTGGAGACAATATTGGATTGGAAAGTCGTAGGTGGTAGGGTAATGTAGCCATGTATTATCCAGTCGGTGGATGGTGTCTCAGCCATGGTAAAAGGTAGTTGGTCTAATTTTTCAATGTGCAACATGGTGCATTTTGCATCACTTCATGCCATTACTATCTGCCTTTCTATTAGATCTTTTTCAGATCTGTACTACTGATGTAACGCCACAGCATGTGGCAAGAATGTAGAATTTGAAACGACCAGCTCAGTATTACAGTGGATCGTAATTGTGACTGTCCATGCTGTGAAATAAAGCAAACACAAGGAGATGATGGACGGAGCATTGAAACTTTTCAGACACTCACCCCCAGTCACAGATTTTGGTTGAATCCATCATCGTTCTTTAGCTCACTTTGCCACCCCAATTCCGACCCAGCCATATGCAAATTAGTCTTGACCCTTTGCCTCATGGGAACAGTCTATCCAGAACCGCCAAGCCAGGTCTTCCTGGACTGGAAACAAGCATCCTGGGACCGGTTTCAGGGTAACACCCCTTATTAGCCAGGCTAGCTTGACTCCAGTGGCTAAGTGAGCAAGGGACCCACGTCTAGGCATACCCTGCCAACTTAGGGCGAACAAGGCAAACACAAAGAGATGATGTACGGAGCGATAAAAGTTTTCAGACACTCACCTCCAGTCACAGATTTGGGTTGAAACCATCATCGTTCTTCAGCTCACTTCGCCACCTCAGTTCAGACCCGGGTATATGCATATCAGCCTTGACCCTGTGCCTCATGGAAACAGTCCAGCCTGAAATGCCAAGCCAGGTCCTGCCTGGACCGGAAACAAGCATCCGGAGACCAGTTTCGTGGGTAACAACCCTCATCAGCCAGGCTAGCTTAAATCCAGTGGCAAAGTGAGCAAGGGACCCACGTCTGGGCATACCCTGCCAACTTAGGGCAAACAAAGCAAACACAAGGAGATGACGGCCGAAGCACTGAAACTTTTCATACGCTCAGCACCGGTCACAGATCTGGGTTGAATCCATCATGGTTCTTTAGCTCACTTCGCCACCCAGTTCAGACCCAACCATATGCAAATGAGTCTTGACCCTGTCCCTCATGGGAACAGTGCAGCCCAAACTGCCATGCCAGGTCTTCCCTGGGCCAGAAATAAGCATCCTGGGTCCGGTTTGTTAGCATATTTTTCTTTACAGGTGTAGGGGCAAGCCAATAATAATAAGAGGCTGGGTCTGATGTGTCAAAACCATACACATAAACAAACTTTTGTACAAATGTTTTCGAACTACCTTTCGGCGGTGTTGGGTAGTGTCCTCATTGAGTGTAATATAAACAGCACGTGGCATAATAGCTTTGTGTAAGAAATGGTGACCATAACTTTGATAACATAACATACCTCCAAAATTAGATGTACCAACATACAATTCATCACTAGAAAATGCATCTAATTGCTCTAGATCTGAAAGCAAATTATACACAGTTTGAATATCCCAATCATCAGATAAAGTGCTAAAGGTGATGATATAATTTAAAGAAATTTTAAACAGATATGGAATTTGTAACTGTGCACTCGGACCGTTTTCATCATATGTAGGACTCCGAGTTTTATTTAATTTATTTTTTGTACATTTCAATCTGTATTTATCCATATTTATTTTTTGCTAATTTTATTTGTATTTTCCATATTTATTTTGGATTTTGTGGGAAAATTAAGCTGAAATTAGTATATTTCCACATTTATTTAACTGGTAAATATGCATCAATGCTTGAATGCCTTCTAGGTTTTAATGTTGTAAACACCCACAGCAGATAAATCAATGCATATTTCAGTATTAACCTTGTGCATATCTACTGCTGTGAAAGCCTCTTTAGTAAAAATTCCTTTCTTTTTTAGCCCCCTTACCTGTCAATCCACATAGCTACTTGCCTGGCAGTCATGAGAGGAGGTACAGCAAAGGTGTGTGTGGAAGTGTTCAAATGTCTGTAGTCTAGGACCAGACAGTATGAATTGTCTGGTTTCATTACGGGAAATAAGGGATTATTCATGGGCGGGATGCAATTTTCTATCACACCCTGGTGCTCAAGTTGTTCTAGGATGTCCCTAACTTGCTTTTTAGTTTCATGTTTTAATGGGTACTTTCTCTGGGGTTGAGGAACTGATGTTAATGGGACCTCATGATGAGGAGACTCATTATCCCAACATACACGATTTCGATAAAGTGCATCTCAATACTTAACTGATTCTGGAATGAGGTCAGAGAACGCAGGTAAGATTACCATTTTTCCCGGATGGCATTCCATTATGAATTGAGGTGGCCAATCCGTTTCAGCCAAAAGAATGTCGTAACCGTAAGTCGTGTTTTCCCAAAAGAGGTCCATGATGTTCCTGGGCATATCCCCCTTCATTTGGAGCAATTATTTCATATAAATAATGTGGGACACTTACCCTGGTACCAGGTGTATCCACCGTGATATGCTCATTCAGCCCAACTTCCACCAGATAATCCATCAGGTTCTGGAGAGCTATAGTGACTTCTGTTGCATTATCCAGCATTGTCGCTGCCCATTCCTCATTGAGAAGCAGAGTCCTCAGTAGTCTGGGCATGTCGTATTTTAATCCCTGCAACTTTCTTATTTTTGAATTGAGGTTTTTGAGTCTTTGGTTTGTCCTCTTTAAGGATATAGTGTGAAGTGCAATGTGTTTCCCTTTTTCGGCTTCACATGCTCTTCTGATTTGCGCTCTGACCGCCCACCTCTCTCCGAACGTGCTTGGATGAATTCTGAAAATAACGAGTATCCTGATACTTGTCAAGCTTTTTAATATTATCATGGTTTCTTATATTGTATTTTTCATTAGTGGATTCCTGCTGAGGAGACCCACCCGGTGATTGTGTCTTATCTTGTTTATTATTTTTTTGTTTATTGCCCATTTCTTCTTCAAAGGATCATGGGCATTCTTTGAGTTATCCTTTTCAGAATTACTCTTAACCTGTGGTTTCCCAGGTATGGCTCCCAAATTATCTCTACCTAGAGTTGCATAAGTTTCTTCGATAATTTTAGGAAATTCACACTTCTGCTGCACAAGAGAGAATTCCCTCAGACGATGGTGTATAGCCAATGTTGCTGCTTCCCCGTTTATGTTACTGCACATATTGGTTGATACCGTGGCAAAGTTGCACATCAGTTTCATCCCTACAATAAGGGTAGGTTCAGCCCCATACTCATTCTGTATACTTGTTTAAGTACATCCAGTAAAACTGCTACTGAAGGGGTACCATGAGTTCTGGTGCAAACTGAAGCGAAGACTGTACCCCAAGTGGCACAATCTTTCACCGGAGGATCTGTCCCCATTGGCAAGCAAACTGTTATTATTCTCTGTTTGTCCTGCAGTCCAATATGCAGAAAAACTGCTTCAAGCTGACTTGTTTTCTGTGGTATCCAGAATGGAATTTGCTTCCGACTGGTGGGATATTTTTCACATAACGACATGTAGCGTTTGAGGGCTGAGCTCCGTAGCAGCCAATTGTGGTTGTGCGGCCTGAGCCGTTTGAGCAGGGTTAACTGTGAGTGTTTGTATAATGTACTGCATGAGGTTTCTGTACATTTTTACTAGCTCTCCATATAGTGTTGTTATTTCTGCTGCATTCAAAAGATAAACATTAGGATGTGTTGTATAAGCAGGTAGGACCTGCCTGGTCGCTCCTTCTTTACTAAGCGGTCCAGGTCTCACATTTTCTAAGGTATAGGGGGAGGGTGCCTTTAAGCCAATATATGTGTTCTTGGCAAAGGAACGGACTTTCTATGTCTACATATGGAAAGCGTTCCTCTGGTATTTCATCCTCAATGTAAGTTTGAAACAATTGTGTACGTGCATCTGCAGCCGAGAACTTAACACAGGAGTAGAATACCTCTGTTCTGAATCCTTTGTGTGCCGCAACCACAGAGGTTACCATCCCACCTGTTGCTGAGAGGTCGTAATGTCATAATTCCATAGTAACTGCATGTCAGTCATTTTCTGTAATGTTTAGGCTGACCTCTTGTTCTTCAATGGCCGCAGATTGTTTGGTCATTGTTAAAATAAAAAGGGTAATTTAATAAATGAATTTAGGGAGGTAGGGTTTAGCACAATGTGGGAAATTGTTATCCTACAAGCTTGAATAACCTACAGTCAATTCATAGGGTATACCTATTCAGGTGAGATGTATTTTCCGTCCCACCACTGATGTCTCCAGTTTGGTGGTGAGTAGGGCTCTCTGAGACAAGCATAACTGAACTATTTAGAAAGACTGTTGAATAAGAACCCAACCAACGTTGGTGGCACCATGTAGTGTAGTTCCTACTAATCAGCAGGATCTGCGTATTTGTTGGACAACATAAACTGCGGGTGAAAAGCCTAGACTGATTTGTGCATCTCCGTAGGAAATGTTGGCAAGAGACCAGCTAGCTCACAGTGCCACCATAAGCCTCCCCCCAACCTTACCAGGGAGCGAATAGTTTCTGGCAACCACTGAAAATGACAATCCTGACCCGTCAGGGATTGTGGTAATAGATCAAAGCCTTTCGCTCAGTCACTCTTGCTTACTTGTGCTCAGAGAAATATACAGAATTAAGTATATGCGATCCGCGAATCTCGCGAAATTGCGGAAAAATCCACGAATCCGCGAGCGGGACACATTTTTTCCAGGAAGCACTTGCAGGGTTACAGCAGGTGCCCAAGTTGAAGCTAATTTCTTTGTAACCATTTACAAAATGGTTACAAAGAAATTAACTTCAACTTGGGCACCTGCTGTAATGCTGTAGGTGCTTCCTGAGCTGCGCCTCGTTTCCTACTTGCAACTATTCTCTGACCCTGCTCTGACCCTCGCAGCAGGGTCAGAGAATAGTTACAAGTATGGCACGAGGCTCCTGTCACAAAAATTAAACCTCAACAGGAAGCACTTACAGATAAATAAAGCAGATGCCCGAGTTGAAGCTCAAATTCAGTAACGTTTTAATCAGCCCAAAACATTAGTGAGCACGGTCGAGGCTGGGCAAGTGTGCTTTAACCCCATCCCTGCCGTTGGAAATTAGCTGTAGTACTCGAGGGAGGTCTTTGCATCCATGAGTTTCTCGAGCGTGCTCCCCTTGTAGTTCCTGTGGCCAAGAGGCGGCTTTCTCCTCACCTGCTGCCCTGCTCCCTCTCTGACCCTTTATACACGAGGCATGTGCACACGCATAGAAGCCCCGCACCACACACTAGTAGTATCAAACGTTTTTCCCGCCCTTTCCCAACTATGATGGACAGCTCACTCAAGGGACCTCGGTGCCTTTTGGTGCGGTGGCAAAGTTACAGGCACACATGGTCAGTGGAGACAAATCTTCTGGCCCTTTACACAGCTGCAGTGTTGGAAAAGCACTATACATTTACCCAACGAGGTAGCACTTACTGATTAGCCAGTTCTCCAGTTGAGTAGAGGTATTGCACAAAACGGTGGCATCTTCGTGGATAACTATGCAGGGCAGGATTCATTCTGGCACGAGGCTCCTGTCACAAAAATTAAACCTCAACAGGAAGCACTTACAGATATAGCTGGTTCCCTAGTTGAAGTTCAAATTCAGTAACAATTTTAATCAGCCCAAAACATTAGTGAGCACAGTCGAGGCTGGGCAAGTGTGCTTCGACCCCATATCTGCAGTCGAAAATTAGCTGTAATACTCGAGGGAGGTCTTTGCATCCATGAGTTTCTCGAGCGCGATCCCCTTGTAGTTCCTGTGGTCAGGAGGCTGCTTTCTCCTCATCTGCTGCCCTGCTCGCTCTCTGACCATTTACACAAGAGGCATGTGCACACGCGTAGAAGCCCTGCACCACACACTAGCAGTATCAAACGTTTTTCCCACCCTTTCCCAACTATGATGGACAGCTCACTCAAGGGACCTCAGCGCCTTTTGGCGTGGTGGCAAAGTTACAGGCACACATGGTCAGTGGAGACAAATCTTCTGGCCCTTTACACAGCTGCAGTGTAGGAAAAGCACTATACATTTACCCAACGAGGTAGCACTTACTGATTAGCCAGTATTCCAGTTGAGTAGAGGTATTGCACAAAACGGTGGCATCTTCGTGGATAACTATGCAGGGCAGGATTCATTCTGGCACGAGGCTCCTGTCACAAAATTTAAACCTCAACAGGAAGTACTTACAGATAAAGCTGGTGCCCGAGTTGAAGTTCAAATTCAGTAGCATTTTTAATCAGCCCAAAACATTAGTGAGCACGGTCGAGGCTGGGCAAGTGTGATTTAACCCCATATCTGCCATCGAAAATTAGCTGTAATAGGGAGGTCTTTGCATCCATGAGTTTCTCGAGCGTGAACCCCTTGTGGTTCCTGTGGCCAGGAGACTGCTTTCTCCTCACCTGCTGCCCTGCTCTCTCTCTGACCCTTTACACAAGAGGCATGTGCACACGCATAGAAGCCCCGCACCACACACAAGCAGTATCAAACGTTTTCTCCGCCCTTTCCCAACTATGATGGACAGCTCACTCAATGGACCTCGGCGCCTTTTGACGCGGTGGCAAACTTACAGGCATACATGGTCACTGGGGACAAATCATCTGGCCCTTTACGCAGCTGCAGTGTAGGAAAAGCACTATATATTTACCCAACGGGGTAGCACTTACTGATTAGCCAGTAGAAAGTACTCCAGTTAAGTATGGTGCAAATCACAAATAAATCCACGATTTCACTGGAAAATCTACGAATTCGCAGATTTTTTGCGATTTCGCGTGAATTCGTGGACCGCAGATCCGCAAAATTCGTCCATACTTATACAGAATACACAGTGGTAAGTTTTCAATATATTTATTGAACCAAGGTTATTCAGGTATAGAATACATGTGCTGCGATAATCAGTAGACAGAAGCAGGTAAATGTGATTACAAGCACCAAAAGCGTAAAAAGTAGATATAGTTCCACCATGGTGCTAAAACAGTGTATATATGCAGGCATATAAACAAGGCAGGAATGTGGTTCAGTCCTACTATGTGAAACCCTACTCTAAGTGTACCTAAAGGGTGTGTGGGTGTAAAGCCAAGAAGTCCCCAAGGGATGATCCAACCCCATTATCTGATGGGGGAGAATGTAAGAGCCCGTCTTGGTCACAAACTGGATAGCCCCTCACGGAGATGTCAGACCGCTGCGTGGGGACGTCTCAGCATGCAAGGAACCTTGGTGTCAGCTGAAGTGCCTCCTCTGCTAATCTATCTGGATGCTTGTATTTTATAATAGAAAGCAGCCTTGTGATGCACGTTGCAGATTAGCAATTTTATGGCTATGTAGATAGCTCTGTCGCCCTGTCGATGAAGATAGAATGACATTTTTGCATAGTGCACAAAGAGGCCTTGTATATGATGTTCGAGGCATCGTGATAATGTTGTGCGAAGCTAGATGTATAAACAAAGTGGTTTCTGAGAACATGATTGTGCATGCAAATATGTGCAAAGGTTCACGGCAAAGATAGAAATGAATAACTTCCCTACATGGGCCTAACACGGGAACATAACAGCTGAACCGCGGGGAAATACAGTCAAGGAAACCAGTCGATGAGTCCCAGAGAAGGGAGGTATGACTAGAAAAAAAGGGGGAGAGGGAGAGAATCATGGTTCTCTCTCAGGGTAGGATGGGAGGAGGTAAATATCTTTGATCATGGACCAAAAATCTGTAGAGTGTGGAGTCCTGGCCTGTCGCCTGGCTCTGGGGAAAAGTGGAGATTGGGTCAGTGCCTCAGAGAGAAGAGGATGGGACGGCAATGGCTTCAGAGATGCAGTGAGACTCCCTAGGAAGGGCATCAGGACTGTACTGTGTCTGGTTGGGTGAGACCTCGGGTACCCAGTGATGCCACCAGGAGAGGGAGCAGCAGGTGCTGTGGGAGACTTCCCGGTAGGGAAAAGCTCAAAGAGGCAAGCAACTGTTATGTGGCCCTGGGGAGTGAGGGTACATGGCCTGACAGATAGTGAGAAGATTGGAAAATAGCAAAAACTTTTAGAGCCCCATAAGCAACATGGAAGAGCATTGAGCATCATATAAACAATGAACTGGTGCATATATAAATGCAAATGTGGACCAAAGGAAAGAGACAGAGATAGCAGGTACTCATCCATAGAGCATGGCAGGAAGTTGTAGGGGAACTTGGTGATCATCATCAGTCTGATCAGAAGTCACAGTGTCTTGAGAGTACAGTGCGACTAGTCCTGTCCTGCCTCCTGCATGAGCTCTACCACTGCTTTGATCTCTCTGTCCTTCTCACTTTTAGATTGGAATCCTCACTCCTAACATCTGCCTTTGTGACGGGACCTCCCGTCTTCTCTGGGGGTAGGGGAATACTTGGTAGAAGTGGGATGGGTGTTGTGTCCATGTTAGGGTCCTGTCGGTTGTCCAAGTATGTGTGCAAGTCCTCTCGCTCAAGTAAGTCTCTGGACTTCTCATCCATGGTGATCCACACTTTTGTGTGCTCAAGCAGTCCATATTTAATGTCCCATTTGTGCAGCATTGGTCGTAGTGACCTTCTGTTCTTTGTTCATCTGTCTGGAAAAATCAGCTGATATACCGATTCTGTGACCATAGTAGTCATAGGGTCCATGATTGCAGACAGAGGCCAGGAATTGATGAGCCTGTGCACGATTTAGGAAGGACACAATAAGCATGTAGGGTTTATCCCTAGTAACAGGCCTGCAGGTGTGGATGTGAAAGGCTCATTGGAGCTCTAATGATGCGGTATAGATCAGGTCCAAAAGGCGTGGGAGTAGGTTCCATAAGAAGAACCCTTCATCATCCCAGTTGACCTTCTTTGTCAACAGCCAAGCTCTGCCCCTCCTGAATCCGAATTGATAATCTGAGTAGCGGCTGTCTTCTTGATGGCTTTTCCAACAAATGTAAAGTGGGTTACAGGAGACAATTTGGCATGTTCAGCTGAGTCTACTGTAGGATTTTTAAGCAAGGGGAGAATCTGCTCAGTCTTGAGGCTGTCCGGGAAGGTGCCCTGGGTTAGGGAGGCATTTCCAATGTGGAGGAGAGGTGTGAAGGCTTCTCATTGCAGAGACTTGATCATAGTGGAGGGAAGCATGTTATCTTTGTAGGAGGTGGCTTTGAGTGAGTTCAGAATGTTGGTTAGCTCCATGTGGGAGCTAGTATTTGTCACAGCCCGGTCTGTGGTACTGTATGTTTCCTATTGTCATCACTATTTTTCAAATAGGAAGGTGCAAATACTGTGCTAAGTACTTTATTTTAATGCTTTGCTGAGTGTTTAAAGCCATGCTGTGCCCTGCAAAGAAATCTATTTTATGAAGTACAAGTGCCAGGTATTTTTGCTAAAACAATATGCACTGCTGAGTAATGAATTAAAGGCCTACATTTCCTTCTGTTCTTGTATCCTGCCGCAATGTATGGTATTTTCGTTTGGACAACAGCTGTTGACTAATTAAAGACTGCTGCCCGATTCAATACCACTGTTTTCTGCTGCCCTCTGTTCCTGCCAGAACGTACGGCATTTTGTTTTTGTTTGTACTATGACTGCTGATTAATGGAGGCCTCTGTTTCCTGCCCCTCTTCCTATCAGAGATTCTGATTGGCAGGCAGCAGGCTCCATGTGCATGATGTGCTATAAATACCATATTCAAAGTGCCCGATTCATAGAATGAACTTAAGACTCAATCCTAAACTTACTACTATTTTGGTATTCACAGAATGCACTTACTACTTTTGGTATTCACAGAAGGCACTTACTCATTTTGGTATTCACAGAAGACACTTACTCATTTTGGTATTCACAGAAGTTAGGAGTCCTAAGTTTAGGACTCGTAAATGCTTTCTGTGAATACCGAAAATCTTAAAATTTGGATTTTTCTCAATTTAGTAGTAGTAAAGTTAGGACTCCTAACTTTAGGACTCCTAAATGCCTTCTGTGAATACCGAAGGTCTTAAAATTTGGATTTTTCTCAATTTAGTAGTAGTAAAGTTAGGACTCCTAACTTTAGGACTATTCAAAATGCCTTCTGTGAATACCGAAAGTCTTAAAATTAGGATTTTTCTCAACTTTACTACTACTAAACTGAGAAAAATCCTAATTTTTTAGACTTTCGGTATTCACAGAAGGCATTTAGGAGTCCTAAAGTTAGGAGTCCTAACTTTACTACTACTAAATTGAGAAAGGTCCAAATTTTAAGATTTTCGGTATTCACAGAAGGCATTTAGGAGTCCTAAAGTTAGGAGTCCTAACTTTACTAGTACTAAATTGAGAAAAATCCAAACTTTAAGACTTTTGGTATTCACAGAAGGCATTTAGGAGTCCTAAAGTTAGGAGTCCTAACTTTACTATTACTAAATTGAGAAAAATCCACATTTTAAGACTTTCGGTACTCACAGACGGCATTTAGGAGCCCTAAAGTTAGGAGTCCTAACTTTACTACTACTAAATTGAGAAAAATCCACATTTTAAGACTTTGGATATTCACAGAAGGCATTTAGGAGTCCTAAAGTTATGAGTCCTAACTTTACTACTACTAAACTAAGAAAAATCCAAATTTTAAGACTTTCGGTATTCACAGAAGGAATTTAGGAGCCCTAAAGTTAGGAGTCCTAACTTTACTACTACTAAATTGAGAAAAATCCTAAGTTTAAGACTTTCGGTATTCACAGAAAGCATTTAAGAGTCCTAAAGTTAGGATGCCTAACTTCTGTGAATACCGCAATGAGTAAGTGTCTTCTGTGAATACCAAAAGTAGTAAGTGCATTCTGTGAATACCAAAATAGTAGTAAGTTTAAGATTGAGTCTTAAGTTCATTCTGTGAATCGGGCCTTAAGTGTGGCACCCTGCTTGGCTTTGTCAATCTGCCTGAAGAGAGAGTTGTGTCTCCCATCAAAACCACCTGTGGGTTCTGCACCCTCTCACCTGTGACAAGAGCAACCTAGACACTGTGGCCTGTAATCAGTTACTTGCAACCCGTCTAAGAATCCATTCGCTTCAAAGCGACTTTGTACAACCTTGAATCTTAGAATTTGACCGTTCAGCCAGCAGATCTACGCCGCCCTCGCCATGACTATGACTCTCATTCACTCACCCATTACATGGACCTTAAGTTAGTGCACTAGTTGGAGGAGAAGAAAAAGTACCCAAGTGTATTCGAGGGACACACACCCATCATTTCTCCCACGGGAGTGTCAGTGCCGCCCGAACCACCGGTCGGTCTCGGTCTCGGTCTCGGTCTCGGTCTCGGTCTCTCTCTCTCTCTCTCTCTCTCTCTCTCTCTCTCTCTCTCTCTCTCTCTCTGTCTCCCCATCCCCCCACCCCCCGGTTTATATATATATAATTACATTTATTAAGCGCGCAGCTACCCGGAGGTTTCCCGGCGCTAGGGCAAACTAAACGATGAGAGGGAGGGAGAAGCAACAGATCATAATGTTAGTTGTTGAAGAGCCAGGTTTTTATTCCCTTACGGAATTTCAGAAAGCACAATTCCGTGCGTAGGGATTGAGGAAGGGAATTCCATAAGGATGGAGCCAGCAGGGAAAACGAGCGTCCTCCCATCTTGGCTCTGTTAGTGCGCGGAATCTTACATTTATTCTGCGTCGAGGACCTGAGTGTACGGGGGGGAATATGTTGCTGCACCAGAACAGAGAGATAGCGAGGGGCTCTACCAGTCATGATTTTGTGCATGTAGCATAGTGCTTTGAAGTTGACTCTGCTTTCAATCCGCAACCAGTGCAGATTCCGCATATGGTGGGCGACCGAGGATCTGGCAGGAAGGTGACAGATCAGGCGGACAGCCATATTCTGTACCACCTGGTACTTCTTAATTACCTCTTTAGCGGCACCTAGGAGCAGGATGTTTCCATAGTCCAGGCGTGAGATGACAAGAGCCTGGACTACAGGTTTCTCTCCCTCTTTTTCCCAAACCCCTTTCCTTTCAAGTCAGTCATCTCCTCTGCTATTAATCACTAACCTCATCGGAAAGTGCTAGTAGATCTTCGCTTTTGTAGAAACACAGTAAATTCAGGTGAGTGGCCTTTGGTGTGACAGTATTGAAGGATCACCAATTAATGGAGTGCGGCTGGGTATAAGTGACAATGATGCATTGATAATGTTATATCTGATTTTGATGGTTTTGTCTTTGAAAAATAAGTTGATAGCATTGCAAATGCTGGCTTATGATTGAAAGATGATTCTGGGATGGACTGATAGCCTTACAACGAGCTTTGCTTCAGATGATTGCTCCTTTAATGGTGTTCTTCTAGTAGGTAGCTTTAGCTGTGGTGATAATGGGATGACAGTTGAAGCTGAGTGCTTTCAGGAGTGTAAAGTCCTCCTGGCATTTTGATTTTCTCAGTTTTTTATCTCCTTTCTTCATTTTTCCACCATTTGTTTTATTAACTACTAGGATGTATCAGGGTGCTGACAGCTTAGGCCTTGAGGCACAAGCTTTCAGAGGAGCAAATCATTCTATATGATTCTTCACAATGATGTTGCGGATGTTTAAATGGGTGTTAAAATCTATTGAGGACTGGAACTGTCTGTTCAAGCTGATTAGTTCTTCTTGGAGGTCTTCTAGATGTATGTAGTTGAAAGCGCAGAAGGTAACTTTCTCCTTTTTTAGGCTGCCCTGCATGTAGGGAAGTGGGATGTGTGGTGGTGAAGGAGACGGCATGATGATCAGTCCAGTCAGGATTATGCGGAGCTGGAAGTATATGTTAGGTGATACAGGGAGGATGACGTTCAGTATGTTGCCTTTGAAGTGAGTTGTTTTATTTTTGTGATATTTTATTTCTAGGCGACAGAGGTGATAGGATCTGGAAATTCTCCTATGAAGGCATTATGGATCTAGATAGCCTGCAGATAAGTTGAAAGGAAGTAGGGTGAGAGAGGAAAGCAGCAAGACAGGAGCTCAAAAGGGATAGATGTAGCCATGTTGAACATACTGAAAAGCCACATTGACTTGTGTACGACTTTAAGTTCTCTAGTTTTTCATGATTAGTCTATTGCTGGATACTGTATCCAGGGGGCTTCACAAATGTGTGCAGAGGAGGGTGTGAACTAGGTTTCTGTGATGACAAGGGTGTTTAGATTGTGGTGCGTGTTGATGACAGGGATGTTGGGGACATTACTTATTGCTGAATGCACGTTGATGCTCATACGTTGAAGATGTACTGATATGCTTGTGTGTATATTCTAATGAGTGGCATGCTAATGAAGCTGTTGACTTGCAAATATGTTGAGTATGTTCCTGGGATTTTTGTGTGACAATGAGAATGGTATGTATTGAGGTTTTATAGAGACACATGTTAATGGGAGAGTTACCTAGGCATCAGAGGTTTCTGGCCCTAAGTCCTACAGGTTGAAACAGATACAAACAGGCAATGCCTTTTACTTGGGCACCCTTAACTTGGGACCCATGGGCGAAGGGTCTTCGGGAGGAGGAGCCTTTTGAAGCTGTAGACAGTGGGAAAATGTAGTGATGTTTGCTTCTCTACAAATGGATTCTGGGAAATGCAGTGAAGTTCATTCCTCTTGAGATACAACAAAAGTCCTGTGCACACGTTGAGGTAGGTATAAACAAATGTAATCAAAAGGTAACGAACAGTTAATAATAATAATAATAGGGACATTTATAAAGCGCTGAGTTACGCGCACCGGCGTGTCCAGTTTGTGATAAATGAGACAAGGTAGACACACTTGAATGATTTTCAAACTTAGAAATGTATTAGAACCTTCCTTTCTGGAAGGATGACATCAAAGAGAAACAACCAGCGGACATGTGTTTCGTCAAACGGGCAGTTGACCCGTGACTCTTCAGGGCCGTCATCAAGTCATAAGGAAAAGTGTCGAAATTCTGTTGATAATTTCGACCCGGCGGAAATGGGTAAGGGGTGGTGTATCGGAAAAAAGCATCAGTTAAAGCGCAAGACAGATGGGCAGGTACATCCGTCTGGAGAGCGATCTTGTTGGCCGAAACAGGAGAGATGGGTGATGTCCTCCTCCTTGTCACCACTTATAGAGGTTTGGGGGTCTCCTCTGACTGTGTGGCATCGTTCATTACTGTTGCTTTGGCTTAAATTTCTAACCGCTACCAGCTGAGCGCCAATCTTCCTGTATAGGTGAAAACCCTACACAGAACCCTTCATTCCTCTTGAGATGATGGAAAATACGAGATGTCCGCTTGTTGAGACGGATGAAGGTAAATATATTGATAAAAGTATTGCCTTTTTTGTGCAAAGCATGTTCACATGTAAAACAATAATTAGCAAAGGAATAGGTCTAGCTTTAGGGACCTATTGGCTTTGTAAATTGTTTTTAGCTATGCTGTAGAGAATCACCAATGCTGTGCAGCATGGCTAAATTAATAAAGTCTATTACATCAGATGCAGATTTTTTTTATTTTGTCATTGCAATTTGGGTCAGAGAATAAACAGAAAAAAAATGTACGGAAGGGGAAAGCAACATAGGTGGGGTGTGGAAGCAACACGGGGGCAAAGCAGGTGGGGAACAAACATGGATGAGAGCATGGATGCAAAACAGTAGGCTGCTGGGAGCTGAAGCATCACGGGGTATGGAAGCAACACGGAGGGCGCAGGTAAGGAGAAGGAGAAGCAAAACAGAGGATGCAAGGAGGGAGCAAACAGGCAAAGGGGAGAACAGTGTGAAGCAGAGAGGATGGGGAGAAAAACAAGCAGGTAAGAGAGAGTGAGCATATGGACCGGGAATAGGCAAGAAGCCCACAGATGAGAAAGCAACACAGGCAGGGGAGCACTCTAGAGCAAGTGCATCACAGAGGTGATTGGGAGAAGCATGAGCGAACGAGAGCTGCACAGAGACGGGACAGCGGTAAAACAGATGCACTCTAGAAGGCTGCTAAAACAAAAAGAAAATAGAACTAGTGGGTGAAAAAGTGAGCAATGTAAGGATATAGGAATGCATCCACTCTTCAGGGGAGGGACACACAAGAAGAGAAAGAAAAGCTCACACACACTAATTATTAACCCCTCCCCTGCTGATGACGGAACCGCTCCGTCATCAGCCGTGGTGGCGCTGTGCTGATGACGGAGCGGTTCCGTCATGGCCCGCCCGATGCTCCTGCGCGGTGCGAATTCCGCGCCTGCGCTGAGCGTTCTATTGAGCGTGCGGGGCCATGACGGAACCGCTCCGTCATAAGCACAGCGCAACCGACGCTGGTGACAGAGCGGTTCCGTCACCAGCATGCGCCCGCCGCATTTCCGCCCCGCCCCCTTAGCACTGCGGCGGAATAGCTGCTTCAGTGAAGGGGTTAATAAGCAAGCAAATGAGAGTGACAATCAAGCCAATGAATGGTAAACAATACAGTGCCTCTAAGTCCACTCTAACTAACAATATGTATCGCAACGACACTTGCACTGTCTAGTAGGCAAGACCTAAAGACTACAAAATGTGGAAGTGCTATTTTTGTTTGGCACCAATCAATGCGTAGCCTACAGTCACCTACGCTAAGCATAGCGCTTGAACGTTTGCCTTAGTAGAAGACTAGGGCAGTACCAGCCTCTTTGTGTGTGCATTTCTCACTTCTGAAGTGATTGATTCTGAGGCTTCCTTCTGCTGTGCCTTATCTGATCAGATGCAGGTCTCATACCAGGGAAAGCATGCTGAGTGATGTCTGTCCTCTTTCTGCCTTGTAAAGGCCCTCCGTAGCTCCACATATCACATTTTTGATCAACCTACATGAAGAGTATGGTTACAGTGTTTTTGTTAATGTGCATTTTGCCAGCGCCAAACTACAATTAAGCATTAAGCCTGGGGTAAGCAAGCCTTAGGCTCCTAGAGATCTGGCAGTTCAGTAAGTTACATTATATAAAATTTATAGATATTCAAATGCAGACGAGCCTGTAAACTGTGAGGATGTCTGAATATGCTAAATACACAGGAAGCATGTTTCTAAGCCGTGGATATCTGCAAATCCTACATGTTCTTCGGTGATTATTTTTAATTACTTATTTAACAGCTGCTTTTACTGTTCCGGAGAGAGTGAGTGGAGCCAGCTAATCTTATCTTTGCATTTGTGTTGCCTTTACTAAAAGGAAATCAAAATCAATGTACTGACGATGCATGCGCAGGTGCTGGGGGATGGAAAGAAGGAAAATGAAAAGAGGGCTGAAGAGAGTGAGAGTTTCAGAAAAAGGAAAGGTACTTCGAGGAACAGGTGGTTAAAATATAGTGAGAGTGAGAGGTAAAGGTACGGAATGAATTAGAAGAAAAGTAATCCAATAATTTCTTTAAGAATGAGCAGAGGATGGAGACATAACAGTAGCTTTGTAAAGAGTGGCACGGGAAAGGTAAAGGAAGAGAGAGATTACCTGAAAAGTTTGATGGTAAGTGAAAATCCTTTAACACCATCGCTGCGGCGGCTATTTCGCCGCAGCGCTAGGGGGAGGAGGGGCCGCGCGGCGGTCCCGTGCTCGTGACGGAACCGCTCCGCCACCGCCCGTAGGTGAGCTGTGCTTGTGACGGAACGGTTCCGTCACGGCCCGCCCTCTCTTCAGAACGTCAGCGCAGGCGCGGAATTCCCGCTGCACAGGCGCGGCGAGCTGGCCGTGACGGAACTGTTCCGTCACCAGCACAGTCCACCCGAGGCTCGTGACGGAACGCTTTCATCACGAGAATGGGAGGGGTTAATTCCTGGAGAAAACTCTGAATATAGCATTGAAAACCAACAGTTTAATGTTCTACATCACTCTATTCTCATGATTGAGAAAATTCAGCTGATGATTTTCCAGTTATCGACAAATTTTGAATCAGGTTCTGAAAATTATAAGAAAATCGGGGGATGTTAGACTTGGCAGTGTAAAAATGTGAGAGTGATAGGGAGTTTCAGAAACCGAGGAAACATTTTTTAAACTCTAAGAAAAAGTATTAAAATACTTATGACTCCAAGTTAAAAATCCTACCCCTATGAGTCTGAGATGTTAAATTATTAAGCATTAGCAGTACCTTGCTGCACTGTGACCATTTTGTAACTAAAAAATGTACTTCACATCAAACGCTAGTTAGCAACAGCAGACCCACTCTAGGGACACTTAGGGATTCATGGCAGACAGATCTAGGCTTCATCGACATTGATAACTGAATGGAAGCCCTAGAATGCCCTTGGGAAGTGGCAATGGTGTCTCCTTTGATCCTAATCAAGTTCAAATACCTACACCGAGCATATTACACGTATCTTAGGCTCTGGAGGGCGGGTCTAGTGGTATCTCCAGACTGTCTAAGATGTTGTAGGGCAGAAGAGGCATTCTTTACATGTTTGACGGAGGTGTTTGGGTGGAGTCACCCCAGATCGCCTAGACTAGCATTACTCAATAACTAGGAAGACAGGAGGTAACAACTACTAGCGCCACCTCTTCTTTCTAGGCCTCACCCTTGCTAAACGGATCATCGCCAGACTATGTAAGGAAGAGACCCCGCCCATCATTAGCATATGGAAAAAGGGTATGGATTTTTGTATGGGGATGGAAAAGCCGTTGTTTCAAGCGAGGGGATGTCCTCAAAAACATTCACACATTGGGAAATGGTGGGCCAAATATAGGGGCATTATTCGAGACCCAAAGCCATCACGATTCTAACATAGGACAGAGAGATTAGGTCCTATGGACAAGATATACAACAAGGTAAACTACTGGTAAATGGGTGAAACAGAAAATATTGGGTTTGAAATGAGAGGGCAGAGACTAGTTTTCTCTTTCGCGGCTAGTTATTTTGTGCAGTTCATGGGATATTATTTGGTTAAAATAAGCCAATGTTGTGAGTTTACCTATAACTGTATATGAATTCCCAGCTGGGTACTACTATGACTAAATTCAATAAAATATGTTATGAAAAAAACAAATTGTACTTCACTTAAAAGAAGGTCATTGTGTGACTGATGATTCTGTTATAGGTCAGAGCAGAATGGGGTGATTCTGGTGCAGTGAAAAAACACCTGGACCTTTTGGAAGGTTGACTATCCCTGAAAGAACTCAATGAATGTGTTCTTCAAATGATGGGAGTGGAGACATGTAAGTCTGCACCTATGGAGTAACTTTACACTCGAAAATGATGAATAGCACAAAAGTTCAAAATTACCATTGGGAGGAGTAGTAGATTTACACCTCAACAACATTACACATGTAATTTACCTTTGTGAATTGGACACTTATTTTGTTTTACATTTGTGATTTTATTTATTTCTTTAAATTCATGATGTAAATGATGGACTTTGAACTGAATTCTGTTCTGTTCCAAAGGCAAGTCTGAATTGCCTTGTATATGAAAAATTATAAATGCTGCTTATTTTCTCGTAGCTGGACCAACCAATATTTTTCTTTAGGAAGGGATAGGTGATACACGCCAATGAAGTAAAAAGAAATGCACACACACTACATGTAACATTTAAAATAGTCTAGTATCATGGGCCAGGAAAGGGTGAGTTATGCTGTGATTAGAAATAATAATTGTGGGCTTAAGGAAAACACACAAAAATAGTTTCTGAGGCCCTGGGAACAGCATAGCTAAGACGTAGGAGCAGGACTGGGAGGTGTGGAGCCCAAGGTGCTCTTTTATCTGTCACAACCCACTGAGAGAGAGGTGAGAATATGATTAGAATGGAAAGGTCTGTCCAGAGGCCCCACACTTGCTTCATGTTAGGCAGGCAGAATGAGTTTACCATGTAAAATGTTTTAAGTTGCTGAAGGAGGGGTAAGGAAACCTTCATCACCATAGTGAACAAAACATAACACAAAGCCAACTTCACTTCATTAAGAACAACACTTTACTCCTACCAGGGGTGGGAGGAAGCGAGCATAAAAATGTCTTCACGAGGTGACACTATTTTACTTCACAGTGCTCTTCAAAGATTCTTCATGTGAAAGTAAGTTTGGTCTCATGTGATTTGTAGATTTATAGATGCTAATGCAATACATATTTTGACTGCATTGGCGTGGGAAAAGTTGAAACGACAGATCATATTTAATTTGAGCGAGGAGTGTTTTAAGATTGCAAAACTGGATTTACTGGTTGGTGGGACAAGTTGGGTGATCTTGTGACTCTGTCTCAGTTGGTTAAAAGTCCAACATCTAGCATGCACCTTTCAGGTGTCAAAGATAGCTAAACACAGAACAGATAGACAAGTAAGCGGGGAGGCATGTGTAGTGCCTCGAAATAGAAATGGTTCTAGAGTCACACTGGAGCGTGGAATCAAAGAAATGTGTCCATAAACACTGCTTTTAATACTTTGATGTGTGGTGGCTAGGGATCAGATTGGGTAGAATTGCATTGCTGTGGTTATATTTTGTGCAAACATTTGTAATGGCTGCACGATAAAAAAACATTTGTACTGATCAGCTGGTAGAAGAACAGCATTTGCTCTGACTAAACAGTGAACATTTGCTTTGGGTAGTCTTTGTTTTGTTTCTACCAGATAATAAGTGCAAATGTATTTTTCACCTGTTGATTGGTGCAAATGTTTGTACAAGTAAGTGAGAGAGAGGGGTTTTCTGATATGAGGCAAACCATGAACTGAATTTCTTCTTGTGCTGGTAAATTTCACTACATCATGAGCACAGCAGTGAATTATTTCATAGCAGTTCAATCGGTAGACACTGAATGCGATTTTCCTTAACCCAAAGTGAAGATTGATTCACTGTCCCTCACCAGTCTACAACTGGTTGTCAATGGCTTACTATGCAGTGCAGTAACACAATCACTTTGCATGTGCCCATGGCACACGGTCTCATTCCGACATCATGACAAATCTTTTCAGCCCTATTAACTAGGCATGTCCCCCCACCAAATGTATGTGGTCTGATTGTATGTATATGTTTTATGATGTGTAGCCCCTTTTCGTTGTTTCTCTACAGAGGTGGTGACTGAAGCACAAATTGGAATGTGCCCTTTAGGCTGTGATTGCTGTGGATGAATGCTTCTGTGTGTGTGCCTACTGCATGAACAATTCAATACTGTGATATGCTATAGAAATGCATACTACATAAATGAATATGAATTAAGTCTTAAATGTTATGTCATATTAAGTTACTATTACCTGAATAATGTACATTACCTGCTTAGTTTTTCATTGTTCCATAAAATGTGTTTTCTGAGACACAATAGTCTAAATTTACATCTGGTGGTATAATGGTGTCTTTATCTTCTAATATGTGAATTTGTGTCACCTTATTCTAGTGCACTCATCGGTGTCAGATTGTTCATTTCTTGGTTTTCTTTCTGGTTGATCCTTGAGAGACACTGTAGTTGATTTTACCACCTGTTCTCATTTACTATATAATGGTGGTGGCTTCAGGTCCATGCAGCGGACATTCAATTTGCACTCCAGAGAAGTGCCACAGGCAAGTCTCTGTGTGCCCATCTATGTCTGGCCGCATCCCTCAGCCAGGAACCTTGCCAGTCTGTTGCTAGCTCATGAAGCAAATGCAACTCATCCATTCTCTACTCTAATTCCAATAACATGTGTGCTTCTAGTAGAGTCTACTCGTGATCCACATTAATGTCTTTTGCAACCTACATTTAAGTTGGAGGGTATTAAAACCAGCACGTATTTTCCCCTGGATAAGCCTGTAACTTGTCTTGGACGGTTGGAGACCCCACATCGTCATCCAGTTGGAGAGCCCTAAAATCTACTGTCAGCCCTTTCACCAGTTCTGTCCAACGTTACCCCTCTTGGAATGTCCTAAACTTTTGTGGACTTTCTCCTAGCGTTATGATAGATCTTCCAAGCATCAGATAAACCATAATCTAAAGAATGTCTGAACTGCGACTCTGTAAAAACACATGTATCTGACTATTTGGTGATCCCACTTCCAGTGTGGATGTATACTAAATGATGTGTTTTGGTCTAGTTTGCTGGAAATATGATCTTTTAAGGTAGCACACCTTTTCATTGGCTCTGGCTTCCCACTACTTGCCACAGACCAGTGACATATTTAGACATTATTTTCAGGGGAGCACCCAATGGGCCACAATAAAACTGGTGGGGCCACATTGGACAATTTTGAAAGTGTGTGCACATGTGCGTGTGTGTGATTGTGTGTGTATGTATAAAGTCACACATGCAAAGTCATATATTCTCATGCATTGCCTTAAGCAATTGCTGTTTTGCAGGGAAAGGTACTTAGACATATCAATGTATGTAGGAGGGTGTGGTGTTTTACTTTTATCTGTGCCTCTGCCCAGCATGTGGCAGCTTTCAACAACTGTCGTGGTGGGGCCTAAGAGGGACAGGGGGTGCAGGACAAATGGAAATATGGCACTGCCCCCCTTCGGTCTCCATCTAGAAATACCAGTGCCCAAGACATAGATACAAGCTGTTGCTGCGGTGCCCTTTCCTTGTATTTTCTTTAGATTTCAGAAGGAGTGAAGTGTATCATCTGAGAGAAGGTATCTAACCAGGACCAAAAGTTTGGTGACCATTCCCTTTAAGGTGCTGGACCCGGGAGCAGCCAAGCTTCCTCCCAATGCTTTTAGCATTGGCAAAAAAAATAAAGCCATAATACCTGCCACAACATGATGACGTAGGTGCACATGCATTATCACAAATGCACGAGTATGTCACGAAGCTGTGGGCTCTTTTTAATTTACAATTCCAAGGTGGTGGATCCTGATCTTCAAGCAATGCATTTAAAAAGCAGAGCGAAAAGTGTGATAAAGAAATGTGTGACACAGCTAGTAAATTGTACCTGCTGTGCCTTTAAAAAAGCAGTGATGTGGGTTTTGTAAAAAAAATAAAACATATAATAAAAATGATGAGCAAGCGAAGAAACCGAGAGACTAACCTAGGAGAGGTTGAGGGAAAACATCAACACACTAAGAGTATGTGGGAACAAAATGTGAGGCGGGAAGCAACACTTTGGACACCGAGCAAGAAAACACAATCACTCCAATGTAGATATAAATCCAACAAAACTGTTCTCTGAGATGAGCTGGGGAAGGATTCAGTCAAATGGATGGTAAAGAAACTACGCTCTAGGGGATAGACGTATGCAAGATGAGGAAGGAAAGTCATTGAATAAGAAGCAAGCAAATGACATTGACAGGAAAGTTAACCATTGGCAAGCAATACATTGACCAAAAGCCCACTAGAATTAGAATTTTTACTGTTCACAATCGGTCTTCAGTAATAGACAGCAAAGAGCTTTCAGTAGACAAGACCGAAAAATGAAAAGGTATTGCATATTGTGGAATTTAGAAACTTTGCATAACACAAAACTTGCAAATTTCCTGGTTTTTGGAAGCAAAATTACAGGTTCTCTCAGTGCTGCTCACAATGGATCCTCAGAATACCCAAGAACTGAATGGAAACACAAGTCTTACTATTATTACAACAGCTTACTTTTTGGATTAGAAAGACACATAGACCAAATTGTTACCAGTATTTCAGTGATTACAAAGTACATGTTGATTTTTTTCCATCGATCTTGAATTGCCTTTGTATTTACACTGACTGTGCTGAGCTGGGTCTTAAACCTGTGAACAGTTGTTCCATATTCATTCCAGGAGATTGCTAATTTGAATGAATCAAGGGATTTTCTTGAGCTATTAAAAAATGACACTGTTTCATTTGACGATGAGGTCATACTTCCCGTGTGGCAACAAGAAAATTGCATCTTCAACACCACAAAAAATTTCCATTAAATATGGACAATTAAATGCATATTTCCATGGAGGCACAGCCATCAATTTTTAGCCAATTAAGGTAATTAGCTCATAAGGGATTTTTCTTGCACATTGTGCGATTTCTCACACAGCATACAGAGTTGGTCCATTTTACATGTGAATTGACATGCACTTTAAAATAAAATCCTCTATAGAGAGGGATGGAGTTAATTACCAACCTCGATGATTAAATGCATCCCAGTCTCTGCAACCACGAGAGACTTTCAACTTCTACACATGTACTATGAATCTATGTGCATTTTTATGTTCCTCAAATAAGGAGTACCTATTTTAAGGTCTGACTTTCTGCATTACCAATTCTGTAAGATATTCTTAAAATTGGTTTTCATTACAGCCAGAACAGAATTTCTCTCACTTCACGCTACTGGCTTTTTAGTGTATTATTCCGCCTCACGTGAAATGCCTACATTGCAATGCTTGAAGGACTCTTTTACATCTCAAAGGTGAGCTGAATCATTGCACGATAAAGACAACATGTATTAAGAATCGATTCACAAAAAGCAGTCACCAATTACTAACTGGCTTTTTTTCCGAATCGATTCAGATTTTGCGAACTGACCTATGTACTAATAGGTCGTTTCACGAAATAAGGCAGAGTAGTGAGCAGCAGAACGCCCTCTCTAATGAATATTCATTAGGCAAGTCTCAATTTGTGACTCACTATGATTGGTCACAATTGCAGGGATGGTGTCTTGCAAGGGCCATGATGCCACCCAACCCAGCGATAGCTTAGAAAAAAACAAAAACTTTTTTTTAGAGCAGTGCTATTTCCTTAAAAGTAAGGAGCAGCTTTAAAAATGATTTTCCTCTTTGTGCCCAAGGCAGTTTTCTTTCGATCTCTCTTTTAAATTCCATTATTATGGAAACGGATTGCTGCAATATTTTTCATCCAAATGACGTTTCAACCTATCCTCAAGTTGTATTCTGACCTGCTAAGGACTGGATGTGGTAATTTATTCGCAACTATCGTACGCCTTTGTTTGCATTATTATAAGATCAGGGCCATTGGGACCTGCACAAATGGGATGTGTGCACGTTTAGTACTTGTGCTCGTTCGAAAATGAGTGTAAATAAGTTCATATCTATGTTCTTTATACAGACACTTACTGTAGGGTTCTTTCTATACGGTGGTAATCAGCTTTGTAAAAAATCCTGCTATGGTAATAACCAGGACCAGCCCATGAAGGTAAGAGGGGTGGGGCAGTGGGGCCGGTTTGGGGGGATTCGACAGATGAGCCTGAGCGACACTTAAAAAACTAATTAATTTCTCCTTGTCATTGTCGTTCGAAATGACCCCACCCGGGCCCACCGCCTCACCACTCTTACCTGCACGGGCCGCTACTGGCAATAACATATGTAAAATAGGCACAAAAATTGTTAGCGCAGTATTATTCTGTTGGAAAAACACATCTTAAATACAACACTAATGACATTTGTGCTTGACTGTTTTTATCCTTGAATAATACACCTTATTACTTCCTTTTTTTGCAGATGACAGGGAAGGTGTAATTTGCACCGGTAAGCATACTCTGGGGCAGATTATATGCACGCAGGACTGGGAGTTTGCATGTGATATACATTTATGTGTAAAAAAGGAGGGATTAACATGTGCAAACTGTATTGGTCTTGTACAGCGTTTTGCACCGACAATTATCACGAGTCACTGCTCCTGCAGGTAAGTGCAGTGGGGCAGGGTGTGTGTGGGGGGGGGAAGACGACAGGCGAGGGAATAGGGAAAGTAAATAAAGAAATAAATCCTAGTCCGTCGTCTGTCGACTTCCCCTCTGCCCCGCCTCACCGCGCTTCCCTGCGGGAGCGACGGCTGATTTTCACCAGGTACAAATCATTGTTAGTTGCCTGTACATAACCCAAAGTCAGTGCAGTTTTCCCTCAGCTACTGATTGATTCTCATGGGTGACCTTAACATTTGCACTTATTTTTATCACTTATCACTTGTGCCAGGGTCTGCACAACTCAGTCAGTGTCTGGTGAATTATTGCCTTAGACCTTTTTTTTTTGTCCTCATCTCACCTTTAAGCGTTGTGCAGGATGTTACAGCCGTTTTTGTGTACCTGGGCTCCCTCCGGCCGACTGCGGATGCTTCGGTCCCCTGACCAACTCCTTGTGCTGGAGTCTTAAGGTGCAATCATTGGACTGGGGGAGGTCATTGTTTTTCGTTATATACACAGTCTCAGTTCTTTACCCATGGTGATAAGAGGGTACCAGAGGCTATTTGAGGTGTTACCAACACAGGCCACATCTAGGCGAGCCATCGCAAACGCAGAGTTCAGCCATTCCTCCGTTCTTGGGGGTTGGGATCTTTCCATTTCAGGCAGATTTCCCTTCGCGCCAGTAAAATCAAACATAGTAACAGACCTCTGTCCCTTACAGCGAGATCTTTTGTTGATACGCGATCATGTGCAAAGAAGACTAGAGTCTCAACAACTACGATATTAATGGCAAAAGTCCTGCGGAGGTATCCTCCGACCCCCTCCCAAAAAGCTAACAAATTTTGCACAGTCAAAAAAAACATGGATATCATTTGCTTTTGGTGCCATGCATCTATAACATTTCGGTTCCGGGATTGGGGCGAATTTTGCTATTTTAGCTGGGGTAAGATAAATGCGGTTGGTTACAAAGAAATGGTTTTTCTTTAAGCTGGCAGATTTGGTGAATTTATACAACAGATTTAAAGAGGGCTCTAATAACTCCTCTATCACTGCTTCAAAAGGAGATTGTCTCCACACCAAGGTCTGAGAAGAAGTATCCTTATTGTCTGCTTCAACCAATTTCTTGTACCAAATTGATACCTCTCTCTTAATGCGATTTTCTGACATAAAGAGGTTCTCAGTTTCCCAGTCTCCCATTATACCTCGCTCTCTACCTCAAACCAGGATTTCAGCTGTAAAAACTTAAATTTGGAGAACCCAGGGCCTATCCTAGCTTCCAATACTTCCCACAGATGTATCCCATTGATGTCCCCCAGATCTGACCTGATGGAAACTTCTGCCTCCCTAATAGGAGCAGCCAACCCGTCTTTAAGACAAAGCGGAGTCCCTGGGTAATCCCAAATGGGGGCATGGTCGGAATAGTACCCTATATTGCACTTTGTCCTTACTTTGCACCAACTTTCTAGTGGGTTCTTCAAGCTGTTCAGGCGCACCTTTTTAAAGAATTTTTGTGCCCCAAATTTATAGAGAAACCCTTCTGTTCTACCCCCATCGATATTACTCGTCAGTTCTCTGAGGAGAACCCCCCATGCAGAAGTTGTAGTTTTCGTTAGAAGCATCCTGATGGCTTTAAATTGAAACACCACCAGGTACCAACTGATATCTGGAAGGGCTAACCCACCTTTAAGCAGCCTCCGCCTCAATTTCTTCCAGGATAATCTCAGTCCCTTATCTCCCCAGATGAAACTCCAGATCTTACCCTGTATTTTAAAGATGTCATGTTGAGGTGTAGTGTAGTTCCTATATTGCCAATAGGCTCTGCGCATTGGAATAACATAAACAGCAGTGTAGACGTAGGACTGAGGTCATCTAGGTCTCTATTGCCTATGTTAGACTTAATTAGTTTTGCCAGCTAGCTCAGAGGTTACTAGAAACTTTCTTGAATGTTCAGAAAAGGGTTAACCGTCCTGATTTAGACAAGAAGGGATTAGCTTCTGACAACCATATAACATGACAACTTTGCTCCCCCAGAATAAAGAGTGTATCTCCAGAGTCGTGTGAAAACAATAGACAACTATTTCACTCAGGTAGTCGTGCATTAGTTCCACCAGATTGCAGAGAAATAGAGAGACAGGCGTTTTCAATAAAAGGTGTTATTTTATTGAGCAGTCTTCTTTCTCATGCAAGAGAAATGAATTGCCACAATTGCAATACTTATTGTAAAGTAAAGTGCGTACAGTAAAAGTAGTATTATAATACTGTAAAAGCATTGATATGGTTTCTTAGCCATATGATGCTTTAAAATGGATAAAATATATACAGACATAAAAACATTGACTAACGAACTCAACTGGTGCTTCTAGATACGCCTACCCCAGTGTACCTGGCCTAAGCCTAATATGTGGGAAGGAGTAAGTAAGTTTGCAGTTTTTAAGTTAAGTTAAGTTTTGCCAAGTATCGGAATCAAGAATTCTCTCTAAGGTTTTAATCAGCTCCGTACCTTGGTTATAGAATGAAGGAGGTCTTGTATCTCGCTTCTCAGGACTCGATCTCCCAGCAACCCATGAGGGTTATTTGGGAACACCGGAACTGAATTTTCTCGGCTGGAGAAAAAGACAGCGTCTCTCTCAGTGCGTCAAGGGGAGGGGCGGTTTGCGTCGGCTCTCATAACAGCTGGGCTCCCGGGCAAGTAGAACGTCGCTCTGCTCCCAACCACCGTGTATTTGCTTAAGGCAACGTTGGTATATTTATACCTGAAAGGTGCCGGGTTTGACGTAAGGTTGGACATAAGACGTCACTAAGAACTAACAGTTCTTTCTGGACTCTAGGAGTTCTTGTGCAAATCAAAACAAAAGCAGGGGGTTTTCCCTGGCTGCAGGAGGCTTGGTTTGTTTAAAGAACGCGTTGTGCTTTCTAGGAGTCTATGGGAGTAGCCTTGCCGTGTTTTGAACTGCATGGGCTATTACTAAATATGGATATGATTCTTATGCCTTTATAAGGATATTATTAGTTATAACCACATAAGGGCATGAATCGGGAATATCGAATTAGGGTCCTAGATAGAAATACAACAGAGGGAACTTCAGAGGAACAGCATTAAAAATGTAAGTTAATTTGGGAAGAACAGTCATTTTGACCAGATTCACCTTACCAAAAATAGTCAAAGGAAGGTTTTTCCACCTAGCAAACAGACGATCCAGTTCATTAATTACTCTTTTCAGATTCACAGGGGCAATTCTATTCAGATCGCTTACTATAGTAATGCCTAGGTTTTTAAACTCTTTGCTGGTCTGCCCCGTCCAGTGTGTTATATTCCAGCACATTATCTCTGTCTTGGAGGAGTTGGCCAGATATCCAGAAATTAACCCAAACTCCCCCAAGAGAGCCTCCACCCTTGGCATTGTTACCTCTGGATCACTAGTATAAAGAATAATGTCATCCGCATATAATGCAATTTTGGATACATATTGCTGAGATCTAAAAGGCAGAATCTGATCATCTAGCTTTATAGCTTGAGCCAATGGCTCGATGTATAAATCGAACAGGAGGGGGGAAATGGGAGAACCCTGCCTGGTTCCCCTTTGGATCTCAAAGCTAGAGGTAAGCGTCCCATTCACCAAGATTTTTGCGGATGCTCCCTGATAACATTGTCTAAGCGTATTAACAAATACGGGGCCGAAGCCCATGACCTCCAATACTTCCCATAGGTAGGACCAACAGACCCTATCGAACGCCTTGGCGGCATCCTGAGCAACTACCGCCAAGGGTTCAGATCTTGCTACAGCCAAATCGATATTACCAATAAGGAGTTGTGTCTGTTCCTCAATAAAACGCCCACTGATGAACCCCTTTTGATCGGAGCTAACCAACCCCAGGGCTAGTTTGGCCAATCTCCCTGCCAAAATACCCATGAAGATTTTGTAATCGGAGTTTAGCAGAGAGATTGGCCGATAAGAATCAGCCCTCAAAGGATCCTTGCCTGGCTTAAGTAATAATACAATGGTTGCCTCTCGCCAGGAAGTTGGTATAACTCCCAAAGGACTATAAATTGATTGAAACAGAAAGCCCATAGTTGGAGCTATCTCATCCTCAAGGAGTTTATTTATTTCATTCGGGAGAGCATCCAGACCCGATGCTTTCTTATTTTTGGATGACTTTATTTGCACTTTAATTTCCTCCAACGAGATCGGGGCGTCCAAAAGGTCTCTACCCTCCTGCGTTAGAGCCGATAATGATTTAGAACTCAGCCAAGTCTGAATTTGATTTCTTGAGGGTTTCAAGTCCTCTTTATACAGATCTGTGAAGAGAGAGAGGACAGTTCTTTATGTCCACTATATCTGTCGATTTTTCTCCCCTATCATTGATGACGAGCTCGCTTATAGCATTTTTAGTGCGTTCCATTCTAGCCTTCCATGCTAGCAAAGCACCGGCCTTTTCTCCGTATTCAAAATTCTCCATGTTTTTATTTAACCATTGGGCCCTACATTTCTCATCAAGCTTGCCTCTGTAATCTGATCTGGCTTTCGCAAGGTCCTCCTGTATCTTACCGACTCTGTTGGGTTGACCGCTCCCCAGCAAGAGAAGATCTGCTTCTAACATCTTAATTTTGTCTTTCCTCGATTTTAACTCATGGGATTCAGTTTTATTTTTAGAGGATATAATACCGTGTAACCTACCTCTGAGGCTAGACTTAAAGGCATCCCATACAACTCCTATTGATGTTGAACCGATGTTAAACTCAAAGAACTCAAAGGAGGAGACCTTGATGGCCAAGATAATTTCAGGGTCTGATAACATTCTTCTGTTAAGGGTCCACCTTGACTCAGCTACCTTCATTGATCTTTTGTATGAAAATAGGATAGGAGCATGATCTGAGAGGTGACTAGGTAGAATAAAATGGCCGTGTTTTTAGGCAAAAAATCTCTGCTCATGAGCATGCAGTCAATCCTCGAGAAGTGATGGTGTCTTTTGCTATAAAACGTGAAGCCAGCAGCCTCTCCCTTCAACTCTCTCCAGACATCTACCAACCCTATATCGTGGATCAGATTTTTCATTACACGCCGTATATGGGGTGCCCCATATAATGCCACTTATTTGACGTATCTTTATTTGGGTCGAGGAGGACATTAAAATCCCCCCTATAATTATAGGGAGATTTTCTAAAATTAGCTTGGAGTGAAGTTTTGCGATATATGTTGCGTCATCGACAATGGGTCCGTAAAAAGATACACAGACCAACTCCATATCATCCAACACCAAATGTGCGATGACCCACCTCCTGGATTGGTCAGTCTGGAAGGATTTTATTGAACACACTGACCCCCGTTTTATTAAAATTGCAACACCTCGGTATTAGATGCTTGACCCGAAACACAAAAGCTCTCGACCCAAAAGAAGTTTGAAAACAATTTTCTAGCTTCCTCAGAGGTCAGGTGAGTCTCCTGTAGAATACACATCCGTGCCTCAGAGAGTTCTAAATACTTCATTACCAATCGCTGTCTTCTGGGGCACCTCATTCCATTAACATTCCAAGAGACAAAGCATCTTTTCCTACTCTGAGTCTCTACTCCCACCATATCAGCTGAATTCTTTGCCCAAAACCCAACGGCGCCTTAGACCTTCACGTTCACAGTGCAAATATCCACCACAAGTCAGTGCAGCCCCTTCATGCATGTCCTGAAAAGCTATTTTGTTCCTTATTTCTTGCTTTTGCTTTCTTACAGGAACTGCTACCCAGTAGCTGATCGAAGCATGTGCGCATTTTGTGTGCATACAATTGGATGAATGTCTCTGTGTGTGTGCCAAGTGCATGAGCAATTCAATACTGTGATATACTATAGAAATGCATATTACATAAATAAATATGGAAGAAGTCTTAAATGTTATATCATATTATGGTACTGTTACTTGAATAATGTACATTAACCGCTTGGTCTTACATCGTTCCACAAAATGTGTTTCCGTGACCCAAGAGTCTTGAATTTTAGATTTGGTGGCATATTGGTTTCTTGATTTTCTAATGTTTAAGTCTGTGTCTCTTTATGCTAGTGCACTCATCTGTGTCGGATTGTTCATTTCCAGGTTTTCTTTCTGGTTGATCCGTGAAGGACACTGTAGTTGATGTTACCAGCAGTTCTCATCAACAATATAATGGCGGTGGCTGCAGGGCCACACAGCGGATATTCTGACTATCCTGCAGAAGTTCGCCAAAGGCAAGTCCATATGTGCCCGTCTATGTCCGGACGCATTCCGCAGCTAGAACTTTGCCAGTCTGTTGCTGGTTCATGCCAATTCCATTTGATATTGGAAAACAGAAAAACTTTGTGCTTCTATGAGAGTCTACTCTTGATCCGCATTAATGTCTTTTGGAACCTACAAACTAACCCTAAATTACTCGATAAGTTAATGAATATTATACATATGTATATATAGCCAACTCCCTTTAATTCACAGTTACTTTGTTAAAATAACCGCTCTAAATACAAAAAGCTCTTGGACACCCTATTGCACATTGTGCAATCAGCTGTCATACATAATCACCAAATTGCTGACCTCTTGGAAAGGTTAAACTTTGATTTGCTTTTAATAGCTAAACCTGCAATAGATTAATTAGTCCCTCAAGACTGCATTGTCTTTAGAGTGGACCTCACTCACTAAAAAGGAGGTGGAGTGGCAGTTTTGGGCTGAAGGGCACTGTCTATCTCGTCTAAATCTTTACAGTGAGATCTCAACCTTGAAACAGCCTTTCTAACATTAAAATCTTTGCACAACCCTCTTATCGTTTTGTTGATTTATCCTTTTCCTCAAACACCTAATTCTGTTTCGAATACATTTCTGGATAAGATCACCTTGAGCGCCTTATAGAACAAGACCTATTTGATACTGGGCACCCTTTATCTATCATATGAGTAATTTGATGTTCTAGTGGAACATTAGAACTCAAGCATGGATGCTTTCAATCTTTAGCTAGTTAATAATTTCCAACACATATTAACACAGATCATGTTCTTGATCCCATATTTCCTACAGCTGAAATGATTACTGGAGGTGACCTTCTACATAAGAGATGTGGGGACATTTGGCTGTCTAATTTAAACTTTTGGTAATTGATAACATCAATTGCAAAATAATCAATGGGCCTCTCAAAGAAAGTTAGTGCAATAATTGTCCCCCTACTGCTATTACCATCATCGACCAACTGTTTCAAAGAATCTCAGAAATGTGAAAAAGATCCAGAGCAGCTGTTATCACTACTGAAAAACCATTTAACCACAGTACTTGAAGAAGACATCTAATCAATAGCATAGTTGGTTTATGAGTGAGCTACTTAATGCTAAACTCCTCACTCTGTACATTGAGTATACATGGAAAAAGATTATAATATAGAAAGAAAAATAAATATAATGAACAATTAAACATCTAAGGAGACATGAACTATTTTCCAGAAAGGATTATGAACTCTGTGAATATATCAAAGGAACTATTTAGAATTATTAATGAATTACAGGACCCTTAGGTATTGTCGCCTGACTCTCTCACAAAACTTATACAATCAGCTTTCTTTCTTCTAATTTCTTCTATAAAAGTAAGATCTAAAAAATCAAGACAACATAGATAGTGAAAACTATTTACAAACAAGTTGAATTTGTGTGATGAATGTATAATCAGAGAAGCCTTGACTGACTGGTTGAAACTTGAACAATTTAAGGACATTTCTGTTAATTGATTTCTGCAACTGTTAACACAAACTCACCCTTCTAACTCTCTGCCAATCCAGCCCCAGCTAAGTGATTAAAATCTTTGATCTCATTATCTCCAGAACTTTTTAAAGATATTGAATTGCTCCTTAATCAAATGTGTAGTCCTCAAACGATGGATACATTCCCTAGTAAAGCCTTTATTTAAAACAAAAACAATGTAAACCCCTCAGCATATAGGAACTACAGTCCAATTTTCCTAACCCTGTTTCTTAGCAAAATGTGAGAAAATAGTTGTGTGTAGACAATTACACAAATATGATGAAAACAATTTATTTATAGACTTTTATCAAGCAGGTTTTAGGTCAGGCCAAAGCAGTCAACTTGTCAGAATTATATGGTTTAGAAAGAATGTTGTACAAAGGTACAGTTGGAGTCCTTGTTTTGCTGGGCTTGTCTACAGCCTTTAACATTATGAAACATGACATCCATATTGAAAGACTCCAAGATATATGTATCTAAATAACTTTTCTTGATTGGCGATCTTCTTTTCTCACAGACAGTTACCAATCAATATATCTTGCTCCCTTCGGAGTTGACCCTAGTGTGCTTACATCCAAAGTACCCCAGGGATTCAGTTTATCACCCATTGTTATCTAACATTCAGATTATGGGCACCTTTCTATATGAATGCTGATTCAGTGCTTCTTTTTTGTTTAAGTAAGAAAAACAGTGCCTTACGTGCATCTAAATCTTGACTGGTGGTTAGTCGTTAGATGGTGGATGTCAAGAACTTTCCTCAAATTAAACCATTTTAAATCTGAGTTACTGCTTACCCCTAGGATTCTGGCATACTCTAGAGACTAGATTAGCCCAAAGAAAATGGCCAATTCCCACCAATGAATTAAGTACAATATCCAGGCACTGACATTGATGAAAATCTCTTTTTATCAGCAAAAGTTGCAAAGGCAGGGTTCTGGCAGCTTGAGATCTTGGTTATATTACTAAGAGCTAACTTCCAATTGAGAGCAGATAGAGAAATTATGTTTACACTCAAATGATTTCTTATTTAAAATCTTCTCTTGTGGTAAGGACAATGCTAAGTTACACTTATAGAAATTTGGCATTTTTCTGCCCAAACCAACAGTACATTTCCGTCGGTGTCAGGGTTACATGACTGTGAATAGCTCAGCCCTTATGGATTGTGCGTTCATCCCAGATATTGAGACAAAGGACCTGGTCTCAGAATCTGACCTGCATTCCAATGATGTCAGACTAAACTTGTGGATTACCCAGCCTGATGCAAACAGAAAACTGTCAGTGTCGCTTTGTGCTTTTTGGCAGTAATTTGACTTCAAACTGTAAAAACTCATATCTCCAGGTCTATTTGTTAGACTTTAGTTGTTTTGTTGTCATTTTATTATTTACATTGACTCTATTTCTCTAAATTGCCCATCTAATCACAAAAACTTCAAGAGGTAGCAATATCACTCATATCTTGAGACAACTTAATTGACTTCCTATGAAACAGAGTTGCTTTTAAATATTTTGTTATTCTCCATTGCATTTTGTTCTAAGAAACACCAAAATTTCTCACAAAAAAGTATGCTATACCTCGGTGTTCTCTGTGATCCAATTCACAGTCATCTGTTTGAATTCCAAACAACAGAACTGTCAGATTTGACAATAGAGTCTTCTCTGTGTCGGATGCAAGAGTGCAACAACAATATCCATTTTTGAGCAAAATCAAGCCTGTTACATTTTACATTATTAGTAGATTGTGGGCCAGGTGAGCAAATCATTTAGTGGCCTAATAACCTGCTATTCACTAAGGCCAGATGTACTAAGGTTGCATGTCACATTTCTTAAATAGGGACTCCGCAGGAATTGCTATTTAAGAAATGCAAAAGTATATGTACAAAATTTGCGATTCCCTAATAGTGATTTCTACAGATTAGGAATCGCTATTAGGGAAAATCAAATAGGAAATGTCATTACATTCCTGCCTATGTAAGAAATAGGAAATGTTTTCTATTTCTTACATAAAGATTTCCTAATAGGAAATCGCAATTTAAGAAAAGCAAAGCCAAGGGTGCCTCGGAGGTCAAGGTCCCCCTAGAGGCACCCCGAATTTCCTAGTGCACATGTAAGTGTACATATGCCCAAGGGACATATGTGCACTTCATGTCACCATAAAAACATGCATTTTTAATGAATTTGTTATTTTGCACATGGTTACCATCAACTTGAAGTTGATGGTAATTGCATTTCCTAAATGTCAAATTTGCATTTAAGAAATGCTTTCTACATGTGAATTTGAAATCTCAAATAGGTAATCCCTATTTGCGATTCCTAAATCGGAGTTGCAATTTGCAATTTCTACAGTGTAGAAATCGCAAATTGCGACCAGTTTTGGTCCTTTGTACATCTGAAAAGGACATTTCTGGTACATCTGAAAAGGTATTCCCCAGGGGTCCATACTCAGCCCCCTAGTATTCAACATCTATGTCAGACCCCTGGCTACCATCGTGGAGGACGCTGGGCTGACTATATTTTCATACGCCGACGACACCCACATTGTTTTCTCCCTTTCCAGCAGTGAGTGCAACAGTGTATCGATCTTGAAGACCGGATTGTCACGTGTAGCTGAGTGGATGCAGAGGCATCTCCTCAAGTTAAACGGTGACAAGACCGAGATCGTCATTTTTGGGAAGCATAAAGATCTTTGGGGCCCGCAACACTGGCCCAGTGACATGGGACCCCCCCCCCAGCCAGCCTCTGTGGTTCGCAACCTCGGATTTCTCATAGACGACAAACTCTCTATGAGGCAGCAGGCCACTAAGGTGGCCGCCATCTGCTTCACCACCTTGAGATGGCTCCAGAAAATTTATGGATGCTGCCCCATGCCACCAGGAGAACCGTTGTCCAGGCGTTAGTAACTTCTCGCCTGGACTATGGAAATGTCCTCTATCTCGGTGCCGACACTGCTACCATTAACTAACTCCAGGTTGTACAAAACTCGTCGGCCCGACTTCTATGTAACATCCCGAGGAGAGCATCGGCCTCACAGGCTCTTCGCGACCTACAGTGGCTTAGAGTCCCTAGCCGCATTAAATTTAAGGCCTGTGTTATCTTTTTAAAATTAAGCAGGGCTCGGCCCCAAAATACCTACAGAGTCTTGCACAATCTTACAAGCCTACTCGCTCACTAAGATCTTCTGCCAACTGCCATTTTGTTGTTCCAAGATTCAAACTTGTAAAGATGGGGGTCGGTCCTTCTTCCATCTAGGCTCCAAATCCTGGAACGCGCTACCTATCGCCTTGAAATCAGAGACCGACTTATTTTGTTTCCGGAAAAAATTGAAAACCCTACTCTTTCAATAGATCTATCTGCCGCACTAGCCGGTCCATGGTACTGTTGTTGTGTCCTTACTTTCTACTTTAGTCTATCCCTTGCGCCGGGAAACCCACTGCGGGTAGCTGTTGCGCATTATAAGTTCAAATAAATAAATAAAATAAATAAATAAATAAATTTAGCATTTCTTAACAGGCCAACGTTGCGATTCGGACCGTTAAGAAATTCTAAATGGCTTTGTACATCTGAGCCTTTAATACCCTGCCCATTGTAATATTCTCCATTCCCCAGTACTTATATAGTTTCTCAATCATTTTCTCTCTCCTGGGGTTAGTGTATTCCCCACCCAGTGTAAATAAGTACTTGCTCCCAGGTACGGCTGCTCCCGGGAAACAGCAGTGGGATGGGCCACCACGGCCTCTCCCACGTCCTCTTCCTGGCTACTTCTCTGCAAAGGAAGCAGGAAGCAAGAAGCACCAGGCTCCCCTGACCAATCACAACTATGCAATGCAGCCTTGTGATTGGTCTGAGTGCTGTGGTTCGGCGCTCAGCCAGGGAATGGGAGGCTGTAATGTAGACTGCATGGAGAACTTGCAAAGTTCACATTAATGTTTGGCCGGCTCCAGATGGCCGGTCAAACATTCAGGTGCAGTTATATAGCGCCCACCACTCCTCCACCTGATCTGAGAGTCGAGCAGATCTGCCCCGTCCCGCCCACCAACATGCCGCAGCAGGAACAATAAAATGATAATAACATAGAGTTATTTTCATTTTATTTTTCTACTGCATAAAGCAGTGGGGCGACGCTCCTCCGCCTTAGTGGAGAAGCCACTATTGCTTGCTCCAAAGGAAGAGTCTCCCTTTTATAGTGTAATTGCTTTTCCTACTACAGTGTGCATGTCTCCTGTCCTAATATGTCTTCCTGCAATGTTGGAATGTCATGTAATGGAGGGCTAGTGTAATAGCTCATGTACATAGCTATCAATAGTGCAGTACTTGCAGTGGCACCGGGGACGAGATCTGGGGGGCTCACTGTACCCAAATCATACCACGAAACCAGCAGAATGGATACCATTTTTCTTGCTTGTATTTGGGCCCATCTGATCCTTGTGCAGGTGACAAAGTGAAAGCATCACTGTTCTCAACATAATCCTTTACCAACCTATTTATAGAATGAACTGCAGATGCATATAATGTAACCCAGGAAGGCAGACGTGCCTGCACTGAGATGCTGTGCATTATTAGCCTAGTTTAATGAAGAGAACAGGAAGCAAATATTTAAAGATATAATTATATGTATGCAAATTACATTACCTGTTGCAAATGTATATTGAGTTTCACTACCGCAGTACAGCATTGAGCTTCAAGCTGCACGATGCTCTAACAGGCAGCACGATCTGCATTAAATGCACATCAACTATGGGGTGCTTTGTGTCCTAGGCAGAGAAAATGTGGATTTAAAAAAAACATAACCTATAAATTACCTCTTCGAGCAAAAGTTATCGGGCCTCATTTTTTTTTGCGTTTTGATGGCACGGATGATTTGCTCCGTTTAACAATTCATGGGCGCGAGGCATGTCTTGGCGCCTAACGCGGCCTCTCTTTGATGCAGTAAGTTGTGTTCAGATTGCCTGCGAAAAGCGCAATGACTTGTAATCAGATCATTATACGGAGGGGCGCGAGGCTCAGGCGGCAACATTTACCTTGGGTGATTGCAAGCTGCGTCTGGAAAGGTACCGAACATTCATCTTAATTGAAGGACCCGTGTTAGTGAGATGGACAAGTTAATGTAACATTTGCTGGATCTCATTACCACAAGCTCACAGAACTCGCCCAACAAGCTGCAGGTTTTTAATGAGCCCTCCGAGCCGCCATACTGGGTCGTTTATTGTGTATTTTCAGAGGTGGAAGTGAATGACAAGAAGTGCATCGGTCAATGGTGGTTTAACAACTCCTAATTTAAGAAGCATATTATCTGTGATCTCTGCACACCAGAGGTGCACAGATGACTGAAACAACACATTTTGGATTTCGGCTGACATCTGTGCTAAATCCTTCCTAGCGCGCTGGTGTAGAATGGCACAATGAAGGTTGTCACTTGGATCTCTTATGCAAAGCTGCGGAACTGAGAAAGGTCCCCGAAGAACAGAAAGGCTCAGTTGAATTTTTTGGTTCACCTAGGTAGATGCTTTATTAAAGACATAGAGTACGAGGGAATATAATGAAGTAAAAGCATACTATAGTCACGGGACAAAAGAGAGAGGAAACCCGATTTGAAGAGTAGAAAGAGAGGGGGAGAGTGAGAGAGGAAAGGGAGAGAAAGAGAGGAAAACACAGAAAGAGCGAGAACAGAGATCCTGGGAAACGGCGTGTCTGCGTTTGAGGGAGAGGCATAAGAGACAAAGACAGAAAGATCTTGAGACAGTCAGAAAGGGACATATCTGGAAGAGAGACCAAAGCGAGAAACTGGCAGAGAGATATTGACACACTCAGAGTGGAAAAACGGAAGAGAAATAAAGAAAGAGACAGAACAAAGAGAGAGAGAGAGAAACGGAGAGACAAAGAATTGCAGAGTAAGAAATGAAAGAATGAATTAACGTATAAAACGTTACAGTCGCCCAAAAGGGCTTTCTGATGCTAAATAAACTGCTACATTCTAAAAGCATGCTTTGAAATAAGTGTTTGTACCCATTTACAGATTAATATAAAAGTTCCTTTAGTCCTATGTTTTTGCTGAATTAATTTCATTCCAGGTGAAATCTTTGTGTAATTTTTGCATCCAAAACAGTATGCTAGGGCGAAAACTGTGTGTTAATACGAGTCACAAAGACCATTTCGTGTTATAACTCATTGGATGGAGCACACTTGGAATCAGGTTTAAACAAGCATTGGTAATACCAAATGTTCTTGCTTTAAAATGTGGAACTCTACACTCACACAGGAACACTGCTCCTCTACATGCGGACCTCTCCTCTTATGCTCGCAATTGCACACAAACACACACACCCTGTACACACTCAACCACACACACAGTCAGCAGTTGACCTCACACATAGGCAGCCCCGTGCGCTCACTCTCTGCAATGACTGTCTATAGGCATCCCAAACCTGATCCCCTCCATGCAATCCCAATACTCACCCCTACAAATGCCCGCAGTACACACCACTTACAGACACACTCTAACAAACACAAGCCGAAAACTTACCCTGGAGACATACAGCCACACCATTCCATCTGATCTCACAGAGTCACCTTCTGCAGTCACATCCTGCGATAACACACAGGCACACTTTGAATTCACTGCACTCATGTCAGTGCACCCTGAGCTCACTGCAGGCATACAGGCACAAGACACCCTGCACACACATATGCACATTGCTCCCCCAGTAGCTACACCAATCTTCTTAAATGCATGCTTCTCGCTCACACAGGAGTCCAGCACACACCCTGCACTTACACAGACAACTAGTGCACACAATCAAGCTGCATCTAATTTCACCACGTGCAGTCGCTCCCTACTGGCATCTTCTTCCCTGACCCCCCTACAGTCATCTTCTCTGCTGACTCCCTACAGGCACCCTCCTGCTGCCCCAATATGTACAACAAGGGGTGGTGAGGGACAGAGTCTCTGAATTAAGCAGAAAGCTCTCACCCAGTCAAGAGATCAGGGCTAGATCCAACACCGTTTTTTAGCTCACTGCACCATCCCAGTTTCAGAACCTGGCTGTATGCAAATTAGTCTGTTCCTGTCCCAGTGCATGATGGGAACAGGGCAAACCAAACTACAAAAGCCAATTCTTACACTGGGAAGGAAACAAGCTCCCGGGGACCGGTTTCTGGCATTACAGCCGTCTTCGGCCCGGTTTGCTTGAATCCTGATGGTGCAATGAGCAAGGGTCTCACATCTGAGAATACCCTTCCACGCTTAGGTTGGACAAAAATATTTACAACAAGGGGTGGTGAGGGACAGAGTCTCTGAATTAAGCAGAAAGCTCTCACCCAGTCAAGAGATCAGGGCTAGATCCAACACCCTACAGTCATCTTCTCTGCTGACTCCCTACAGGCACCCTCCTGCTGCCCCAATATGGGCACCCCCTCCACCGACCCACAGTAGCACTAATATAGGTGCTCAAATTACGCACGCCTTGCAAGCATCCCCTACCCCACCCTTGCATTTTTGTCCTGTTCTGGACTCTCGCAGGCACCCTACTACAATCACACCTTTCCATTTGCATTTTTATCCTGCTCTTGACTCGCAGGCACACCAGCGGTACAAAAGGGGGTGGTGATGGAGGGAGAATCTGAACCAATCAAACACTCACACCCAGTCTACAGATCTGGGTTTAACCTCATCCGTGTGGTGCAGATTTACCGCCGGTGCTGGGCCCTAATGCAAATGGGTGTGGTCATGACGGAACGGTTCCGTCATGAGCACAGCTCGACCGATGCTCATGATGGAACCGTTCCGTCATGAGCATCGAAAGGGTTAATCCATCACCGTTCTTTAGCTCACTCTGCCACCCCAGTTCAGACATGGCCATTTGCAAATCAGTCTGAGCATGTGCCTAATGGGAACAGTCGAGCCCGAACTGCCAAGCCATGCCTTCCCTGGACCGGAAACAAGCTTCCTAGGACTGGTTTATGGCATTCCAGCCGTCTTCAGCCAGGCCTGCTTGAATCCAGTGGAAAAGTGAGCAAGGGACTCACGTCTGAGCATACCCTGCCACCTTATTTTGAACAAAGCAGTACAAAAAATGGGGTGTTGATAGACAGAGCATCTGAACCAATCAAACAATCACACCCAGTCTATAGATTGGGGTTAATCCATTACCATTCTTTAGCCCACTCTGCCACCTCAGTTCAGACATGGCCATATGCAAATCAGTCTGACCCAATGCCTCATGGGAACAGTCCAGCCCGAACTGCCAAGCCATGCCTTCCCTTGACCGGAAACTAGCTTCCTAGGAGCGGTTTCTGGCATTCCAGCCATCTTCAGGCAGGCTTGCTTGAATCCAGTGGCAAAATGAGCAATGACTCAAATCTGAGCATACCCTGCCAATTTATGGTGAACAAAGCAGTACAAAAGGGGGTGGTGATGGACGGAGCATCTGAACCAATCAAACACTCACACCCAGTCTACAGATCTGGGTTTAATCCATCACCGTTCTTTAGCCCATTCTGCCACCCCAGTTCAGACATGGCCATATGCAAATCAGTCTGACCCTGTGCCTCATGGGAACAGTCCAGCCCGAACTGCCAAGCCATGCCTTCCCTGGACCGGAAACAAGCTTCCTATGACCCGTTTCTGGCATTCCAGCAGTATTCAGCCAGGCTTGCTTGAATCCAGTGGCAAAGTAAGCAAGGGACTCACGTCTGAGCATACCCTGCCAACTAATGGTTAACAAAGCGGTACAAAAGGGGGTGGTGATGGACGGAGCATCTGAACCAATCAAACACTCACACCCAGTCTACAGATCTGGGTTTGATCCATCACCGTTTTTTAGCCCACTCTGCCACCCCAGTTCAGACATGGCCATATGCAAATCAGTCTGACCCTGTGCCTCATGGGAACAGTCCAGCCCGAACTGCCAAGCCATGCCTTCCCTGGACCGGAAACAAGCTTCCTAGGACCGGTTTCTGGAATTCAAGCCACCTTCAGCCAGGCTTGCTTGAATCCAGTGGCAAAGTGAGCAAGGGACTCACCTCTGAGCATACCCTGCCAACATATGGCGAACAAAGCGGTACAAAAGGGGGTGGTGATGGACGGAGCATCTGAACCAATCAAACACTCACACCCAGTCTACAGATCTGGGTTTAATCCATCACCGTTCTTTAGCCCATTCTGCCACCCCAGTTTGGACATGACCATATGTAAATCAGTCTGACCCCATGCCTCATGGGAACAGTCCAGCCCGAACTGCCAAGCCATGCCTTCCCTGGACTGGAAACAAGCTTCCTAGGACCGGTTTCTAGTATTCCAGCCGTCATCAGCCAGGCTTGCTTGAATCCAGTGGCAAAGTGAGCAAGGGACTCACGTCTGAGCATACCCTGCCACCTTATTTTGAACAAAGCAGTACAAAAAATGGGGTGTTGATAGACAGAGCATCTGAACCAATCAAACAATCACACCCAGTCTATAGATCTGGGGTTAATCCATTACCATTCTTTAGCCCACTCTGCCACCTCAGTTCAGACATGGCCATATGCAAATCAGTCTGACCCAATGCCTCATGGGAACAGTCCAGCCCGAAATGCCAAGCCATGCCTTCCCTTGACCGAAAACTAGCTTCCTAGGAGCGGTTTCTGGCATTCCAGCCATCTTCAGCCAGGCTTGCTTGAATCCAGTGGCAAAATGAGCAATGACTCAAATCTGCGCATACCCTGCCAATTTATGGTGAACAAAGCAGTACAAAAGGGGGTGGTGATGGACGGAGCATCTGAACCAAACGAACACTAACAACCAGTCTACAGATCTGGGTTTAATCCATCACCGATCTTTAGCCCACTCTGCCACCCCAGTTCAGACATGGCCATATGCAAATCAGTCTGACCCTGTGCCTCATGGGAACAGTCCAGCCCGAACTGCCAAGCCATGCCTTCCCTGGACTGGAAACAAGCTTCCTATGACCGGTTTCTGGAATTCCAGCCACCTTCAGCCAGGCTTGCTTGAATCCAGTGGCAAAGTGAGCAAGGGACTCACCTCTGAGCATACCCTGCCAACATATGGCGAACAAAGCGGTACAAAAGGGGGTGGTGATGGATGGAGCATCTGAACCAATCCAACACTCACACCCAGTCTACAGATCTGGGTTTAATCCATCACCGTTCTTTAGCCCATTCTGCCACCCCAGTTTGGACATGACCATATGTAAATCAGTCTGACCCTGTGCCTCATGGGAACAGTCCAGCCCGAACTGACAAGCCATGCCTTCCCTGGACTGAAAACAAGCTTCCTAGGACCGGTTTCTGGCATTCCAGCCGTCATCAACCAGGCTTGCTTGAATCCAGTGGCAAAGTGAGCAAGGGACACACGTCTGAGCATACCCTGCCAACTTATGGTGAACTAAGCAGTACAAAAGGGGATGGTGATGGACGGAGCATCTGAACTAAGCAAACACTCACACCCAGTCTACAGATCTGGGTTTAATACATCACCGTTCTTTAGCCCACTCTGCCACCCCAGTTTGACCCTGTGCCTCATGGGAACAGTCCAGCCCGAACTGCCTCTTGACTCGCAGGCACCCCAAGCACACACACCCTTCACTCCCACAGGCACAATCTGAACTCACCCCCTGAACTCACTCAGGCACTCATCTTTACTTGCCTAGCTCTAGACACTCTGTACACATATAGGCCCCCATGCACTCACATACAGGCTCCTTTTTCACTCACACCCAGGTACCCCCTACTATCATGGCCTGCTGTGACCCCTACTGGCACCCCTTTCACTGACCATTACTGGCACGGTCTGCACTTAAGCATATGCTTGAGTCACCCTTCAACCCACCACCAATTTAGCCCCTACATATACCCCATGCATTCATGTCCTGCATACACAGGTATGACAGCCTACACAGGCATAAACATAATGCTCAACCTACACCCACCAGGCACCCCTTGCACTCAGACATAAACACAACCAGCACGTATACCTTAAAGAGATCCCCTATGCTCCTACAGTGCAAGCACCTGTGTCCTCAGCTTCTATAGGCATCCCCTGTTCTCACTCTTACACTCACTCAGGTTGCCTCTGTATCAAGGTAAACTGTGCACTAAACCCATAGCAGGCATCCTATACCCTGCAGTCACACAGGCACCCCCTGCACTCACACTCCTTGACCCACCCAGGCACCCCTTGCATCTCAACACCCTGCACTTCATTAACCCCCTACAGACACCCCTTCACTGCCACCTGTAGACATCCTATATGGTCACACATACACACCCTTTCCCTTGCACTAACGTCCCTCTCCCTGCAACAGCACCCCTTTCCCAACTCTCACATAGGGCCCGATTCACAGAACTAACTTAAGACAAAATCCTAAACTTACTACCATTTTGGTATTCACAGAAGGCCCTTACTCATTTTGGTATTCACAGAAGGCACTTGCTCATTTCGGTATTCACAGAAGTTAAGACTCCTAACTTTAGGACTCCTAAATGCTTTCTGTGAATACTGAAAGTCTTAAAATTAGGGTTTTCTCAGTTTAGTAGTAGTAAGGTTAAGACTCCTAACTTTAGGACTCCTAAATGCCTTCTGTGAATACCGAAAGTCTTAAAATTAGGGTTTTCTCAGTTTAGTAGTAGTAAAGTTAGGACTCCTAAATTTAGGACTCCTAAATGCTTTCTGTGAATACTGAAAGTCTTAAAATTAGGGTTTTCTTAGTTTAGTAGTAGTAAAGTTAGGACTCCCTAATATTCCTTTATATTATTATAACATTACAAATAGGATAAAGAATTGAGTCAATTTGTGGTGTAGTTGTATACTTTAGGTCCTGCAGAATAGCCACTAGATCCATCTGGACTGACATAGGTAAGAATTAAACATGTTGTCCATATTTAAGATTACACACTGATTAGTCTTATTAGGACCATTGCACTCTGCATATGCACCATATTTTAAATTAGGGTAGCAAGTTCCATCAATAACGTTATTTGACAACGAATGACACTGTGCCTATTTTAATTCACTACCACTAAGAAACTCATTAAGAAACTCATTAAGAAACTCTTCCACACACTACAAAATGTATGACCCTCTCGTACGGCATATACAAAAGACCTCCAGCAAAGAGCCCACTCATGGGTGCCCGTCGGGCATTGCAGCGCTGGTCTGCCAAGGAGCTTTCCCAATGATGAAGCATGACATCTTTTGGGGTGTGTGAGGGCACTTTCTCCTACTTTGAGCACCCCCCCCCCTACTGGAACACTAGTATTGCTTCATTCCCCATCTCATTTGTCTTGATGGGAACAGCACAAACCCAACTTATTGACACAGTCTATTAATAAAAGGAGCAGGTATGCTGCACCTTCATAAAAGCTCCTGGTTCCTCTAGGTAGAGAGAAACACCCATCTCATGCCATTTCACAAGTTCAGCTGGCATCGTTCTCCTGCTACCCTGAGGCATTCCCAGTAATGGCAATGCTGGTGCATATGATGTGATGTGCTTGGTAAGAGACATATATCAACAGAAGCAATGGCTAGCCACCAGCACCTGTAATGGAAGCATCTTGGGTGGCTTGATGCATGGGTGGAAGAGCTAAAGTATTATGTCTAAGGGGTAATAGGGACAGTTCTTAGCTGTATTTGATAGGTGTAGTTCTGCTGCCCATTTGGCTATTCACTGTATCTGGGACGCTAAGTAATAGTGTTGTAGGTGTGGTACTGACAGTCCGACCTGAGCCGAGGGCAAGCATAGTTTTGCTAGCACCACTCTACGGTCGGATATATTCCATATGAGGTCACAGAGTGAACATTCTAGTGGACGAAATAAGGATGGGGGCAGGTAGGGCCCAATTCACAGAATGAACTTACTACTTTTGGCATTCACAGAATGCACTTACTACTTTTGGGATTCACAAAATGACCTTACTCATTTCGGTATTCACAGAAGGTAGGACTACTAACTTTAGGACTCCTAAATGCCTTCTGTGAATACCGAAAGGCTTAAAATTAGGATTTTTCTCAATTTAGTAGTAGTAAAGTTAGGACTACTAACTTTAGGACGCCTAAATGCCTTCTGTGAATACCGAAAGTCTTAAAATTTCGATTTTTCTCAATTTAGTAGTAGTAAAGTTAGGACCACTAACTTTAGGACGCCTAAATGCCTTCTGTGAATACCGAAAGTCTTAAAATTACGATTTTTCTCTAGGGTCCAGGGTCAGAGCATGCATGAGGGTACCTAGTGAAGCGACAGGGAACATGCAATGAGCGCCTACTGCTGGGCCTATTTAACCTGGCCTATAACCTAAGTGCCAACATGCTAATACAACAATACCAAAAGAGCATTCCTCACAAATGGTTGGGGCTGCCCAAACGATTATTCGAACTTTGTACAATCTACTAAACCCTCAAGTAGTGAGGGTAAGGGGACGTGAAGCCTTGCAAAGGACTTATGATTAACAACCCCCAGCATTACCGGGAGATAGAAGACCTTTGGAAGCTGTGCATCTTCAAGCCAATTTTCAGCAGGAGGCAGCTCCTTCCCATTTGCCCATCCTTTCCAGGAGGCCATAACAACATGTAACTGCTCCCACTTCAATTCACGCCCTCAGCACAGCAGCAACGTATCAGATCTATCATACATGCAGAAGAGAAAGGGGAGTGACATAGGAGATCAGGGAACATATAGTGGCATATCATGCATCAAATAATGGCATCAGATGTCTGGGGTGTTACATCTTGTAGGTGTACTGAGTTGGTATCTGACGGGAAAATCAGCGATGACTCCTCGTCTCCGGATGATTGGGCAGACACCCTGTCTTTCTCAGAGCCATTGGAAGTGTCTGCTATGTGTTCTGTCTCGCGAACTTCCCGCTGCCTTTCTCTCATGATCTGTTCCAGTTACGGACCTGCAGCCAGCCTAAGAGGGCATCTTCTGCTCCGTCGTCAGCGTGATCTAGGAGCCCCCTCCCAGGTGCTCCAGTTTCCGAAGACGCGCTGGGTACAGCAGTAAATATTGAATATCCTGCTGTCGGAGTTTCTGATTCACCTTTGAGAAGGAGCCATGCTGGTGTTGTACCCCCAGGGTGTAAGCTGGAAAGGACATCACATGAGCATTCTCTAGCTTTAGCTCCTGCTTTTTCTGCATTTCTCATAGTATTGCGTCTCTGTCCCAAAAATGTAGAACCTTGAAAATGAGTGGGCGAGGACACGATCCTGGTGCCTGCCACCCGAAAGGTATCCGGTATCTCTTTCAATCAAGAAGTATGTTGACATGGAGGAGGCAGGTAGTAGCTCCCTAATCCACCTCTCCACAACTGACACTGCATCTTGTCCCTCCGCCCCCTGCGGCAGACCAATTAGGCTGACATTATTGCACATCAAGCACCCCTCTGCGTCTTCTCCCCTTCCTTCCTAATGCTGAATTCTGGCCTCGTTCTCTCGCAGTTGTTTTTCTACTAACTTCAATGTAGGCTGTAACATGGTGACGATTTGTTCTGTGATTGTTACCCGATCTGACAGCTTTATGTGGTTTGCATGGAGTAGTGTGAGGTCCACCACTGCATATCTATTTTGGAATCCATCGAAGCACGGGATTCCGCTATAGCATTTAGTATAGCATCCAGTCTGTCAACAGGAGGGGAAGGCAGATCCGAGGGGGCCAATTGTTTCAATTACATTACAGCCGAGCAGCATGAGGAGGTTCTAGATCCAACTCCATGTTTGCGACCCATACCCGTGGCCCATGATGCTTGCCAGTTGCCATGAATGTGGACTCTTTCCCTCCCTTGTTGACCAACCAGTTTAAGCAGCGAAGGGGTGTGAGGAGAGTATGGTGACGTCATATAATGGTCTGGTATGCTGCTGTGTTGCAGTGGGCTTCCAGTAAAGTCTGTGCTGGTGATGAATAACCATCCGGGACATCACTTGGCACCACGACAGTTGAGGCCCAATTCAATAACAAACGCAGGAGAGCCACCGCACCACAGAGTGTGGCTGTTTTTCTCTTTTGTCCAGTGTCGAATATATCCCTCAATAGGTAGGAGTACAAGTGTCTCTGCCCACGGAGAACTCATTGACCAAGCAAGAGGCAGCATTGTCTAATTTAATATGACTCGAGGCATTCTTCACATGCCAGCAGGGCGCCTCTGGTAATTCACTGCACAATGTGTAGCCTCCGAAGGGTTGGCCGTGGGGGTGGGGGACCCTCTTCTAGCTGTTTGCCCTCAAGTAACTTCCCACAGGCCTTAGTTTGCAATATTTTACAGGGCCGCACTGCTACTCTTCCACAGCAAGCTCATGCAACATACGGTCCCACAGATGCAAATGTACCTTTCCAGTCCCAGCATCAGCGAACATTTTGTCCCCGGGATCAAAGGGCCCTCCACAGCGCTGATGAACCCAGGCATGCAACGTGAGGAGCAGGAGAGGGGCAGGCTCCAGAACCCACCTCTCAGCTTCCTACCACTAGGCCCTGGCTACGGCCTTCTCTGGCAGTCGTCAGCCACTGCACCCTCAGTAGTCTGACGGGTCGCTTCCGTGGTCAGGGCTCGGGCAGTCGCTTGACACTCACTGCCACTACATCTCACAGCAGCACCGCGGCCCTCAGCAGCTATGCGGTTCGTCATCCACAGCCTCATGCTCCCTTCCGCACCTCTGGACAACACTGCTACACCAATCACAGACCCTCTGTTAGACCTGGCATCATTGGCGTGAGTCGGCCTTCCATTTTTGAATAATTGCCTCCTCTATTTTGATATGTTTTTGCTGGTTTTATGCTTTGGGCACTGTGCCACTGCTAATCAGTGCCACAGTGCAATTGCTCCCTATGTAAAATTGATGTACTAATTGGTGATTCCATGATTGGGTTATTTGATTTACCTGTCAGCCCCTAGTACAGTGCACCATGTGTGCCCAGGGCTTGTTAATCAAATGATGCTGGTGGGCTTGCAGCACTGGTTGTGCCACCCACAGAAGCAGCTTGTAAAATGTGTCTCAGGCCTGCCATTGCAAGGCCTGTGTGCAGTCTAGTACTGCCATGTCGACTTGGCAAGTGCACCCACTTGCCAGTCTCTAAAACGTTTCGTTTTTCACTATTGAAGGCTACCTGTTCTCCATAGGTCAGAATGGGCAGTTAGATTATTACATTCTTATAATCCTAACTGACTCAGGGAACATGGTAGATATTTGAATTCAGAATGCCTGAATAATAAAATACATCTTTTAGTAAAGTTGGTTTTAATATTCTGTGTTTGAAAATACAACTTTTAGAAAGTAGGTATTTTCTTGCCTAACTGTCCAGGCCTGCCTCTGCTAGGTTGTGTATTCCTTGTCTGGGTGTGTGAGTGACAGGGCTGGGGGACTCCAGGAGACTGGCTGGGGCAGCCGAGTGGTGAATAGAGAGATCTGCATCCAGATGGGAGGGAGGAGTTGCACCTGGGACCTGAACAGGGCTGGGCCTTCCATCTATAAAGCTGGCTCCACCTCCTGTGGCTTGTCTAATGTCTCTGCCCTGCACTGTGAAAGGAGAGGTGGAATCATGTCAACAAAGTGCTCCAGAGCTGTATCTTCCCTCTACTGTGCTGGCTCCACCTCCTGTGGGGTGGCTGATGTCTCTGCCCTGCACAGTGAAAGGAAGAAGAGAGTCATTTCAACAGAGTGCTCAGGAACTGGTTTGGACTAGGCAGAGGCCTCTCTCCCTTCAGAGAACAAAGGATTTTTGGGTATAAATATTGGGATCCAGTCCCAAGAACTTTAGATCACTTGTGGAACAAGAAACCTTTTGCAAGGAGAAGAACCGAGGAAGCTGCAGGAGTTTGACTGTCCCTCTGCCAGTGTGCTGTTTTCTGGGTTGGCCTGCAGTAGTTGCTTCATTGCCAAGGAAAGGAGAAGGACATTTTTAAGGGCTTTCATCATTTACAGAATATTCTCCAAGGGCTTGAACTGTGCTGGACTCCTGCTGAAGTCTCAGGGACAAAAGACTTAATCTCGAGCTCCCCTCTGAATTTCCTTGCTAGGAATTCTCAACTCCAGACATTTGCATGTCGCTGAGAGCTGGAAGCGCGATGCATTGAGAGGAAGGGTGTTGCCGCAGCAGCTGAAGTTGTCGCATCGCCGGAGAAGCGAGCCTTCACCGCATCTCCCTGGAAGCGTGTGTTCAAAGCTGCCTGCTATCGCATCACCGCAGAAGCGTGACGCCATTGTGAGAGTCACCATCGCATCACCATCGAAGCGTGTTGCAGGGCCTGTCGCGGCTCCAAAGTACAGAGTCGTCGCAAGGCTGCCAGGGCATCTATGCATCATCATCGCATCACTGCGTCAAGGGCGCCATCTTCTCGCATCGCAACTGGATCATCGCATCAAGGCGCCATCTTGCGCACCGCAACGGGCCCGCAGGCCGAGAATCTACGCATTACCTTCGCACCAGTAAGGATCACAACGCATCCCCTACTCTCCACAAGCATTGAGGCACCACGCATCATCTCCCCAGGATCACCGAACCAACGCATTTCTCCTTTTGGGAGCATTTTGTTTACTTTGCGTTACGCATCCAGGTACTTTGTTGAGAACTTTGTCGCATTTATCATCAACTTGAACTAAGTAACTTTGATCATCTTTAAAGCAATCTTAAGTGTAGTATTGTGGATTTTTGTCGTTTGTGGTCTTGTGTTAAGTCTATATAAAGAATAATTATTTTTATAAAACCTGTGTTGTGTTCATCTGTAGTGTTTTCACTGTATTACTGTGTATATTTACAAATGCTTAACACACTGCCTCTAAAAATAAGCCTGTCTGCTCGTGCCAAGCTACCAAGGGGGTGAGCAAGGGTTATTAAGGAGTGTAATCCCCTTATCCTGACTTAGAAGTAAAGGTCCCTATTTGGACAAAGGTGAATACCATTGCCAACTAGGGATCCCCAGATCTAACACCCTCCATCTGCATCCATGCTGATTCATGAGTCTGTTTTTAGTGTTTTTTACACTGAAACTTTCAGATGAGAGCAGGCAAGCCACCTTTAGGGCTTATGTCACAGGATGCCGCCCTTTGGTCCGATATTTGATCGGATAAGGGGGATGTGTAGGAGAGCGGAGTTAGGAAACATCCGCCATTTTTCCCCTTCAAGCCAATGACAGCACCCTTAACTACTCTGTAAAGCTAGGGTCTTCATACTTTTTTACTCTACACCCCATAAGGAATTTTTATTTTAAAGTAGGGCCACCCTCCAAAACTTTATGGCAAGACTTGGGGGAGTGGGATTGGCAAGGCTGAGCGCAGGGGCCTAGGAGTATGAGATCATATCAGGGGTACTTTTCTGTAGCTCAAATTCTGAATTAAATATGAGCATTATAAGACTAAATACGTCACACAAAAACAAAAATTGACCAAAAAACTCTACCTCATATAACTGGGGTGCTGTAGGCCACTGCAGCTGATCCACTACTAATAGCAGCAGTCCTGAGTAGTAGACTGCCTATCTGCCTTCCGCTCCATGCCTAGCCATCACTCCATTCCTGAAGCAGACTCTCTGTACCTTATAGAAATAAATGAGCTCCCATGTGTTTTCCCCAATATGAAGCAAGGGTTCCCACAACAGTAATACTAACAGGGCCCCATGCCTCTTTTGGAAAATAAAACCACTCATAATTCTGATTCAATGGGCCCCTCAACCCCCTGGGATCCAATGCCACTTTACTTGCTTCACTAATGATAGCTACTGCCTTGCGAAGCGGGCAGTCCCTCTGCTCTTTATTAAAAGCATGGGCCCAATCCTGTGCCATGCGCCTTCTGTCATCTCTATAATGCCTAAGCTAGGCTATTTTTTCTGATTCAATATTCACCTCCCCTAATCCATTGGTATGAGTCCGAAAGAAACAGTGGCCCAGCAAGTTTGCACTGGACCTGAATACAAACAAGGAAGGATAGTAACACAGTTATAACTGCGGTTAAATTGGACCCTCAAACTCCTGGAACTCTGTGTCACTACACCTGCAGCACCAATGGTGCCTATAGCCTTACGAAACAGACTTCATGCTCTGCCCACCCCACAGAGCTTTTACTCCTAGGCTTAAGGCTCAAAGTAGATTGTCTACCCCTTTGTGTAATAAAGAAAAGGGATCAAAGCCCCACATCTCACCCCTTCCACTCCCCATGTTTATGCCCTGTTCCCTGTGCCCTAATACCAGCAAGGAAAATGGGTGTCCACGCCACTTTTTGCTAGTAAGACTGCCATAAGTGGCCCCTATCCACCCTGGGTCCCAGTTCCACTGCACCTGCTACACTAATGGTAGTGCTGTCCTTTCATAAAAATAACAGCCCCCATATGTTGCCACCTTTCTCATGTCATCTTTCTGAGAAAGAGCTGTCTCTGTTCAGTTATAGATAGAAAAATTAGCTCCCAGACAGCACTCCTCTTATGAGGCATACCCTTTGTGTTATCCATGGATCTCACTCCTTTCCTCTTTCGCCTGGGTCATTACTTTGAAGTCCCAGGGGTCTGGATGATGAGGACTCTGCTTCTGAGAAAGACCCTGCTAGCCACTCTTTAACTTACCTGAAAGGACAGCTGCATGTCAAAGTGGGCAGTATCAATAGCAACCGATGCGCCTATGATTTTGTTAATTTTATAAAACCAATAAAGAAGTAATACTATAAAAAATTACACTTTATGATGCATAATTTGCCCATTCTTGCTGCATAATTTCATCAACTCCGCCACATAGTTTGGCACTTCCCTGCCACATAACTCCAATGGCCCTGACTAAACCATTACACAGCAGCCTGTCATACTGTGTGTAATACAGTTTTAAAATAATGATTTACATATTCAAATTCACAGTGCTTTGTGTTGCAGGCTGGGACCTGGTAACACTATATATACACACAATTCCTATTTCCCCGCTGCACCCACCGGGATTCAATTCTGGGACTCTTTGGCCTCACACACAGACATCTGCAGTGATTGCATTAATCAATTGAGGCTTAATACGTATTAAGTTGCAATCATTTTTCATTTTATGTGTATTATTTTATCTGCAGTTACCTGCAAGTGCAAAAAGCTGAAAATTTACAGAACATTTTGTTGTTTTTAATTGTGTCTTTGACCCTGGCATGCATTTCAACTGCTGCTTATAAATGAATACAGCCTGGAAACATGATACATAAATTTGTGCTTCCAGGTCATTTTAATTTACAAGTTCTTACTAAGGCATTTGTGTCCCAACCCCCCATCCCCCTCCTTCTCTGGAATACAGCCACGGATCCCCAAGGGGTAGTGACTGACAGTTTGAATACCTTTGCTGTAGAGCTTCAGCATTTTCTGAGCTGCTAGATGTAAGGGGTATGGAGGATGAATATGCACCATAATCTTCTAAATTATGTGAAAAAAGCTAATTATTCTGCACATTCTCTGACAGTATTATTTTCATACATTTTAGCTAGAAATAACAAGCTATGCGAAATCTGCTAATTTTGGACATTATGTAGACACATAGGTGGGCAAATGCACTGACCCCACAATTATGTGAGAAATGCTGCAGCCATAGAATCACATAATCTTTTGGCCCTCACAATAGTCCATTGTTTTATCAACAATTTAGTAATGCAGTGTAAACCCAAATATCCTAATTACAATCAGTGCCCATTATGGACTGCAATTCAGAGAAAACAGCCTTTTAAAGATAAATACCCGAAACAAAACATGTAATATAAAAATGCATACCAGGCATCATATGTAATATGGGCATGTATTGCCATCTTTGAGTTCTGGTGAAATTTACAAATTGAGAGTCAACACACAACATAAACGTACTCTGCCCTCAGACTGTAGATATAGAATTACAAGCACCTGTCTCCATTGCCTGTAACAACGAAAATAAATAAAGCTTCTGCCACGAGTAAAGTTGTTTTTTAAAAAAGTGCCGAGCACCGTTACCCGGGGCAATGCATTGATGCCAGTGCGTCCATAGGTCATGTCGACGTGGCCAGGCCAGGCCACGCATAGTATCTTACGTGACGGGACGGGAAACATGAAGGCTAATAATGGCCGTCCGGGCCAGCTTCTAGCTACTTACAGGAAATTATTGGGGCAGAGCACCCATCTTGGCAAAGTAAGAAGTAGGGGGGAGGGGTCAGGACCACATAATGAACGTCTTGGTCCATGAGGTATTTTCACGCTACAAGCTATATCACGCAATAATCACACCAGAATAGCGGCCGATGAGTTTTTACTCACATTTGGTGTTATATCAAGCAATAAAACCCACATCAGAGGCTGTGTTGTGACATGACGAATATTTTCAGTCCGTGACTACAGGGGTATGATTATGTGTCTGGCTATCTCATTCCGAAATGTTCCCTTCTGGTTCAAAGTACCATGGGTAAAAAAAAAAAAAAAAAAAAAAAAAAAAAAAAAAGTACTATGGGTGTCTCTACATACAACTTGAGTGACATTCAGTCAAAGCGCCTGATTGACCATCGCGATATTATGTGCTACTTCCTTATCATTTGCTTCCTTGTTTTTTATCTGTCTCCCACAGTGTGTGATTACAGGAGGGCTCTTCCACTTTGTCGCCAGTTTTAGCATATTTCATGAGAAACTCAGTGAGTTGAGATGTCTTATTTATAGTGTGAATGAGTATAGCTGAAATAAGGTGGACTCTTTTCCAGTGACGTATGACTACCTGCGTATATTTAAAGGTAAATTCACCTAGTGAATGGATGATATGTCCTAGTATGGATATCTATATAGGACCGACCATGGTCAGACACAAAGTACATGGTGGTGCATGCGAGCTATTAATCAGTACTGCGTGAATCAGGGTAAGATTTCACTGCAGTCAGCCACGCACGAATAACTAGATTCTATGCTTGTATGATCCCCTACAGAACATAGAGCAGGGGTCTCCAACGAGTAGCTCGGGAGCTAATGGTAGCTCGCCAGTACTTTAAAAATAGCTCTCAGAGATGATGCCAAGCTCAGTATCAAATTCGGAGAGTAGGCACCTATGAAAAAATGCAGCACTGCTGGTCCCAAGATCCTAAGAGTGACAGACAGGCAAGCCTATGGCAGTAACTCATACTAAACACTCAAACACACAAAGTCTCAGCCAATAGGGCCTGCCACTTGACAATCTGTATCTAATCTCAATATAACTAAGCCACAAGGAGATTGACCATCTTGTATCCCTGTTTTATCAGTCACAACATGTGTGTGACCAGTGGACCATAAAAGAAGTACGACAGCAGTAGCCTGAGCAGCAATGAGTGCTGACCCACCAAACTGTGGGACTGCAGAAGTCAGAATGAAAATGTGTCATTTGGGTGTATTACCAGCTCAAGACCTAAGGAGAACAGGGCATGATTCAGACCAGAAAAATGAAGAGACTCATCAGCATGTATGTGCGTCCCTAATAAACACTATTGCTTCTTGAAAGCGATGCCTGTTGTCAAGGACCAACAAATGTCTATGCTAGTCCCCATCATAAGGGTGTTATCTCTGACATAATTGTGCCCATTCCTGGCATTATAGTGACAATGGCATATTAATGGTTATCCATGACGAATCTGGGTATTTTTGGTCTAGTTGTGGTATACTGGCAGCCATCATTTACATACTGAGAGAATGACTGGCCTACATGTACCTATTCCTGGCATAATAATGGTCATGACTGATATATGGCCTGTGCTTTGACTCTTATGGTTTCAAGCCTTGGGCCAAGTGCGGCCCTAGTGTAATGGTAGGCATTACTTGCATAATTCAGGCAACCATGGTGCTGGGGTGAGCATCTATGGCACAAGACTGTAATACCTGGGTATTCAAAGTAGTCTGTCCATATGAGGCATTTGTACATGGGAGTACTTGATGAAAATGACAAGCTGATGTTTTGGGACCGTGCATTTCCTAAAATCTGAAAACTGATATTTTAACTGAAGTTTTTGTGTTCAAAAATGGGTTTTTTTCTTGAAAATTGAGTTTGTTTGCCCACATTGGAAAGTGGTATTTGATAGAAAAATGTACACTTTCAGAAACTGATGACTAATAATTCAAGCTGAGCTGGGGAGACCTAGAGCTGTGCTACTACTTTGTAATCTCACAAAAACTATATTGGGATGTTATCTATTACTGACTATGGTGTCGGTGCCCGGAAATGATAGGGCATGTGTCTTTTAAAGACGAGAACCCTCACTCACCCTGGCTGGGTTCCCTCTTGCACACTGTGGCCTAAAGGTTCACAATATGGGCTACAGCTCTCCTATAAGAAGAGGAGCGTAAGGTGTTTTGATTGTAAATCATCCAATGGAAGTATGGAGTGAGTGGCAGAGTGCAAATAAAGTGAAAAGTGTATTAAAACGAGCTCAAGGGAGAAAAAATCTACTTTAATTGGTGTCTCCAATGGCTAGGACTAAAAAGCTTAGTGAATAGGGGTATGGATGTTTCCTGTTAGAGTACGATCAACATGTTTATGCCTTAGATGACCTGTCGGTTCATGGCATTCATCAGGACCCACTTATTGTCACTCTGCTATTCAAGTGTAAAAATCATATTAAAAAAATAAGAAATACCATACTTAATTATGATGGCATCAATCATAGTGGTACCTGCTGCAGTATGGTCCACAATCACTAGGGTACTATTAATGTACCACCACCTTCCAGAGGTCCTTTACTGATAGATCTCCAAATTCTGATTTTCTGGGATCTGTCTTCTTCTCAGGTAGGACCGATATATACTTTGTGCCATAGGGCATGTCTAGATTTGAATGTTACTTCATAAGTCAGGTGGTGGCATTGTATATTGATGAATGTTTTCCTGGCACTTCTGATGGTAACCGCACCAGGAATACTTGGGTGGTAACTACTGATAATCCTGCTTAGGGTGGTCATAGTGTAGTCACAATTTTACAGTTATACAATTAATAATAGCTCAGGAGGTAATTGACACTCCTGAGGCGGAAGCCGGGAGAGAATGCTCGTGTTTTAAAAATTGTCTGTTCTCGATCTCACTGATCTTACCTGATTGCTCTCTTTGCTTGGCACTTCCCCACTAACAACAGCACCTTGAATACTCCTGCGCAGATGATGTAAGCGCTGCTGCGGGTTGGGAAATCCTTCGCCGCCATCACCCATCAGGGCACGCCCACTGACGTGAGGCCACGCCCCCCCCTCCTAGCCTATAACTATGTGTATTTCTCGGATGCGCAGCGGACGAGCGCAGCGGGCGCGCCGAAGGCGCGCCTAAGACAAGCCCGTCTGCGCACGTCCGCGACCGGTCGGGGCCAGGGGCACAGCTTCACGCCCATTTTATTTCCTACCCCCCTGAAACACTGTGCGCCCACCAAGGCCCTTGGGACTTGAATCAAGCAGTGATGGGTCATATCATAGAGGCTAGATCCTAAGCGCCCATCCCCTACCCTCTTTACCACCCAACCTGCCTTTAACAACTCGACTCCCGATCTGCACCAGTACCATCCCTGCTCAAGTAAGTGACTTACCGACTATCTCTGCCCTCCTACTCAACACTCGGTCGGCAGCAAAAAAACACCTTGACCTGTTCATCCTCCTCGACACTCAGAAACCTAACTTACTGTTCCTCACGGAAACCAGGTTTTGCCACGACTCCCTGCCCAACCTGCTTGCGGCTCTGCCCTCCTCCTACTATGCCCTTCGGGCAGATCGACCCCCTGGCAAAACAGAGGGGGGGGGAGTGGCTCTGATTATTCACTATGATTTACACTTCCAACTACTACCCCACACCCCTATCCCAGAAGTGAACTACTTAGTTGTACGCTCAAACTCCTTCCAGATTCCTATCACATGTGTCCTGATGCATCGGCCCCCCCAAAATATGCCGCATTTCCTTCCAGCCTTCTAGGACCTGCTAGCCACATTAGCCGTGAACAACTCCGCAGTCCTGGTACTGGAGGACTTCAATTTTTGGCCATCGGACCCAGCAGAAGATGCCCCCTCCAAAGTTTTCACGGAATCACTTCAAAACCTGAACTTTATATCCCATATTCACACTCCTACTCATGTTCAGGGCCACATATTAGACCAAGGTTGGTCCCTTAACATCCCTATCCTTGTGCCTACTGTTACCCCTTGCTTGTGGTCAGACCACCACTTGATCTCCTTCTCCCTGGACTCAAGTCCGACCACAAAACCCCCCTGCCCAAAAACACCTGGGCTCGCAACTGGGGCAAAGTTGACATCCCATTGCTTTGTCCTTCTTTACTTTCCTCCAGCCCAGCAATAGAGGAACAGGCCCCACTCCTTCAGGCAGCAACACTAAATAATTGGCTGTCCAACGCCTGCGATCAGGTGGCATCCCTAAGACGCATTAGGGTAAGACGCGCCCACGACGTCAACAAATGGTTCACCCCAGAACTTAAGGAGAAAAAACTGGCTGCCCGCCGCGCAGAACGTGCGTGGAGACGCACTTACTGCACAGCCTCCAAATTACTGTACTCCTCCACCCAGGCAGAGTACAAGAAAGCCATCCTTGATGCCAAAACCTGCTACTTTTCAAACAAGATCCTCCGGCCAGAGAACCAACCCAGAGAAATCTTTGCCACAGTCTTTGAATTAGCCTCTTCGGACAGGACCTCATCCAAGCCGGTACCTTCCCAGCACTTGTGCGACTCGCTGAACAACTTCTTCATCAACAAAATTGCTGACATTAAGGCCAATATACCTCCACCCTCCCAAGCTTTCCTAAACCCCGACCCACAACCCAACGCCTGCCACCTTGACTTCATAGCACCACTGTCTAAAGTAACATTCCTCTCCTTGCTCCCATCCGTCAAGTCGGGATCCCCCTCTGACATCTGCCCTGCCTACATCTTGCGCGATATCTTCCTTACTTGCCCATCTCTCCCCCTCACCTTTCTCAATGAGACCCTCAAATCAGGCACTGTCCCTTCATGTCATAAATCAGCCACCATCATTCCAATCTTGAAAAAACCAGGTGCATACCCTACAGCGCTAGTAAACTATCGGCCCATTTCCCTCCTCCCCTACCTGGCCAAAGTTCTCGAACGCCATGTAACCAAAGTCCTTAGCTCTTTTATAGAGGACAGCGGCTATCTATCACCATGCCAAGCAGGGTTCCGCCCTCTACACTCCACCGAAAAAGTGGTGCTCTCTGTCATTGACACACTCAGAGCGGGGCAAGATGTCAATCTCCCTCAGGCACTGGTTCTCCTTGATTTGTCGGCCGCCTTCGACACGGTCGATCATACCATCCTCCTTTCCTGTGTCGAGGTGGCAGGCATTAGAGGTTCTGCCCTGGCCTGGATCAGCTCGTTCCTGAGGGACCGCTCACAGGCAGTCCACCTGGCAAACTTTTCCTTCGAGGCCCGCAAAGTGCTATGTGGTGTCCCTCAGGGATCCTCTATCTCCCCCCTTCTTTTTAATTTATACGTCTGCCCGCTCATGGTTGCTCTGCAGAGGATGGAGGTCATGGTGTTTAACTACGCCGATGACCTCCAACTCATTTTTAACCTCTCTAACTCCCCCGATTCTATTTCTAATTTCCAGTCGGTGATGGTCTTTATCAGGGATTGGATGTGCTTTAACCACCTCAAGCTCAACCCTGATAAGACCGAGCTTCTTCTCACTGGCGGCAAACTCAACCCTTGGTCCCCCATCTTCTGGCCCCCCTCCTTTGGTCCCCCCCCTTCTCCCTCTCCCGCCGTTAAGACATTGGGAATCACCCTCAACCAACAACTGACCCTACACTCTCAGATCAGCACAGTGGTCTCCTCCTGTTTTATTACTTTGCGCACCATTCGCAAGATCTCACGCTTTTTTTCCTTTTCAGCCCTTAAACTGATCTTGATGGCCATGGTCCTTTCCCGGCTGGATTATGGGAATACCCTATACAACGGCGCCCCCGCTTACGCCATCCGGAGGCTCCAACTGGTGCAAAACCAAGCTGCCCGCCTGGCCTATGGTTTACCCAAGTCACACCATACCACTCCCCTTCTCAGATCCCTCCACTGGCTCCCAATTAGAGAAAGGGCCCTCTTCAAGATGGGATGTATCACGTTCCAGGCTCTTGCGGGAACAGCCCCATCTTTTATCATGTCAAAAATTGTCCCCTACATCCCCAGCAGACAACTCCGATCCTCCTCTCTGTCCCTACTGGTGGTGCCCAGATTCAAGAAGAGCAGAGTGGGAGGCTTAATGTTCTCTGTTCTTGCTCCGCAATTTTGGAATTCTCTACTTTTCCAAATGATATCAACACCCTCATACCTGGAGTTCCGGAGCACCTTGAAAACCAACTTGTTTGCATAGGTTTTTTAAAATCTAAGCCGCATCACCCTCTCACTCAGGTATCATTTTCCTCTACAGCGCCATGAAACCGCTTGGTGTACAAGCGCTCAATAAATATTTTTATATTCAAAATTCAAAAGTTTCCTTAAGCAGAAGTAGCTCTCACTACAGAAAAGGTTGGAGAGCCCTTACATAGAGAGTGTGTTACGTAGGGCTACCCTCCTGGTGGCAACAACAGGTCCCCAGGGATACCTTATCCTGGTATCGAGGGCGGAAACACTATTGGGATCAGAAAGGTCCTGAAGAATGCCGGTGTGACCCAACACTGTGGGCACCACAAACACGGCAGAAACATGTTGATGATTTGGCATGAAGGAGGGGTGTAGGAATTCTTAATTCTTTCCTGTCACCACCACCCTTCACGTTTTTTGCTCTGGCCGGAGGGTCCAAGAATACATTTTTGAGCAGTGACACCTTCTAGCTAATTTTAATTTTCACTGCACTTATCTTTCTGTGATCCCAATATACTTTGGCAAGAGATATTTGTATATCTTACATGTTTCTATTGTCTTCCCCTCCCTTTTGCTCCACCCCAGGCATTGGTCTGCACAGGGGAGTATTGAAGCAAGCCCAATGATGAAGCATGTCACAATCTTTTGAGCGAGGGCAGTATTTTCAGACCTTGCACAGGCCACCACCTAGACCATCCCTCTCTACTCCTCTGTGTGTGCATTAACAAATAAGCCCCTAGGAAAACAATTCCTATTTAAACTCAACTCTCCAACACACACACACACACACACACACACCCACACCCACACACACACACACACACAGAAACACCCCCTTTTCCTTTGAAAAGGCACCAAATTTGCACTGACTTTGATTATGCAGCTAAGGTCTGGCATGGCAGTTTTCATGCAGTTCAGTGCAGGATAACGGGATCAGTAGTTGTGTTTTTACCATTTTTGCTTCGGCATGAAACTTTGCTCTCCGCTACTGAAAACAACACTGAAATGATTTGGTGTGAATTTAAAACTTTACTCAGAAAATGTTCTTTTCAAAGTTTGATGTAAATCTATTGGATGTATGATGTTACAACGCATACTTTTAGCACGCATACCATTACCACTGATTTTTTACAACGCAGGTCATTTTACAACGGATACCATTACAACGCAATACACTACAACGCAGACACTATTACAACGCATACCATTACAACGTAAGTATAATTATAGGTAAGTATATAATATTAATATATAATGTAAATAATTATTTTTGAATTATTATATTTAATTGTTTATTATTTAATTAATAAAAAATAAAATAAAACAAATAATTGTAATTTTTAAATTTGTAAATATATATTAAAAAAATCCCTGTACCCCAAAACCCAAACCCAGCCCTAAAACCTAAAAATACCCCTGTACCCCAAAACCCAAACCCAGCCCTAAAACTTAAAAATACCCCTGTACCCCAAAACCCAAACCCAGCCCTAAAACTTAAAAATACCCCTGTACCCCAAAACCAAACCCAGCCCTAAAACCTAAAAATACCCCTGTACCTCAAAACCCAAACCCAGCCCTAAAACCTAAAAATACCCCTGTACCCCAAAACCCAAACCCAGCCCTAAAGCCTAAAAATACCCCTGTACCCCAAAACCCAAACCCAGCCCTAAAACCTAAAAATACCCCTGTACCCCAAAACCCAAACCCAGCCCTAAAACCTAAAAATACCCCTGTACCCCAAAACCCAAACCCAGCCCTACAACCTAAAAATACCCCTGTACCCCAAAACCCAAACCCAGCCCTAAAACCTAAAAATACCACTGTACCTCAAAACCCAAACCCAGCCCTACAACCAAAAAATACCCATGTACCCCAAAACCCAAACCCAGCCCTAAAACCTAAAATACCCCTGTACCCCAAAACCCAAACCCAGCCCTAAAACTTAAAAATACCACTGTACCCCAAACCCAAACCCAGCCCTAAAACCTAAAAATACCCCTGTACCCCAAAACCCAAACCCAGCCCTAAAACCTAAAAATACCCCTGTACCTCAAAACCCAAACCCAGCCCTAAAACCTAAAAATACCCCTGTAACCCAAAACCCAAACCCAGCCCTAAAACCTAAAAATACCCCTGTACCCCAAAACCCAAACCCAGCCCTAAAACCTAAAAATACCCCTGTACCCCAAAACCCAAACCCGGCCCTAAAACCTAAAAATACCCCTGTACCCCAAAACCCAAACCCAGCCCTAAAACCTAAAAATACCCCTGTACCCCAAAACCCAAACCCAGCCCTAAAACCTAAAAATACCCCTGTACCTCAAAACCCAAACCCAGCCCTACAACCTAAAAATACCCATGTACCCGATAACCCAAACCCAGCCCTAAAACCTAAAAATACCCCTGTACCCCAAAACCCAAACCCAGCCCTAAAAACTAAAAATACCCCTGTACCCCAAAACCCAAACCCAGCCCTAAAACCTAAAAATACCCTTGTACCCCAAAACCCAAACCCAGCCCTAAAACCTAAAAATACCCCTGTACCCCAAAACCCAAACCCGGCCCTAAAACCTAAAAATACCCCTGTAAACCAAAACCCAAACCCAGCCCTAAAACCTAAAAATACCCCTGTACCTCAAAATCCAAACCCAGCCCTAAAACCTAAAAATACCCCTGTACCCCAAAACCCAAACCCAGCCCTAAAAACTAAAAATATCCCTGTACCCCAACACCCAAACCCAGCCCTAAAACCTAAAAATACCCCTGTACCCCAACACCCAAACCCAGCCCTAAAACCTAAAAATACCCCTGTACCCTATAACAAAATACCACTAATAAATGTTTTAAAAAAAAGATAAACTTACCTATAATTATACTTACGATGTAATGGTATGCGTTGTAATAGTATCTGCGTTGTAGTGTATTGCGTTGTAATGGTGTCCATTGTAAAATGACCTGCGTTGTAAAAAATCTGTGGTAATGGAATCCGTTGTAAAAAATCTGTGGTAACAGTTACATACCAAATCTATTCAGTAGTGTTTGAGCCATTAGCATTTGAAAAAGGTGCTCGGTGGGCTTAAAAAGATTACCACTTTTATCTATTTGGAAAGTAGAAAAGTAATTTTTTGATTTGCTTCAAACTTTATCACCCATTGATTTGCTAGTAACTTTAACTTCCTTTAATGGATAAGCATGACAGTTAGCAGACATGTAACGTGTTGCAGTTACTTTGGTATTTTCAAATGCTCCACCAAGGAGGGCAGTTAAAAAAAGGGGGGTCAAAAAAACGTTCTCACTATGTGAGGAATATACAAAATTATGATTACATTTAGAAGGGTTTGTTTTTCACTAGCATGTTATCCATCAAGAGGGTAACAAAAAACGAGGACCCCCCCCCCCCGCTCAGTTCATAGGGAGTGCGGTCCAGGGGAACAAAATATAACACAGGAAGAAGAATACCGCTTACCACACAATATATTAATACATAGCTAATAAGTCTCTCATATGATACATCACCTGCAGAAAAACTGAGTCCAACACAATATACACTCAATATTTTAATATTTATTGATATTCACGAACAGGAATTAAATCTAATCTGAAATGTATCTTTATACATTATACAAATGTTCTTCTTTTGTGTTCTACAAAACCCAACCTCCTACCTTTCGAACCCTCATAATGAACCATATAAAATCACATATCACACAACATCCCCACTCTTTCATACCTCATTCATACTTCTAATAACCCTCATCACTAAGCATGGGCGGAAAATCCGTTTCACTCGCGGATTTTGCGGATTTTCGGTAAATTCGCAATCCGCGAGATTTGCGAATCTCCCGCAAAATCCGCAAATCCGCGAGCAGCTGATTTTGCTCGCACTGCTCGCACTGTTCGCGTGAGTTCGCGGCTTCCCAGTACAACTTCGCGCCCCGCGAATAAGTGCAAAATTGCAGAAATACGATCTTAGCAAAACTGAAACTACTTACCAGGTTCAAAAGTCCAGGCTCATCATTAGTAGCCATTTCCTGTAGTGCTTCCTGAGGGGCCCCTCCAGAGTTCAGTTGCCAGTTGCAACTATTATGTGACCCTGCTCTGAACCTCAGAATAGTTACACATATGCCACAAAGGTCCTGAATTACAGCTAAGGGAGACAAGCAGGAGCCAGGCTGGAGGTTCAAATCCATTAATCAGCCCCTAATTCATTATTGTCAGTTGGGGCAGGGCAGGTGTTGTAACTAATTTTGCAACAATGAAAGCACTTAGCAAGTTCAAAAGATCACTAATCAGGAAGCACTAAGGAAGCAGGTGCCAGCTAAAAAAATATTCTGTGACACATTAATCAGCCCCAAATTAATTCAGGTCACTTGAGGCAGGGAAGGTGTGCTTGCGTTGCCACAATAATGTACACTGACTGGACAACCAGAGGGTGCTGTGATGAAACAGAGGGTGGCATGGGTGGGCCAGAGGGTGGCATGAGTAGTCAGAGAGTGGCAGTGGTGACAGAGAGTGGCAGTGATGAAGAAGAGTGTCCCAAACAGGCTGGACACGTAGAAACAACAAGTTCGCGAAATTTGCGACCCGACAGGTAAGTTCGCAATTTGCGACATTGTACAAAACCCTCGCGAACTGGCAGAAACCCGCGCAAACACACACAAAAAAAATCCGCAAATTCGCGAGAATTCGCGGATTTTGCGGATTGCGAGTTCGCAAATCCGCAAAATTCGCGAACGCGAGATTCGCAAAATTCGCCCATGCTTACTCATCACCCACCTCTTAAAAACAACAGATGAAGAAATGAGGAGCCTTCTGAATTCAATAAAGTACGTGCTGCTAGACTGTTTAGTTATGCATTAATGCAAGCCCCGTTTCTTTACATAAACAAATTCAATACTGCATAGAGAAACCCCTTCAGTGGTTACAGACTATTACAAAAATTCAGTTACTTGACAAAGATACAGGTAGACTTAGTTTAAGTTCTCAATTAGGGTCGATGTGTGTTTCGGTGTGAGACCCCACAAGAATCATACACCTTTTTTAGTGCACATTCACGATATCCAAAATGGAGAGAAAGGAAGGGTCATAACTGGGGTGCAACAAACCGGGTTGTAATACCAAAATATACTAAAAACTTGATACAATAGATAAAATGCTAGTTCATACTAGGCAAACATATCTCAGATTAAACATGCATGCAGGTTGACAGTCTGTGTGTGCTTAACAAGTGAAGACAATGGACAACCAACACCCAAGTTCACCATGTGTATTAAAAGTCTATACATCTGAATACCAGAAATCCAACACCTGAACATGTGTGTAACACCTGCCATGACCATTAATCATAAGAAACGGTCAAATATATACCACCATAATAGTATGCAAGAAAACAAGTGAAAAAAATAAAGAAACAATTGTATATACAAAGGACTTTAAATTGCACCAAACAGAAAGAAGCCATAACTCATGATAACTCAATCAATACCTTATGCTTCCTTGTTTATCTTTTCAAGGAAAACCATGAGGGGAACATAATTGGAATGGAGGGCGAGGATAAGAGTTCAAATTAGAGATCCATAATTAACCAGAAGTAGCCCACTTCCAAAAGAGGGTACCAAAAACGTACATAGTAGTCAGAAAACCAACTCATCCCTCTGTCTATATATGACTCATTTTGGAGGGAATTAGCAATCCAATAATCAAGTGATGGGGAGGGCCAACAAACCAATGCACAGATTCAGTAAACAACTCCACAGTTCATATGGCTAAGGATGGTCAATAGTTTCAGATGTATCCATTCTGTGTATAAAACCGGTTGTAACAATGATGAAATCAAATACATACAGAAAGTGTCAAGGTTACTTGCATAGTATACTGGATGCACAGTCGCCAATATTTCTTTAAGAAAGACAGAGAATATTCAGCGCCACCCCTTCCAGGAGCATACGATTATATCCTTATTATAGCCTTATAGCACGCCGTAGCGGGCTATACCGGCTAATAAAGGCCCGCTGCAGCATTAAAGGCCTGAGCCAAAGGCGAGTGACTTTAACAAAGCAGCGGGACTTTAATATAGCCTTATAGCCTGCTGTAGTGGGCTATACCAAGGGAGTAGGACTTTAATAGCCCGTATAGCCCAGCTATGAAGGGCTATAAGGCTACTAGAACATTCTACCACTAGAAGGCAGAATGTTCTAACAAATAAAACAAAGGCTTTAGGGAGCACAAGGGGATTGAATTCCCCTCAGGCTCCCTGAAGCCTTTGTTCACAGCCACAGCTGTGAACAAAGAGGCATTGGAATGTTGGAGCTCCGGGCTTATACCACCCATTATCAGCCACGGCCCGTGGAGGGAGTTACAGAAAGGCAGGAAGGCGGGGCAGGGGGGGGGCAGGATGGGGCGTGCTAAAAACCGGAATATGGATAATTGGAGGTAAATAAACAATTTAATTAATAAAACGAATATCGTAGTGCGCACTGCATCGCATTTTGCGATGCAGGGCGTGCTACGAAATTCATTTTATTTATTAAATTGTTTACTTACCTCCAATTATCCATATTCCGGTTTTTAGCACCCCCCGCCCCGCCTTCTGCCCCACCATAACTCCCTCCATGGGCCGCGGCTGCCCATTATAAGTCCGGAGCTCCTCCATTATTTTCAATGAAGCTTCTAACATTCCAATGTTCTAATTGCCGGAATAGACCTGCTACGAAGGGCTATAAGGCTATTAGGACATTCTGCCACTAGAGGGCAGAATGTTCTAACAAATAAAACAAAGCCTTCAGGGAGCAGGAGGGGATTGAAAGCCTCTCGGCTCCCTGAAGCCTTTCTTCACAGCCAGAGCTGTGAACAAAGAAACATTGGAATGTTGGAGCTCTGGGATTATACCTGCCATTATAAGCCCGGGGCACTCCATTGTTTTCAAAGGAGCTACCAACATTCCAATGTTCTAGTAATCCATAACTTTCTCGTAGCAGGGTGCTCAAACCCAACCCATCTGTAATATTCGAAACTACTGCTAGAAAAATTGCAATATCACTAGGAGTGGGAGTGGAGGAGAAAATCATCCCAAGCATATGAATCCTCATCATGAGCAAAATAGATCTGCTTTATCGTCCTTGGCATTTCTTATGATCCAATTAACAACCAGGATGTACTCCTTGACTGCTTATTAAAGTAATGGTCACTTTGGCGTACTTGTCCTCCCTGTATTGAAAAGTCCAAGAAGACCTAAGCCTGTTTTATATACATCTCTATTGTAGTGTAGTTCCTAGTTTCCCACTAGGCCCTGCGCATTGGAATAACATAAACAGTAGTATCGACGTGGAACTGCGGATATTCCAGGCCTCCACTGACTATGCTAAACTTAATTGGGTTGTGTTACCAACTAGCTCAGAGGTCACTGGAAACTTTCTTCTCTGCATAGGAAGTGATCAGCTTCCTTGGCACAGACAAGAAGGGATTCAGTTTTCCAACAACCGTGCAACATGACAACTTTGCTCCTCAGATCAAGAGTCGATCTCTAGGGTCGTGTGAAACAATAGACACAGATTTCACTCAGTCAGTCTAGTGCAGTTTACTTTCACAGTATGTAGAGAATAGAGAGACGGGCGTGTATCAATAAAGGTTAACATTTATTGAACAGTCTTTCTTCTCATACAAGAGAAATGTATTGCCACAATTGCAATAACTGTTATTATAAAAAGTACGTACAGTAAGATAAGTATTGCGAAATAGAACTGTAAAAGCATTGATATGGTTTCTTAGCCATACAATGGTTTAAAAGTAATAAAACATATATACAGTCATATATACATTAGGCTAACATACTCAACTGGTGCTTCTAACTAAGCCTACCCCAGTGTGCCTGACCTAATCCTAACACGTGAGAAGGGGGAGTAAGTAAGTAGCTTAAGTTAAGTTGGTTTTGCCAAGGTTTGTTTCAAGAATTCTCGTCTAAGGGTTTAGTCAACACCATACCTCTGAATAGAATGATGGAGGATTGGTATCTCCTTCAGGGGTCTCTCTCGATATCCCAGTCACCTGCGAGGGTAAACTGGAAGCGCCGGGACTGGATTTCTCTGCACGAGAAAGGCAGCGGCTTCTCTCAGCGCGTCGAGGAAGGAGGGGTGACAGCGTCTGCGGGCAGCTGGGCTGGATGTCTTCGCAGAGGACGGCTGCACGGCTCCTCAAGCGTACTGCACCATAGGTCGCGCTGTAGCGGCGATAATGGTAATCAGTAGCTTCACCACCACAGGATAGCAGGCTGCAGCGACAGAGTGCTAGTTTTTACCAACACGGGGTCATGCAGGCAGCTGGCATCAGCAACATGTTCGCTCCTTGCTTAAGGCAACGTTGGTAATATTTATACCTGACAGGTGCCGGGTTTGACGCAAGTTTGCTGGACATAAGACGTCAATTAAAGATGTCACTAGGAAGTGATAGTTATCAGTTGCTCATTAGAGTTCCATTACTAATCAAAACATAGCAAGCGGGGATTTCCAGGTTTGCTAAGTTTTTATCTTGTTGAAGAACTCGGAGTGTTATCTAGGAATATCAGATAGTGACTGCTGCTCTGTCATTGCACTAATTGGTCGCAAAGGAAGTAGCAGAGAGTCATGCTGGAATGTGGCTCTGTGGCTCTGCTCGTGTGAGGCCAGAGATGACTTTACAGAAAATCGCACTTGAACGGTTATGCCAATATAGGGAATAAATGGATTTATAGCCGAATAGGGGCATAAGGTCACAGTATCGATCAGGAACCTAGATAAGCACATGACACCCACTCCACGAATTCATGTCCATCAAAATTACTAAAACTAAGCAATTAGATGCATGTGTAACATGGTGTAACATAGCCCACCCCAAAATACATAAATGCATTCGAAATAGGCGTACTTGTAATACATGGAATTTAGGTACTGTACGTAGTTTTAAAAGCATAGTAATCATTCAAAAATTATTGCATATGAAATCAATGAACGATTATGCATAAAGAATTACACATGAAGTATCTCTGACAGTAGAAATGCGAGATAAATCATCACATAAAAATGCATTGTAATAATATGTGTGCTAGAGGCTGGTGTTATGTTGTTATGTCTCTAGATGTGTTTTTAGAAATAGAAGTGTGAAGCTTCTGTTCTCTAAGAATAGTTTTTACGTTAAGCAAAGAATTGTTCGTGCCAAAAGGAGAGGGTCAATATTTTTTAAAAATTGTCCAATTCAAAGAAAAAATCAGTTTACCAAAGCTCCTGGCAGTTTTATGTTGATCAAAACTGAAGGCCGAATTCAGAGTTCATTGGAACGCCGTGTGTCGGAAAGCTATTCAAAAGTTATTGTTTCTCTGTTGGTGAGAACATCGTATCAGACAGGCTCGCAAAGAATTGGTCTACAAAATCAGGTGATAGTTCAACCAAATTAGATAGCGCTGAAACTTGGCAGGTGTGAGAATGATTGCTGTCATCGAAGACAGGACCAGCCCTGCTCACAGAACGTTGTACCTGGATGATGTTGCTTTTGTCACTCGCTCCACTGTTACCACTTGGCTGTAGTACAGGAGTCTCCACGAATGCCGTCATCAGGATTGGTAGCCGCTGGGGACAACACAATGCGTGAGCCGTTATTGGACTTAGCAAAGTATCGACGTCCATTGGTACTGCTGATGGAAGTGAAAGACAGATGTCCAACACGCATTCATCGCCGCAAAGCATACACCGTAGCACAGGTAAAATGCAATTTTGCCATATTGGTCTGAATGAAAGGAACCAGGTCATGTTTAGATCTCTCAGCCTGGCCAATCCGAGGACGTTAGTTATCCTGTCCCTGTAGCGCATTGCTAGGATTGTCTCTTCCATTCCCATGGGAGCTATGTCTGAGCCGAGGCTTGCCATAACGTAGCAGAAGGGTCAAAAATAGAATCCCTGCGATGAGTCCAAAAAATAGTGGAATACCACCAAAGATGGAGTGCACAAAATTAGGAAAGATTCCCAAAATTGCCTGGAAGGGTGTTAGCAGTCCCGTAAAGACTGTCTTAAATATGCCTGGGATGCTTGTAGCACTAGACATGTTAAGGAGTTGGTCGAGCATTTGTACGAAATGCACGGGGCAATTTGTTGATAAAAGGTCATGGACCTCAGTAGCCGTCCTTGCGACTAGAAGATCATACGTCTCTTTAGATGACGTTATAGGCACTGTTGTCTGTAAAAGCACAGATTTCATTTTGCTTAATGTATCAATTCGTATAGAATAGAGATTCAGACGAGGCCAGAGGGGAGTCACTAAGTCTGGAGGTCCGCTCGGGAACAATGCTTGCATGCAACATTTGACCATGGACGTTACTTGTACTAGATAACTTTTTCCGGGCGCGAGGCCACAGCACCTGTGATCCGTTCTTAGAATGTAACTCCCGTTTGCGAGTTGCATAAAGAAGGGCTCTATCTGAGTTGCAGGTGTGACTAGCTGGTGGCATGAAAGGTTGTTTGAATTGCCATCACATGCTCCGTGTAAATTAATACCCTGACACAAAAGTATACCGCTTAGTGAGTGTTTACAATTTTCACCACTAAGAAATACATTTTTGTCGCTGTCACTATAGCAAGAATGAGTGTATGGTAATTTCCATTCGGATTTAACATATCCCTTACCCAATTGTTCATACTGGCCAGCAGGTATGTATTCAAGGCATTTTTTAAAGCGGAAAGTTGTTATCGGAATTGTGATAATTCCGTGTATTATCCATTCAATGACAGGGCTCTCTGACATTGTCAATGGTAATCTCTCGAGTTTCTCGATGCTCAAGATTGTATAGTCTGCTCCTTTCTGTGCCAAACTGATCTGTTTATCAGTAAGGTTAAAAATGGAAAATAATGACGTTGTGTTGATTAAACGCCAAGGCACATAGCCTGAACGAAGATTTTGCAGCGTCCAGCCTAATTCTATAATAGAGCGTAATTGAGACTGGCCATGTTGTAACATTAGCAAATCTCTGTCTATCACATCAAAGGCAGAGGATACAATATTGTCCAAAGAATATATTCTGGAAGACAGAGTCATTAACCCATTGTCTACCACAGAAAGTGATTTTTCCAAATTAATACGATCAATTTCTCGTATCTTTTCAGCAGTTTCAATTTGCTTTACTTTCCAAGCCTCGTTGTAAGCAGCATAGATGCTGGTCGCTATGAAACGCTTTTGACGCTGTTTGCGTGGTCCAAGAATGAAATCGCGCAAATCAGCACCATCTTTTAATAAAGACAAGTGTTGCTTAATTTCAGCCAGTGTGGATGTAGTTAGCCATTCTAGGCAGAGTTTCCCTACACTGTATGTTGTTATAATCCCTGGATGTTGTCTCTGGGAATATCTTGAGTCTAATCTGGTCATTTTTAACCCCTGTGTTTTATTCAGGAACCTATCTTGACAGTTATTTGTGTCTGTAGGCCAGATTAACCACTTTTTCCAATCAGGATGTGTTCTGTTGAAATGTAAAATGTTTGACACGTCTAACTCAATATCAGCTGTTGTATTTTCAGGTATTGGCTTTGGTATAGACGGTGTTTTAAGGTCTTTGTTCTTAGCTAGGCCAAGACAAGATGTTTGGTGTACAGTGTCATTTAGAAATAACATTTGTTCTGGTATCATGCAGGTTCTAAATAGTGCTTCTATGCCTTGCACCTGCCAATCTTTTGTACCCCAAATTGATTTCGTTTCAATATTATTTTTCCAATAATCAAAACCAAATGTCATCATTTTGTCATAAAATGCTTCTGAATATATCAATTTAGAATTTGTCAGCATTGTTTTCATTCCTGTTTTATCTAACAGTTTATAATAAAACGTTTCTGCATCACTGGTGTTAAACCCTGAAAAATATTTGAATTTCTCAAAAAATGCTTTAGAACTGCTTTTAGGTGGTGTAGAACAATGTTCCCATTGATTATACATAAAAACATTTCTAGGCTGTGCAGATTTATGCAAGTAATGATCCCCATAGTGGGTGTAACAGAATAACTGCTCATAACTAGATGAACCTTGTAAATAATCATGATCTGTGAATCTAGCTGACATTACTAAATCAGACATCATGTCATTAATACTGTTAAAGTCCCAATCATCAGAGAATGTACTTGGTGTCACAAAGTCACTTAAGGAAACCTTTAGTTGATGAGGATACTTCAGGATTTCGACCGGACCATAGATCTCATAGTCTGTTTTCTCCCATACTACCCCACCAGGTATTGGAATTGCTGTGACATTTACTGTTGACAGTTCTCTTTTCTTCACGTGGGATGATCTGTGTGGTTTCAGGACTAGGTTGATGTTCTGACTTGCTGTGTCCATTGTAATATATTTTCCTTCAATGAATTTTCCCAAACACAGTACCATGATGAGCCAAAGCAGGAGGAAAAATACACCTAGACTGAACCAGAACTCTAGCCAAGGGGAAATTAGGTAGATTTCCTTCATTTGATGAAAGAGTTCCGTCGCTTTTTTTTTTTAAAGACTTTTTTGTTTCTGGCATCACTTCCGGGTCATTTAAATCTTCAGAGAAGTTGTCGAAGTTGATGAAATAACCAGAGGCAGTTCTGTCAATTGATGGGATTGTTCTTTCAATCTGTCTCTCGGTAGCACTTTCTGATGCCACATCATTGTAGACTGGTGTTGTTTCTTGACGAACTGTTTCAATCTCTGTTTCAAGAGGCACGAGTTCCATGGCATTATTGCATAGTCCTTCATTGTGCACTGCAGGCTGATCGAATGTGATGAGTCTTTCAGTTTGAACCTCTTGGATTGTTGCAAGTTTGGGTATTCTGTTGTTTCTTGGGAGTCCACTGGGCCTACTGTTGATTATAGGCCACATGCTTGTGGTTTTACCAGGTCGATGGACACGACTCTGTTCTCCTTTTTACCAGCAAGGGGCGGTAGCACAACTGATCTTGTTCCGGTGACTGCTAAGACAGGTACTGCTTTTCTGTAAGAAGGCCCAAATTCCTTCTTAACCGCGATCTTTTCTCTGACTAGATCCCCAATCTTTGGAATCCAGACAGGCCTTGCTGGGGCTGTTGCGGGTGGTGCCTCGTCAGTGGTATTTGGCTGTTGCTTTAACTTTATGTTGCTTAATGATTTTCTTGTTTCATTCAGTTCCTGTAAAACAGCCAAACGGTCTTTTACATCAAACTGCGTTGTTTCTTCTTGTACCACTGACATCTGACTATCGAGGTCCTGAACGTTCATTCTAATTCCGAACAATAGTTCGTATGGGCTGAAACCTTTTAGAGAATTTCTTGGCATGTTGTTAAGACTAGTCTGGACACTTATTAAATGTTTGACCCACCCAGCGCCTGAACCTAATACCTTCGCTGTTATAGATTGCTTTATGTCCCGGTTTTTTCTTTCTACCACACTATTCCCTTCGGGGTGCGACGGACAAGAATACCGCAACCCAATTCCCATGCTGGCCATGGCCTCCTTATAGGCTCGAGAGCTGAAAGCAGGACCCTGGTCAGAATGGAACGTGGTAATTGCGTATGTGCCGATAAAGACTCGCAAATCTTTTATAACCGTTCTAGCGTCAGCCGAGTGCTGGAGGCCTCATTTTTTTAAGTGTATTTCGTCTTAACTATTAATAGGACGCAGGATGGGGTGTAGGCAGCGTTACGCTCTTTCTGACTGGTAGCCGGTAGCAAGGTTCGTTACTGCGATCCCTATTGCAGTTTTCACAGTTGTTTGCATATATTTGGTGTTCTACACTCATTCCCGGCCACCAGAATACTGATTGTAATTCAGTCAGTGATTCCTTGATCTCTCTGTGCCGTAGACCCAAACCCATGTGTGCGTCTGCTATTAAAAATATTCTCCTGTTCATGTTTGGAATTACTCTGTCCCCCACTCCAGGGATTCGAGCAAAAGGAACGGAGTTTGCATCGATGATGTATGCATAATTGAGTGGATAGTTTACGGGTAGTGCTGCACAGTCGCCTTTTACGGTCGTTTTTACTGCTAGCATGGTTTCCCCGTCTATGTACTTATCTGTACGCTTTTTTGTGGCTACGGAAGCCGGGTTAGTTGCTTCCGCGGTGGCTGTATTAGCCAATGAATTCCCTGCAACGTGAACGCCATCACGCTGAAGACTCTGTGCGTGAATCACGTGAGTCTTTTGTAGTTCTTTGTGTAAAAGAGCTACCTCGTTCCAGAGCAATTTATGCTTTATTGTGGCACCTGTGTCATCTTTGTAGTCGTTTTCGATCCAACTCTGCAGTTTATTGTTGTAAGAGTTGACGCAAAAATGAGAATCGCACACTATAAGTGTGGGGAATTCGCGTTCTGCATTTTCGAGCGCCATCTTTAAAGACCTGATTTCAGTTCTTTGAACCGAACAGTACTTTACTGATTCAGTTTTTGTTACTTTCGGTCTGAATTTACCGCACAGCCAACGACCTTTAATAATCGCACATGCTGCATCGTAGGATTTTCTCTCTACGTTGAAATGCTGTACAAAGCTATCTGTATAGATTATACATGCGTATTGTGGGAGAGGCAGGATTTCGATTGGCAGAGGATATTCTTCTTCATATTCTAAATCATTCAGTTCTTCGTATTGCGGGGCGAAATAGTATTTCACGTCTTCCGCTCCTAGAGAATCTATGCACTGTATCCATTTTGGATCCAGTGACACTGTAGGCAGGTTTACTGGGCTGAATAGCGCCTCGAAGGCGGATTCTGCTGTAAGGATATTAATCCGTTTGCCGTGTGCTAGTTCTCGTTCATTTGCTAATGCGATTTGCACTGCGTTCACAGTTTTTTCTGTGCGACTGAATGTTTTTTCTGCTTGTGTGTACAAGTGAGATTTAATTGAAATTGGTACCTTTTCTCCCTCATTAGAGGTTAGGTACGTGAATCCGCATCTTCCTGGGATGACTCGGATTACAAGATCGATCGTGTTGTCACGTGTATCTAATTTAGTTTTTGCTAACATGTCTGTTTGCAGTGATCTCAAAATTTCTGTGTGTTTTTGAGTCCAATTGATTTGTTTTAAATCAGGTTTAATTAGTTCGTAGAGAGGTTTAACCCTCTCTGCGTAATTTAGGATGTAAGTTCTTCCGAAATTCAGAAAACCTAGTATTGATTGTAAATTCTTCAGCGTTTTTGGAGCTTGGAGTACAGCGCACTTCTCTAAGAAGTTGTCCGCTAGGCTTTTCCCTTCACTTGATAATTCGTACCCTAAAAATAGTACTGTCAGATGGGCAATTCGGGACTTTTTAAAGTTGAATTTGTAACCCTCTGCTGCGAACCCAAGTATAATGGTGTTCACTCTTTTCAAGTGAGTATCCAAGTCGTCGTCTGTGAGATAAATATCATCTACGTAAGACAATGCTTCATCATCATAGATTTGTAGTAACTCTGTTACCCTAGCTGAGAATAGTCCTGGGCTGTTCTTGAACCCCTGTGGGAGTCGACAGAATTTTTTCTGTGACCCAAATGCGGAGAAAGCGGTCAAGTATCTGCTTTCTGGTGCAATGTTTTGACAAAAGAAACCATTAGAAATGTCTAATGTCGTTTTGTATTTTCTCCTAACTATATTATTCATTAGGGCTGTACTATGCGAGTTTTGTACTGCAAAGGTTTTGCAACATGTATTAAGGTGTCTGTAGTCCAAAACTAGACGATATGAATTGTCTGGCTTGGAGACAGGAAACAAAGGATTTTTCATTTGAGAGGTGCATGTTTCAATCACCCCCTGGTACTCAAGTTGATCTAAGATCTCCCTGACCTGTTTTTTAGCTTCTTGCTTTATGGGATACTGCCGTTGGGCAGTTGGTTCACTTTTTAGTTGGATTTTGTGAGGAGGTGAATCCTCATCCCATCCTACATGATTTTTATACAATGCAGGTGCCTGGGCTACAGCCCATTTCCTTGCATATGTGTATTTTTTGTGAATCGGTATGTGATTCGAGAAGGCAGGCATAATCACTTCTTCGCCACGAGGGCACTCCCTGACAAACTCCGGGGGCCAATCTTTTTCAGCTAACAGAATATCATAGCCTTTTGAGAGCTTATCCCAAAATAGACCCCTAATTTTCCTAGTCTTATCACCCTCTATACGCAATGTTATTTCGTATATTTTATGGGGCTCGCTAAGTCTGGCGTCGGCAGTTTCAACCTGAATGTATTCATTCGTGTCCACTGTCTCCAGATGACTCATCAAGATCTTGCGCGCTATACTGATTTCTGCTGCACTGTCCAACATTGTCAATGCCCACTCCCCGTTTTTCAACTGTGTCCTCAGTATTCTCGGCATGGTTGATTACTCTAATACTGGCTACCTTCTTTTTCTGAAATTGAGATTTCTTATTTTGAGCAGGTTCCTTGTCTTTGGACTTGGTGTGCTCTCCTGGGTCTGACCGTCCTCTTCTTTCCGAATTCTGTGGAAAAGATCGAGAGGGACGTGTATCAATACTTTGATATCTATCAGGTTTTTTTATATTATCCCTATTTCTAAGGTTATATCTTTTCTCAGAGGGCTCCCTCTGGGGAGACTGGCGTTCTCGAGTCGGAGTTCTCTCCCTCCGTCGAGGAGACCTTCCTCTGGACTGGAAAACTTTTTCCTTGGGAGTGGATTGTTTATTTCCATCCCAGCTCTTTTTAGGAGTGTTTAAATTATTTTTAATAAATAATTTTTCTGGATTTTCGAGCAGTTGGGGCTTAACTGGTTTCCCACCCAAGCTGTCTCTACCTAATTCTTCATAGCATTTTTCTATGATTTTGGCAAGCTCAACAGGATCTTTTATATCTGTTTCCCTCAACTTCTGGCGAATCGCCACAGATGCTGCTTCTCCCTTTACATTGGCTAATAATATAGCCGTGACCTGCTTGAAGTCTTTCAGTAATTTCATACCTAGATTTAAAGCTGGTTCTGGACCGAATTCATTTTGAATCTGTTTTAGCACGTCTGGTATTACCGCCATAGACGGAACACCGTGTGTTTTTGTGTAAATGGAAGCAAAGACTGTACCCCAAGTGTCGCAGTCCTCCACGTGTGGTGCGATTCCCATAGGAAGGCAGATGGTCAAGATTCTGTGTTTCTCAATAGGGGTAGTATCAGGAAATACTGCCTCTATTTGAGTGATTTTCTGGGCTAACCAGAAAGGAATTTGTTTCCGTTTTACGGGTGTTTTACCAAGACATGACTGTATGTTCTGTGGTGTAATTTTATTTGTGTTCCCCTGATGAGGGGTCAGCTGGTGTGAATTAACAGCTGGCTGGACTGTTGCAGTCCGTATTACATATTGGACTAATTGCCTATGTATTTTTATTAATGTGTTTAGCTGTGCTAACAGCTCTTCTCTAGACATTCTTGTAATGTCAGGATGTGGTGTGTAGCTGGCTAGAACCGGCCACGTGGCTCCTGGTCTACCTAGTGGACCGAGCCTAGTTATGTGATCATTGTGTTTTAGGGCGCCATTAAACCAGAGCAGGTGCTCTTGAAATTTAAGTGGGATTTCAACCTCCTCGAAAGGAGCGTACTCTCCCGGAGGTTCCTCTATTTTGTAATAGTGAAACTCCTGTGTTATTTATTTATTTTTATTTTATGGAATTTGTAAAGCGCGCAGCTACCCCCGAAGGGGTGTCCCGGCGCTAAAATCCAGGGGTTACTGAGTGGAAAAGGGAAGAGAAAAAAAGAAATGTGATGCAAGGAAATCTAAAGTCCGGAGAAGAGCCAGGTTTTGAGTTTGGCTCGGAAGATGGTTTCAGAGGGGCAGAACCTCAGCTCAAGTGGAAGGGAGTTCCAAAGTCTGGCAGCAATGACACCGAAACCTCTGCCTCCGGTTCTGGAAAGTCTGAAACGGGGCGAGATCAGGAGGCGGAGGTCATTGGACCTCAAGGATCTGGTGGAGCAGGATATCGAAACCCGATTTTTCAGGTAAGTAGGGCCGAAGTTGTTGACGGCTCGATAGGTAAGGGTGAGAACCTTAAACTGGATGCGGCTAGCCACAGGGAGCCAGTGGAGTTGCCTTCGATATGCAGAGACAGATTGACGGTAAGGGATGTTACCGATCAGTCTGGCTGCAGCATTCTGGACAATCTGCAGTCGACCAATCAGGTACTGCGGAGCCCCTGCATAGAGGCTATTAGCATAGTCCAGGTGGGACGTAATGAGGGCCTGGGTGACTGTGCGGCGGGAATCCGTGGGAAGGTACGGGAGGATCTTTTTTATCATCCGTAGTTTCATGAAGCAGGCGGAGGTAACCTTATTGATCTGGGTTTTACATGACAAGGAGTCATCAAATTGGAAGCCCAGATTCCGCGCCGAGCGAACCGGGGTTGGGGCAGGATCGAGAGCTGTCGGCCACCACCAAGAAGAGGGAATAGAGGTTTTCTGATTGAAAAACAGGACCTCCGTTTTATCTGCATTCAATCTCAAGTGGTTCTTAGTCATCCAGCCGCTGATGTTATTCAGGCATTGGCGAAAGTTGAGGAATGCGGAGTCCGAGTGGTCCCGGAAAGAGAACACCAACTGTGTGTCGTCGGCGTAGGATACCACCCTGACTCCGTAGGACTCAACGACGTCAGCCAGGGGGGCCAGATAGACGTTGAAGAATAGGGGGCTAAGGGCGGAGCCCTGTGGCACCCCACATGACAGAGGTTTTTCCTCTGACTTGAAGGGGCGTAGCAGTACTCTTTGGCTTCTGGATGAGAGAAAGGACTCGATCCAGCCGAGGGCAGAGCCACCGATGCCTATCTGCCTGAGGCGGTCCAGGAGGATGGGGTGAGAGACCGTATCGAAAGCTGCGGACAGGTCGAGGAGAACCAACATGGCCTCCTCGCCCCTGTCCACACACTCCCGAATGGTCTCAGATACCTCCAGCAGGGCCGTTTCGGTACTGAATCCTGCTCTGAAACCGGATTGGGATCCATGAAGCAGAGAGTGGTTTTCTAAATAGTCCGTAAGTTGGAGCTGTACTGCTTTTTCCAGGACTTTGGCAGGTTTAGGAAGGAGGGAGATGGGACGGTAGTTAGAGAAGACAGTGGGGTCTGCGTCTGCCTTTTTCAAAATAGGGATCACCAGTGCCTCCTTCCAGGTGGTGGGGAAGAAGCCATGGTGAAGGGAGGCATTCCAGACGGTAAGGAAAGGGCAGGCCAGTGAAGGTGCCAGTTCTCCCATGATTTTGGCAGGAACAGGATCAGAGGGGGCGCCAGATTTGCAGGCGATGAGCAGTCTAATAGCCTCGTCCATGTTTAGTTTGTTAAATGCAAGGAAAGATGGAGACTCAGGGGGGCTAGAAGTAGGAGATGGAGTGACTGACTCAGTGGGGAAGGAGACACACAGTTTGTTTATTTTTTCTAGAAAAAAATCTGAGAGTCCCTCACAAAGGGCCTGACTGGCGGTGTTCTGGGGGGCTCTAGCCGGAGGGTTAATAAAGTCTTTGACGACGCTAAAGAGCGTTTTTGAAGAGTTTTTGGCTTTATTAATTTGAGCGGCAAAGTGGTCTTTCATCGCGCCTTTTTTAAGTTTAAGAAATTGTTTAAGTGCCGTTCTGTAAAGATGTTTGGCTTCAGAGTCGTAGTTGAGCCTCCACTTGCGCTCAAGAGCCTTGCATTTGCTTTTCTCCTCCCGAAGGGAGGTGGAGAACCAGGGAGCAGAGGGCCGCGACCTGGTGGAGGAGATGGTTATCTGGGGGGAAATAGAATCAATAGCCTTAAGGAGAGTAGAATTTAACCTGGAGACATTTTCATCAATGTCCGGGGAGAGGTGCTCCGAATGGTAGTGGAATATGGGATCCAGGGCAGCGCAGGTGACCTTATGCCACTTTCTACCCAATTCCTTTCTATGGGCCAGTTGGGCAGGTTTGCGTCCTAAAGTAAGAGAAAAAGGGACGAGGAAGTGATCGGTCCAGGTTAGAGGGAGAGGCTGAAGGGCAGTGATGAGCGAGAAATTTGCAAAGATAAGGTCCAGGGTGTGGCCTGCCACATGGGTGGGACCTGCAACCAGTTGTTTAAGATTGAGGCTTTCCATGGTGTCAACCAGGTTAGTAGCCTTAGCGCATAGCGGGTTGTCGATGTGGAGGTTAAAATCGCCCAGGACAATGAAATTTTGATGTTTAATAGAAAGATCAGCCAATAGGTGGACAAGGGCATTGAGGGAGGGCGTGGAGACAGGAGGGGGACAGTAAACTAGTGTGCCAGCTAAGATTGCTGATGCATTGTCGGAGATGGAGAAGTACATAGCTTCGATTGTGCCTATTTCACTGAGTCTAGTGAAAGTCAACTGGAAGGAGGATTTAAGTATGACAGCAAGACCACCACCAGACTTACCTCCGGTCCGATTCAGGCATTTGATGTCATAACCTGGGGGGATGGCCAGATAGATATCTGGTGAGGAAGAGTCAGTGATCCAGGACTCGGTTAGGAAAAGAATATCCCATTCCTCAGACGAAATGGACATCCAGATGTCGTTGGCGTGACGGGGTAAAGATCGGCAATTAATCAGACCTGCACGTAAGGTGTACTGATTAGAGGAAGAGGGCTGCGGTGGTGAGCAAGGGGAGGGACGGGGTAGACAGGGCGGGAGTGTAAAGCTGCATTGTGGGCAGAGATAATGAGCGGCTTCCAGATGACTCGGGATGCAGCGGGGGCAGGTCGGGCATGGAGGCGAATTGAGTAGGTGTAGTTGGGCAGAAGTCCAGCGGATGCGGGTGGGGCTGGTTGAAGAGGCAGGGGGACAGGCCCTGGGCCCGGTCCAGGCCCGGACGGGCCCAGACGGGCTTGCCTTTGGCGCGCCTTCGGCGCGCTGACGGCGCGCCCGCTGCGCCCGTCCGCTGCGCTTCCTGGCGAGGCACATCCTTTATGTCCGTGTGAGAGGGAACATGGGGGTGTGGCCAGCTGAGGTGGGCGTGTCCGCCGTGGCGCCTCGCCCTCAGTGATGGCGATAGATGGCGTTCGTTGCAGCGCTAGGAGCGCTGTTTAAAGTGCACAGGTGAGTGAAGTTAAGGCAAAGTATCACACAACAAATATTTTAAAATGCTAAGATTCACTCCCGGCTTCCGCCTCAGGAGACTCCCGAATTAAAGTGACGCGCTTTCCAGCCGCGCGCACTTTATAGTGTGTCAGGGGAGGGGGCGTGGCCAGCTGAGGTGGGCGTGTCCGCCGTGGCGCCTCGCCCTCAGTGATGGCGATAGATGGCGTTCGTTGCAGCGCTAGGAGCGCTGTTTAAAGTGCACAGGTGAGTGAAGTTAAGGCAAAGTATCACACAACAAATATTTTAAAATGCTAAGATTCACTCCCGGCTTCCGCCTCAGGAGACTCCCGAATTAAAGTGACGCGCTTTCCAGCCGCGCGCACTTTATAGTGTGTCAGGGGAGGGGGCGTGGCCAGCTGAGGTGGGCGTGTCCGCCGTGGCGCCTCGCCCTCAGTGATGGCGATAGATGGCGTTCGTTGCAGCGCTAGGAGCGCTGTTTAAAGTGCACAGGTGAGTGAAGTTAAGGCAAAGTATCACACAACAAATATTTTAAAATGCTAAGATTCACTCCCGGCTTCCGCCTCAGGAGACTCCCGAATTAAAGTGACGCGCTTTCCAGCCGCGCGCACTTTATAGTGTGTCAGGGGAGGGGGCGTGGCCAGCTGAGGTGGGCGTGTCCGCCGTGGCGCCTCGCCCTCAGTGATGGCGATAGATGGCGTTCGTTGCAGCGCTAGGAGCGCTGTTTAAAGTGCACAGGTGAGTGAAGTTAAGGCAAAGTATCACACAACAAATATTTTAAAATGCTAAGATTCACTCCCGGCTTCCGCCTCAGGAGACTCCCGAATTAAAGTGACGCGCTTTCCAGCCGCGCGCACTTTATAGTGTGTCAGGGGAGGGGGCGTGGCCAGCTGAGGTGGGCGTGTCCGCCGTGGCGCCTCGCCCTCAGTGATGGCGATAGATGGCGTTCGTTGCAGCGCTAGGAGCGCTGTTTAAAGTGCACAGGTGAGTGAAGTTAAGGCAAAGTATCACACAACAAATATTTTAAAATGCTAAGATTCACTCCCGGCTTCCGCCTCAGGAGACTCCCGAATTAAAGTGACGCGCTTTCCAGCCGCGCGCACTTTATAGTGTGTCAGGGGAGGGGGCGTGGCCAGCTGAGGTGGGCGTGTCCGCCGTGGCGCCTCGCCCTCAGTGATGGCGATAGATGGCGTTCGTTGCAGCGCTAGGAGCGCTGTTTAAAGTGCACAGGTGAGTGAAGTTAAGGCAAAGTATCACACAACAAATATTTTAAAATGCTAAGATTCACTCCCGGCTTCCGCCTCAGGAGACTCCCGAATTAAAGTGACACGCTTTCCAGCCGCGCGCACTTTATAGTGTGTCAGGGGAGGGGGCGTGGCCAGCTGAGGTGGGCGTGTCCGCCGTGGCGCCTCGCCCTCAGTGATGGCGATAGATGGCGTTCGTTGCAGCGCTAGGAGCGCTGTTTAAAGTGCACAGGTGAGTGAAGTTAAGGCAAAGTATCACACAACAAATATTTTAAAATGCTAAGATTCACTCCCGGCTTCCGCCTCAGGAGACTCCCGAATTAAAGTGACGCGCTTTCCAGCCGCGCGCACTTTATAGTGTGTCAGGGGAGGGGGCGTGGCCAGCTGAGGTGGGCGTGTCCGCCGTGGCGCCTCGCCCTCAGTGATGGCGATAGATGGCGTTCGTTGCAGCGCTAGGAGCGCTGTTTAAAGTGCACAGGTGAGTGAAGTTAAGGCAAAGTATCACACAACAAATATTTTAAAATGCTAAGATTCACTCCCGGCTTCCGCCTCAGGAGACTCCCGAATTAAAGTGACGCGCTTTCCAGCCGCGCGCACTTTATAGTGTGTCAGGGGAGGGGGCGTGGCCAGCTGAGGTGGGCGTGTCCGCCGTGGCGCCTCGCCCTCAGTGATGGCGATAGATGGCGTTCGTTGCAGCGCTAGGAGCGCTGTTTAAAGTGCACAGGTGAGTGAAGTTAAGGCAAAGTATCACACAACAAATATTTTAAAATGCTAAGATTCACTCCCGGCTTCCGCCTCAGGAGACTCCCGAATTATTATATGTTATAGCGTTTACCGCTGGAAAGTTTATCCATGAATAGAATACCTCTGTCTGCCGATACTCGTGAGCCTCTATCACGAAAATTACTGTACCACCTTGAGGTGTCAGTCCGTGTTCTATAAGTTTTAAAGTTATAGATCTTCTTAACTGGACCGGGATGATAATAGCACCCGGGTCTGTGTATTCGGGACCTCGCTGAGTCGCATCTGCTGCGGCCCCAGTGGTGCCGTTGTTTTCTACTGACATTGTATAAATGCAGTTTTTGCAGAGTAGGTCTCCAAGGAGACAAAGATTAGATGCACAATATTTTGGAACACTGTATCCTTCAACGTTGAATAAACCAGAGCTTTACATAGGAATCTCTTCCTACTAAGGTCGGGCGGATTTTAACCTTTCACCCACTCCAGACGTCTATTGGAGTATTTAAGGGAGAAAGGGGTGTGAAATATGCACGACTGAGTTACTCTACAAGTCTTGCGTTAGTTTATCGCCTTACCAAACGTTGGGCGCCATGTAGTGTAGTTCCTAGTTTCCCACTAGGCCCTGCGCATTGGAATAACATAAACAGTAGTATCGACGTGGAACTGCGGATATTCCAGGCCTCCACTGACTATGCTAAACTTAATTGGGTTGTGTTACCAACTAGCTCAGAGGTCACTGGAAACTTTCTTCTCTGCATAGGAAGTGATCAGCTTCCTTGGCACAGACAAGAAGGGATTCAGTTTTCCAACAACCGTGCAACATGACAACTTTGCTCCTCAGATCAAGAGTCGATCTCTAGGGTCGTGTGAAACAATAGACACAGATTTCACTCAGTCAGTCTAGTGCAGTTTACTTTCACAGTATGTAGAGAATAGAGAGACGGGCGTGTATCAATAAAGGTTAACATTTATTGAACAGTCTTTCTTCTCATACAAGAGAAATGTATTGCCACAATTGCAATAACTGTTATTATAAAAAGTACGTACAGTAAGATAAGTATTGCGAAATAGAACTGTAAAAGCATTGATATGGTTTCTTAGCCATACAATGGTTTAAAAGTAATAAAACATATATACAGTCATATATACATTAGGCTAACATACTCAACTGGTGCTTCTAACTAAGCCTACCCCAGTGTGCCTGACCTAAGCCTAACACGTGAGAAGGGGGAGTAAGTAAGTAGCTTAAGTTAAGTTGGTTTTGCCAAGGTTTGTTTCAAGAATTCTCGTCTAAGGGTTTAGTCAACACCATACCTCTGAATAGAATGATGGAGGATTGGTATCTCCTTCAGGGGTCTCTCTCGATATCCCAGTCACCTGCGAGGGTAAACTGGAAGCGCCGGGACTGGATTTCACTGCACGAGAAAGGCAGCGGCTTCTCTCAGCGCGTCGAGGAAGGAGGGGTGACAGCGTCTGCGGGCAGCTGGGCTGGATGTCTTCGCAGAGGACGGCTGCACGGCTCCTCAAGCGTACTGCACCATAGGTCGCGCTGTAGCGGCGATAATGGTAATCAGTAGCTTCACCACCACAGGATAGCAGGCTGCAGCGACAGAGTGCTAGTTTTTACCAACACGGGGTCATGCAGGCAGCTGGCATCAGCAACATGTTCGCTCCTTGCTTAAGGCAACGTTGGTAATATTTATACCTGACAGGTGCCGGGTTTGACGCAAGTTTGCTGGACATAAGACGTCAATTAAAGATGTCACTAGGAAGTGATAGTTATCAGTTGCTCATTAGAGTTCCATTACTAATCAAAACATAGCAAGCGGGGATTTCCAGGTTTGCTAAGTTTTTATCTTGTTGAAGAACTCGGAGTGTTATCTAGGAATATCAGATAGTGACTGCTGCTCTGTCATTGCACTAATTGGTCGCAAAGGAAGTAGCAGAGAGTCATGCTGGAATGTGGCTCTGTGGCTCTGCTCGTGTGAGGCCAGAGATGACTTTACAGAAAATCGCACTTGAACGGTTATGCCAATATAGGGAATAAATGGATTTATAGCCGAATAGGGGCATAAGGTCACAGTATCGATCAGGAACCTAGATAAGCACATGACACTATGCTCCACACATATCTAAGAAATATCTGCGAATCCAAAGGGTGGATGTCAAGTAAGACGCTAAACAAGATATTGCTTTCATCTTAGTAGGGCTACTGAAAATGAGAATGGCCTAGATATAATCCCAATAGTGATCACTTGAACTGTCATAAACCAACCCAGATATGATCTGCAGATATCAAGGTGCTAGGGATCATTACTGTATTGGCTAAACTGTGTAAATTAAAATATATCCACAAGATTTACTAGGAAGTTACAAGAAGTGCTCATTAGAACATGGACAGAGGGTCGCCACCTTTGAGCAACACATAAAGCTGAATGCTCATAGAGCTACGATCCACTCTAATATCCCAATATTATTATGGAAGGAAAGGGCAAAGGATCTTCCTGTCTTAACCCCTTCCATGCTCATGACGAGCTCAGCTCGTCATGAGGCACACTGGAGCTGTGCTCATGACAAGGTGAGCTAGTCATGAAATAATGCCTTTCGAGCTTTTCCAGCACAGGAAGGAAAAAACCATAGCAGCCAAGGTGTTAAAATGATTAGGTGCCAAGGTGGATAACCTCCATCTTCCAAAGGCTCATAGGAATTGAGGAGACTACAACTCCTCGCCAGGTGAGAAATTATAACTGGAGCATAACAAAACTGAAGATACACTCCACAATTTTAAACAAGATGGTTATATAGAGAAGGGGACCAGAGACGTTCTCTTCCTGAATAGGTCTGCTGGAAAATACTAAACACCAGGAATTCATTGGGGACCAATCAGTGCCAAAGAGGCCTAAATTCCTCTCCTGGGACCTGAGGGACAATTGAAAATGAGCCTCTTCCAGGTTTAAGGGAGGGGCCAACCCCATAGAAACTCAAAAAGGTGGGTATAACACCTACCAGATGGCATTCACCCAGGGTATCACCTCATTGAGTCCCTGCTGCAGTGTTCCAAAGTAAATATCCAGGATACTTCCCTTTTCTTTCGATATCTCCCTTTCGTAAGATGAATCTTTTCCAGGATAGTCCATTTTAGGTCCCTTTCTGAGTGTCCACATTGGTGAATGGATGACTTGTACTTACTGTATCTTACCTTGAACTTGCGTCCGGTCTCTCCTACGTATCCCATGCCACATGGGCAGAGGATAAGTGAAACTACATTAGATATACAATAGTTTGTCATTTCTTTCAACACAATTTCCATTTCTTTATAGTTAATATTGGCAGACATGTTGGCTCCATCTCATGCATGGCAGCAGCTACATTTGTGGTTCCCACATACCAGATTCTGACCAGTCATAGATCACTGACTCCATTGTCTATTCTAGATCTCACCAACATACTCCAAAGATTGCATTTTCTATGAAAGCATAGACTGGTCATGGAAGTTTCATCTCCTGTTCATTCGTATTAAGTATGTTCCACTGGGAGAGTATAATTTGCGTCACTTTCTGATCAAAATTTGAGAGTCATGTCACACATACTAGGTTATAATTACATTGTTAAGTACTCTGCTGGAACATGGCATCTCTGTTTTATTATTTGGCTCTTTTGAAGGAATCACAAATCCAGTCATCTTGGTTACCTCCATTGTATCAACTTTTCTTTCAAGAATTTCTTCATTTCTTACAAAATCCTGGATATTTGAACAGTTTCTTCTGATGAAAAGGAATTGGCGAAATGGAATACCTTGTTTCTGACATCTGAGGTGGAAACTTTGACAATGGAGCAAAGTATTGCAAGCTGTGGGCTTGGTGTATAAGGAAACCTCAAGTGTATGGTTATAATGCTGTATCCAGATGTCCAGGAAAACCACCCTCTCCCTACTGGTGTTAGGGGAGGATTTCAAGTTTTCGTCTCACAAGCTGATCCACAGAAATAAGTCCAAATATGCTCTTCTTCACCATGCCAGACAAATAAAATGTCCATATAATATGACCAGTGTTTAATGTTCTCAAAAAATTACCTCATCTCATTGTCTTTGTAGTTCTCCTCAAAGAGAGGAGTTGGCCTAATGTATGTATGTATGTATGTATGTATGTATAAATTATTTTGTAGCGCGCTCAATTGCTTGAGAGTATCCTGGCGCGAAATGGGAAAGGCAGAAATAAGAGCAGCGAGAAAAACAGCTTAAGTTACACATAAGTTACACTCCGGAACAGGTGAGTTTTCAAATGTTTCTTGAATGAGCCACAGATTGCTAGGAGCGCAGATGAAGAGGGTGAGCGTTCCAGGCCCGAGCCGCGACCACGACAATCGATTAACCGCCGAGTCTGGCTCGCTTAAAACGGGGGAGGGACAGTTTAAACAAAGTGGATGATCTGAGGGTGCGGGCGGGGACATAGAAAGAAAATCTGCATCTCAAATATGCTGGACCTTGGTCGTGGGTAGCTCTAAACACCAGCAGCAGGGATTTGAACAGAATGCGCTGTGAGACTTGGAGCCAATGAAGGGTGCGCAGATCGGATCGCACACTACTCCATCTAGGGACGTTGAATATCAGGCGGACAGCAGCATTCGGGATAACCTGCAGGCGTTTAACCAGGTAAGCCGGAGTGCCACTGAACAGTGCATTCGCATAGTCCAGTCTTGCCATTATGAGAGCCCGCGCCACAGTCTCCTTGGCATCCCTAGGGAGCAGGGGGAAGAATTTGCGTAGCATTCTCAGAGTGGCAAAGCAGGTTCCCGTGAGCTTCTTTATGTGGTCCTCAAATCTAAGATCTTCCCCAAACCAGATCCCAAGGTTTTTAGCGGGGCCCCCCGTACTTAGGGCTGGGAATGTTCGGGGGCCACAGCGTACTCCTAAACGAGGGGGGGGAAGGAACCATAAAAGAGCACCTCGGATTTGTCCTCATTGCACTTCAACTGGGCCATGGTTAGCCAGCGAAATACTGAGGACAAGCACAGATGAACTACAGAAGTATCCAGAGAATCATCTGGCCAGGTGAACAACAACTGAGTATTATCTGCATACCCTATAATCTTAGCCCCGTACTGTTCTGCTAAATAAACCAAAGGTGTGATGTAAATGTTGAACAGTAGGGGACTAAGAGTGGATCCCTGGGGGACCCCCGTAAGGAGTGGTTTAGGTTCTGAAGCGTGGGGCGGCATCCAGACCTGCTGTGTCCTGTCCGAGAGAAAGGAGGACAGCCAGGCGAGAACAAGCCCCCCAATACCAATAGCAGACAGCCTGGCGAGAAGGAGCTCATAGGGGACGGTATCGAACGCGGCAGAGAGGTCCAATAATATCAGGACCGCTCTGCCGCCTCCGTCCAGACACTCCCGGATAGACTCCGTCATCTACACCAGCGCGGTCTCAGTGCTATATGACACCCTGAAGCCCGATTGGGCAGGGTGAAGAGCGTTGGAGGATTCCACAAAACTCTCCAATTGCCGAAGGACCACTTTCTCACAAATTTTAGCGAGTGCTGGCAGGAGGGATATAGGTCTGTAATTACCAGGGACCGTGGCGTCCAGTCCCGGTTTTTTCAGGAGCGGCAGAAGTTTGGCTTGTTTCCAACCGCGAGGAACCTCGCCAGAAGACAAAGAAAGGTTCTCTATCTGAGTGATCTCACAGCAGACAGTTTCCGCCACCTCCGAAAGCACTTGGGCTGGACACGGGTCCACCGGGGAGCCAGATTTCAGGGACTGAAGGAGAGGTAGTACAGCACATTCGGAGACTTGCGCAAAGTTAATAAACTGTTGGCCGGAACACGGGCATTGGGTAAGACAGGAGTCATCCGCTAGGCGGTCCCCGGACAGCGCCGAGAGTAAGTCCTCCTGAATCCTAGCTATTTTGCTGATAAAAAAGGTGGACAGATCCTCGCACCATGGCTAGGGAGGTCATCCTCGAATCTGGGGAACTGGTTTTGAGTCTTGGCAACGACGCTGAACATCCCGTGATTCTGGGCAAATCACTTAATCTCCCCGTGCCTAACAAAAAAAAATGAATGTATCCTCATGTAACGCAACTGGTGCTATGTAAAGCACACTGATACCCAATTCAGGTCAAGTTTGTGCTATATTAAACTCCGTAAAATCAAAAGAATAGATACTAGCTACACTGGGGGCATAGGCAGTACTCCTTTCACTTGCTTGTATCTTTCGTTATTGTATTCAAAGAAATTCTCTCTCATTACAATATCAATACATTTCAGCATGAAGGCGTGGGTGCTATCCTGACAGTGTTGTTCTAATCTAATTTTGACTGCCTCAAAAGCTTCTTTTTGGGGATTTTTAGTTAAAGGGTCTCGATATCCATTGTGACAAGTACCTTTCTGATTTGAACAAATTCTGGGGCATATTTACAAGTGGATATTGCCACCCGAATGTCACGTTTAGTGACATTCTAGTGGCGTTATCTCATTTTCCCTATTTACAAGGCGGCTTTAATTCACTTAACGTGGCATAATACCACCTTGGAAATAAGGCCCCTTTTTACACTTCACTTAGTGTGAAAGGGGCGTGCAATGGGTGTTTCAGTGGGCTTTCCACTGCAACACCCATTGTTTTTTGGTGCTGCCCCATATTTACAAGGATGGGGCAGCACAAAAAACTAGGACCAGGTAAAACCTAATCTTAGGGTGGCGATTCGAGGAGAAATTATTCATTTCTCCTTGTATTTTTCTTTGTCCATGTGTGGTGCATTCTGCAGCACATGTAGAAACAGCAAGTTGCCTTTACAGATTGTTTATATGCAGGAAGGTGTCCCTTGCTACACATAAACAATCGCCCCAGCAGCGCAGGCACCTTTTTCAACATGGTGCAAGGTTGCCTGCACTGGCGCTAGGCAGCTTTTTTAGCAGCAGCACTAGGCAGCTTTTTTAGCAGCGGCACTAGGAGAAATTCAGGGTTGTGCCATATTTTTGTAAATAAGGCGCATCTCTTCGTTCACGAAATGTCGGAGTGTGGCGTTACCAATTTTGAAATAACACTGCGCTCTGACATTTTATTGTAAATATCCGCCTTATTCCCTTCCAGTCATGCAGTCATAATTCCGGTGTCTTTCACATAGGACACAATTCCATTGATCGCAGGTTTTAAAAATAGAATTAATGTATTTAGACAGTAGTTCAGTAGCTGACTCAATTGTAGAGACAATGAGGGGCAATGTTAAAGAGGGGTGCAATAACAGTATTATTATATTTCTTTTTTCCAGTAACTTTGGTGCTGTTTGATGAAACTGCATGAACCGTGGTGCACAATTAGCAAGTTACACCTAGTCAAATATGTTAGGTTTAGTGCAGAGTGCAAAGGTGAAGAGGGTATCAAACTTTTCAAAGTTGATGTTAACCTTGGCACGTTTTATGGATCTGCACAAAATCTGCCAGAGACTAAGTATGTGGTTTAGGGATTCTCAGTCTCATATAGATTTGTCAAGGTGGAACACATTTAAAGGGGGTCAAGGAAGTGTGCATTTTCTTCTAAATTTGTCTCCAATTAATGAATCCACACCAAAGTTGGTAGGTAATCGTAATGATAATCCATATTTGTAAAGTGGCGGCGATCAACAGTGAGCCTCGCGCTTCAGAGTCAGACGCTCTGGCAGCTTTATGTTGGTTTATCAAGTTTTGAGCAGAACAGGACAATTAAGGTTCAGTAATTAATAACTTTGGAGACGTGAAAAATATGCATGAAAGCTGTCAAATAGGGTTTTAAGTCTGCTGCAAGAATGTCAGGTTTTATCATAGAGTACAGTGTTAAAACAAGAATGTTTGAGGTGTTTGAGGGTTCAGGGTGGGATTTAGCAGACAGCATGATTAGCTTGCTTGTGGTATGCTGTGTTTTGTACAGAACCATCAAAGTGGATGCAGGTGATGGGGGGGGCATCGAAAATATGTTAATTTCCTAATAATTGTGGTGCCTTTTGATGAATGTGAACAAACATTGTGAGATCCATTGATGGGCCGAAGTTCAAGGGTAAGGGCAAAACACGATTAGTTGCTAATAACTTTGACACTGATGAAACTGCAGGAAAGTTGATAAGCAACTCACAAGTTAAACATAGTGCAGGGATGTTATGTTTCATCCAGATCCAACTATGAGCCACACTCAGCATTTTAGTCAACTGCACACCTGACTTCATACGTCCGGACACCAACCATCCTATGCCACAGTCACCATAATTCTCATCGCAATCATCATCAGACATATCCACCTTCCTAACCTCAGACCCACCATTGTAGGGTACTACATCCACTATAATACATCTAAACAACAAAAATCAAATAACTAATAAACATGCTCCTTTGGAGAAACGAATGAGATGCATCAATAGACATACAGTTAAAAGTAAGGGATGGTTCTTGTGGTGCATTCTCGTTCCTCTTTCCGAGGCACATAAACTCTTAAATTCAGTCAAGAAACCACTGATAAACTGGTGTGATATCAGTTTTAAAACCCTATAAACCCTGATATTTTCCTTATAATGTACACTATGATGACCAAACCTATTGCAATCGTCATGCAAATTTCATAACCTCACACATGACATTACTGAAGGAATCTCAAATTACATGATTGAGAACAATCCATAGTATATCACCACTGACATCACCAGTTGCATTAATTATGGTTCTCTGCATGCTCAAATAAGCATAAACACCTACTTGATAGGGTATGGTGTAGGTATAAAAATAGGTCATCTGTATACAGATCCTGGTGCACATTTTTAGGCAAGCAGTCCTAAGATCCCGGCAGACATGTTTAGGCTAGCAGGCCAGGATGTAATCTTGGTGTAAGTGTGATTACAGGTCCATCTTGCCACCATTTGGAACTAATAGGGACTATTAATATGTACACCATACCCTATAAAGTGTGTGTTATGCTTATTTAACATGCCGAATGCATGTATTCTTATCACCATGATATTTTGATGTAGGGGTGGATTCATCGAGTAAGTTCCTTGGTCCTGAAGATAGCCACTGGGCAGAGTGACTTGAAACATGTAGATCATACAGAATCCTGGTGCATTATACCCTTGTTTTCTGAATTTCTTCCCCTCATTAATCATACCGCTTGAAAAACTGACTAAAACATGGTTTTCCCTATCAGGCAGGTATTTTCAATTCTGCACCTCCAACCCCTCCTACTCCTAATCCATCATTGATTGGGTATTTACTACTCAAGTGCTCCCATGTCTCTCACTGGTAATAGCAAGCCCCATTCCGTACCGAAACGGAAAGAACCCTATTATGAAGCATGCCACCTAGGGGAAGCCCTAGTGGGTGAGGGTTACACAATCAAAAGCATTGTGCTTTTGCGACCTCTAAGAGGATTCACAGTTTTTTTCTAGTTCAGAGTAGGCCTTCTATTTTTCATGTTTTTGTGAAGGATTCAGATCAAGGCGAATGATATGCACATTGCAGGGTTTGGTCACTTCAGGGGTTATTAGGTGTTTGGAGGGAGTGTGGTGTCTGCAAAGAGGTATGTGCAGGGGGAACACCATACACAGCAGGGGCTTGATCACCTATGTGTGGTTGGTAGCACACAGGGATAGCTGTCCACAAAGACTTCGGCACAGGGTGAAGGCTACTGGGGATTTGGCCACCTCAGGGCTCTTTAAACCATTATAGCCCACTGCAGCAGGATATACCAGCTTTAAAAAGTAATAAAACCAATCCCCCGCAGGCGGCCAACCCCCTTAACTAGTGACTTGGATATGTACTACTTATGACCTCACACACTACAACACTTATGACATGTTCCATGACATAATTGAAAACATCAATGATAACAAAAACTATGTGATTGTGAGACAGCACTGCATGCCGAGGGTGGAAAGTACAGTTACTTGAGTTAAGTATGACTTGTAAACTTCAGTGTTTTTTTTAGTTTAAAATGTTACATTTTAACTAATAATTTTAAAATGTCACTTAAACCATACCTCTCTCTCTCTCTCTCTATATATATATATATATATATATATATATATATATATATATATATATATATATATATATATATATATATATATATTACCTACTGGCGGTCGCCAGTAGGTATATATAGTTAGGATTTTTTCCCTATGGGATTTCTGAAAATTCTATGCCTAATAACTTTTGCGTTTGTGGACGGAATTGGCTGAAATTTTCAGGAAAATGGCACATTTTGTTTCTGAGCAGACCTTGAAAATTTGGGGGGGTTTTGTGGAGGGGGGGCCGAGAAAAAAGGGGGGTCCCAAAACGCCTTTTTCCCATGTTAATTTCCATAGGGCGGTTGGACTCACTTTTAGCCCGAACGGCTGAATGGATTTTCACGAAACTTGGCAAAATTGTAGGGACTGTTAGCCTGATGTGCCTTTGCTAGGTCTCAATATATGTGCTTCAGTGGATTTTGAGAAATTAACGTTTAAATCAAGATATATATCTGTAACAGCGCTCCGGGCAGCTATCCGGTTAGCGAACCTTTCGCGTAACGGAACTTTGCGATGAGAAGCTGATTTGCCCTCCGGTGTCTGTCAACATTCTAAACAGTCCGGAGCGGCCGCCATCTTGTCTCTCGGTAGGATCGAGAGACAAGAGGAGGCCAAAACAAAGGGGGAAATTACCATAAGGGGGCATAGTAGATCCTCGTTGACCCCCTAGGTTTTATGTGGAGGTTTTAAAAGGGCCTAGGAGGGTCCAAAAAAAAAAATTTTTTTTTGCGTGGTAAGCGCCAAGTTCGCGAACCGGATAGCTTTCTGGGCAGCGAACTTTATGGATAAAAGAATGAAAGACTTTTCTAATACTGTATGTTAATTGTTTGTTGTTTTTCTTGTTTTTTTTTGTTTTCTTTATTTATTTTTTTTTTTTATTATGATTAAATATTTTAAATGCCCCACGGGGCCCTTTTATAGCCCCCACATCAAACCTAGGGGGTCAAAGGGGGTCTATCCCTGACGCCTTATGGTCATTTCCCCCTTTGTTTTAGCCACCTCTTGTGTCTCGATTTGACCGAGACACAAGATGGCGGCCGCTCCGGACTGTTTGGAATGTTTACAGACACCCGAGAGCCAATCAGCTTTCCGTGCGCACCTCGCGTGGCGCGCCCGGAGCGCTCCCCGGGGCGAGTACCGGGGCGCTGCTATAGATTTATATATTTTTTTTAACCTACATTTCTCAAAATCCACTGGAGCACATATCTTGAGACATAGCAAAGGCACATCGGGCTACCAGTCCCTACAATTTTGCCAAATTTGGTTGAAATCCATTCAGCCGTTCGGGCTAAAAGTGAAATCGACCGCCCTATAAAAATTAACATGGGGAAAATGCGTTTTGGGACCCCCATTTTATCTCTGCCCCTGCTTGACGAATCCCCCCCAAACTTTCAGGGAAGGACCGGAACGCTGCGAGGCCATTTTGAGGAAATTTTCAGTCAGATTCGTCAACCGGCGCTAAAGTTAATCCAAATAGAATTTTGAGATTTAACATTGAAAAAAATCCTAACTATAACTACCTACTGGCGACCGCCAGTAGGTAATTATCTTAAATATATATAGTATCTTAAGTATATATATATATATATATATATATATATATATATATATATATATATATATATATATATATATATATATATTTCACTTTGACAGCGCTCCTGCTGCAACCCTTCGCCTTCGTGGGTGTGGCTCGAACCGGCGGAGCAGCCGGAATCAATATGCAAAGCGTAGCGGCGTTCCTTTCGAGCACTCGGATAAGGATCACACAGCACAGCATATATATATATTCACAGAAAAAACCATAGGTTATAGACCATATATAGTTAGGAATTTGCATTTACAAAACCTTGAAAATTCAGTGAAAAAACCATAGGTTATAGACCATATATAGTTAGGGATTTGCATTTACAAAACCTTATTTTACTCGCATAAAACCATTGAAATTCCATATATAGTTAGATGCGCTAACTATATATCGTGCACCCGCAATCCACTGCTGATGATGTCACATATTACATCATTCATGACATGGTCAGTGACATCACTGATGACATCACTCATCTCGTTTGACATGACTGATCATATCTCTGATGATATCATTCATGTGATAATACCACGAACCTCTTCAGACTCTAATATAACCTTAGATACAATCAGTGTAAACAGACACTCACAGACTGTCACTCATCCATGGAGTTACTCACACACCTAGTCAGTCATGCAAAGAATCAATCACACCTCCATTTCCTCAACTATACAGTTATACAAACTTTACTTATTCAAACATATACTAACACATATTTACTCTCTTATACAATCCCTGATACAAGTTCACAATGATCCATACAGCCACTCACACATTCACTGGCTCTTATGCACAGTTTTTTATATATGTCAACTCTCACATGTACTGTGTTTTACATATGTACTTACTTTGACATGTAGCACTGAGATATCCATTCACTCACCAATACACTCATGCACACAGTCAACCGCCCATACAGCTGTTTCCACATGCACTTTAGAAACCATACATCTAGTGAATCAACTGCTCACACATCTATGCACAGAGTGATACACCTCCCAGCCACCCACACACACACTCAGTCTCCCATACAAATACTTGGGCAACCAATCAATAACCCATATAGTTATTCATATAGCTACTGATCAACACATGCAGCAGTTTACAGAACAACAGACATAATGATGCACAAATTAAGACAGTTTAGTCACTAACCCATGCACTCAGTGAGACACATTTAATCACTCACTCATACAGTCAATCATGCACCTACTACATCCTTCATCCAGACACTTATACATCCACTCATTCTTCAATATGTAAGACATATTTTAACTTTACAGAAACATACAGTCACTGGATGCTGTCATCAGTGATGTCATCAGTGATGTCATTTGAGATGTCATCAGTGATGTCATCAGTGATGTCACTGACCATGTCATGAATGATGTAATATGTGACATCATCAGCAGTGGATTGCGGGTGCACGATATATAGTTAGCGCATCTAACTATATATGGAATTTCAATGGTTTTATGCGAGTAAAATAAGGTTTTGTAAATGCAAATCCCTAACTATATATGGTCTATAACCTATGGTTTTTTCACTGAATATATATATATATATATATATATATATATATATATATATATATATATATATATATATATTTCTTTTACTTAAAAACAAAGGTTACAAGGACGTTATAGTTAGGAAATAGAGTTTTTTTTAAACTTAGAAATCCACTGAAAAAAACAAAGGATAGAGTGACATTATAGTTAGGCTCAGATTTCACTCATACAAAACAAGTGAATTTCAGCAATTATAGTTATCTGAGCTAACTATAAGTTATGTCCTGTAATGCACTGCTTAAGACCACACCTATTACATCATTCATGACATGGTCAGTAACATCACTGATGACATCTCAAATTTGGTGTAATTCCATTCATTAGTATGATTCCAGCTCTATATGTGACTAGGAGTGTAGCAGAGCCGATGCACCATCTTAAAATGCTGGAGTTACAAATTTGCCACTCAGTGATATCGGCCACTCAGCACAAAACTATTAATAATGGTGTCTTTTGTGACCATAACCATCAGTGTCTTTGCCCATGCTTCTGCCAGATCATGATTACAATTGGGTACATACTGTCTAAATAATGTATATAAGGCCTTAATACTACATAAGGGGGGCTATGCAACACTTACAACAGCTCAATCTTATCTGCATATATTGTAGACCGAGCACAATAGCAATGAATTGGAGGTATTCAAAAAAATCCCCACCTACGAAGTTGATATGCAGTAGACAGATCTTCATACGAATGGAGTATGTTATTTTCATTTAGCATATTTAAATGGGTAATTCCCAACCTACCAATAAATAAACAGTGGCCTGGTAAAATGTTTTTGGTAGAATAGTTCTCACCCCCATCACAATATACTGATGTATCTTGGGTATATCTAAACATTTACACCACTGACCCCACAGAAATTTTGCATCTAAAACAACCTTAAGCATGACCAATCAAATTTCACATGCCAAATAGGGTAATCAGGAGTTTATCCCACTGTCATATTAAAATGACTGAGTTTGTCACAACTAGTTTGTAGTTTAGCTAAAAAATCAAGCGTTGAAGAACTGAAATCTTCATTCTCAGGGGTCTCACTAATACAAAAGAACTTGTCACAGAAGCTGAAATATTAAAAGACATCTTTATTAAATTTAATATGTGAGGCCACGTCACACAGAAGCCGCAGCAACTGAATGAGGTGGTCTAAAGAGTACAAAACACAGAGGCCTTTTATATATTTAGAGTTACAAACTCATCATCAAAGAAAGGGGCAGTCCTAGCTTCTCCAAGCATACAAAATACCTAATATGGACATACAAGATCTGCAAAATATTAGCCAATAGAAAAACATCATGTAACCAGAATGTCCCCCTTACATCGTGTTTCTGCCCAACCCATAAGTCAATCAATTACAACACTTATAAGTCAATCAGTAATGGCAGAACATATCTGTATGCAGTTAGGCCAGCTAGTGTATGAGATTGCTTTCAAAGCAAGGACAGAAGGGGGGGGTTTCTACACGTTGCAGTCCAAAGGGCAGAAACACTTCATGAATAGAGCAGTCTGTGTAAAGGCAACACAAATTGATGACAAATGTAAGATGGAGTCAAAATAAAAGAACCTCAGTGTGGGTTCCCAGAGATAGAAGTACCCAAATACTTGACAACCACCTTAGTTTTGCATTTGGTCTGATCAATATCATAGTTGCTATAACCTCTGTTTTAGCATTATTCAACTAAGACCCAGAAGATCTACCATACTGCAAAGCAATATTTTCAAATATGGAGATGGTACTGATGATATCCTAAGAATAATTAACAATGTTGTCAGCATAAGTGGCCACCGAGTTCAGTCGTACCACCTGTATCTGTTTCTGCATTGTGATCTTGACCAAAAAAGGCTCTAAATATAAAGGAAATAACAAAGGTGACAGAGCACACCTCTGGTGTGTGCCTCTTTGTATCAGAAACTTAGAAGATAAGCAGCCCATGACCATAAAAGAAGCAGTGGGATCTTTATATAGTTTCTGAACCATATTGATATATTTATGGCCAAAATGCACTTGCCTCATGACCTGCCATAAAAAAGGCAGGCCACTCTATTGAATGCTTTTTCTGCATCCAAAAGGATCATACTGGCCCGATTCAACAGCCCTTAGGCTTTCTCATGCATAGCAATTGCAGTAATAATATTTTAATTTGGGATAAAGCCATGTTGCTCCACTGATACCACCCCCTTAATTACTGTGGCTAAATACCTCAACAAGATATTGGAATAAATGTTGGCATCTGTATTAATCAATAAAATAGGCCGATATGATACCCTTTTACTCTTGCTGGATTATCTTTCTTTAAAAAGAGTGTGGTCAGTCTGTGTTACCAAGATAGAGAGACCATATGCCCTTCATAAATGCCTTTGACGACTTCCCAAAACATTTTATAGAATTCAGCAGGTATTGCATTCTTCCGAGCATCCTTGCGATTGGCTAGTGCTGAATAGCTAACCTGATCTCTTCTAATTTGATTGCAGAGTCTAATATTGTGGAATAGTCCACTGACACTCCCTTTAATGATATGGCTCCAAGATAATCCGCGTTGGAGCTCTCATATTTACTGTTGTCCTCTAGGCAGAGTTTCTTGTTGAATTACTGGAAGCTGTCTAAAAATGCGTCCTGTTCTACTACCATTCTTAATCTTGCTATTGTTTATCCATGATCCTTCACGAAGGCCTTAAACTCATTCTCAAGCAATACATTTCTGGGCAAAGTACAATCGCTTACTTTACTAATTGGTCTTAATGTTATAGACAGCTGCAAGGGGGTATGATCTGAAAACATACTAACTTGCTATTGAACACTAGATTGATTCACAACCTCCTCAAAGCCAAAGTTCTAATCAATACAAGATTCTTGCACATGTGGAGAAGAATATAGACCCATCAGCACACCCTCTTCTACACTTAGCCATCCATATGTTTCATATTCCCAAGAGGTAAAAAAAACAATTGATGGACAGAATGCTGAACAATGCAAACATTCACCCCAGTCACAAGGATCTGGGTTTAATCCATCATTCTTTTGCTCCCCACACCACCCCAATTTGGACCCAGCCATATGTAAATCAGTCTTGACCCTGTTCCCTAAGGGAACAATCCAGCCCGAACTGCCAAGCCAGGTCCTCCCCGGACGGGAAACAAACATCCTGGGACCGGTTTCAGGGCATCACCCTTCATCAGCCAGGCTAGCTTGAATCCAGTGGTGTAGTGAGCCCAAGACCAACATCTAGGCATACCCTGCCCACTAACTGTGACGTATGCAAAAGAAACAATTGATGGGCGGAATGCTGAACAACTGAAACATTCACCCCCAGTCACAAGGATCTGGGTTTAATCCATCATTCTTTTGCTCACCACACCACCCCAGTTTGGACCCAGCCATATGCAAATCAGTTTGGACCTTGTTCCCTATGGAAACAGTCCAGCTCGAACTGCCATGCCAGGTCCTCCCTATATGGCTGGGTCCAAACAGGAATGGCATGGTGAGCAGAAAAACAATGGATGTAGGCCCAGATCTCTGTACTGGGGTGAATGTATGACATTGTTCTGCATTCTGTCCATCAATTGGACCCATCCCGAGTGGGAAGGGTATGCCCAGACGTCGTTCTCGTAATCTCCATGCCACTGGAGTCAAGCTATCCTGGCTGATGAGGGCTGAAAGCCTGAAACCGGTCCTAGGATGCTTGTTTCTAGTCCAGGGAGGACCTGGCCTGGCAGTTCGGTCTGGAATGTTCCTAATGGGTGCTGGGTCAAGACTGATTTGCATATGTCTAGACCTAAACTGGAATGATATGGTGAGCAAAAAAAAACGATGGATTTAGGCCCAGATCTCTGTATTGGGGTGAATGAATGACATTATGCTGCATTCTGTCCATCAATTGTTCTTTTGCATTTGTCACCCCGAGTGGGACGGGTATGTCTAGACGTGGGTACCGTGCTCTCTATGCCAGTAGAGTCAAGCTATCCTGGGTGATGAGGGCTGAAAGCATGAAACCAGTCCTAGGATGCTTGTTTCTAGTCCAGGGAGGACCTGGCCTGGCAGTTCGGGCTAGACTGTCCCATTGAGCGCAGGGTCAAGACTGATTTGCATATGGCTGGGTCCAAACTGGAATGGCATGGTGAGCAAACAAACAATGGATTTAGGCCCAGATCTCTGTATTGGGGTGATTGTATGACATTGTTCTGCATTCTGTACATCAATTGTTGTGCTTTTATGATTTGAAACTTTTAAAATCAAAGAAAGCATTTAAACCTTTGACCTGACCATCAATTGTTCTTTTTCATATTCCCAAGACCCGAACCAAATTTGTAATCATGGATCTAACTTTAGGAAGTCTGTCATATTCAGAGGGATCCAGAGGGATTGGTGACACCATGAAATCTATCTAATGTTCAGTTAAGATCACTACAAAGTATATAAGGTTTTGGCTAACAAGACAGTTTCAAAGTTAGAAAATTAAATGATGAAGGATCAACATTGTTAGTACCATACACAAAGCAGACAGTAAATTTACAGCTGGCAAGCTCTAATGATAAAATAAACCATGAGACCATTTATATCAGCCACTTTTCTTCCACAACTTATGCTTGTGTGTGCTTTTTCAAAACAGCAGTAACTACCCCTTTTGTGCTTGTGGGTGGGGCAGTACATACAGCCGAAATCAAGACTCTGTCTGCATATGAAAAATGTTTCTCTTGTAAACAAATAACATCACAAGCAAATCTGTTTAGTTCAGATCTTTTCTGCTGGCACTTACTGCATACATCCAAACCATTGGCATTCCAACTTGAGATCTTAAGTGATGACCTCACAAACTAATACCAAAAAAAGCCATGAAAATGTGATTAAGAGTGGTGTCATTGGTACAACCCAAAATGGGTTAGTTCTAACCGTTTCAACTTTCTCTTCTATCCTCCTCCATCTCTGTGTGACCTTCCCCTGAACCCTGCCTCCCCACCCCTCTTGTGGTCCCAGGTGCCCCCCAGGACCCCTGGGCCGCACCCATCCTGCGAGCGAAAGGCGAATCACCCATCCCTCCAACCACGGTTGTGATGGCAAGCATCCAAGCATGGCCAGGTACAAGTGTGTTGCCTAGTTTGGTACCACGCAGACTCCTTAATTAATGACTGCAAATTCTCAGTGGTCAACCTTCCTTAATCTTAAAAAAAAAATCTGTGCTTCTTCTGCTGTGTGCAGCATCGTGTACCTCTCCTCCCACAAGACCTTCAAACTGGCCGGTTGAACAATTTGTGCCTGCCTTCAGTGCCCTAATTCCAGGCATTAAAGTATGCATAGTCTGTCTAGCCTCAAAAGACATGTCGTGAGAATTAGAAAGAGTGAACCCAGATGTGGCCTTCAAGTGATGTTTGTTTCGTGCTATTGTGAGGATTTTCTCTTTCATCAAATAGTCTGAAACACAGGCTAGCACAGTGTGTGGTTTAGAGTTACTATGATTCTTCTTGAATGGCGCATAATGTGCTCATATAAAATTGATGTCTTGATGAGTCTTGTTGTGAAAAATTACTTTTTTGATCAGATCAAATTATCCAGGGGAGAAGTCTTGTATGTTATGTCTTATGGTATCCCAATGAACTGCAAGTTGCAGCAGTGTGAACTATACTGAAAATCTTCATTCTTTCTTTGCAGTTTTGCTATAGCAATTTTTACCTCACAGTACATCGAATTACACTCTGCAGAGTTTTTATTTACTTCCCTATTTTACTGTCCCAAATGATTGAGAAATTATGCTATTCTTTCATCAACAACTTCCAATTTGGCCCCTTTGTCTAGTACTGCTGGCACCATTGCATGCTGACTATGGTTAGTATCCAGAGTAGCTTTAAGTATTAGTCTTTAGTCGGCAGTGACTGAATAACTTAACTGTCATCAACATCCATCCATCCTGAATAACTTAACTGTCATCAACATCCACCCATTCTTGCACTACCTCAGCCTCTGCATCTGACTTGCTCCCTCTTGCCTCACCTCCATCCTGAGGTAGCCAGTGGCGAAGCCACTGGAGTAGCTGACTGTGGATCGGGTGTAAAACCACTGGATACTGCAATTACCTGGCAATTCCCCTGGATTTGTAGGCTACATGGTGATGATCCATACTTTCTTGAACCTACTTCCTGGGAATCAAAGTCCTCCGTTTCTAAAGGAGCATACCTGTAATGGTGCATTGAGATCACATTCATAGTGCCCAAGCTAGTAATGTTAGCAATGCCTGAGTCTCTATCAAGCTAACCAAATCCTGCTGCATAGCTGGTCTCCCAGTAGAGCATCCTCCCTCCTCAGAGTAACACCCCGCATTCCCAACTGAGGTAGTCTTTAGCCTCCCCCACCACCTCTCCACTAGAAGAAGGCTCAGTATGCTCATAATCTGCTGTTTTACTAGAATCCTTGTAATAAATCACTTTTCCTGTGGTATTGTTGAGACACTTTTTCATACCGGAAAGGTTGGGGCCATCCACCAGTATATACCCTACGCTCATGCTGAACCCCTAGCCTGCAGAGGACTTTTTCATACATGTTTGGTGAACTTGTCCCCTGCTACTAGCTGGATTTGAGTATACAAACTGCTAGTCTCCTTAGTCAACATAGAATGTTTAGCTTGTCCCACCCCCTCCTCTTCTGGTGGCAGGATACCAACCTTTGGATTTTGATATTTTCAGTGGTGGCAGGTAATCATTTTAGCTTTTTCTTAGGTCCTAATTGGGTGTAAAAATCTCTTTTAGGTTGTTATCTGTCCTCATCCATTCTGTTCACAATGGACAGACTAGCGCCAGACACCTGAGATTTTCCACTGCCACTTCCATTGATTCTGGTAGCGAACAGTGATGTTCAGGGACTATTTCTATGGGTCCTCATCTTCCTTTTCTGCATGCCTATATTTGTGGTCTCTGACACCTGCTTTGGAGGGCACGAATTACTCATGAACCCAAAGTCCTGGCCCAGCTGCATAGGCAGTGTATACAGGTTGGGAACTGTAGGCAGCATAAGATGTACCGGTTCACTAGTGATCTGTGCATCAGTTAGATTCACTACATCCTTACACCCAACAGCCAGATGACTCGTTTCCAGTGTCACCATGCTCGCCAGGATATATTAATAAAACACTGTAGCTTTCTCCCTCCTCTCCTAAAGATAGCTACATGATTACTTCGAAACAATTAATCCGGAAAAAGCAATGAAGCATAGCTCTTACCGAGGCAGGCTAGTCACTAACAAATGCTACAGTGTATCAGATCGACGGTTTCCTCACCTCTTCTCTGGGCCGGTGGGCAGAATCTTGCAGGCTGTAGTCATCTGTTATTGCTGTGGCACAGGATAAAGCAGAATGCTATTCGCTACTTTGTATATTCTTGTGTAACTTGTGCATCTCTTGATAAATGTTCTACGAGGTGACCCTCTGCGCCTTCAGCACCTCCATTTCACCAAACTCCACCACACCACTGCAAGTCATCCAAGACTCTAGGCCTCTCAGTGCCACACACAGGATTTCGGCGGCCACCAGCCTGGTGTCAGCAAACACAGACGTTCTGGATTGGCCGTTCTCATGCCGCCTCGGACCCGGGGGACCTCCAGCTCCAGGCATAAACCGCGAATCAGCCAATAGGCGTCTCAGGAGCAGTGACAGATCTTCCAGCCGCGCTCACTGGAGCCTCTGGGTGCCTAACAGGAGGTCAGGCCACACACAGCCTTTCGCAGAGAGTCCCGCCGCCATCTTGACATACATAGCCTCTTCCCCTTTGCCCCCACATTTCAAAGTTTTTTGGGAAGGGTAAGTCTCACTACTCTTGGCAGAGGGAGGACGTGCCTGCCACTTCAGCGTTGGAATATGTCACTAATGTAATTGTATGACAATGTCTAATTGTACTGCAAAATGTACCGTTGGGCCCTGTTTATTTTACATGTTTTCTCAAAGTTTTCTTAAAGAAATGTGTGCTTTGTTCACTCGCTAAATTTGCTCACTAACTAAATCCAGTCATTAGAATGTACTAGCGTCCTGTCACTTTTAAAGTTCACCAGCTGACACTGCTGGACATGTTCTGGGGGGTGTGCGCTGCTACTTTGCCATGTGAAAACGCAGTGTTCATGTCTGTGAAAGCAGGACATGCATATTCCGTAAAAATGTTTCTTATACAAATTATTTGATGCATATATTTGTGATATTAGCTATTACATCAATGCATTTGTCGTTTCCAAATGAAGCAACAAATCGAATTTTGCAAAAGCAATGGCTTATCCCAGCACAGACTCTAAATGACATAGGCCTGATGCCCAAGAAGCACAATGAAGGTCAAAGGGTGGTCCCCTCATGGAGCAGATTAGAACCACATGATTTTTTCTTTAAGAACCTGGGTGGTATAAGGATGTAATGTGTGGTTGATGTGTGACTGGAATGGAAGGGGCTTGAGCTGGTGACATTGAGGTCAATTCTTGGCTCTGCTCTGAGAGACTTGTTTGTCACCACAATTGTGCATTCATGGAAATAACTGAGGGCACCTATGCAGTAGCAATGTAATGTTAATGGGTCACCAGGGTTAACGCGAAGGAACTACTGTGCTCCATTGGTAGCCTCAGGACATGCACTTAACTCTTTATTTTTCCACAACAATGGAAGGCGTTAGGGTTGCCTCCACTTCCAACATGATAGAGATCACCGTTGAAAAGCAAAGGTCATTCAAACATATTGATTTTTTCTCTGAAGACCTCAACCCAGACCACTGTTACTCACCTCAAGTAGGGCCATACTAGACATAATGGATTAACTGCCCCAGTCTTCCCTACTGTGTACCTTTACCTTGGTACACCAGGTGCACACCAAGACAGTCCACCATGTTACAATAAATGTGTTAACAGTGCAAGGGCAACCTACATCTGAACTGTGAAAAGCGCATTAGTGAAAAGAAAACTGACGTTTTGAAGTCTATGGTCTGCCTTTCACTGAAGGCGGAGGTCTGGATCCCCTTTCAAAGTGGGGATGCGAACCCCTCTGTCGTCTGGTGCAGTGCCTACAGGGATACCTGGAATCACGGGGACAACACTACCTTCTCACCAAACACTCCCTCAGAAGGCTCACTGGCTGTGAGCCACCTCTATGTGGCATCCAGTCACTGCACCCCTTGATGGCTTCTTTCCTCTGCACCCACTTGGGTAAAGTGTGCAAAGGATTTCTTAATTTGTGTGGGATCACACCCTCATTCGACATGTGCCCTTGGAATCAATCCTGTGCACAATTACTGCCTGTGCAATCCATATTAAAGAAGGGGGTGCACAAGCCTTTGCATCACCTTCTTCCCTACTGTAATGCCCTATAACTCAGGAACAAATATATGTTTCACCCCAGGGGCACTGTGTTTAAAATAATAATAATAATGATAATAATAAAAGACATTTGTAAAGCGCGCAGCTACCTCAACGGAGATGTCCCGCCGCTAAAGTAGATAATATTGTGGTCATGCTAGCAAAGAACTAGTCTCTACGGCTGAACAGCCAGGTCTTCAAGGCCTTTCTGAACTCATGTTCAGAGTGAATTATACAAAGTTGGAGGGGCAGGTCATTCCAGCATTTAGAGGTTCCAACTTTGAAAGTTCTGCCCCGCATTCTCGCCTAGCAAAGCGGGGGATGAAAAGGTAGCGTTTGGAATGGGACCTCAGTGATCTACCCTGCAGGTAGGGGCGAAGTCTCATCCTCAGATACTTAGGGCCTCTTCCCTGGTAGGCCCGAAAAGCAAATGTGAGGGCCTTAAATTCAACTATATTGGCCACAGGGAGCCAATGGAGCTGTCTGAGGTGGGGGGATATATGGTGGCGGAGAGGGACCTTGCGGACCAGCCTAGCTGCTACATTTTGCACTTTCTGCAGCCTACGGATCAAGCCACTGACAGACCCAAATAGAGTCCATTGGCGTAGTCAAGGTGGGAGGTGACTAGCGCATGCACCACAGTTTTAAGAGCTGTCTCTGGCAAGAAGTTGATGACTTTTCTAATAATTTTCATCTCACTAAAGCAGACTGCAGAAACGTGCTGGATATGTGCGGAAACGGCCACCAAGATTCTTGACCGAGTCCTTAGGGATGGGAGCCATTCCCAGTTCTAACGACCACCACAAGGCCACTGGGGGAAAGACTGATTGGTTAAAAAGCAGAACCTCCATCTTGTTGGCATTGAGCTTTAAAAAATTGCTGCTCATCCAAACAGAAATATTTTTAAGGCACCCTCTAAAGAGTCAAAAACAGATACTGATGATTCACTAAAGGAAAACTTCAGTTGTGTGTCATCCACATAGGATATCACCTTGATTCCTATGCTAGCGATGAGTTCCACCAATGGTGCCAGATAGATATGAAATAGAAGTGGACACAGGGCTGAGCCATGAGGCACCCCCCATCTTAGAGGCTTAGCCTTGGAGGAGAAAGGGTGGAGAAAGGCCTGTTGGTCTCGGCCATGAAGGTAAGACGTGATCCAGTCCAGCGCCATCCCAAGGATGCCAATTTGCTTAAGACGAGCAAGCAAGATTGAATGGGACTCCGTGTCAAACGCTGCTGACAGGTCAAGGAATACCAACATGGTCGCCGTACCTCAATCTACTTCCCAGCGAATGGCATCAGCCATCTCAATCAGGGCAGATTTGGTATAGTAACTGGGGCTAAAGCCAGACTGAGAATCATGCAGAAACCCATTATATTCAACAAACGCCTCCAACTGCTGATGCGCTAATTTCTCTAAGATTTTCGCAGGGGCAGAGAGACAAGAAATGGGCCTGAAATGGCTGGTGATTTTCTGGGTCAGTATTTGGTTTCTTCATTATGGGAAGGAGAAACGCATTTATCCAGGCAGATAGAAAACCCCTAGCCTGAGTGAGGAATTCCAGATGGCATAAAGGGGGGTTTAAGCCATTCTGCCAGCACAGTGTAATGTCTAGCTGGCCAGGGATCCCTAGGTGAGCCAGATTTGCATTTCTGCAATTCAACCAGGGAGGCCTCAACAGGAATCATAGCAAACTCAGAAAATACTGGCTGGTTCTGGCTATGGTCGCAGATTGCGTCCACCCCACTAGGTTGATGATCTACAGGGAACGAGGTATACATATGTGAAATTTTCTCCTCAAAGAAATTCGAGAGCTTGTTGCACGTCCCCACAGAAGGAACCACAGGGTGCTGAAGTGCTTAGGGGTTGGTGAACGACTTCACCACCTTAAAAACGTACCTGGAGGAATTCCTAGCACTGGCAATCTGGTCGGCAAGGAAATCTCTTCTCTTAATAATGAGAAGTTTACAGTATTCTTTTAGAGCTGTTCTATACCCAATTTTATCCTCCATAGCATATGATTTTCCCCAACATACACTCCAGTCTTTTACAGTCGCTTTTTTTTAGCTCTGATGTCCTCGGTGAACCAAGGAGTGGATGGGGGTTACTCTGGACGAACTAACAAGCTTCACTGGCGCAATTTTATCCCGGGCCTTTGTAAACCAGGCTTGAAATTTACAATGCCGTCATCAAGATTATTACTGAGGATTGGCTAAGAATCCTTAAGAAAAAGGGTTAGGGACTCAGGAGAGGCCCTACTCCAGTTCCTTTGCAATTCATTAATGATAGAGGTGACCCTGCCCCTAGCTTTCAGGGGACCAGAAAATGATCCGACAACATCACCAGGCAGGGTGTATTCACTGTAACCTCCTGTATATTTGAACAGATAAGGTCCAGTGTATTGCCCACTTTGTGCATTGGAGAGGAGACCAGTTGGGTCAGGTTAAAGCCCGCCAGTGACAATACCAAATTTGCATTATGAGAACAGGAGGGGTCATCAACATGAAGTTTGAGGTCACCTAAAACTGTGAAATTAGAGCAGCAGGTGCTAGCCTGGGCAATATATACTGGCAGAATGGGGGTGGAACTACAGCCCGGGGGCCTGTAGAGATGGAGCCCCGCAAAGAATTCTGAAGAGGGCAGGTTAATGCAAAAGGGGAGTCCTTCGATACTGTCTATCTGCCCGAAGTGAGTAGTTGATATCACCCAGATAAATTTGTGGATAATCGCCAGGCCACCCTCTGGTCTATTATATTGTCTATTCACACAGACTATACAATAGCCCTGAGAAATAGCTAGGGCCACAGCCGGGTTTGAGTCTTCGCGCAGCCAGGTCTCCATCAGGAACATAAGGTCCCAACTATTATCCACTAGGGAGTGGTGTATGTCAAGTGCGAGTTTTGGCAGCGACTTGCAATTAATAAGGCCGGCTTTAAAGTCCCAGGGCATAAAAGATTTAGGGGGGTACGGACACACCTCCCTATCCAGCTGAGGTGTTTGGTCGGGAATAAGGGAGAAGTTGCAGCAAGGACAGTAAAAAGTCACTGAGCAGCAAGCACGCCTGGCCTAGGCATATGGAAGGTCTTGGCGCTAAGAGCTAATCTCTGTCCCAGCTACTCGGGCATTCAGAAAGATTTTGGGCAGCATGGCTGGCCCTGGCTATTGTCCGGACACAGACCGGCTTGCCATTGGGGCGTCTTGGGCGCGCCTCCGGCACTCCCGCTGCACGTGTCCACTGCGCATCGGTGCCATTAGCCCTATTATAGTGATAAAGCAGCCCGATGGAGGGAGACTAGACAATATCACCTCCAAGATGGCGGCACAAAAACGTCCCACAGGAAGTGAGGGAAAAACCAGGAAGCCCTTCGCCCTGGGAAAGAAACTCCCTCCAGTCAATCAGCTGACTATCAGCTGCCGTGGACAGGGGAGCGGGGAGTGAAGCGCGAGACTGCACATCGCAGGTAAACTCAAACAGATTTAAAATCCCAACATGGGGTAGAAAGAGCTGATAAAAACTCAATATTTAAAATGATTTAAAACAGCACACAAGCAATATATCAAACATAAAAGCTCAGGAGCAAAATGGAAAGCAGGGGAGGTGTGAGGAACAGCTGCAGCTTATTTGTTATCCGCTGTGCGTCTGCGCCATTAGCCCTATTATAGTGATAATGCAGCCCCAATGGAGGGAGAATTGAGCATCTCACGTTTCAAGATGGCGGCACAAAAATGTCTCTGGTGTCAGTAAAAGCTTTAGTAAAGTTTTATAGACTACTTCACAGTTAATCAGTTTAATTTGTTTCAACAGGTTCCTAATTATTATCTAAATTAATGGTGCTCATTGACCTTGTATGAAGGACTGTGTAATGTCTCGGGGGTTCTCGTTTAGCGACATACCCATTAGTGGCATAACACAGGCCCCCGCAGCCCCCACGTTGCGGGGGTCCAAGCTGCAGGGGCCCCCTTCAGCACAGTACTCTGGCTTGAAAGCTCCTGCTTAAATCCAGAGCGGGCCCTCCCCCATGTACCTTGCAGGGGAGCTCCCTAAAGTTTCGAGCTTTTTTCACTCTTATGTGCTCACATAATTTTCTCTACTCAGCATTTAATGAATGGTCCCATTAACGTCCACACATTTTGTGTAAAAGTGCAGTCCTTGTTTTGTTTTTGTCCCTCACAATCACTAGGAAGCTGTGTTTCTGCCGAAACTCACAAACAATTTGTACGTGAGTCGCTTAAATTTCCCTAGTGAACGATTTAACATCAATTAAATGAATTTACAAAATAACTGCGAAATCAGGATTTTCAACTGAAACCTCATTTTAATTGAAACTTGGCAAGCTTTGCATATTCAAATAGCCAAAGTTTGCAATAAAAAAAAACTTAAGGAAGAAAGTCTGAGTGGCTCTTCCAAAATATGAACATGGTAGCAAATGCACATCTACAGTGAGTGTTTTACTCAACTGAAACTATATTGTAATTATAATTGCATTTATATAGCGCTTACTACCCCTGATGAGGCGTCAAAGTACTTTTTTCGGTGAGTAGCACCAATGAAACGCTAACCTACCTGAGCAGCGGTGGTGCCATTTTGTGCTCTCTTTTAGGATTTAAAGAATACTAATTCACACAACTAATTGCCTGTCCCTGAGTAGCAGTGCTTCAAAAATGTAACCATTCCCAGACCACCCTGATCACCATATACTACTTGGCAAACCGATCATTATAATTCAAGCTTGCATTTAGAGCTGGCCAAAGCGGAACGCTGAAATTGCTCACCTTGTCTCTCTTCAGACTGTTCTGCTGAATATCTAATTCCATCTCAAGCTGTGCATTAGTGATAAGAATTTATGACAGGTTATTTTTTTAAACCCTTCCAGCTGCAGGACTGTAGATACCAGCATGTGTAACCTTTAACTAGAGTTTAGATTAAAAGGCATTATTTTTGGAGGAGATACTTATAGTTATCAACGACTATTTTATAATATTTTCAAAATATAATCCTGCAAAATTGACATAAGGGTATCGTTTTGTGAGTTACGTCAAATTCTTCCTCCAGTCATTTTTTAGTAGATATCTGCTTAAACAATTAAACAGAGGGAAACCAAACTTATTTACTTTGGTGTAACCTCACAATTCATTGTTTTGTACATCATTAATGCATGCATGTAGCATTTACTACTGTGTAATTACATTTAAATGTGGAGGAAAGTGGGAGTTTTTTTTACCCAACACCTTCATCGCCCTTGCCATCTCTATTTCATTATTTGTATGCACAGTCATATTCTCTGTATGTTTCTTCTGCAACATAATATTTTTTACTGAATACAAAAAAACTGTTAATAAAATAAAATAAGTAAAAAGCAACAAATGTACCTATATAATAGCAAAATATAATAGAGGGGAGGGTGCCTAAGAGGGGAATTAACTTATGAAGCATACTACATTTGACTTTCGGATAGCTAGGGATAATCACATGGAGGTTGTTTAGATAGTGGTAGACAGCCCGTGCCCTTAGAGCTGCCCGGTCAGCAGAGGCTATGGTCTCACCCCTGGCGACTGCCGTTCATATTTAGAGATAACCACCAGGCAACCAGGGATCTCTGTGCTTTAAGTGGTGCCGCTGCTGAGGCAGCTCAATTGAAGACACTGGCAGCGGTGGCCGGCTCAGGTAAGCACGGTGAGGCGGGGCAGGGCGCAGCAGTGGGGGGAAACCGACCGATGAAGGAATAGATATTATGTATTTATTTAATTATACCTATTCCATTGTCTGTCGACTTACCAACACCCAACCCTACCCCGCCCCACCACCCCTCCTCGTTTACCTGTGTCGGGCGCTGCTGGATGCTGGTGCTTTTTTAAGTAGGGCATTGTTTGATGTGCCTTCCAGCAAAGTTTTACTTTTTTATTTTCAAGAAAAAAACTTCCAAGGGGAGAGTTTGTTTCTTGAATACAAAAAAACAATGGCTCTGACCTGCAGAAAGCTTTATCCTTGGATGTTTGGCCATTTAGCAGTTTCCCTACCCATGACTGCGATGCCTCACCTGATTACCTTAGGGAGGGAAAATGAGTGATGATCACCCTGCCCTTAATAAGACTGGGCGACCATAATTTTGACTTGATGGCCATGTGACAGATCATATGTCATATCATATGTGTATGCCACTGCAAGCACACTGATAGGTCCGATTCAAAATAGAGTGTAGTAATCAATGTTCTGGAGGTAGGGAGCACTGCTGATTTATGATGGTGCCCCCGTCAGGTCAAACTCTAAATGTTGCCCATAATATAAATCATAGCACACATCAAGCATGGACTACCCAATCTGGTAACACGAAGATGCTGAAGACCTGACCAAAAAAAGGCATTGGGAGATGCCTTTTTAGCTATATCCCAAACCTCATCTGACTAATATGAACTCCCAAATACCACTATGTAGACTCTTCCCTCCTATATCCTTCCTTTATCATATCCAAACAAACTAATGGACTCCCATGTCCTCCACTCAAATTAACAACTTATAGTTCCCTATACAAATCCTTGGGTTAATCACCGGAACAGCCATCAATACCTCATCCGGGGTACTAAGCGCTATATAAATACAAACACAATTACAGTTTGGCCAAGGTAGGCTGGTTATGCATAGTCAGTGGTTTGCTACTGTAAAAGTAGACGCCGATGAACAGAACAGTTATTTTGGGAGGCAGTACCAGGGAAGAGTGTAAATGGACAAGCAGGCTTCAAGTAAATCACAAACACAAACTCACACACAAACACATACATACATATGTATGAAAACCTTAATATAGACACAAACACAAATATCCCTGATTAGACCGTTTAGGCTTATTTATGTGGCTTAGCATGTGCCATGTTTTAACCACAAAATCCTTTAGTGCATATATTCAATAACCACTGTAAATCAATCAATCAATCAATCAGGGTTTTGTAGAGCACACTAATCACCCGTTAGGGTCTCAAGGCACTGAGAGGTGGGTGTGAGCAGCCCCGTTGGGGTCAGTCGAAGAGCTAGGTCTTGAGATCTCTCCTAAAGTGGTGCAATGTTGGGCTTTGCCGAGGTGAAGGGGGGAGAACCTTTCAGGTCTTGGCCGCAAGATAGGAGAAGGACCTTCTGCCCACTCTAGTCCTGTAGAAGAGTGGGACGGTGGCTGGCAAGCGGTTAGCTGAGCAGAGATTTCTCTTTGGGGCATGGAACGATAGGCGGTCAATGAGGTATTAAGGTTCAATATTGTGGAGGGCCTTGTAGGCATACGTGAGCAGCTTGAAAGTTGTTCTTCTTTCAATGGGGAGCCAGTAGAAATCGCAGAGGTGTTGGGTGATGTGGTTGTGCCGTGGGATATTGAGGATTACTCTGGCTGCGGCATTCTGGACAGTCTAGACTTTGCGGAGGACATTTTTGTTCATTCCAGCATAGAGTGTGTTGCCGTAGTTAATTCTCCTAGTGGTGAGTGTGTGAGTGACCGTGTTCCTGGCGTGGGGGCGGGGGGATCCACTTGAATGTCTTATGTAGTATGCGGAGGGTGTTGTAGCATGCGTTGGAGACTGCGTTGATCTGGCGATTCATAGTGAGCGATGAGTCCACTATGATGCCAAGATTCAGTGATTGGTCTGTTGGGGTGGGTGGATTTCCAGTGCAGAGGACCACCAGGTGTCGTCCAAAGCAAAGGGGGTGGAGCTGAGGATGAGGACTTCTGTTTTCTCCGATTTGAGCTTCAGGCAGCTATTCTTTCTCCAGGTTGCAACGGCTTTCGTCCCTTCTTGGAAGTTGGATGAGCTGGGTGTCATCAGTGTATGAGACGATGTTGAGCCCGTGGTTCCTGACGATGGTTGCGAGGAGGGCCATGTAGACGTTGAAGAGGGTGGGGCTGAGGGAGGAGCCTTGGGGTGCTCTGCATCTGATCTCTGTCGGTTTTGAGAGGAAGGGCGGGAGTCTTATTCTCTGTGTTCTGCCTGTGATTAAAGAGCATAGCCAGTCTAGGGCTTTTCCTTGTATGCCGGCATAGTGGAGTCTGGTGGCTAGTGTGAGGTGGGAGACCATGTCAAAGGCTGCTGATAGGTCCAGGAGGATGAGAGCTGCCATTTGGCCTTGGTCAAGAAGGGCACGGATGTCATCTGTGGTGGTAAGGAGGGCAGTTTTGGTGCTGAGCTTGCTACGGAATCCAGATTGAGAGGTGTCTAGGATGTTGTTGGCTTCGATGAAGGGTGCTAGCTGGGTGGTTATGGACTTTTTGATGACCTTGGCTATGAAATGAAGCAGTGAGATGTGCCTGAAAATCTTGAGCGCCTGCTAAGGGTTTCTTCAGGAGGGGGTTAACTTCGGCGCGCTTCCAGTTGTCGGGGAATGTGGTGGTCCTGAGGGAGCAGTTGATGGTTTGACGTAGCTCGGGTGCAATGGCTGTGCGGTCCTGTGGAAGAGGTGGGCAGTGGTCAGAAGGTGCTTTGGAGTGAATGCTCTTCATGGTCTCTTTGGTTGTGCGGGGGGTCCAGCTGAGTAGGGTATTGTGTGTCATCGCTGGGAGTGGGGATTGGGGCAGTGCAGAGGTCTTGGTCATTCAAGTTGTCGTAGAGCCTCTTGATCTTGCAGTGAAAAAAGGAGCTTAGTCTGTTGCAGAGGTCTTGAAAGTGAGGGACGTCCGTTGTTTCGCTGTTGGGTTTTGCAAATTCCTGTATGATGGTGAAGAGTTCCTTGGAATTGTGGGCCTTGGAGAGGATTCTGTCTTGGAGGAAGTTTTTCTTTGTGGATTTTATGAGTTGGTGGTGTGCCGTGGTGGATGTTTTGTAGGGGGTGCATGAGTCCGGAGTTTTGCTGTTTATCCATGTTTTTTCCAGTCATCGGCAGGATTCTTTGGATACTTGGAGAGCTGTGGTGAGCCAGTTTGCTTTTTCGTTGTGTCGTCTTGTGGTGTTCTGGAGGGGGGTGAGTGTGTTTGCACAGCTGGCAATCCATTGGTGGAGGCGTGTGTTGTAGTTGGGGCTGGAGTGCAGGTGTGTGTGGAGGTGAGGTGTATATCTGTGACTTTGTTCCAGATTCTGCATGGGAGGCGCCGCGCGTGCTTGTGTGAGGTGCATTTGTTAAAGGAGAAATGGAATTCCGTGGTGGACAGTCCAGAGCAGTTCAGTGGTGTGGCTGAAGGAGATGCTGTTTCCTCCTGCAAATACGGGATCGATTGTGTGCCTGCTGTGTGAGTGGGGGCCAAGACAAGTTGCTTCAGCCCTATGTTGGTGAGGTTCTCTAGGAGGGCGTGGAGTGCGATGAGGTTGGCGATGACATTGATGACTGGAGCACGTGGCCAGGTGGTCTGTAGGGGAGTGTTCTACAGAGCGTTGTTCTGGGGTTGGTCTGGATCTGGACATGGATGTGTTCCATGGGGGGCGGAACATCATCAGAGTTGGTGGTGTAAATATGATTTGATATCATAGTCATTTGTAGACAGTGTTTCTGGACCACTGTGCTTTAAAATACACCAGTGGCCTATGGAGGTGTGCCACAAGCGTACTACTAAACCAACATTTTGAAAACAATTTTCAAAACCAGACTGGAAATTCTTTATGAGCTTTGTGATGCAATGCAGTGCAGCAAGTCATCTTGCTGCACTGCATTGCCTGACAGGGAAAGGGCAGGAATGTGCTGCATTTACTGGAATATGGTGCATTTCTTTCCTCTCCCATGATCCGGTGCACAATGGGCTGACTAACGTCAATGCAGGCACCTTTGCATTATGCTGCAAGGGTGCCTGGTTTTATGCAGGATTGTTTTTCTCCAGGAAGGGACAACTTCCTGCACAAAAACTATCCCTAGAGGCATATTCTTCTTACTAAGTGTGCTGCAGAAAGAGGAAGAAACAAGGAGAAATAGAGCTATTTCTCTTTGTTACACCTCTCCTGGGAAGGTGTAAGATGTTTGCACATACCCAGGTTTACAAGGTCTTGCAAATCTGGGGCTGCGTCGAAATTGCATGGGAGCTGATGGGAACACCCACACAATGCCCATTGAATTCCTTCCCAGGGCAGAGTAATGCAAAGCAGCAAATTGTTTTATATTGTGTTACTCCAGATTTTTGGAGCCACTCAGAGCCACGAAAAGAAGTTTTGCTCAGCTTAAAAAATCTAATTTAGAGGTTTGCGTCACGCGTGTACCACATTGTGTGGTGCAAATATGACACAACCCTCCCATAAATAACCCTTTAAGTGTGGCAGGGTGACACATTGATGCTAGTTTAAGGAGCATTTGGAGCTCCTCCCCCACAGTAGGCACACGTAGGTACTTTTAAAAGAGGCAAAAGCAACACGGGCTGTAAAACGTCTGTGGTTGTGCATTTTGGTTTTAGATCAATGATTGAATGCCTTGCAGGTCTGTAGCTCTATAATCAATAACACCTTTGCTTGTACACATCAGCGTAATGGTAAATGATGCCCCTCCAACGCCCCCTGCAGAATGAGATACTGTGACCTGATCTCCCATATCTCAAAAATATTCATTGGTCTTGGACTGAATGTGGTCCACCAGAAAGGGTTGATGCCCCCAGAAGGGTTGAGACCCCTCCACCACCACAGAGTCTTTAGGGGCCAGCATTAAACCATTGGCTTTACAAATAAAAAGAAAGACAACTTGGCAAATCCAATGAGGGATCACCACAAGCAAACTGACCACATGACCAAAAAGTAGTAATGTGTTTCTTTGTTTAGTTAGTCTGACAGCGGGAAAGCCACACTGCTGTTGTATATGTTCAAGACATATGAAATGGGAAAAGGAAGGGGACTAATAGCTAATGCTTGAATTTCTCATCACTTATATTCATTTCTCCTTTACTCCTTACCAATCGGAGTCCTTTCAATCTCATTTCCTCACAGAAATCTAAGGGCTTGCGCCCAAGAGATCATGCGTAATTACACAGGAAATACTGAGGAGGAGGTATCCATTCATGGGATCTCCCAGGAATAACAACAAAGTCTATGGGTGGGAGGTATTTTCTCTAGATCACAGTTCTTCAAAGTCAGTCCCGGAGGGCAAGATCAATGCCAGATTTTTAGCATATCCTAGTTTAGATCAATGTAGTTATATTACAATTCTGGCATGGATCTGGCCACCCAGGACCTACTTTGGAGAACCCTGCTCTAGATTTTGGAGTCTATGGAAACAGGATGGCTGTTGGGAGATTTAGATACAGTTAATGAAGCAGCAAGGAAATCAGAAGGGTGAAGAATATAGGAAACTGAACAACCTGAAATTTTGAAATTTTAAAGAAATCTTCGTTAGCATATGAATTTCCTTCAATCATACTATCATTGTCTAAAGAAAATTAGCACACTTCTGTTTTATTTTAAAACTACATTGTAATTAATTTTGGGTAGCCGCGGTTTTGCAAAGTATACCAGTGACCTAGCCCTATACTCATGATCTTCTGTACCTATCGGATACCGTCAACTTTTTTTGGTAGGAAAATGCCATTAGTGTAAGAAAATGTTTTGCAAATGTATACAGTGCTCTACCTCTGTATAAGTCCCACATTCACCCTCTTCCCAGGATTCAGTATTTCATCGCATAACAGTTTTTTTTTAGAGAATGGACCTTTCTTCAGATTCATCTTTACTATAAGAAAGAATACCTTTAATTCTGAAATGAATATCCGCAAAGAACACAAAAGGCAGAAGCGGTAATCGACACTCCTGAAAACCAGAACTTGTTGGCCTTCACTATTATGTATAGCTGTGTACAGTACCAGTGTGAGAGACTTTTGCTGTGCATAGTTTTAGATAATTGGTGAACCAACCTGAAAAAAGTCTCAATAAATCCAGTCCTCTTAATTTGTGGCACTCAACCTGGGCCCAAGCGGTCAACCACCCATTGACTTCAAATGCTAGGCATCCGACCATGCAGCCATGTTCCCCGGATATCTGAGAGCTCTCTCTGCTTCACTCACTGTGCCGACTTCATCTGAGCATGAGCAAGCAGGACGCATTTTGAAAAAATCCTAGCTCCCCACTCCCTGGGATAAGTGATAGCATGCAGAGTTAAAAGTATGTACATGCCATGGTGCTATAAGTATTGGTATTTTACCTGACGGGAATAGCTGATCTTCTCAGACTTTCAAATATCTCCTAGCTCAAAATCTATAGTTGGCGTTTTTTTCCATCATGTCTATTTAAAATATTTAAAATGGTGAAGAGATTTTAATCTAAAAGAAAATGCTTTTTCACTATTTTAAGGTGTTTTGTGTATTTTAAACATTATTCCTTTGAAGATGACTAGGTTAATGAATTATCATCCATCTAAGGTTGTTTTTTTTCTTCACTATCTGTTGAATTTGTGTCTTTTTATGATGGAACTAATACATATGTTTTTGCCATTTTTAAGACTTGGGTTTGACCAGCACAATCGTTATTTCTCAATGGAAGCGCTTTGAGTTGTGGCTGTCTCAAGCCAATGTCACTTTACTGAGCTAAACAATGGTACTTACAAAACATTGCATCCCCACTTTGGCTAACATAACATTGTCTACGTAAGTCTATATTTACTATTCTTAACTCCATTAAGATGAAGCAGTTGTAGTCGATATAGTGGATGCAAAATGTATTTCCATATCGGGCCATACTGCCTAAATATGGGTTTCCCAGAATTCTTGTAATTTGGATCCACACTTTGCGCGCTGCAATTAAGACTTTGAACTTGATCTTCCTGAAGTATTTTGGATGTCTAACTTTAAATTAAAAATAATTGCCTTCCTCCAGGAGATTTTTGTTAACGCCTAGAGTCGTAGAGTAGTATGTTGATGGTTATCCAATAACAACAACATTGTATTCTTTAAAAAAGGCCGATAATATAATTGAAAATACTTGAATGCTATCTCTTTGTCAATTTTCTTTTTCCGGAGTGTTTTCCCGTCTATCTTTGCACTCTTTTTCCTCCATATAAAACTACCTAGTTCTCCGTGTAGTTTTTAAACCATTTTATTTTAAAATGCAAGTGCAGAGTGTTGAAAATAAAAGTGAATTATGGGAGAATCATCATTTTGATTATATTCGTTCTTCCTAAAATGGAAAGGGGAAGGTGAGCCCACAAATGTAATAGTTTTTAGTTTCCAGCATCAGCCCCCCTGTCCACAAGATGCTTTAGCTCTCCCACTGTTAACAGCGGGAGTAACGTGGTGGGCTTGGTTGCTTGAACAAGGCACTCTGGTCTCAAGAGAATTCTTATCAAAGTGCAGACTCTCTAGATTCAAATGTTACCAGTTAGTAAGTTGATCGCAAGAACAATTGGATGCAGGGAACGAAACAGAATGGATGGTAGAACTATAAAGAAATCAGACATATAGAAAGGAAGTGTCTAAATGGTACTGGGCTCTGGTACAAGGTGGAAGATGGCCCTCCTATTCGGCCAGAAGAGCTATAGAAGGTGGACCTGCTGGGAATGATATTCTTCATGTATGGCAAGTATCCATGTCTACACGTTGGGTAATGGTGAGATCTGCACCTCTAAGGAGAAATCGCTTATTCACCTTGTACAGGGTGTATTGGTCTCCCAAGAAGCTCTCTAAGATGGGAGGATGTAGGAAGAGCTATTGCCCTAAACGCGCACTGGAAAATGCAGTTGATTTCCATCTCCTGTGGCAGTGTCCAGAAATACTACTCTTCTGGCAAGAAGTAGGAAAGGTGTTAAACGGAATCCTTGGTGAAACCATAGCGGTAAGTCTTTCTTTAATCATCTTTGGGACCTTAGATGGGGATAGGGTCCTTCAAAAACTGGGGAAATTACCGAACACTGCTAGTTTTACTTTGATAATTATAATATGCATACAATGGGTCTCTACTATACCACCTTCCTGTTCTGAATGGGTGGACTCAGCTAAACATATTGGAAGACTGGACTGCTTAAGCGGTCAGCAAGGTGAAAAAAAGAAGCAGGATCCCTTTCTTCAATCCCTGGTTAAAACTATAATAATTTAATTTAATTTCCAGGATTTCAGGACAGAAAATACATTCATAATAGTCCAAGGATTAAGACAAATTTTCAACGGGGGAGAAGGGGAGCGATTCGCCCCTTTCACGCTAAGTTTAGCGTGAAAGAGGGCCTTATTCACAAGGCGCCATTAAGCCACGTTAAGTGCTTTAACACCGCCTAGTAAATAAGGTGAATGGTTTATTGCCACAAGAACGTCATAAAAAGTGATGTTCCTGTGGCAATAAGCCCTTTTAAGTATGCTCCAGAGTCAAATGCTATGTATCCCTGAAAGATAGATGGCACAGAGACCACAATTGCTCTGAAATGGATTTGCTTTGTATATACTCTTGAATTACTTTTGCATCAAAGTGTTTATGTTGTTTTATAGCATACCACTGAGGCCTGTTAACCAGAAAACTACAATCAGAGCATCATGAATGGCTTACATGCACAGTGGATGCACAGCTTGACTCAAGACCAGTGCATTCCTCAGGCTTAGTCCGAACGAGGACTTCCTCAACAATGGTAAAGCCTCAATATGTGATGAGCTTAAAGCATCATAACAATGACTTTGTCTGGAGGTGAGATTGGTTGACTCTTCCCAACTCACTTCTGGCAAACAAGTTCAAATACGAGGTGGATAAGAATGCAAATCATGTGCTGTGTGGCTGTCTAGCCAGGTGTTTGAACGGAGCTGCATCTGGAAGTCAGAGGGCTCACTCTTAAAAGATTTGATTCCAGAGACTGTGGGGGGCATATTTATGAGCGCCTTCAGTCACGTTTGTACCACGGAAAGTGGTACACGCGTGATGCAAGGCTCTGAGTCAGATTTATGAAACCACACAAAGACACATTGCATGGCTTTAGGTGGCCTCATAAATGCTGAGTAAGACAACACAGCACAAATTACTTCGTTGCCTTATTCTGAGCAAGGGAGGTGTTCCATGGACCTTCCCGTGGGCTTCCAATGCAACTCCCATGGGTTTTGACACGTTCACAGATTTACAAGGACTGGTAAACCTGGAAATGCGTCAAACTCTGACACGTCTCCTGGGCAGGTGTAATGAGGATACATAGAAGGTGGAAAACACCTCTATGGATTGATTTTGTTCAGGAATGTGTCCCTTCCTGTACAAACACAATCCTGCCTACAACACAAGCACCCTAGCACAAGGGTGCAAAGATGCCTCATTGCTTCTAGGATGCACAAACGGCACCAGTGCAGAGGGAAAAGACAGGAATGCACCATATTGTATAATATGATGCAGTCCTGACCTTTCACTTTGAGGCCAAACCCCCATAAATGAGGCCCTAAGTCCTAAGCTAGCTGAATTTGTTGAGGGAAATTCAACTGTGATGCCACATTTCACAACAGACGCACACACAAACATTTCTCCAGATCAATAGTTTTATTTTCTAAAAGTGGCGACAAATCTATATGTCACTTTTAAATGTGTTCAGTCCCCTCAACATACTGCTCCACATTCACTTCTTTTTTTCTGCCATCGTGTTTATTTCAAGAATAATATCCTATAAGTGAAAAGTGCTGCATACAAATATACTGCCATTTTAAGTACTCCAAGGTACTGGTGTTACTGTTTCTCAAAGTATTGGTACTTAGTGATACTTTAAGGATAGTATAAGTTTGTTTTATGAGAAGATAGTCTATGTTTTCTTTTCTGATACTGTATGAATATAGCATCATCACAAAATAAAATGATGGACAGAGTGTTGAAACTTTTCAAACACTCACCCCTAGTCACCGATCTGGGTTTAATCCATCATTATTCTGCTTGGCAGGTCACCCTAGTTTTTGCCCAGCCATATGCTAATCACTGTCAACCCTGCTTCCCAAGGGAACAGTGGAGCCAAACTGCCAAGCTAGGACCTCCATGGACCGTAAAACGCATTCTGGGGCCATTTTTGGAGTACCACCCCTCATCAGCCAGGCTAGCTTGAATCCAGTGACACAGCAAGCAAGGGACCCACATCTGGGCATAGCCATAGCCACTTAGGGCGCACAAAGCAACATCACAAAATATAAGGATGGAAAGAGTGTTGAAACTTTTCAAACACTCACCCCCAGTCGCAGATCTGGCTTTAATCCATTGTTATTTTGCTCGTCACTAAAGACCCAGTTTGGACCCAGCCATATGCAAACCAGTCTTAACCCTGCTCCCCATGGGAACAGTCCAGCCTGAACTGCCAAGTCAGGTCCTCCCTGGACCAGAAACATTCATATGTATTTGTTTATTATTCTAAGTTTAGATTGGTATCATTTGATGTTTAACCTGTATTTGAGTGTATTGATTTTATTATTGATTCACCTTTTCTCCTGAGAGGTAGACTTCTGCTTCGTTTGGTACCATAAACTGAGCGGCTTATTAGCTTCAGCCATTGTGTTGATTATCCAATCGGATTATGTGCTTGAGTTTTATTCTGAGCCAGCTTGCCTTCCTTTCGCATCCTCGACAGCTTAGCAATATGATTCAAATCCCCACAGGAAACTGCAAATATTATTTTAATAAATACAGTTTGCATTGTACTTGTAGAGTGCATTAAAATAACATTTTCTCATCATGCCGGAGTGTATTAACTACAGCTCACTCCATTCTCTTAAACCTTTGGGCCAAAATTAATACTTCATCCAAAGTGTATACTTCTTTATTCCAAGATAAGCACTTATTGTGCTTTTCTTGAAATCCCTTTGCAGAAAATACTGTACTATGTTTCGTTTCCTACTCGTTCTCTAACTTATTCGATTTGTCAGCTATATGTCAGAGGTGGCCCACAAAATCTGTATTCACCATTCTACATCTAGGGACGTTTGTAATTGTATCATGAATGAAATATTTCCTCATTTGTACAACAATTATGTAGCTGATGCATTTGTGTTTTAAAAAAACAATAAGATTCATGCACGATGTGTGTTGTCCCCTTTCTATCACAATGAAACCATTTACATCAAATGCTCTTAACATTTCTCCTTCCTGGTTCCTCCTCTTGTCAGTTACGTTCCTTCTGTTGTGCTGGTTCTATGTACAACAACTTATTTTCTTATATATACGAGTCTACTGCCTGCCCTACCTTTTTAACAGATGTGTGAAGTTGAGGATGGTATTGTGGAACTCGGTTTCACAATAAATAAATCACTCTTATTAAACTTATGAGGGGCTAAGTCAGGCCATTACTGGGGACACTTAATAGTTGCTTTTTGGAGAGAGTTTGCTTAGGGAACAAGACAGAGAAATTAGGGACATAAATATCTGCGTAAAGCGAATTTAACTGTGCTCAAGATTGTCACTCTCACTAGTCCTGGAGTGTTGAGGGGCGTGGGTTTACACAGGTTGAGTGGCAAGATAGCACACCAGGAAGGCTGGGTAAAGTATCTGACATACAGTGTTAAACCTCTGTGTTTCTCTCCTGTCTAACTGAGGATGAATAGGCAATTAGTATTTCAACAGGAAATACTGTACATAGAGTATATCGTGTATTAATAGAACTTGAAGGCACATGACGCCAGAACCAGACATTTCAGAGAAAGGTTGTACAGTGGGATGATAAACCTTGGGATTCAAAGATTTGCATTAACTATTTGTGAGAACCCCTTTCAGAGTGCCACAGGACAATCAGAGGCTACTGGGCCCAACCGTGGTGGTTGAGACCTTTTACTCTTGATGTTCCTGGCCCTGCCCTACTATGAATTGCACTCAACTGGGCCAAGTACCCCTTCTGCACTTGACTTTCAATGGTATCTGTGGTTGAGCAGTCAAGGCTCCCTCGGGAGAGATATAGATCCAGGTCAGTGCCACAACTCATAACTCAAGGTGCAGACAGTATGAACAATAAATCAATGTCCAGCCAATGATTTGCTTTTATAAGAAAAAATACTATTTTATTTCTGACTCCATTCATGCAAAGGAATACAACATTCAGAAGCAACAATGCAATACCCCTTGAGGTGAGGGGCTCTAGTAGTTGCCCCACCATGTCCCAGCCTCCTTTGTGTAACATGTTCGGGGTTATTTACCATTCAATGGTGGCCGCATCTGATAATGCAAACTATTAGGCCATACTTCAGAGTTCCCTTTTGACTCTTCAGGCTTTCAGTCAAAAGTGTCTGTCATCCCACTGCACTTTCAGCAGTGAATCCACCGGGGCTTGGGAGTCACAGTGTCAGTCTTACCCTCTCTGGCAGTGTGACGGCATTCAGCTGTGCAGCAAGTTCTCTCTTTATGGGCACTCCCAATTCTGGATCCTTTGCAGCAAAGTTGAGCTGCTTCCAATAGACGCTGCTGCACCCAGTAGAGCAGGATCTTCCTGTTGAGCAGTGCTGCCAGTCAGGTTCCAGTGATGGGAGCTGCTCCCTCTCAGCGGACACAAAAGATAAGTTGTGCTTCCTCTATCAAAAAGAGAGGGGAGTTCTCTGGCTCCTGACCAGTGCTCCGGCAATTGTGCGATGTCCTCAGCAGTGTCCCACGATCCTTGGGGAAATAGTCAGGTGTGGTTGGTGGGTTAGACTGCTGGCCATTGCAGTAATCCATTTGTTTGGGTCGCGACCCAAACAGTGGCCACAGGGATACTGGTAGCCCCTTCAGGAGTAGAGGGTTGCTGCGCTGCTTGCTAAAGAGCACAGACTCTTGTTGTGGAATTTTAGTTTGCGATCTGAACATCATCTGCGCCAGCTTGTCACCTATGCACTACGTGCACGGCAGCCATTCTAGGTCACCTATGTACTACGCGCACGGCAGCCATTTTAGATATCATGGTCTCCCTGTCCACGATCGATCGCCAGCGTGCTCCTCTGACCTAGCAAGCATCCTCCGCGCACCCTGGCTCCCCCTCCCTCCTCCTTATGAGCATGACCCTTCTGCATGACCCTGTCCTTGGGAGTCACGCCAGCGCCTGACCAACACCTCCTCTCTTCCCATGAATGCCCCTCTGTTGATAAACCTCCCCTCTGCGCTGGATTGTCCACGCAGCATGAATACCCCTCCATTGATGGCCCCTCACCCCGTGTCCGACTGTCCACACAGGTCCGAGGCCACTGCATAAGCCGGGAGATATTATTTACTGACCCTTATTGTATGAGGTCGCTCTCCTTCAAAGGACCCTCTATTGATCCAGGCCTCCCCACCCCCTGTGATATGATCAGGCGCACACATCCTAAGACTCGACGAAACACTCAGCTGCGTGATGACCCCCTCTCTTATCAGCAGGTTGAGGACCTCCATTGTGAAGGTATATGGGGGTGGGATTAACACGAGGATTACGGGGATGTCTTTTTCTTGCCTTACAAAGTTGTGATTGTAATAAAGGAAGGTCACATGCCATAAACCAGTGTATAAGAGGCCAGGCCTCCGAGAGGCTGTTAGAGCACCTCGAGACGATACCTTGTTGTCTGATCTGATGTGTTCTGCTCCGTCGGAATAAACTTCTGTTTCCTGCCTTCTGGTCTCCGGCGCCTGCCTCATTGCTTGGTAAACTTGAATGGTACAAGGGCGGTTAGCGCCGGGCAAATCTTGAGAAAGGTCTTAGCCCTACCTTTTTCTACATTGTGTGCAATCACCTTACACACGGCAGACAAACACCTCATGCTCCAGCCAAATAAAGTCACTGATGGCCCCACTGGCATATGGGGTCACCGCAACGAGGCCATGTGGGCTTGGCACCCTTCACAAAGGGCTCAAAACCTGGCCCTCTCCTTGCATACAGGGGTGGCATAAAAAACATTCTTGCACATGGGCTTTTGCAATCTCACACCTCGCACAGGGAGTCCTCACAGTAGGGCTTCCCTCTGGACCTCGCTCCTCCAACACTTTCTTCTTCCTCACAGGGCACAATGGTCTTGGCAATCAGGCAGATGCTGGTGTTCCAGGGTCCATGGGCAGATGATCTTGGTTTTCCTGAGTGATGTCCCCTCACCCAGCAGGGAGACTAGCCAGCCTTGGCCTCAAGTCCTGGTTAGAGGCAGTAGTCTCTCAGAGCTTCCTCCTCTCACAGAGCCAGTCTGGCTGCTTGGCAGATGAATACAATTTGGGGACTCAACCTCCCTTTCTTATAATAATTTTCCAAACTCCAAATGTGATTTAGGGTTTGGGTCTTTGAAGTTTTATGTTGGGGGTTCTGCTTCTTTTGAAGTGGGCACTTCTCCTTTTAATCTTCATTCACGAAGAGTTCTGCCACAGCAGGCATGATTCTGAAACGGAATGTCCACAACGCAATTCATGGGAGTGACCATAGTTTACACCTGTATGTCAGCCACAGTGATATATGCATCAAAGAGGTAATCCCAGACCCCCAGTCCTACTCTTTATGATCCTCTTATCAGTCCCATCTCCCGTGCTGGGAAGTGTCCAGGCCCCTTCCTTTTGCTCTATCACTGACTCAAAGTGCAGTCTTTTGAGATGTAAAGGGAGTCTCTTCCTTCCCTTCAGTGTGTCTCCATACAGCTCACAGGATTGGAGCAATAAAAAAATCTGTCTTGGCGATTCCTCTCCCCCTCATGTCTTCACCAGGCAGGCCTTAGCTTCCCAAAATGGAAGCCAGGGTCCTCCGTATAATGTACCATTGCAGTCCCACTCCCTCAGTGTACTTTCACAGGACACTTTGGGTCCTGCACTGTTACTGCTATGCATTGTATCGGTGTGCTCTATACAAACACACACTCTGCCAGCACACACACTTACCACATGCACACTGAAAATAACTTCACCCTTCATATACTGTACTAAAAACAGGCACATATACACTCAGCACATGCTGTTCCTGTACATGCACTTCACAGCACTACATCTCTCATGTACTGTGTTCATCTAAGGCATACTTACACCAAGCTTTGATATCTTTGTTGTGTTTTACTGTTCCTATGCACCTGGTTCCTAGCTGCTCTGCCAGTGTGAATGTACTATGTGAAATGTTGGTGTGATGGACATGTTTGGAATGCTTGAGTGACTGGGGTGAGTGTTGACAGTTGAAGATTGGCTGAACAGCAACAAGGCTGTTCCTGGTGGGGCTGTTCTACATGATCTTCACAACATGTAACTACAACTTAATAAATTTATGTAAAACGACATCTCGGCCATGGACTTTATTACTACACGATTTGGAGCTCAAGAAACTACGTGTGAAAAGAAATCATTTAAGTTACTACTCTGAAGAAAATAACTGAAACTTCATGTTTCAAGAAACTAGCTGTTGGACTGAAGCACTTCGCATGTGTTTGAATAATCCAAAATTAAAATTGACCAGCAGAGTTTTATTGGCAGACATAGTCTTTACATTGTGTTTTAACTTTCTGCACATCATGTGGATAATACGACCAGCTGTCTACTGTATGACAGTATTTATAGACAATGTCACTAGCAGGGTAGGAACAGACATCTCTGTAGCACGTTTGGGATGTCTTTCACAGAAGAGACAGCGCCTTTGATTTTATGTCAGACAGTGGTTCGATCGGTCTGGCATTTTGGCTAGGCACCATAGTGTCATTAAACACCTGTCTACGAAAGTTCAACTGACTTACTTTGGGGTTTGATCAAGGTGTAAGGTGCTGGTGCGTCTGGATGCTGGAGGCCATGGATTCTATGTGGCAACAGTTGTCTGTGCAGCCAGTTGACAGTTGCTACTGGAGCTCCTCTCTCCAGTTCGGTGGAAATTCAAATGAGGACGTAAACATAGAGGTGTCAATCGATTCATGGAAGAGAATATCAGGTATGTTCCACAACAAGCCCAATTTCTTTGTGAAATTGACGAGGAATACAACGTAGGGAAACAAGTCTCTCCGCCTGTAAAAAAAAAAAGTCGCAATGCGCCGCTGGTGGCCAACTTGGAAGGAGAAAATCACGCAAGGAAGCCAAGGAGAAGTTTGCCGGGTTTGGCTAAAATTCCAGCGTGTACGGTGTGGTCCATGGCAACGTTGGGCATATCAGGCTAATGAATGGTTTATACTGCGATTTTAGTTCTGAAGTCTGCACACAGTTTGTGCTATTTTATTAACGCTTATGCTCACAGCTTTAAGATACTTTGGTCTCTAGTAGTCTGAGGCACTGGTGTGTGTGCACGACGTCCCCTGTGGGAGTTAAGCAACGGTGAACCAATATCGCACACTTTGTGAGTTATATAGCAGCTTTCTGGACACATGTTTTCACCTATATCTTTGCATGTAAGACCACAATGTTTACAAAGGTTTCCTCTGGTGCACATTCCTGTGAATGCAGGAGCTAGCATTTTCAACACATATTTGTGTTTTTTTTACGGTGTTTATTTGGGTCATCTTTTTTTATGGCCTCTTATACTGTTTTATGGTGCATGTGAAGTTTTACTATTTTGTATGCACTAGTGTGCATTTTGAATTCTCTTTTTTTATGAGTGTACAAACTACTACTCATAGGTACTAGTCCATTGTGTACAGATCACGTTGCATTCCTTTACTTGAGGGACGAATGAGAGGTGCGTCTATCACCCTGCTACACGTTTGATATGCGGTGTGTAAGTTAGTTTTGTTTTGTTGTTAATATTACATGCCTGTTGAATGTTGTATGCCTAGTTAGCCTGTACTCTTGGCATTTTATATTCCTGTGTGTGCCACTTAAGTTTACTGTAGTCACAAAGCATGCATGCTGTTGTGTGGACTTTTTGTTACACAGTGTGTAAGTCACCTTGCGCTGCACATTTTCTCAGAGTTTTTATATGCTGTATAAGTCACCCTGTGCTGCACATTGGTTATAGGTATGTATGTCACCTTGTGGTAACTGTCTTCTCCTTGTTGATTTTTTGGTGTATAAGTCACCCTATGCTGCACGTGTTGTTGGCTGTCTTAGTGGGGGTTAATCCCATTTCCATGGTTCACATTACAAAGCTCTACTTTAGGGAATGTTTGAGTGGGTGCCTGTCCCATTTCTACAGTTTACATTTTCTCAGTGCATAAGTCACCTTGTGCTGCAAGTCTTGTTCGCCGACTTAATGGGTGTTAGTCGCATTTACACAGTTTGCATTATGGGTCATAGTCCCACTTTTGCATGTATTGTCCCTTACATGAGGGGTGGCAAGTTGGGTTTCAGTCCCTTCTATACAGTTTTTCGTTGTTCTTCCTTACATGAGGAGTATAAACAAGAGACATTGTTTACAACAAATGCGCTTCAACGCATTCCATTACATTGACCACCTTGTTACATCGCAAGCCATTACAATGCAAGTTGTTACACAAACTTGCTGTAGGGGGCAGAAGGTGTAGGATTTAAAATCCAACACCTTCCCCTCTGTTGCACAGATTGGAGTTGGAATAGTAAATTCTACTATTCCAACATCCAGGACCCCCTACAGCAAGTTGTTGTAATGACTTGCATTGTAATGGTTTGTGATGTAATGTGGTCGTTGTAACCACCGCATTGTAATGGAATGCGTTGTAGCGCATTCGTTATAACATCCCATATTCGTATAAACTTAGGATGCAGTTCACTCATAGTGACAGAGTTTTGGTGGTGCGTGTCTCCCGTGTTTTCCCCTTCACATTATGTGACCTGGTTTGCGGTGCATGGTTGGAGCTTCTTTTGCATTTTTTATGAGTTTGTTTCATTTGTCTTTTCGTGTGGTGTTTTCTCACTTTGGTCTTGTAAGCTTAATGTTCTTGAATCATTTCTATTTGTTTTTCTATTAAAGGGAGAGGATGGTGATATGTTGTGTATATCGATGTATTCTTCTTTCCTCCTTTCAACCTGCTCATTTACCTGCACCTCTCCTGCCTGAAAGCACCCCCATCAGCGGATCTAGCGCTGAGAGGGAGAGCTCGCGGGATTCCTGTCAGCCGCCATCGGCCACGCTGAATCGAGGGACACGCCCCCGTCGAGGCCACGCCCCCTTCACACGAGTTAAAAGCGCGCTGATCTGCGAGCGCATCAGAAAACTCATACCCTCCTGAGGCACAGCCGGGAGCTAGCATTGCGTTATTTGCACATTTTTAACTTTAAAAATACTTGCGTATTGATTTTAACCTGCTCATTTACCTGCACCTCTCCTGCCTGAAAGCACCCCCATCAGCGGATCTAGCGCTGAGAGGGAGAGCTCGCGGGATTCCTGTCAGCCGCCATCGGCCACGCTGAATCGCAGGACACGCCCCCCTCGAGGCCACACCCCCTCCCTGCCCCATAACAATGTGCATGTACCGGAAGCGCAGCGGACGAGCGCAGCGGGCGCGACGATTGCGCGCCGAAGGCGCGCATAAGGCAAGCTCGTCTGCGCTCGTCCGCGCCGAGTCCGGGCCTAGGGTCAGCCCCCCTGCATCCCAGTCCTCAGATCCCATACACTACAGTGCTGAAACCCTCCATAGCCTCAGGTCATCTACCAGCATCTGTAGTTGACACAGTTATCAAGCTGACACCCTGCCGCTTGCCTGCCCCAAATGCCATCACCCCCTCAAACCCAAAATAACTACTGAACCGCTGCACGACTTCCGCATGTTCTTATTGAACTGCCGTTCTCTACCTAAACACAGGGCTGAAATTGCGCTTCTAATAGAGGAACACACACCAGACATACTGTTTTTAACAGAAACCTGGCTCTCCTCTGACGCTGATCCAGTGGTTATAGACGCTCTTCCACCAGGTTTCCAAATCTCTCGGCAAGACCGGCCTAAAGGGAGAGGAGGAGGCCTGGCGATCATTCATAAAGAACAGCTTCACTGCCGAGTTGTCCCTGAAACCATCCCGGACTGTGAGAACCTCGCCTTTAACATTGAATTCTCACCTAACAGATGCTTCTCAGGCACTCTTATCTACCAACCCCCTGGCCCCCCGAAGCAGTTCCACGTCAGTCTACCCTTAAGCGTGGCTGAACGTCTCAGTACTACATCCAACTTCACCCTGCTAGGCGATTTTAATTTTCATTTTGACTCATCTTTAGATCATACAGCCTCGACCTTAGCAGATGATCTAGAATCTCTGCAACTTACCCAACGTGTTACTACTCCCACCCACGTGAAGGGCCATTTGCTGGACCCTGTTTTCAGCAACTGCCCTGATCTTCTAACTAGTTCACCTATCCCCCTGCCCTGGATGGACCATTTTTTGGTCCCCATCAGCTGGACTGCGCTTAAACCCTCTCCGCCAGCACCTATCACGAGATTCATGAGAGCTTGGTCCCACCTAGCAGTTGACAACTGGGCTAGCAAACTTGCTGGTAATCCACCCCTTATCAACGATGACCCCGGCCTAGCCAACCAGGCATATGTTAACTGGATTACTCAATCTCTAGATGTCACACTTCCCAAAAAGAAAATTACGCTCAAGCGCTCCCACAAAACTGCCCCGTGGTACACGGAGGCTCTCAGGTACAAGAAACACCTTTTGCAGGAAATTGGAAAGACGATGGCAATCTGATTACTCTGCAGACAATAAAACCCTCTACCGAGAAGCCATCAGTGAATATAAAACTCTAGTAAAAGCGGCCCAGGCTACATACTTTTCCGAGAGAATTCTGCTTGCAAAGTCTAAACCCAAGAAAATTTTCCAAATCATTAAAAAACTAACAAAACCTTCCCCCAGCCTGCAGGCGGATAAGTCCACTATCCACTGCAATAATGTTGCTGAATTCTTTCATCAGAAAGTAAGCACTATCTACTCTGCTTTTCCCCCCAAAAACCTTATCCCCTTAGCCCCTCCTTTGGATCCCACAATCTCCCCCTCCAGTCAACACCTACCCACGCTGACTCACTTCCCTCCTTTGGATCTCGCTACCCTTGAATCCTTAGCACGGAAAGTAAAAACCGGATCCCCTGATGACCCAGCCCCGCCAGACATAATAATGGCAGCCTCGCAGACCACTCTGCCCATAATAAGGGAGGTTTTAAACGCTTCCATCTCCTCTGGCACTGTGCCGACCGTATGGAAGCAGGCCATGGTCAGAGCTTTATTGAAAAAGCCTACTTTGGACTCTACTGACCTGAGTAGCTATCGTCCCATCTCCCTGCTCCCATGGGCGGGCAAGATCCTGGAAAAATATATAAATCAACAACTGGTAAACTTCTAAGAAGACCACCACTTACTGGATCCCACCCAGACGGGCTTTAGACCGAAACACAGGACTGAGATCGCCCTCCTCATGGTTACCGAGGAAGCCAGAAAAATCTTGGATCAAGGAGGATCAGTGGCAGTGATCCTCCTTGATCTCAGCGCGGCTTTTGATACGGTCAGCCACGACACCCTGCTGCACCGTATGTCCCAGGCCGGGATCAAGGACAAAGCCTGGTCATGGTTTAAGTCCTTCTTAGAGGACAGAGCCTTCCGTGTGTTCGAGGGCGAGTCTGTGTCCACAAGCAAACCTCTGAAATGCGGAGTCCCCCAGGGCTCCTCTCTAAGCCCTGCACTTTTCAACCTGTACATGAGGCCACTGGCTGATGTCGTCCGCCCATTTAAGCTCAAGATCATCTCTTATGCGGACGACACGCAGCTAGTGGTCTCACTGACGCAGGAAGCCAATCTGCCTGCACCAGGCGGGCTTAGAGAGTGCCTAGAGGAGGTGAAGTCCTGGATGTCCCTATCGTCCCTAAAACTGAATGGGGACAAAACCGAGCTGATGCTCCTAGGCCCCCCAGATCTCAGCCTTCCCGCCTCCCTGTGGCGCCTTGTCTGGGTACCCCTCCAACTCCAAAAAACAATATTAAGAGTCTTGGAGTCTGGTTGGACAGATCTCTGTCCTTTAACGTACAAGCCACAAAACTCTCAGCCACCTGTTTTGGCATCATGAGGATGTTAAAGAAAATTCTCCCTCTCCTCCCCATGGAAGCCAAACAAGTGGCCATACAGGGCTTAATACAGTCACGCCTTGACTTCAACAATGTGCTCTACCTCGGCGCCCCTGAATTCACTCTGAGAAGGCTTCAGATAGTGCAGAACTGCGCAGCACGCATTTTGCTTGATCTCCCCCGCAGACAATCAGTGAGGGCCGGACTGGTAAGCCTCCATTGGCTACCGGTGCGCCAGAGAGTTATGTTCAAGGCAATGTGCATAGCACACCAGGCCTTCTGGAACACTGGCCCTAGGATTACTCGTGACCTAATTACCCACTATACTCCCAGCAGAAGCCTCCGCTCCAGTCAGACCTTCCGTGCAATGGCCTCTGGAATAAAAATATCCAGATCCGGAGGTAGGACGTTTTCCGATAATGCTGCCAGGGCTTGGAACGCCCTTCCGATGCATCTCAGAGCCAACCCCAATCTCTCTGCGTTTCGCAAACAGCTGAAAACCTTTTTATTTCATCCGGCCTAACTAACTCTTACCTAGCCTCCCTTCTTGGGCTATCTTGCGGGTTCATGGTACTCTTAGTGCTTGGACGCCTCCGGGCAGCAATTCGCGCTTTACAAATTCACATCCTATCCTATCCTATCCTATCCTTTGTTGTGGTGTTTTACATTGCATCCGTCGGTTCTGGGCTATTTCTTAATGGGTACATTGTTGTGCATAGTTTTGTCCTTTTGGTATTGTTTATTCAATTTTCAATTTTAAGGGGAGAAGATATGTGACAACCTGTTAATGTGTTTCTGCTGTTCCTATCTACCTGGTTCCTAGCTGCTTAGTCAGTGTGAGTGTTCTGTGTGGAATGTTGGTGTGATGGACATGTTTGGAATGCTTGGGTGCCTGGTGTGAGCGTTGACAGTTGAAGATGGCCTGAGCAGCAGGGTGCCGGCTCCTGGTAGGACTGTTCTACATGAACTTTACACCATGTAACTACAACTTAATAAATGTACTTGAAACTACCTCTCGGCCACGGACTTCATTACTACACAAGCACATCTACCAACCATACATGTACTGCAGAGAACTGCTCCATTCTTCCACTGTGCCTTCCCAGGCACACATACAACTAACACATAGTCGTCAATTCTGCACCCTGCAGCACTCCACATCGACCTGATGCAAAACAAGGCTAAGTTAAGAACACAGCAGCTGAACGTTTGAAAAGGTGACCAGACCTGTAGACATCACTCCAGTGACACAGGTTAAAAAGGTCCTGTTCACTACTACTGATCACTACACAGTATGCTACCACCACTGCGCTCATACTGCTTAACTCCTGGTGAAGGCAGTAGCATTCTACCTCTATGAGGGTAGCACTTTGGGCGCCCCTTCCAAAACCACAAGGCCCGAATCCATGAGACAGGACTATGTCATGGCACACACGCTTGACCCTTGTTCACCTATGACAAAAACCTGCATAGGGGATCCTGTTGGGTACTCTGGCAGGGGTACACATCTCTTACCATGCAGAGGTCTTTTCCGCCACACCGTAGTCAGACGGGCAATTTCTGTCTGTGGTGTGCTTCAAAGCTTTTAATTTCAAGTACGCAAACACTAGCGTTCTAGAAGTATTGTATTTTCTTAAAATGTGAGAAGTGTTGGCTGTTTCATAAGGGCTCAAGGGCACTGCCCTAAAGCACTAGCGCTGCACATCTTTGAGCAGCAGAAAATGTAATACAGAGGAACTGACAGTTCTGTCAGTTTGGTGCTTACATATCAGAGGTGTGTGCTACTGACAGCATAAAGTGAGCATGTCAGAAACACATGAGAGGTGTCATCAGCAGGGCTTCATGGATTGTGCATTCCTGAAGGGCCTCAGACATCCACGAACCATATACATGCTGTGCATGCTTTGTGCAGTGTAGCAAATTAACAGTAAGGAGCTTGCAAAGTTACCCTAAACCCTATCAAAACGGGATAGAGCAAAGGTGAAGAGAAAGGCTCAGTCCCCATCTCTTTGCTGTAGTCTGATAGGCGGCCAAGAGGTTCCTCGGAAGCCAATAGAGACTGAGATTTGTGGAGGCTGCCATCTGCATAAAGCAGAGAGGAGCAATGCATAGTTCAGACATAAAGTACTCTAGCAGGAAAGGTAAAGAGAGAGAGTGAGGGGGCTGGAGTAAACAAGAGTAGGGAAAAGAAGCAGGTGAGGGATGAAATTTGGGATGAAGAGTGTGCAATGGAATTTCAGTTCAAGGACCCACATGCTTTTCATCCCATGTGAAAGGCTGACTCATTCATTCATTTCGCCCTAATTTATGGTTTTAACTTGCCATTCAAATAGATCTGAGCAACCAGCCATCGATCCACTGCACAATCTCACGAGTGTGGATGAAACGAAGCTGAGCTCTGCACAAGCGCCTCTGTGCACACAGCCTAAACGGGTTGCCACTTGACTGCTGTTTTACGGGCATGGGTGGTAAATTAAGGTCTGCGATCACGGTTGGTAGCAAACTTGGTTTATTTATTTTGAAAATCGAGTTGGAACAAAACAGGGTAAAAAATGCCAAAATGTAATTCCTAGACAGCTTAGAGGGCCTAGCTTGGTGTACATTTTATATGATATAAACTGCGTGGGGACCGCTGACAACTCTTGAATTAAAGATGCTAGATCTATGCAGGGCTTCCTCAACTCCCCCCCCCCCCCCTCCCACCCTGCCCCGCCCCCACGCTCCCCTTGCGAAAAAGCCCAACTCCTCTGGTGGATAGTTTGGAGAATAAGAGAGCAAGGTTGCTCGTAGGCTTCAATGACTACCTGTGAATGGAAGATTTGTGAATAAAGGAGAGGTGTTTGTTTCACATTTAAATGCTGAGCAGACAGAGCCCTTTCTTCTTTCCCATCCTTATCCAAAGTATATTGCGATACCACCCTTCCTGCCATCAGAAGTGCTGGAAAGTGTCGCCTTTGAGCTCAGACTTTTACATTCACTTCAAATGGCAAAATATATCTTTATTCCAAGGGGCATAGGCTTGGAATAACAATCCTCCTGAAATCCATGAGGTCTTCAGGGGCATGGGTGGTGTTTTAAGGCACTCTGAGCAAGTACATTCATCTCATACAGGCAGAGATAGTTGCAGTCTGTGGTTAAATTATCCTACGACGAGAACAGGCGATTAGAAAATGATTTATATGTCCACTTTTTGATTGACAAGAGTTTTCATGCCCTATTAGTGCTCATGTCCCTGACTTATTTTCTTGAATGATGTGATATCTTGTCCTGCTTGCTAAAATACATTACCTATAATGTGCCACACTGCAGTTACTTGTTATGGTTTCTTGATATGTAAAATTATTAAAAATAAAAATATTAAAAAAATTCATTAACCTGTGAGATAGAGGAGGTGGTGAGCCTAGCAGAGATAGCTGTAGTGTGTATGTAAAATATTGTATATACATGGAGAGAAACATAGTGACAGGTAGAAACACAGTGACAGGTGCCATCTCTAAAGCATCCTTTATCCAGTCTGCCCAGCTGATTCAAAGGGGTCGAGTGAGTCACTTTATCTGTGTGAGTCTAGTTGTTGAGGAGGAAAGTCTTGCAGAATGTGCGAGGCTCTCTGTGCACTTTTGACAAGCTCTGCAAAGGCCTCACTACAGATTACACAAATACATGTGAGCTCACACAGTGAGCTGCTGGCTTTAGTTCATACCAATCGTCTCAGTGCTGCTACCAGAACATCTGCACGTAGACTGATCTGCTTAAGTTTAGGAAAGCCCTTAAAACCTGGCTTTTGCCAAAATAACATTGCTTAGGAGGACAGCTGTAGTCTCCTTGGTGTTTCTTTATCCCCCATCCTGCCTTTTACTATGACTTTGGCAAAATTAGCGCCAGGATACCATTCTGGTCACAGTGTCCTCTATAAATACTGCAAACAAATACAAAATATAAATACAGTATATTTGTGTATGTGCATTCTCCATCTATATACTGGCCATGTCCTGAAGCAGATGGCACTGCAATAGTAGGTGATACAGACAAGATAAAGAGGGTGGTTTTCCTTTTCCGACATTGACTGCGAGCAAGAGAGGGAAAAACATACAAAGGGGAAAGAAGAAGGAAGCCAAAGCTGGTAAAACCTTCACAAAGGGAGAAAACAGGGACCTGTGCAAGCGCCGAAATCTCATAAAAAGATTACACCTAGCTCCACCTTAAGACCTACTAGGTAAAACTCCAATTTCCATGTGTATTTATTCTCTTGGTTGACAAATCTTTGCCACCATGTTAGAATGGAGCACAATCTGAATACATTGCTAAAATAGTCATCAATTTACAGTATTTTATGTTCAGTCAATGATGAGAAGTTTGATGAAGTTTAATAGTTTCATTTCTCATTAAAGAGTTTAGTTTAAAGTCTTGTTCTTTTATTCAGGTTAGCCAGATAAGTCAGTTTGCAGAAATATTAAAAATACCGTATTTTCCGGCGTATAAGACGACCCGGCCTATAAGACGACCCCCTACTTTTCTTGATAATATTTAGGTTTCAAGCTATACTCGCCGTATAAGACTACCCCCACTTCCAGCGCAGTCCAACTTTCTATCTCCATGGACTGAGGAGATCACGTGGTACTGACACTCCCCTCCTTCCGATGAGCATGAGATTTCTGGAAGGAGAGAGAGGGATCAGCACATGTGGAACACAGTGGGGGCCGCCATCTTCAGAGCTGCCTGTTATATTTCAGGACCTCCTGCTGCCTCATCCTGCTGCCTCATCTGCCTGAGGATGTGGAGGCGCGTGTGCAGGTCAGTCTAGGCACTGTTGATCCATGTAACTTAACGTTTGCTTTTTCTAATTTGTTCATTTTGTACTATTACCGGTATATGCTCGTAGTTTGGGCTTATGTAATAAACGTTCCGCTCCACGGTAGTTGTGCCTACAGAAACGCCTGTGGAAGCTGCTCGGTATCCCCGGCTGCAATCTTTAGATGGTATGCGATTTTATATAGCGCAGACTTTACCCGTTTGTGTCGGACGGCAGATTAGAGCCCCCCCCCCCACCCCCCCACTGGGTCGGAAGCGTGGGCGGGAAATGGTGCAGCTCGAACTCGCACCCAAGAGTAGTCCGCGCTATCGAAAAATCCATAAAAACAAAGGGTCTAATTTGGCATCCGGCGTATAAGACGACCCCCGACTTTCCAAAACATTTTCAGGGGTTCAAAAGTCATCTTATACGCCGGAAAATATGGTATGTGTTATTAGAGACAGCGAACAAATTAACAGTGTACTCCATTAAGACATTTGTCCCTATCTTAATCTAAAAAGACCTAACCTATCCTAGTAAGAACCCATAAAGAGTTATTTTGGAAAAGAGCAAGTACATTTAGAAAAAGGCTAACAGCTATGAAGGGCCGAACCCCCAATAAAGAGTAGTTCCAGAAACTGAGCCGAGTTCCCTAACAGCGACTGTAACAACCGAAAAATTAGGCAAAAGGAAATAATCACAGCAGTAGCTGTGATTAGCATAAAGATAAGACGTCTCCTCATAAAGGAGCAAGGAAGTCATGAAAAATAACAGTTAGCAGTTGCTTGCAGCAATCCTGGGCAAGAGTTTCATAGTAAAGTGCTAAGGGGCATGGTAGGGAAGGTGTGCATAGAATGCGTTGACTCTAGCTAGGAACACATAATATATAGAAAAGCACAAAACATGTTGCAGACTCGAACTGTTGACTCATCCCTTGCAAATGGGAAAGGATCTTCCGATGGCCTTTCATCTTGTTCCTCGATTCCCAATGTAAATGTCCATGTCAATATGTTGTCGTTTAAAAAGCAGCTACAAAATATTACAAAAGATATATCTAGGAAGGTTCTCATGAGAAGTTTTAGCAATCCTACTCTTTCAACTGTTCAGTGTCCCGTTGTGCAACAATGGCCTACTCTATGAGATGAAACATTAATATCTAGCATGTCCTGGTTAGATCACGGGCTTATGGCATGCATTTACTTTCATTAATATATTTGTTCATCATAAGCATGTGGCAGTGAAAACTATCTAAATACGATGAAATCATATGGTGTAGGTGAAAAGAAAGACATTTTGCAGCAAACAGCACATTTCACGTAGAAGTCAAGTTTTGCAACCATAAAGCGAACAAGCATTTACTACGTTTACTTTAAAGCACATTTCTTTTTTATTATGAGGTTACATTTACGTAATACTTTTCCACTTCCATGCCTGTATAAGTGAGATAAAATGGCAGGGAAAGTCTGATAGTGGAGGGAAAAGTCATAAGTTTGATACAAGACTATGTAGGCTTAGAATTCGGTGTGCCGATGTTTAAAAGCACCGGCCGCATGATTCTGAGCAGAGCTCTGGGCACTGGCACTCATTCTGTTACAAATTATGAACTGACTGGGCTCTACAACCACCAGTCTTGAAGAGCTGCTTCCTCGTGCAGTCTGCCTCCTTTTTTAGCTCTGTGTGTGCATTGTGTCAGGATCTTATGATACCCTTTGATGTTTACTGTCAAAATGCCACCTCCCCACTAACTACTTACTGATACTCCAGGTATAGAATTACCCTGTTGGCTCATCATGCAGTAACCATCACAGAACACACTGTGGGGCATATATGCACAAGCACCTATCGCCACGGGATCCTCACGTTTTGTGATGTTTCTGTAGCGATAGGGGCTTTGCCTTGTTTCCAAGGCAGAGTTAAGCCACTTAAAGTGGCTTAACACTGCCTTGTAAATAAGGCCCTCTTCCACTCTTTTCTAAGCGTGAAAGTGGTGGGCAGTGAGTGTTGCAGTGGGGGTTTCACCGCAACACCCATTGATTTGGATGCTATTATCAAGGGCAGCGTGAATAGGAGGCAGCGCCAAAATTAAGACCAGGGAACACCTGGCTTTAAGTTGGAAAAAAAGAGGAGAAATACTTTATTTCTCCTCTCTTTTGCTTTTTCCATGTGTGCGCCTTGGGCCTTTCAAAGAATTTGCCTATTTAGGGTCACTCGGGTCACTCGTGACCACTTCTCAGCCTTCCATACAAATGAAGAGTCGGTCAGACAGTAGAGAATACAAACCAAAGGTATTTATTAAAGGTACACTCGAGTGGAGTCCGGTCTGACCAGCCTCCTTAGATTGTTGCAGAGGGACTGACTTCTGCCAACATGGTAACGCATAATGTGCATCTTCCAAACCACTAAAGACATGGCCAGACTGGAAATTTCTGTTTAGTAGCTGGTGAACAAATGAGATACAGAAGGATGAGTTGCAATCCTGGGGCAGGGTACATGCTGTCTCAGCGTCAAGGTTACTCTGCCTGTGCCCGCGGCTCTAAGGGTGGGAGCAGGCCTCTCTACAGGGAAATGTATGTACTAGCAAAGACAGTGTATTCATTAGCACACCGAAGCTCAGCCTTAGAGAAACAGAGGAAAAGCTACTGCAGTTGCTTTCTGCTGAGGCAGAGAGAAAATGAGACAGAAGTTATTTTTGATCATGGCTCAAAATGCGGGCTGAATACAAAATGGTGCAGCAAATGCTAACTTAAGTCGTTCAATGCATAGGGAATTTGGCTACAAACAATTCTATTACAAAACCTTGGATTGGTTATGTGTAGGAATGTGACCCTTCCTGCACATAAACAATCCTTAAGAAAAAATTAGGGGGCATATTATCAAGGGGGTTTATCTCTGCTTTTTTGGCTTTAAAAGCCAAGAAAGCGGAGATAAAATTATCTCCCTATTACCTAGCTGTCGCTAACACCAGTTAGAGACAGCTAGTAGGATATAGCGACCATCTTGGGCCCCGCTTTGCATGTCAGTGATATTTATCACTAATGACATGCAAAGTGGGCGTGCCAAGATGTTAGTGACTGGAAACAGTCGCTAACATCGCTATCTCCTATTACCAACTTTTGGAGATATTCGCTCTAAGCTCGAATATCTCCAAAAGCTAACACCTGCCCCATAGCAGTTCTTAGCCATGTTATCCAATGGTAGGTGGATAACATGGCTAAGAGCATTAGCTCGTTAATGCATGAATATCGCTGACTTTTCAACGATATTCATGCATTGCAGCCGATTTTTATCGCATTTGCGATAAACCTTGGTAATACCAAGGTTTATCTGCGATAAAAATCGCCGCAGGTCGGCGATACATTTTTGTCTCTAACCAAGCAATAGCGATAGTTATCGCTATTGCTTGGTAATATGCCGCTAAGTTTTGTAAATTTCATGTGTGCGGCCTTAAGCAGCACGTATAGAAGTGAAAAATTGGCATTTCAGGCTTGTTTATCTGCAGAAAGTGACACATTCATACACATAAACAATCCTCCGCTGCACACAGACACCCTTGCACTATGGTGCAAGGGTGCCTGCGTTGGCGCTACACTGCTAAGTGTAGCAGCAGTGCAGGAGGAAACGCAAGGCTGCCCCATATCCTTGTAAATATGTGCAGCCTTGTGTTTCTGAAGTTGAGGAGTGAGGTGGTAAGCCAAGACGGTTAACACCTCACTCCGCCACTTCCTCGTACATATGCCCCTTGTTAAACCTGGGATCCCTGGTTGGCTGAGGTAGGTACCTAAGGCAAAATAGGGACACACGTTTCCACGTCAGGGAAAGAAATGCCACCTTCTGAGATAGTCCCTGCACACCCCCGTGGTAGCTTGGCACGAACAGCCAGGCTTATATATCAAGGCAAATGTGTAAAGTATTTGCAACCAAGCTCACAGCAACTCAATGATGACACCACAAATAGTCTCCACACGAGTTTTAGAAAAACAAGTATACATTTTATATAAAAAGATATATGATAATACCACACAATATAAATCCAACATATAAATATGTGTATTATCTCTCCTGGCTGGTTGTTAGGCCATATAGTCAATACAAATGAGGGCACTGTTCCAGTGTGGGGCAGGGAAAAGAGCTAAGGGTAAAAATGTGTCTAGGTCGCGGACTCCATGAGGAAAGTGAAGGGAAGTGCTGGACAAGACGAATCTTGTCTCATGTTGCCCTCACACACCCCGAAGGATGTCATGCTTCATCATCGGGCGGTTGCTCCTTGTCGGGCCGGTGGTGAAATGCCCTACGGGTCGCCCGAAGGGTCGCTTTAGCTGAAATCTTTTAGACAACTGCCGTTAGGTGCATGTGGGTGTGTGGGTGGAGTCCTAGAAATAAGTGCTTATTGTGCGTGTGGTGAGTTTAAAAATACCTAAGGGTATACCTAGGAAAACTTTTAATGAGAAGGTACCCTTGGTAGAGTAAATAAAACTGTAGGTTCGGTGTTACCAATATTGGCGTAATGTGCCCTGGTAACTGGTCAGGTTGTTAGGCCAGCCAGCCCGTGTAAGTTCTGGAGATACTAATGAGCACTTCTAAACGTTCCACTGTAATCCTAATACAATTTTATGCAGTTCGTAATGCTAGAATCAGTCATTTTTATAATGTAAACATAATGCAATGCGTACCACAATAATCAGGCACTGTGCAATGTAAAAATAATGCAATGCGGAATACAACCACCAGGTACGTCGTTATGCAGAAATAAGGCAATGCGTAACACACTAATCAGGTGGTTTGTTATGCTTGAATAATGCAATGCGTAATACACTAATCAGGTAGTTTGTTATGCTGAAACAATGCAATGCGTCATACAACAATCAGGTAGTTCGTTATGCAGAAATAATGCCAGGCGTCGTACACTAATCAGGTACTTCGTTATGCAGGAATAATGCAATGCATCATACACTAATCAAGTACTTCGTTATGCCGAAATGATGCAATGTGTAATACGACAATCAGGTACTCGGTTATGAAGAAATAAGATAATGCGTAATACACTCCGGCACCGATCACGGTGCCTTAGGCAGTCACTCCGCCACTTCTTCTAACTCGCACAGTCAGTCTCTGCCAACAGTTGCCACCAACACGGATATGGTGTAACAAAAAGTGCAGTTCCGCACTCTGGCCCTGGTAATGCCACTCCATTTGCAATACGGGCCGCGATACGACACAAAGCAGAGGCTTGCGCTGACGGAATGATAGAGAGGTCGAGAGAGTCTCCCTCCGAGCCCACACCACGCCCCAGGAGTCGACACACGTTACATGGGGGGGCGCAAACTCACTCTCCTCGACCAGCGGTTTGGGCCTCCGATGCAATCTTTGTGAATTTGCAACGGCAGGCTCGGGCCGGCGTCTCAGCTCCTCCGGGTGAAAATTGCAAAAAACACAGTTGATGGACAGAATGCAGAGCAATGTCTTACATTCACCCCAGTACAAAGATCTGGGCCTAAATCCATTGTTTTTTTGCACTCCACACCACCCTAAGTCAGACACTGGCTATATGCAAATCAGCCTTGACCCTGTGCCTCATGGGAACAGTCCAGCCCTAACTACCAAGCCATGTCTTTCCTAGACCGGAATCAAGCATCCAAGGACCGGTTTCTGGCTATCAGCCTTCTTCAGCCTGGATAGCTTGACTCTAGTGACGTGGATAGCCTGGGACTCAAGTCTGAGCATACCCAGCCCACTCGGGGTGAAAATTGCAAACAACACAGTTGATGGACAGAATGCAGAACAATGTCTTACATTCACCCCAGTACAAAGATCTGGGACTAAATCCATCGTTTTTTTGCACTCCACACCACCCTAAGTCAGACACTGGCTCTATGCAAATCAGCCTTGACCCTGTGCATCATGGGAACAGTCCAGCCTGAACTACCAAGCCATGTCTTTCCTAGACCGGAATCAAGCATCCAAGGACCGGTTTCTGGCTATCAGCCTTCTTCAGCCTGGATAGCTTGACTCCAGTGAAGTGGAGAGCCTGGGACGCACGTCTGAGCATACCCAGCCCACTCGGGGTGAAAATTGCAAAAAACACAGTTGATGGACAGAATGCAGAACAATGTCTTACATTCACCCCAGTACAAAGATCTGGGCCTAAATCTATTGTTTTTTTGCACTCCACACCACCCTAAGTCAGACACTGGCTATATGCAAATCAACCTTGACCCTGTGCCTCATGGGAACAGTCCAGCCCGAACTACCAAGCCATGTCTTTCCTAGACTGGAATCAAGCATCCAAGGACCGGTTTCTGGCTATCAGCCTTCTTCAGCCTGGATAGCTTGACTCCAGTGACGTGGAGAGCCTGGGACTCATGTCTGAGCATGCCCAGCCCACTAGGGGTGAAAATTGCAAAAAACACAGTTGATGGACAGAATGCAAAACAATGTCTTACATTCACCCCAGTACAAAGATCTGGGCCTAAATCAATCGTTTGTTTGCACTCCACACCACCCTAAGTCAGACACTGGCTATAGGCAAATCAGCCTTGACCCTGTGCCTCATGGGAACAGTCCAGCCTGAACTACCAAGCCATGTCTTTCCTAGACCGTAATCAAGCATCCAAGGACCGGTTTCTGGCTATCAGCCTTCTTCAGCCTGGATAGCTTGACTCCAGTGACGTGGAGAGCCTGGGACTCACGTCTGAGCATACCCAGCCCACTCGGGGTGAAAATTGCAAAAAGCACAGTTGATGGACAGAATGCAGAACAATGTCTTACATTCACCCCAGTACAAAGATCTGGGCCTAAATCCATCGTTTTTTTGCACTCCACACCACCCTAAGTCAGACACTGGCTATATGCAAATCAGCCTTGACCCTGTCCCTCACTGGAACTGTCCAGCCCGAACTACCAAGCCATGTCTTTCCTAGACCGTAATCAAGCATCCAAGGACCGGTTACTGGCTATCAGCCTTTCTTCAGCCTGGATAGCTTGACTCCAGTGACGTGGAGAGCCTGGGACTCATGTCTGAGCATACCCAGCCCACTCAGGGTGAAAATTGCAAAAAACAAAGTTGATGGACAGAATGCAGAACAATGTCTTACATTCACCCCAGTACAAAGATCTGGGCCTAAATCCATCGGTTTTTTGCACTCCACACCACCCTAAGTCAGACACTGGCTATATGCAAATCAGCCTTGACCCTGTGCCTCATGGGAACAGTCCAGCCCGAACTACCAAGCCATGTCTTTCCTAGACCGGAATCAAGCATCCAAGGACCGGTTTCTGGCTATCAGCCTTCTTCAGCCTGGATAGCTTGACTCCAGTGACATGGAGAGCCTGGGACTCACCTCTGAGCATACCCAGCCCACTCGGGGTGAAAATTGCAAAAAACATAGTTGATGGACAGAATGCCGAACAATGTCTTACATTCACCCCAGTACAAAGATCTGGGCATAAATCCATTGTTTTTTTGCACTCCACACCACCCTAAGTCAGACACTGGCTATATGCAAATCAGCCTTGACCCTGTGCCTCATGGGAACAGTCCAGCCCGAACTACCAGGCCATGTCTTTCCTAGACCGGAATCAAGCATCCAAGGACCGGTTTCTGGCTATCAGCCTTCTTCAGCCTGGATAGCTTGACTCCAGTGACGTGGAGAGCCTGGGACTCACGTCTGAGCATACCCAGCCTACTCGGGGTGAAAATTGCAAAAAACACAGTTGATGAACAGAATGCCAAACAATGTCTTACATTCCCCCCAGTACAAAGATCTGGGCCTAAATCCATCGTTTTTTTGCACTCCACACCACCCTAAGTCAGACACTGGCTATATTCAAATCAGCCTTGACCCTGTACCTCATGGGAACAGTCCAGCCCGAACTACCAAGCCATGTCTTTCCTAGACCGGAATCAAGCATCCAAGGACCGGTTTCTGGCTATCAGCCTTCTTCAGCCTGGATAGCTTGACTCCAGTGACGTGGAGAGCCTGGGACTCACGTCTGAGCATACCCAGCCTACTCGGGGTGAAAATTGCAAAAAACACAGTTGATGAACAGAATGCCAAACAATGTCTTACATTCACCCCAGTACAAAGATCTGGGCCTAAATCCATCGTTTTTTTTGCACTCCACACCACCCTAAGTCAGATACTGGCTATATTCAAATCAGCCTTGACCCTGTACCTCATGGGAACAGTCCAGCCCGAACTACCAAGCCATGTCTTTCCTAGACCGGAATCAAGCATCCAAGGACCGGTTTCTGGCTATCAGCCTTCTTCAGCCTGGATAGCTTGACTCCAATGACTTGGAGAGCCTGGGACTCACGTCTGAGCAGACCCAGCCCACTCGGGGTGAAATTTGCAAAAAACACAGTTGATGGGCAGAATGCAGAACAATGTCTTACATTCACCCCAGTACAAAGATCTGGGCCTAAATCCATCATTTTTTTGCACTCCACACCACCCTAAGTCAGACACTGGCTATATGCAAATCAGCCTTGACCCTGTGCCTCATGGGAACAGTCCAGTCCGAACTACCAAGCCATGTCTTTCCTAGACCGGAATCAAGCATCCAAGGACCGGTTTCTGGCTATCAGCCTTCTTCAGCCTGGATAGCTTGACTCCAGTGACGTGGAGAGCCTGGGACTCACATCTGAGCATACCCAGCCCACTCGGGGTGAAAATTGCAAAAATACACAGTTGATGGACAGAATGCAGAGCAATGTCTTACATTCACCCCAGTACAAAGATCTGGGCCTAAATCCATCTTTTTTTGCACTCCACACCACCCTAAGTCAGACACTGGCTATATGCAAATCAGCCTTGACCCTGTGCCTCATGGGAACAGTCCAGCCCGAACTACCAAGCCATGTCTTTCCTCAACCGGAATCAAGCATCCAAGGACCGGTTTCTGGCTATCAGCCTTCTTCAGCCTGGATAGCTTGACTCCAGTGACGTGGAGAGCCTGAGACTCACGTCTGAGCATACCCAGCCCACTCGGGTGAAAATTGCAAAAAACACAGTTGATGGACAGAATGCAGAACAATGTCTTACATTCACCCCAGTACAAAGATCTGGGCCTAAATCCATCGTTTTTTGGGGGCTTTTTCGGGGCTCCGGGGCAGCCTGCTATGAAGATCTCAGGCTATCACAGGGCACACACACACAAGATTGCTGAGACTCCCTTGAGCTTCAGGTGCAAGATCACCGGACACTCCAAACGAAGGTCTTAGGCTGCAGAAGAACACGCACACATCATCAATGAGACTCAGTTGGGTTCAGGGTGTGCACGATAACAAGGCAATTCTTACGAAGGTCTCACGCTGCACAAAACACACACACAGCGGCGATGAGGCTCACTGGGATTTTGGGTGTTCATGATAACAAGGCAATCTCACGAAGGTCTCATGCTGCAAAAAGCACACGCACACAGCGTTGATGAGACTCACTTGGATTCTGGTGCACAAGATAACTGGACAATCCTCACAGAGGGTTCAGCCTGAAAAAAAGCACACACCCACAGCGTCTCTAATCCTTGCTTGGACTCCAGGTGCCCACGATAAAGGGGCACAGCTTACGAGGGTTTCAGGCTGCAACAAGCACATGCACACAGCACCGCCGAGACTCTCCTGGAAACATTTGTGTTCCTGAGTTTCCGTAACAGGGATCCAGCTCACCTCTGGCCCTTAGGGATATTTACTTTAGGACACAGCACAGCAAAGTCCTTTCAAGTTGGGGGACACAGCACACAGCAAAGTCCCTTTAGCCTTTCCTTGGTTAAAACAGCAAACTGCAGGCCAGCCCCAGAACACACAGCAAGGGTCAGTCCTTTCCTTCAGTCTTTTCAGTTGTTTCTTCCTTGGCAAAGGTTCCTCTTGACCACGAAGTAGCTCCAGTCTTGTTCAATCTTAATCAAGCCATTCTCCAAAGTTCAGGAGCATCAGCTCTCATAGTTATACCCCTCAATGGCTTTGTAGTCTTTGTGTTCAGAGGGCAATGACCCCTGTTCAAGCCAGTTCTGGGTGCCTCCCTGCCAGGGACACCTTATTCCTTTGATTAGTGGGGGTCTGGATTCACAATCACCCAGCAGGAGAAAAGACACTTGTTTTATAGCAGCAACCCAGGACTCTTCACCTCTAGGGGGTACTCCTCCACCTGCACTCGAGATGCAGGTCAGCCTGTTGCTGTCTCACCTCCTCCCTTGGGTCAAGACATTCCCCAGATCCTATTGATTTCAAATTCAGACAGTCAACCCACAACCAGGCAGAGACACTCTCTGTTTGGCCCGTACAATTATTTTAAATTGCACTACTCTTTGCTCTCTTTCTCTCCTGAGGCGGAAAGCCGGGAGATCTCTCTCTGTTCTGACTATTTTCTGATTGGGGGACTGTGTGTTACATCCTTACCTCGGGGCAGACGAGCATCTTCCTGTCACCCTTGATTCGCGCTGCTCTCCCTTGTCACCCTTTCGCCGTTCTAAGATCTGGGCGCCCCCCACTCAGCTGATTACGAGCTGAGGGGTACTGTGGGACGGGGAGCCTGTGCATTAGTCCGGCGGCCATCTTGGGTGAGGCAGGCTTGCAAGTTGGCTGACTAGGCTTGCTGCCTCACGGGCGGGACTATAAATTTAATTCCCTCATTGGGCTCGGGTCAGACCTGATATAGCGCGACTCCCGCGGCAGATGCTGGCGGAGCGCGCTGCATGAATTGAGTTTAAAAAATTATCGATATTCTAAAATTGGCTTGTATTTTAATTTGTTACACTCTCTGTTTGGCCCGTACAATTATTTTAAATTGCACTACTCTTTGCTCTCTTTCTCTCCTGAGGCGGAAAGCCGGGAGATCTCTCTCTGTTCTGACTATTTTCTGATTGGGGGACTGTGTGTTACATCCTTACCTCGGGGGCAGACGAGCATCTTCCTGTCACCCTTGATTCGCGCTGCTCTCCCTTGTCACCCTTTCACTGTTCTAAGATCTGGGCGCCCCCCACTCAGCTGATTACGAGCTGAGGGACACTGTGGGATGGGGAGGCTGTGCATTAGTCCGGCGGCGATCTTGGGTGAGGCAGGCTTGCACGTTGGCTGACTAGGCTTGCTGCCTCACGGGCGGGACTATAAATTTAGACGGGGATGGCTCCGCGCAGCGGACGCGTGCAGCAGGCGCGCCTGTCCCGCGCCAAAGGAGCGCCTAAGGAGAGCTTGTCTGCGCCCGTCAGCGTCCTGGAGGCGGACGGGGGCGGACGTGGGGACAACTTTCAGCTACAGTCACTTAGGTATTCTGCATTGCAGCTGTTGAGTTTGAGAGGTAGCAGAAATTGCGCCTGCTCGGTGCAGGGCTGTTGTTTTAGAGGGAATTTTATTTGCAAGGGGTGTGGATGGTCTCTGCATGAGGTCTGGGGTGGGTGGGCCCCGGAAAACGTAGGACACTCGTGTGCACCCATGTTGGGTCAGGGATCGCCTGTTCGTAACTTTTCCTGTGCTCTTCTGAATACGGGGTCCGTAAGCAAACATGCACAGGACCTTTTTGACCTTCTTTCAGACTCTAATCCTGCCAGACTTTTCTTAATGGAAACATGGTTGGGCGAGATATCCGGTCCGGATATCGCCAATGCTCTGCCCGCTGATTACTTCATGCTGCGGAAGGATCGGGGCACAGGTAAAGGGGGGGGTGTGGCTCTGGTGATCGACCGTCGCTTTGAGTGTTCTATTGTCCCCACAGATGACATCCCTGGGCCCGAATTTCTGGGTTTCTGCCTGACGATTTCACCAGCTCAGTCTTGTGTGGGTTTTTTAGTGTACAGGCCCCCTGGGCCTATTGGGTCGTTTCACGAGGGGCTATATTCTGTGATTTCGGCCATGAGTGTGCAGTTTAAGCACTGCATTCTTCTAGGCGACTTTAACATCCACATGGACATGCCGAACGCAGCTGATACCATCAAGCTGCTAGACACTACCAAACCTCTTGGCTTGCTACCTTATTTGGCTCCCCCTACTCACAACAAGGGGCATATGCTTGATCAGATTTTTTCCACAGTTCCCATTACAGTTGCGCTTCCTCGACCTGTACTGTGGTCTGACCATTTCTTGGTCAATTTTGATATTCAACTCATATCAAGCCTTTCATCCAGAGGGACTGGTCCTATCCCCCGCCTTCGTGTGCCTTTCACAAAGTTTCCCCTGATATAGTCGCACAGTATCTACTGTCCCATCCGTGCCAGTCCACAGGCGACGTGGAACAGGACCTGGATTTCTTTCAAACATGGTTAGCGCAGTGCCTTAAGGAGCTGGCCCCTCCTCAGCGGAAGCTTAGGAACTCTCAGTACACCTCGGCGCCTTGGTTTATGCCCATGCTTAATGCCAGTCATAGGTTTTGCAAGAAGGCCGAAAGAGCTTGGCGCTCAAATTACGACGAGCCCCTTAAGGAGGTTTACAGGCAGTGCATTATGGGCTACCACAAGTCAATTTTCGTGGAAAAGAAATCGTACTTTGCTAGGAGGATTGAGGAGGCCTCTAATACCAGCAAAGACATTTTCCTGATTGTAAAGGAATTCACCTCTCCGGCATCCATCACTCCTAAACGCTCCTTTTCGAAGTCCTGGGTTACTCAATTGGCAAGCTTTTTTGCTAATAAGATCATTAGTATCCAGACAACTTTCTCTCCAGCTGCTGGGGCAGCAACTTCCACCATGGCTCTGCCTGCCCCCAACCTGTGTTGGGGCAGCCCTTTCTTGCTAATTTCCCTCCTATTGCACCACAAGGCTCGCTCAAGATTCTATCTAAGATGCGATTGGGATCACCTTGAGACCCCTGTCCGGCCAAGCACCTTGCCAAATTGGCACACGTTATTAACCCTATGGTCAATCCTATTTTGAATCTCTCCCTTGAGACAGGAGTTGTGCCTCCAGCGTGGAAGGAAGCCTTGGTCCTTCCCCTTTTAAAGAAGCCGGCATTAGCTCCAGGCACCCATGCCAATTACCGTCCTATCTCGCTACTCCCGGTTCTGGCTAAGGTGACTGAAAAGCATGTACAGGCAGTCCTGGCGGATTTTGTTTAATTTCACAGCATCCTCCATCCTACTCAGTCCGGTTTTCGTGCTAACATGAGCACGGAGACGGCACTGCTTGAGGTGTTGGAAGCGATCAAGGAGGTCCAGGATAAGGGAGGAAAGGCACTGCTGGTGTTGTTAGATCTGTCGGCAGCCTTTGACACCGTGCCTCATGACCGTCTCTTGGCTAGAATCTTGGAGATTGGGTTAAGGGGAACGGTGTTCAGATGGTTTGAGTCCTTTCTCTCGAATCGACAACAGACAGTCTGGGCTCCGCCATACTCGGCCGCAGTACCGTCATTGGAGGTGGGAGTCCCCCAGGGGTCGATTCTAAGTCCCACCCTCTTTAATATCTATATTTCCCCTATGGCGGTGCTGGCCGAGGCCTGTGGTGCCCAGATTGTCTCATACGCCGATGACACCCAGCTTCTCTTCACCTGTAGCAAGAATAGGGACTTTGATGGAGAGCTTATTAAGAACTGCTTGGGTGCTGTGTTCGGCTGGTTTCATATGAACCAACTGAAATGCAACCCAGACAAATCAGAGGTCCTCTTCTTTGGGTGCCCACTGGACCCATGTTGGAAGTCCTGGTGGGCGGTTGATATCCACCCTCCCTCTGTGGAGACAGGGATGGCAAAGAATCTGTGAGTCAAGTTGGACACCGGTCTGTTCCTTAAACCACAGATCCTGGGCCTGGTGGGCCAATGCTTCAGGATACTGAAAATGCTCAGCAAATTCCTTCCTTTTCTATCCATCGCCAACAGGAAAAGTACAGTGCAGGCTTTGGTAGGATCCAGGCTTGATAATGCCAACGTACTCTACCTCGGCCTCCCTGATTATCTTCTCTCACGTCTGCAGGTGGTGCAGAACTCGGCCGCTCGTGCAATCTTCGGCCTTGGCCGGAGGTCTCACGCTGCGGGCCTGCTGAAAGCCCTCCATTGGCTTCCGATACGGAAACGCATCGAAATTTAAGACGCTGACCTTGGCATTTAAGGCACTCCATGGCTCTGGTGCAGGTTACCTAAGGAAGCGGTTGGGATTTCATGCTCCATCCAGAGCACTTCGCTCTGCGTCCCTTTCACTGGCCACTATCCCGGCAGTCAGGCGTGCTCGCATCGGGGGTCGCTCTTTCGGATACCTTGCACCCCGAGCCTGGAATGCACTGCCACTATCACTAAGGAAATGCGTGATCCTTTTGTCTTTTAGGAAGGAGTTGAAGGCATGGCTGTTCTTCAATTAACTCCCCTCGGCAGTGATGGTTGTGTTGTGTTGGGTCTGACAGCGCCAGGACACTCGGTCCAAGTAGCTGAGCGCTTAATAAAACTCTATATAACATAACATAACATAACATAACATAACATAACATAACATAACATAACATAACATAACATAACATAACATAACATAACATAACATAACATAACACACAGAAATGTTAGAGCACAAAAAGCCAGACACTTCTAAAAGAGTGGCTTATAAACACATAATGCAAAAACCACCTTTATAGAAGGATGTTTATTACATTGTGAGTTCAGGCATACTAAACTGTACCTCTCTCAATCTTAAGCCCTTGGGAAGATAGGCTTGGAAAACCTATTACACAGCATTCCCATTCTATCCTATGGGCAAGATGGCCTTTCAACAGTGAAAAACGAAATGGAGATTATTTCACTGGCAAGACATGGTACAGATCTTGGTACATGTCCTACCTTTCGCATGCACTGCTACCCTGCCCAGGGGGTACCCTGAACCTACCATAGGGTGTCTGATGTGTATAAAAAGGGAAGGGTAATGTTTGGCAAGTGGGTGCGCTTGTCAGAACAACATGGCAGTTTAATAAACTGTGCACAGGCACTGCAATGAAAGGCCTGAGTTCCCTTTTTAAGGCTTGTGGTGTGGGTGGCACAAGTAGTGCTACAGGCCCCCTATAAGCATTTGCATTATCAGCCCTGGCACACATAGTGCACTTTACTAGGGACTTTACAAGTAAGGCAAACATACCAATCATGGACAACCAATTGCCATTACACTTTATACAGGGAGCACTTGCACTTTGACACTGTTTAGCAGTGACAAAGTTCCCAAAGAATAAAGTTGGCAACACCATGTCAGACAAAAGGTCTAGGGGGAAAGCAAAACATTTAGGGAACTTTAGCCCAAAGGGCCAAGTCCTATACCCCTGTATCTTCACCTTTGAGTAGAGAGAAAAACATGTTTCCTTAATATTATCTTGACTGCTGTCTGAGACCCAAGCATGTACAAGTGGTGTGACCTGTTTCATCCTCTAAGCTCTGTGTAATTAAGCTGTACTGTTGTATGAACCTGCTGTCATTTAACAAGAAAGAAAAATAGAGAAAGAGAAGGGTAGAGGAGAGAAGAAATAGAAATGGAAGAAAGGAAAATTAAGAAATACCAGAAGCTGAAGGAAGTAAAAACTTTGAAAAGTAGAATTGATGACCAAGCAAAGCGGGAAAAGGCACTTGGAGGTTCATTTGTGATATAATTGTGAAGGCTTTTTAGCCATTAGAAGGGGAAGGTTGTTGAAGTAAAACTTCATAATGTCTGTAAAAAATGAAAATGTTGTTGAAAAATGCTAAGACTATGCAAAATAATATACATTTAATAAATGCAAATTGTAGAGGGAAGTCATACTTAAGCGTACATGGAGTAACATAATGTAGTGATTTAAGTTAACTTAACTACTGATGCCATAATAACAGCAACTTATACAACAGCATTGGAAGGCCTACTTTTCATTGAATTGCTATTTGGCACCAGATGTTTTTTTTATTTCACCGCTGATGCTGTAACATTACAGAATGTATGCATAAGAGAAGGGGAAAACCAGTAATTTAAGGACCTGTGTAATCTAGTAAAAAAGCAAACCAGTGGTCTCTAAAGGGGGAAGTGTGAACCTCTTCTTCCTCAGAGAGAGTAATTTGACCTCAAGAGATTTGTTTTATTTCTCAATTGAATAGTTTTACTGTAATGTTTTTAACAAATAGAAAAACAGTCATTACAGTTTTATACTTCAATCAATTTGTAAGTAAAGAGATCATCTCAAACGGTGCAACGACACAGTGCAAGTGAAAATAAATTAATGTAAAGTACATTGTTGAAATACAATCCATTTACATAAAATAGTGACTGATCCAGGATGCACAAGTGGTTGGTACATACTCTACTGTGTCAAGTCAACGTACATTTTAGACAAAGTCATGATCAGGACGTAGGTTTGGGGAGCACGTGCCCAATGTAAAGAATGACTGCGGATAACTTTTTGGAGTGCTATTGACGCACAGGATGCTTCAGAGGGAAACTGACACATTGGAATGACTCTGATGCATCTGGGATGGAGCCCAATCTATGTAGTGCAGTACCCAATTATAGCATGTATGCCAATATGTGGGATTCCTCGTTGAAACCATGTGGTATACACTGAATGGATCTCCAAAATAGGTATGTTCAACTAAAAAATAGAACTTAGGCAACTGTGGCAAATGGTTTCCTCTAGGCACTGTGCTATGATGTTTGTGACTTTGGAACCTCCACAATGATTGCTAGGCTGCAACGTCAATTGGTTCAAATGAATCAAAGCACACATGCGCCAATAGCTCTCAGAAAAGTTCTCCCCATTCATTCTATACATTGAGCAGGTGCTTCCCAAACCTCGTCCTGATGATAACCATGTCTAAATTATACTTTGACACAATATAGTGTACTGTTTATATTTGGAATGTGGAGCACTCAACCTACTCTAAGGATACACAGTAGTACAAATCCAAATGAACACAAAGTGAAACATCTGGTACATTCCCCATTATCAGTGTCCAATTGAATCTCATAGGATCATAGAAAACCCTGGGACCAGGTAAACTCCTTAGTTTTTCACATCTACACAATGGACCACAGAAATAAGTCTTTGAACATATACTTCGTACACATCTTTCCATTCAGACAGTTCTTCCCATAAGTCATGCTTCCTGTCATCTCCTCTCTTCTAGGTGAGAACCTCTCAGTTGTCTTATAGAAAACAAATTCCTATTAACTAACCAACAGAAGGCTTCTGGAAAGTTACAAAGCAAAACACTGGTTTCTAGAGGGAGAAGTGAATCTCTACTCCCTTGCAGAGAGCCATTTTGACCATCAAGAGATTGGTTCAATTACTCAATTGGACAGTTTTATTTAAATTTTTAACATATAGATTAAAATCATTGCATTTTTATACTTAAATCAACTTGTAAGTAAGAAGGTGATCTCAAACTGCGTAACAACGCTGTGCAAGTGAAAGTAAGTGAATGTAAATTGTACTGGTGCTATACAATCTATGTACATAAAATAGTAACTGAACCAGGATGCATAAGCAATTGGTACACACTCTAACATAGAGTGAAATGCTCCAGAATCTAAATAAAAACAGTACATCGGAAGGTACACCAGGTCATGACTTCATGTATTTCTGTGGCTTCATCAATGTCAAAAGATCACTGAAAAAGCAGGGTCATTTCCACATCATGGTACTTTTGATTGACAAATTATTAAAAACTTAAGGGAAACATGATATGAAATGAAAACACCCACTAGACCCTCACAATATGAAACGTTAAATGCTTGGCAGCGAGCAGCTCATACCAAAGAGAAAGAAAGGTACCAGAACAGAGAAAAGAGAGCAGCATGGAATTATGCAGATGGTAAGGGAGATGAAGAGCAGCAGGCATGGATGAAATGCAGAGTTGAGGGGGCTAGAATTAATATGGTAATAGCAACAGGATAGCCTAACAGCATGGAAATGAAGGTGAGGAGTTCACAAGGAAAAGCGATACTGACAGTGATTCGGGGATGACATTTTAGATGCTTTGTTGTCTTCACATCCACCAAATATATGGTCCCAACATCTGGTTCAGAAAGAGTTTCAGCCACTAACGGTACAGTGGTTACAGCCCATGTTGATCCAAATGTGATTCAGATTGAGGGACTCCATGCAGCATACTTGATTACAACTGCACCTTCTGAAGCAGCTACCACTGTAATTACTCCAAATGTTAAAGCTTCTATTGTGACTGTGTACCAATGTCACAGAGTGTATCTGCACAGATATTAGCAATTCCTGTTGCAGCTGCACAAATCAAAATTGTATCGAATTCTGAGAGCTGTAGGAGGAGAAGCCGCAGCAGGGTTAATTTCAAAGATGCAAAATTCACAGATTGTTACTTGGACCTCACCACAGAATGTTCAGTCATTAAGAGAAAGGAGGAGAATTGGTTTTATAACACCAATTGCATAAGGAAAGACAGGACCATTTGATGATGGAATTTTTCCCCCATGGTTTGAGGAACCTCCTGAGAATACAAAAACAGCAGATACAGAGAGACCAGCTGCTAGCCAAGAAATGGTTGGACCCCTAGATATACCAAGATTGAAGGTGGAATTGAAAGATATAATCAAAGGATATTTAGCTATTTTGTATTTGAATCAATATCAGGAGAATGAGCTGATATACCCGAGCAAGGAAAGCACAAAATGTGCAGCTGCCACACATCATAATTTGACAGAGTTGGCAAGTAATTACGGGGCCAATCTTACTAAGAGCATCCATTTACGAAAAACCTTTAGGGCACAGTTAGATGATGAAGCAATTGTGACCATATGATCCTCCGAGATGAGATTACACATTGCTAATTTGATTAGGTGTATATGGAAATGGAGCAGCTTTCACAGGTTAGAGAGCAAGTATGCAAATAAACAAGCAACAAAAAAGAAACAGTCAGAAACTACAGAAGCAAATATTAAACCACCACCAACACCACCAGGTGAAGATGAGGCGCTAACTTTCAGTATGAGGGCGATACCAGGTGGGGGGTATGTTCATGTACCATGGAGTAGAGGTGATCTTGCAACATTCACAAACCACTTTTCAAAATTGAGAGAGAATTCTTCCCTGTGAAGATTTTGCAAGTTTTGTGCACATATTTGAACACCTCCTTTAATATTGTGGAACCAAGTGATTTATGGGCTGAATATAAGATAGCTGTGCAATGGTCGCATAGAGATGCGAGTACCCATGCATCCTCACCTATTGTCATGACAAAGTATGATGAGGTGATTAGCTTTTTGAAAAGGAAAGTTCCAGCAAGAGACATTGATTCTTTAAAGATTAATAGTACCATACACAAAGCTCAAGCGTCAGTGCATGATTATTACAAATGATTGTTACAGCTGTTCAAAAAACACAGTGGGAAAGGAAATCCCAAAAAGAGAGGTATGGGGAGTTTTGTGTCACCGTTTATTATTGGGTTACAACCAAAAAATAGAATACACATACAAGAGAATATCATCTGTTGGCAGACAAAGCCTTTAGATGAAATCCTGAGGAATATAAAATACTGTAGTGATGAGCAAAATATAAAGCAGAAAAGGATTAAGGAAAAATGTATGCCAGCGCAAACATAGCTGCCCCACAAAGGATTTCAAGATCAGCGGCATTTAGCGAGTGTTGGTGGAATGCAAGGTGTTTGTTTCTAGGCTGGTTTTCAAATGGCACAAGGTAAAGTTGGTGTTTCACAGGAGGTGTTCAGATTGATCCAAATTTTGTGACAGATATTGCCAGGTTGAAGAAATCGACTCCTTGCCACTATTTTACCAAGCTCGGGCATTGGAAGAGGGAGTGTTGTTAGAATACTAACTAATTAATCAAACACAGATGTAAAATGTTCCAGTTCAATTCTCAGTTCAATGCATACAGACACCAGTCACATCTCCCCATGATTCAGGTTGTGCAATCTCCAATGGTCTCATAAAACACAAGCTTTAATCTGAATGAAGCACCAAGAGCAAAATCAAATCTGTTGAAAAATCAGAACCCCACTCAACAGTACCCCAGAATTGAGAATGAGAGTTTTGATTCCTACAATTGACAATGAAGGTACCTAAGGGGGAGGAAGATTGCTTACTTGGTGCAGTCTTGGATATAGACCAGCTGTGCTGCAGCTGTCCTGGTAGAGCTTGCCTCCCGCCTTCACTTGGTGGACCATCCGGATATCAGGCGCCCTCACCCACGCCGGCGGTATAGCCCTCAGTTTCACAGCTGTCCCGGTGGTGCCTTGGAAACTGACGCACCCGACGCACACCTAAGCTCCTGGCTCAGGGCCCCATCACTGTGGCCTAACAGCTTTCGGTCAGCCGATGTGGAAGCGGGCTGGGGCTCTGTGTCTGGAGCTGAGCTTGGTGGCTGCCACCTTCTGTGGAATCACCGTGGGTAGTCAGCGCCTCTCACCATGTCACCATGGAATGCATTTTTGTCGCTCTGGCTAACTTCATGGGGCCCTGGTCCGCTGTTGTGGGCCCCTCCTGCTGTCCCCTGCAAGGCTAACTATCCGCCCAGAGACTGCTGGTGAGAGACTGCTGACACTAGTGGCTGGGGTACGCTGACTAGGACTGCCGCCTCTGTCTACCTGCTTCTGCCTCCTCTCCTGATCTTTTTTTGTTTTCTTCAGTCCACAAAAACAGTCACCCATGCACTCATCAGCTATGGCAAAGCACTTTACACTTTACACAATCCTAAAGAAACTGTAGAATATTCAGAACACCTATGCCAGACTCATCCTCAATATCCCCCGCCACAGCCACATCACCAGTCACCTGAGAAACCTACACTGTATCCCAGTCAACATATAAATTACCTTTAAGCTCCTCACGCACACCTACAAAGCCCTACACACTGCATGACCTGCATACCTCAATCACAACCATGCATTCCATGCACCCACCAGAAATCTCCACTCCACCCAACTGGCCCTGGCCGCCATCTCATGTATCAGCAAGACCATGCAGCAAAGGCCTGGAACACCCTTGCTCTCTACCTCAGGCCTTCATCGTCACTGCCCCAAGACCTTTGACCTCTGGTCTAAGGCCGGCTTTCTCCCCAGCAGCTTGGCTGTGCTGTGCCCTGCCGTCTGACCTCATCTTGCAGGTGTTCAAGGCCCCCGCCTGGTCATGGCCCATTCCCGTGGTATCCTTCACTCTTCATGTAATTGTTACTGCTTGTGAATTTGCTTTTACTTAGTGTATTTTTTGTCTGAACGCATGTATTTTTCTTAATATTCAATTTAATTGTTGGTACTGTGCTTCATCTCTGTTCCTTTTCATTCCTGTTGGGCCCTGCTCTGTTCCCACCGCTGCTGCCACTGCGGCCCCTCCCCCCGACGGGGCCTTTCTCCCGCCTCTCAGCTGCACGTCCCTTCCACCCTCCCTATGTAATGGCGGCCGCGGCAAGGTCACGCAGCGGAGACACGCAGTGGGTGTGCCGCTGGCACACTAAAGGCAAGCTCGTCTGCACCCGTCCGTAACCAGCACCAGGACTCCTGGTTCTCAGACAATATACAGCTCTGATCCAGTGGCCCACCTCACACTCAACCTCGGACAGAACAAGTGCGAGCAGACCTCACCAAGCATGACCCACAGCCAGTTCTCATGCCACAACTGCCGCCAGTCCTTCACCACCACCCTGACCAACATTGCCGCTGATGCCAACACCCCCGTCACCCTAAGATGCATCCTCCTCAACGTATGCTCCATACAGCAACATGCCATGGAAATCTGGAACCTCCCAGACTCGCTATCACCCGAGATAGCTTTCTTCACAGAACCCTGGAACAATGCCTCCTCAGCCCTTGACTTCGCCATCACCATCCCAGATGGGTGCAAGATTCAAAGCAAGGCCCGCCCCAACCACCCGGGTGGAGGCATCGCCATCGTGCACAAAAACCCTCGCCACCTCAACCTCCTGTGAAAATTTCAACACTGCCGAGCACCTGGTCTTCCAGGTACAGACCATCCCCAACTCCACACTCCTCAGCACCCTCACCTACAGACCCCCCGGCCCGAGCCCCGAGCACTCTTCGCTGGCACCATCATCAACCTCATCGCACCCACCCCATCACCGCCACGGACTATATACTCATAGGGGACCTGAACTTCCACTTCGACAACCTCAGCGACCCCAACTCCTCTGCCCTTCATGACAACCTCGCCAACATTGGACTGAAACAACTTGTCACCGCAACCGACCCACAAGGTGGGACACACCCTCAACCCCATCTTCGCTGGAGGCAACAGCGTTCACTTCAGCCACACCACACAACCCCTCTGGACCGACCACCACTGTGTACACTTCCTCGTCAACAAACCCTAGCCATCCGAACCTGCTCCATGTCCCCACAGAAGAACTGTAGCAGAATCACTGAGGAACAACTCAACTCCACCCTCAACGGCAACAACCCCACTGCATCTGAAGCCTACACTGCAGCCACGGAATTCCACACTTGGATCACCAGCTGCACAGACAAGCTCGCCCACTGCGAAATCCCGATAAACGATGCCCCAGGAAAGCTGCCTGGTTCACCACTGATCTCCAAAAAGCCAGACACACCTACAGACACATTGAAAAGAACTGGAGAAACAACAAGACACCAGAAAACGACACCGGCAACAAGGGCGCCATGCAGGAATACCTTCATCGTATCAGAATAACCAAAAATACCTTCATCCGCAACAGAATCCTTGCCAACTCCAGCAACTCCAAGGAACTTTTCAGCGTCATCCAGGAATTCTCCAAGCCCTGCAGGGAAGCCACGGACATCACCCCCTACCAGGATATCTGCGACACACACGGATCCTACTTTCACCTGAAAATAACAAACCTCTATGACAACTTCAATGACCAAATGCCTGACCCCCCAGTCTGCAAGCCCTACGTCAACACTAGCTAGGCCACCATCTCCGCCTGGACTCCGATCACTACCAAAGAAAACACTGCGACCATGAAAGGCATCTACTCTGGGGCCCCTACAGACCCCATTGCGCTCCCCCACATACACCACAGAGCCGCCACCACCATTGCACCTGTGTTACACCGTGCCATCAACACCACCTTCGAGATCGGCTCCTTCAGCAGACCTGATGGACATCAAGAACTACCGGTCCATCTCACTCCTCCCCTTTGCAGCTAATGTCACCAAGAAGACAGTCAACGCAGAACTGGTGAGATTCATAGAAGAAATCTCCATTCTCGACCCATCTCAATCCGGATTCCGAAGCAACCACAGCATCGAGACTGCCCTACTCGCCGCCACCGATGACATCTGCACCCTCCGCGACAAAGGCCACACTGCAGCCCTGCTCCTACTCGACCTGTCAGCAGCATTTGACAATGTCTCCCACCATACACTTGCAGCCAGACTAAACAACGCCAGCATACAAGGGACAGCCCTCGACTGGATAAGATTATTCCTTACCGGCAGGAGCCATAGGATCAGACTTCCGCCCTTCCTCTCTGAATCCACTGAAGTTAACTTCGGAGCCCACAGGGATCATCACTCAACCCAACCTTCTTCAACATCTACATGGCCCCCCTCACCACCATCGTCCGGCAGCACGGCCTCAGCATAGTCTCCTACGCTGATGACACACAACTTATCCTCTCCCTCACGAAGGACCCCTCTACCACCAAACTCAACTTCCAGGAAGGAATGCAGGACATCACAGCCTGGATGAGCAACAGCTGCCTAAAACTCAACTCGGAGAAGATGGAAGTCCTCATCCTCTGAACCACCCCTTCAGCATGAAACAATACCTGGTGGCCCACCGACGCCGGCAGCCCCTCTAACCCCACGGACCATGCCAAAAACCTCAGCATCATACTCAGCTTCTCTCTCTCTCCCTGAACTGACAGGTCAACGCCATCACCACCAGCTGCTTCAACACCCTCCTAATCCTCATTAAGGCCTTCGAATGGATCCCCGAGAGAAGGAAGTCAGTCACCCATGCACTCATTACCAGCGTCCTGGATCTACGGAAATGCCCTTTATGCCGGCATCAACAAGTCGCTACTTCACAAGCTCCAGACAAAACAGAACACTGCCGCCAGACTCGTCCTTGGGGACCCCCAACATGAACACATCAGTCAACACCTACACAAGCTTAACTGGCCCCAAGAGTCACCTTCAAGATAGTCACCTATGCCCACAAATGCCTACACAATACCTCAACCACAGAATGACCCTCCTCATACCCAATCAAAATCTCCGCACCGCCAACCTCCTCTGCCAACCGCATCCACAGCGCCAGAGCAGGGGGAAGATCCTTCTTCTACATCATGGCCAAGACCTGGAACGAGCGCCCCACCTACATCAGATGTTCCCCCTCCCTGAACACTTTCAGGAAGTTGCTTTGACTAAAACGGAACTGCTTACCCCCAGCGCCTTGAGACCCTCACGGTTGAGTAGTGTGCTTATAAATCCCCTGATTGATTGAATTCAAGAAGTACCTCAAGACCTGGCTTTTCGACTGAACCACAGTGCCTTCAACAGATCAGCAGTCAACCCCCCCAGCACCTTGAGACCCTTATAGGTGAGTAGTTGCCCTTTACAAGTCACTTGATTGATTGATTGAATAGAGCTGTTCATTTGTAAAGGAGAAGTGAATGGTCCCCAAGTGTTTTTACTCATCAACACAGGGGCTACCCATTCCACTGTAACATACTTACCCCTCTTGGGAAATAAGATCCAAGTTTTTGGAGTTACAAATAACCAAATAACTAGCCCTGTTTCAAAGAAAGAACCTGTAAAAAAACATGTTTGTTTGAAGAAGGTCACCAACTTGTTCTGTGTGACTTGAGTCCTGTAAATCAGTTTGGAAGGCATCTTTTGTGCAAGTAAATTGCAAGATTTACTGTACACTTGATGGTTTTGAGTTATAAACATATGACGAAGATGTCAAGCTCAAAATGGCAAGTCGGGAACCAGCTGTTGGATTGTACCCTGTGATAACAGTAGAGAATTTACTTCCGATTTGCGAGACACTGTAAAATCAGAAGTATGGGATTTTTCATGAAAAGACATCAGACTAATCAAGGGTGTAGAACCAGTCGGAATTACCATAAAACAAAAGGCAGTGTTTCCAAGACCAGCACCATACAATGTTTCACACGAAACAGTGTCTGGAATTCCACTGGTGATTGAGACAATGTTAAAACAAGGGGTATTGAGAGAAATTGTTGGAACTCCTAGCAATTTCTTGATTATGCATTTACAGAAGCCTAACATCAAGTGTACAATTCTAATGGGTCTTCAGATAATTAATAATTTTGTATGTCCATGGTGTCCCGTGCTACCAAATCTAGCCACAATACTATTTCAGATTCCCTGAGAGGCAGAATGGTTTACTGTTGTGTGTCTCTTCCAGGCCTTTTTTGCTATTCCATTGCATGAGGACAGTCAATTATTGTTCTCCTTTGTATGCAAAGAGAGAGAGAGAGAGATTTGGCATGTTGCAGAGTTTACATGGTATATAGCGAGTCCTTCGATCTTTAATCAGATATTGAAAAATAATCTTGAGACTTTACAAATGCCTTGTAACTCAGTGCAATGTATTGATTACTTATTTGTGGCGTCAAGTACACAAGAAGCTTGTAAATAGGACAGGACTGCTCTATTGGATGATTTGGCTGAGAATGCACACAAAATGTTCATGAACAATTTGCAATACTGCCAGAAAGAAGTCCTGTATTTAGTACATTTCATTGAAAAGGAATGAGAAAGGTGTCACAAGAGAGAATCGCAACAATTTTAAACATGAACTCACCCAGAACACATGGAGAAGTCAGAATGTTCCTGGGATTGGTGCGCTACTATAGGCAGTGGATACCCAGCTTTTCCATAGTGGCCAAGCCTTTGCTGAGGCTGACGCCCTGGAATGTGTCTGATTCACTTCAATGGGACAATTATTATTTGGAAGCATCTCTGTCATGCCCTGGCACTAGGAATGACTGATTACATTAAAATGTTCACATTGTTTTGCAGTGAGAGTGAGGGCTGCACTCTCTCAGTGCTTACTCAATTGCATGGAGACCCTCGGAGAACTATGGCATATTGTTCAACTACTCTTGACCCTGTTCCAGCAGGACTTCTGGGCTGCCTTAAAGCAGTTGTGGCGGTTGGTGTCAGTATTAGGAGAAGCAAGAGCATAGTGATGAGTCATCCTCTTACAGCGATGGTCCCTAAATCTGTGGAAGCTTGCTCACTCGCACTAAGACCCAATATTTAACAATCAGCAGACTCACAAAATACAAACAACACATTCTTGCTGCTAAGAATGTTATTTTGAAGAGCGGTCATACGCTTAAGCCAGCTACATTGTTACCGTTGTCAGAAAATTTAATTGATAGGGAAGAGGTTGAACATGACTATCTCATTGTTGTTGACTTATGCAACAAACCAAGACATGAGATTAAGAATGAACCCGCTGATGAGCCTGAATATGTAATCTTTTTAAATGGGTAATTTTTAAGAGAAATTGAAGGGTCTTTGAGAGCAGCTTACACTGTTTGTACAACGCAGGAGGTGATGGAAGCCTCCAGACTTCGAGGTGTTACCTCTGCACAAGTGGCAGAATGAATTGCCCTAAAACAAGACTGTTATCTTTCAGCTCAATTGTGAGTGCCGACATTTACAGATTGTCAATATGGCTTAGGTGTGGTCCATGATTTTCAGGCAGTTGTGGCTGCAGAGGGGATTCATGACCTCTCTGATCTAAAATGGGAAATATGAGATGAAATCGGAAACTTCAGGCATAGTTGAACAACTAAATGGGCCACTGAAATCACATTTGGCCAAAGTTTGTGCTACCACTTTATTGAAATGGCCAGATGCTTTGCCATTGGTATTGGTGAGTCTCCGAGCACTCTTGACAGGAGGACTGGATTAAAGCCCCACAAAGTGTTCATGGGACTTGCTATGCTATTGCCTGCTGTGCATGCAAACATGCTTGTAAATATCTCAGATGACACGATCCTTGATTACAGTCAGGTGTTAGCTGATGTAGTGCATTCTGTTTCTCACCAGGTTGGAGCTATTACTGCCATGCCAAGCCAGAAGCATTGTCACTACCTTAACCCTGGTGATTGGTCCTGCTCAAAAAGTATGTTTAGTACTTGTGCCTGGAACCAAAGTGCAAATAACCCTACTAGGTGATTCTAATTACAAACACTGTTGTGAAGTGCGCTGGTGTACCTAATTCAGTGCATGCTTTTCACACCCTGAAAGTGAGGTGTCCACTTGATGAAGTGGCAAAATGTAAGCCAAGTCCGAGACTTTCTGTGTCCATACGCCCTGTTGGACCAGAGAGGGATGAAGTACGGCAGACTTCCTCACCTGTGTGAGTTCATGAAATATATTATAGTGCTGCAGAAGTATCCCCTGATGGAGATCTGAGAACTAAAAGTTGGGAAGCTGTTGATTTGCCACCAAATCATTGCGCAATTCTGATGAGGGGAGAAGTGTGAGGCAGGAGATTTTGCAATTGAGAGCAGAATGGCCAAGTAGTAGGAGACAATTGAGGTTTAGTGTGTCAGTTGAATGAAGACAACAAACAATTGTTGAAGAATTAGAATCTAATTGTAGAAGCAAGTCAGAAGAAGGTGAACAGACACCAAGGAGTTCCAAGAGACCAAGAGTACCTTGTTGTAGTTATTTAGCAACTGAGTGGCCTACTACATAAAGAAAATGCACCAGATCAAGATCCTAACGAACTGAGATCAGTACCACTTAAACTTCCATGGTATGCCACACTAAGGGGCAGATTAGGATTGCGGATTTCCCGCATCCTCTGGGCCGGCGGAATCCACCGCCGGCCTGGAGGATGCGGGAAAACCGCTGCGGATGCTGGAAAGACCCACCGCCAAATTAGGATGGCTGGTGAATCTGTCCGCCACTTTTCCGCCGCAGTCACCTTCCGACCGCGGCGGAAAAGCATTAACATGGCTGGCGGTGTCTATCAGACACCGCCAGCCATATTATGATGGAGTAATAAGTATGCTTTTCCACGGCGGCTTTTCTGCCATGGAAAAGCATACGGACCTTCACTTTGGGGGCTCGTTGAGGGCCCCCCTGGGTGAAGGGGGGGTGGGGGCTGCACATGGGGGGTACCTATGGTACCCCCCCTGCATTTGCGTGCACAAAGCGGCAGGCACCACTCGGTGCCTGCCGCTTTGTGCATGCAAATGCTGTGCATGCATTTTTAACATTGCGGCGAGTGCAGCTTCAAGCTGCACCCGCCGCAATGTTAAAAATGCATGCACAGTTGCACAATGCACAATGCATGCACAATGTTAAAAATAGAGGATGTGACCGCCACCCTGGCGATCACATCCTAATCTGCACGGAGGGACCTCCGCAGCCCCTGCGGACGGTCCCTCCTACTCTATGGTGGCGGCCCCTAAGACAGCACTTGATTTATAGTTTTGAGACAAAAAATACGAAACAAAATATATCATTGATATTTAATTGATTCAAACCAGTGAGATCTGCAAACAATGAACTGTGTTTAACCGAACTGTAAAGCCTTTGATAAATGAACATGGCAATTATTCTATAACAAAGACAAATACAAAAAGAATTCCCTAGAGCCAAGGTTGTAGATGAAGAGTAGGGATAACACTTTGAGAAGAAGACGGAGTAGGGCTAGGGATGTCTCACAAAGATTATTGTAGACATGCTTTATGAAATAACTGCAAGTTAACCATCGAAAGATTGCTTATATTGCACGAGTAAAAGTCAAACCAGAATATTGAATATGCCTGATTCTATATTTCACTAAAGGTCTGACTATAGACAAACGTGTGTTCTTATCGAGGTTCGATGTAGAATAGTTGCTATTACACTAATAATTGTTGTATCAGTATTCATAGTTCTTTTAGTTGGTATGAGTTAACCCCAGAGAGAGTAACACTGAAATCTATACTTGCACTAGCATTACCGGCACACAGAATAGATGGGAAGAATTGAAAAGCTTTGTTTATAGATATTTCAAAACAAGATTTCACATCCAATGTTTATTCCAGATTAGTTCAGGAATACCCCAATGCTTTAGATACTAAAGATAGTTACATCTGTGCAAATTTACTCTTTTCAGCTGCTGAAGATGTAGCCTACCACTATATTCCACTTTTGTATGCAGTTACATGTAATACATTGCTTAGTTATTTTAGACAGGAACATTTTTTATTTGATTTTTCTAATTATGGTATGATTCTTTCTAAACTGCCCCTTCAGAAAATAATTATCATAACAAGTAAAGATATGGAAATAGTGAATCAACCTAAGACCACAAGAACACAGCAGCAGACCCAGGTCAAGCACAATCACAACATATAGTTTCAGAGGTGAAGGTTTTGAATGCAACAACTTCCAGCCCCTGCTGCTAAAGAGATGCATTTAACCAATAAGAATTAAGAACAAAGAGGAAGGTGCACTACATCATCAAATCAAGAGAATGTAACTTCATTGAAGGTTCTTCCTTTTATTGAATTTCTTTATGAACAACAACAGCACACAGCCAACGCGTTTCGTTCCCCCTTGTGCCACAGGAACTTCGTCAGGGTTGTAAAATGATTATAAAAAACTAACATAAATATACACATATATAACAAATATTGTAAAAACGTACAAAAATATGCAAAAAGAACAGAGTACACATACATAAAATTGTACAATTGAACAAGATGGCCCAATGAAACACAAGGTTCAATTGGTGGCTTTTGCACACTAAGTCAGTATACATATAAATACAGATATACATATGAAAACGACCCATAAATAAAATCAAAACAACACACACACACATTATGGGTGAATACACCTGACATTATTACACAACATAATCCAGCACAAATAAAAATTGTTACAAAATTATAAGCAGACAGCCCTAGATTAGGGAAACAAATTACCGTAAATTGTACACATCCAAAATTATGTTAAGAACGTTACATTTACAAAACACATTAGACAAAAAACATTTTAAAATATTTGGTGGGGCCACGTAGGCAGATCATAGGAAAAATGAAAAATCAGAAGAAACAAAAACAAAATACCATGTCAACAGAAAAAAACAACAGAGAAACAGAGCAAGCATAACATAAATTTAGATATATAGTCAAGCAAATTTGTGTAATGAAGTATCCAAAATATACAGACTACCAGAAACAGAAAGAGGGGATCAAATAGCTAAGTTTATAAGAGAGGTCATATTCTAAAAGTCAAAAAATCTGAGCTGGAGCAAACCAGCGTTAAGAAAATTGCATTATATATAACCACCATCTCACCTAATATAAAAACCGTGGGGCTTCTCAGCTCAAACCCAAGGTACACTATCCATCAAAGGAGGTAGGCGATCCAATCAACGTTGTACCGGAAGAACGTAATAAGTTCTAAAAAAATATATAAAAATATATAAATGTGGCACAAGACAATACATGAGCGCATGATCAAATAGACAAAAGGGTTCTATAAGACACAAAGCATGGACTCTTTGTACCGCGAAACTATGACATGGAGCTGTGAAAACAAAGTTATATTTCAAACCAAAGTGCAAAAAGGGGGGGCCAGAACAATTAAAGCTACCCCCTCATGAAAATAAATTAATAGTATGAGAAAACATGGCCTACTATGTTGAACTCACCTGTTATATATGAAAGTAGGTGAGGCAGTATCAGAAAGCGAAGATAGTGGCTCCAAAAAGTATCACGTAAATGCTGAAATTAAAACATTACACTTGAAAAGTAAATATAAAAACAACCACAAGACCGATAAGCGAACCTCTGAGTCTTAAATAATATCTAACTAGTTATTTATCATGCGCGATAACAGCCCTCTGTTCGTGAGTAAGAAATACACCTCTTATATCATAGAAAAAAAATGTCCAAAACGTTCGGAATTTACAAAGTACATCAAAGGACGGGCTCTACCCTTAACGACCCTCGGCTGCCGATATCTCACTTGCATGAAACCACTCATCGAAAAGTATATTTCTTGAAAGTTGTCAGAAGATAGTTTCTTGTGGTTTCACGCTTTTGAATTTTCTTCCCGAATATAGCTGCAGAAAATCAAGCAGAGGACAAAGGGAGAACACAAAACTACATGTATCCTACCTCAACGAAAAATATGTTGTAGCGGTGTAATTGTCCACGACAAAGAATCCATACGACACAATATAACTATAAAACCCATATCATTAAAACATTGGAACCAAGCATATAAGTTCCTCAAATCGTTGTACGTGCATGATTACTATTGCTGCATCCTAAAGCATAGAGACGCCGTAACCACAGACCAAAAGACCCTGCAAGTTATTGCACTTATACGTATAAGTGGACAATTCATGGAACCCGGCACGACGTCCCATAGAACATTATAAACTTTACCTAGTAGTATGCCATTTGGAAGATTGAAAAGGTCCCAATGATACGTGAAGGCAATCTCTATACTATAACCAATCTAAAAAGTAAAAGACACCGGATAATTTTAAGTCTAGGAATAATATGGCTAGGCACTCAGAGCGTTACACCATCGGTTACCGCATTGGTGCAGGACCAAAGCCAAAATCGAAAGTTCAATATTTAAACATTTTGCGCCTTATTTATGAAGGCCTTGCGTCAGTTTTGCACCGCCGGTGCGTCACTTTTTGTGACGCACCAGCAGTGTAAAAAATGCGCCTCGTTGCGCCATATTTAAAAAGTGACGCATCTAGGTAGATGCGTCACTTTTTAAACCCCTGCGCCACATTATACCTGCATCAGGTATAATGTATGCAGAGGGGGCGTTCCCCCGCAAAAAGCCTCGTAATAGTGACGCAGTGAAATCTATGAGATTTCACTGCGTCACTTTTAGGACGCTGTTGCGTCAAAATCTTGCACCTGCCTCACAGCAGGCGTAAGACTGACGCAAGCCCTTCACATGGGGCTTTCCCCATGTGAAAGGACGCATTGCTGGAGTTGCGTCACTTTTGTGACACACTCCAGCAATGCGTCACTTTTTGCGCTTACAGATACATCAGAAATACTGACGTATCTGTAACGCCTTGCGACTTGATGCATCATACATTAAATATGACGCATCAGGAATGTCGTAAGGAGTGCGCAGTGAAAAGTGACGCATCGCTGTTTTCACGTAGCGATGCGTCACTTTTCATAAATGAGGCCCTTTGTATTTAAACACCATCCCCAACTCTCTAGTTCAGGGACGACCCTCCACCCGAACACGAGTATGAGATAAAGGGCCCCCACTGCCAAATGAAGGGGCAGGCTGCCAAAAAGAGAAAGCACCGCCGAGAGCGCCATGTCTCTCCTTACTTTTTTATATCTAAGTAATATCCCCAACATATCGTTAACGACATGCCTGAGCTTTCCTGATATGAAGCCGACGGGTTCAGTCGTAAGTGCTTCACTCAACGCCGCAAGGACGTGACCATATTCGCTAGCCTAAATACCGGAAGAATCGGTGTAACGCCCACAAAAGAGAGGCTTGGACAACAGATTGGGCCCGCGATTGTGGCACAGAGGCCAGTTATCCCGTATTGGCACCGCAAAATAAAATATTATCCCACGAGGGAGCCTCATAGTTATTAAATATAAATAAATCAAATTGCATCAAAAAATGAGATAAAGGAATTATTTAAACTGTGGAAATTAGGGCGCTTGCAATAATGTTGTGAAGGGAGGCATGTACAACAGACTGCGCCCATGATTTTGACACAGAGGCCAGTCACCGCGTATTGGCGCCGCAAAATAGAGGGCGCCTGATAGTTATTAAAAAAATATAGATCAAGATGCATTAAATTGAGATAAAGGAAGTATTTAGACTGTAGGACTTAGGGCGCTCGCAGATATGTTGAAAAGGGCTACCAACAATAATGGTTGGCCAATAAGGTTTATACATTGTTCAGTTTGGGCGATAAATAACTATTAAGGCAACTAACTGGGACTTACAAAGCGAAAAGATGTAAAAAGGCGCCATAGGCAGAGTAGAACACAATCTATTGGAAGTAGGAAAAGCGGAAGGTATAGTTATTGCGATATACAAGCGGCGGCCATTTTGAAGTAATAAAAGACTACACCCCAGAGTAAATATTGCTAAAGGATAAAGTCGTCAATAGTTACCCAGAATATGGGCATATAAAGTAATTGGTAGGATTATGACCTTAATCAAATTTCTAAAAACGTCACAAGGCCAAACATGAGCCAATGTTCGGGTATCAGATCAGATTCGAATTCCAAAAGGCACAACTAGTACAATACTTAATGAGGACACAAGCGCCAATAGTAAATATCAAAAATTACAAACCCAGGGTATATAGCAACCTGGGAAACGAGTCCCAGTTACTTTTTTCAGCTGCTGAAGATGTAGCCTACCACCATATTCCACTTTCGTATGCAGTTACATGTAATACATTGCTTAGTTTGTTTTAGACAGGAACATTTTTTATTTGATTTTTTTAATTATGGTATGATTCTTTCTAAACTGCCCGTTCAGAAAATAATTATCATTACCAAGTAAAGATATGGAAATAGTGAGGTATTTCTTTAGATCTCCTACAAAAACAGTTATTGTTACCCCCTTAACTGCTGGGGCTTTTCTCCCCAGTGCAGCACCATTTTTGGCTATTTGTTGTTATTGGCACTTATGGCTTCATAACTTGTTTTTCACAAAAGATATCCACGCTCAAAATGCATCCTTTTCTTTCCAATATCCTGTGGATTGTAAAGGTGTCCATGGCTTGTTAATTCCCTTGGAGAGGAGAGAGAAAATAGGCAAGATATATCTACATTTTTAGTTCATGGGAAAAAATAGCAAAAAAGTGCTCCAGATAAAAGACTTTTTTTTGTTATTGCTAACAATGGCAGCAACAAATGGTTTTCTGTGCTAAAGCCATCACCTTCCGAGCTTTCCGGAACATGCAGAGCCAAATAAAACATTTTTACCACAGTTTTCAAATTTTTCAACGAGGTATGCCCTTTTTACTATTTTCTCCGCCCTCAACCTATTTCCAATTTGTGATGGAAATCAGCATGAAACCCCTGGGTGATCCAAGACAACTATGGATTTATGGAGAGTAGACAACATTCCAAATTCATCAAGGGCTGATATATACAGATCCCTCTATGTTTGCCCAAAGAAACTAAATGTTGAAATAAAGAAATACTGAAAATAAATAGGAAATAATTGCCATTTGTGACAACTTTTTCACCTGTGTCTATTTGTAACAAAGGCCGATATACAAAAGCAATGTACCACTATCAGCCTGATTCATGTAGCTAAATTGCACTCGCAAAGGGCCAGATTCTCAGAATCTGGCCCTTTGCAAGCGCAATTTTTGCATTTGGTATTCATGATACCAAATGCAAAAATCGCTATTTAAGAATTCGCATATTTGCGTGGAATGGCATTTAAGGAATCTCTAATAGAGATTCCTTAAATGCTATTCATGACACACAACAAAATAGCGATTTTGGACTTTTGGGGCCGCTATTTACCGACAGGTCAGACCTGTCGGTAAATAGCATAAACTCAGAAAAATGCTTTTAAAAGCATTTTTCAAAGTTGCATGTAGCACACACACATGTCCTTTGGACATGTGTGTGCGCAACACCTGTCCAAAAGTGCATTTTAGGGGTGCTACAGGGCGTCCTTTGGACACCCCTGTCACCCTTAAAATCGCTATCTCAGTTGCGAGTAGCAAATTGCTACTCGCAAATCCCCAATCATTCCAATGGGCCTCTTGGCCCATAGGAATGAATGGGGAGTATTTGCGAGTAGCAAATTGCTACTCGCAAATAAAGAACATGTAGGAATCACTATTTAAGTAGCAATTCCTACATGAATGCCGTTTTGAGTGTCCTCAATAGCGAATCGCTATGATTCGCTATTAGGGACACGCAAAACGGCCCGTACATGAATCAGGCTGCATGTCCGCTATCTATTGCTGGTTTCAGGAATTTATACGGTTTGTAGGGGGCCCAGGAACCCAAGGAACCTAGGGGGCATATTACCAACAAGTAGCAATATTTATCGCCAACTAGGCTTTGCAATGATTTTTTTATCGCTAAGCATCGCCGGAAATTATCGCTGAGATAACTTGCTATTAGCAACGTTTATCTCAGAAGTGATAAAAATCCTCACGCTAACTGCCAAATGAGATATTATCGCTGGAAAACCAACGATAATCTCTCGAAGTTTGGCGTCAGCTTGATGATAGGGGCTCACAACCTTAGCCATGATATTCACCTTCCATAGGATATCATGGCTAAGTCAGGAAAATTCCAGGGGGCATATTATCAAGGGGTTTATCTCCTCTTTTTTGTCTTTAAAAGCCAAGAAAGCGGAGATAAAATTATCTCCCTATTACCTAGCTGTCGCTAACACCAGTTAGCGACAGCTAGTAGGAGATAGCGACCATCTTGGGCCCCACTTTGCATGTCAGTGATATTTATAACTAATGACATGCAAAGTGAGCGTGCCAAGATGTTAGAGACTGAAAACAGTCGCTAACATCGCTATCTCCTATTACCAACTTTCGGAGATATTCGCGCTAAGCGCGAATATCTCCAAAAGCTAACACCTGCCCTGAGCAGTTCTTAGCCATGTTATCCAATGGGAGGTGGATAACATGGCTAAGAGCAATAGCTCGGTAATGCATGAATATCGCTGACTTTTTTCGCGATATTCATGCACAAAAATGTACCGCTGAGCTGCGGCGATTTTTACCGCAAATAAACCTTGGTATTACCAAGGTTTATCGCGAATGCGGTAAAAATCGCCGCAGCTCAGCGGTACATTTTTGTCTCTAACCAAGCAAAAGCGATAATTATCGCTATTGCTTGGTAATATGCCCCCAGGTGTAAAAAAAGCAGCGCTAACCGTGGTTAGCGCTGCTTTTTTTTGTCTCTAACAGGGTTAGCGTGAAGCTTGATAATAGGAGAAATGTCGCTTAGCGACATTTCTCCTATTATTTTGCTCTGGAACGCCCACTTTGCATCTCATTAGAGATGCAAAGGGAAGCGTAGTGAAAAAGGTGCTAACATGCTAATTTGTGTGTTAGCACCCTGTTGCTGATAGGGAGATAATTTTATCTCCGCTTTCTAGGCTTTTAAAGCCAAAAAAGCAGAGATAAATCCCTTGATAATATGCCCCCTAGGGTCAACAACTGAGTTGCACCATACAATGGTTTTTCATTGTGTACCCAGTATAGACCAATTCATATGGTAAAATATGTAGAGTGAAAAATGGTTACCAAGGAAAACTATGTATTTCTGAAATGGGCTAAAAACATGGAGTTTAAGATCAGTTGGTACTTGACTCCTCTGAATGTTTGGGTAAGCATACTAGCATATGATTTAAAGGGTATTTTTCAAAATGTCTTCTTTCTTTAACACTGGCTTGGAACGAAAAAGGACAAATGCAGCAAAATCCAAAATGATAATAAAAATGTTCTACTACTTTATGCTTTCACATGTTTTCAACTAAACATGGTTTCTCACTTGTGTGGGTAGGCTAATGCCCGCGACAGGAGATGGACCAAAATACAACATGGATGCATCATATTTTTCCACTGAAAACTGACCCTTTTTTTCTAATGTGTGTAACTGGGAATTGTTTTTCCTAGCAATTATAACAAACTTGAACATTTTTGACAACTAGACACCTGGGGCAATCCAAGGTGGGGTGACTTGCATGGGTCTCAGGGTTTTCTTATACCCAGAATCCACTGCAAACCACAAAAGTTAACATAAAAAACCACATTTTCCTCACATTTCTGTAATGGAAAGGTCTAGAATCTTTCCACCCCGTATTCTCTCCAAGTCTATTATAAAAATAGTCCCGCATTTCTGTTGGTGAACATAGGAAATGGCCCAAAATGCAACAATAATACATCACATTTTCCCACAAAAAATGATCTTTTTATTGCAAAGTAGGTAGCTGTGGATTTTGGGCCCTAAGTCAGCTGACACCTAGGGAAACCTAGCAAACTAGGAATCAAGGGTGGGGTGGCTTGCAAAGCTCTCTCTGGGGCTTATTACCCAGAATCCCTTGCAAACCTTAAATGTTGACTAAAACTTTCACTCAGATTTCCCCAAGTCTTCTAATAAAAATGATACCTCCATTGTGTGGGTAGGCCTCGTGCCCCTGACAAGAAATTGCCTAAAACGCAACATGGATAAATCACATTTTTACACTCAAAACGGACTAGTTAGGTGTGGGTAGCTGTAGGAGAGTAGGGTCTGCTATCCTATGGTCACCCCAAATGTTTGCTTTTTGCTTCACTGGTTTCTGATTTAATGTGGCTGTGGGCCTGCTAATCAGACCCACAGCCTGCTGTTCTCTCTCTAAATTACTGCCAATGCACTTCAGGTGCATTACGAATTGGAACTGGTTCACCTTATTGGCCCCGGTAATAGTGTACCCTAGGTACCCAGGGCATAGGTGTTTCCAAGGCCTACCAGGGGTTGCAGCATGTATTGTGCCACCCCTGGCCTGGCCTCCATATTTGACACAACTGGCTGATCACTCAGCTGGGGTAAGTTGGTGTAATCACCTCTTACTTAGGTACAGTATGCCTGTGCCTAACCCTAAACTGGACACATATGTTCCTATCAGTCACTCCTATGGAAGGCCTCATCAATCCTGGAGGCAGAGTGCTTGGAAATATGTGAGATGGTGCTCTAGCATGAGCTGAGCCTGTCTGCAGCTGTCGGGAACCACTCCCTAAGCTGTTCCGGGATATTGCCATACCATATACTCTCAAGTGCATTATAATCCTCGCGGTTAAATGCTATCTTTGGTTTGGCTTTATCAAAACATGTCGAGTAAGGTGTCATACGAATTGGAATACTATCCCCTCGACAGTTCTGTCGACGGGGATAGCATTCCACCCTTCTAGAGGGACATGACCTGTGTGTAGCCTTAACCCCGGTTAAAATTAACCAGAGCCTCAGCATCACAAAATGGATGCTGCCACCACAGACACGAGTCTGGCCTCCTGCTGCTGACCGAAACTCGGCAGATGGTGGCCTGGACAAAGGGTTTCCTGCCGTGGGAGGTGCGAGCACCACCCCGGACAGGGTTTTGTGTATTGGGTAGGACAGGGCTGAATAGAATCAGACATGCCCGGGGCACACAAGGTGTCCCCGTGCATAGGCCAGTCCAAACCGGTCCTGGGACTTTTCAGACCCAGGCCTGGCGAGGAGCTGGACAAAGGAAAGGGGGTGTAACCGCCCCCTTTCCTGGTTCCTCCCAGAGGAGGGACCTAGTAGGTGATCCACCCCTCAGATTAGGAATAAGAGTGGGAGCAGTGCCATTGCACAGCAGATCATCCTGAATCAACTTTAAACAAAGAAGAAGACTGGACTTCGACATTCTGCCACTCAGAAGACTGAATAGAATCTCCCTTGTGGCCTAGGAGTGGCCACCCTGTGAATACAGGCACCAACCAGCAACTCGACATCTGCTTTGCTGCCACCTCCCGCCGGAGCCCGAGCCCAGAGCCCGGCAAGAACCAAACTCCCAGACCTCTCAGAGCCCGATCCACAGTCCCTGCAAAGAAGGGACCCGTGGAGGCACCGAGTGACGTGGGACCGGACCTCTTGGAAGACACTCGAAAAGCTGACTGCGCAGCTTCTGAGGCATCCTCGATGTTGTGCTTTGGGGACTGAGAACCGCCACCACCGAGCAGCCCTGGCACCGGAGAAGAGCCCTCCAGCATCTCCACAATCTGTGTGGGGCCCTTTTGCATTGTGCCACTTGACGCGCCATCCCGGCCACTAGCCACGTGGTCAGCGGCCATCTTGGTGACGAAACCGACAAACTACACAGCGGGTCTGTTTGCTCCAGACTCACCCAAGCTCCTGTGAGAAGGAGCACTCGCTCTGACCTTGCTGGTCCGAGTGTTAAGCATCTTTTGATTCCTGCGTGGCTTGCATTAGCCAAGGCCTGTTTGCTCTGATCAAGTTGCCAACACCACCAACAGCGAAAAGCCTGCGTGGGACAGCTCGTGACCGACTCCTGGATGTCCTCGACCCCCGATGTCCACGTGGCTGCAGAGAGAAGCTACCCAACAACGCCTGTTTGCACCCGACATCGCCTGGTTCCAATCTGGTTCCACGGTAGTCACTGGCTAGTGACTTTGAACATTGTCGCCTCTGCTTTCAGGTCTTCACATCTTCAGATCCACCCTTGGATCCACCGGAACTCTTCACATCGAGCCGCCTGCAGCATCTTCAGCTCCAAGCACCATCGACCAGCGTGACGAAACCCGACACTACTTCGACCCTGTGCACCCGCTTCCTGTGGGTGAGGTAACTCAGCTCCGCCGGTGTTCCTACACTGGTACACATCTCAAGGGCCTGTGTCTTAAGTTTCAGCTGAATAGGTCACTCGGAAGGTTCCTAACTTTCTAACTTTGTACTTTTTACGCACCATAGACTTTGCATTGGAAAGTGCGTGCACTTTGAACACTGCACCCGAGTCCCGCGGGCCTTTCCCGACTTAGTCACTGCTAGTCTCGAATAGCTCCAGCGATTCCCAAGGCCCTAGGCCTGTTCCCTTTCTATTTGGTATCTCTTATACCACTTTCTTAGTATATGGTTTAGGTGCCCCCTAGGGCTCATCCATATTGTGCAACATTTGTGTATTTTAAACTGTCTTGTGATTTAACGCTTGTGCTTCTGTGCTCATAAAGAGTCCAGGGGATTTTATAGCAAATAAATCAATATATATTTTCAATATATATCTGTGTGGTGTCCCTTTCATTTGGTATTCAAGGGGGTTGTGTATGGTATTACAGCTGGCTTCACATGCCTTTCAGAGTTTAGCCTAAGACTGCTTTGTCCACGTTACCACTAGGATAACTGGTCTACAAGGTTGAATTACAACCATCATCATAAGGGTTGCTTGGCATGGTACAAAGTGATCACTAAGAATTAGTGAGCATTATATACCAGGCCAACTTCTCACATTGGTGAGCAGCGGATTGGGATCTGAGCTTGCTGTTGTTTTACCATTACAATCTTTGAGATTATCATTTGAAAGATCATACAGGTACCTGCTAGGTACATATAAAACAAGACTAGTATACTTAAGTTCTACTGAACTTAGTTGTTGTAGAGCAAAGGGAGTAGCACACCCTGACTACAACTACTAGATAGGTTTAGTAGGTAAACACCAGTGTAGGTAGATTGCAACACATCCACCCACACTAGAGCAATGTCTGGAGCAGAGGGGTCCACTGGGAACATCCCTGTTGAGAGTGACCCTCCAAGGGCACCATCCAAATTTTCTATTTTCTCCTTTAAGGAACTAAGACAGCTTTGTGTCTTAAGGGGTCTGAAGACAGGGCCTTCCCCTACTACAGACCACCTAAGAGAGCTCTTAGACCAGTCTGAGACTCTAAAGCCCTCTAAGGCAAACCCCCCTGGGAATGCTGATGAAGGCCATCCTTCAGAGGATGACACTGTAGATACCCCTGTCCCTATCATCCTGGTAGATGAGGAAGCCCCCATCACTGGAGCTCCTCAGGTAGACCCAGAGGAGGAAGAGGAAGAAGAGACAGAAGAGGGGGGGGAACAGTGAGTCAGATGATGACAGAAATAGTCAGGTGCTGGTCAGTAGACTGAACCAGGCTAACTTAAGCCTATTTGGGACTGAATCAGGTAACAACCCATTCAGACCCCCAGGTGGACTTAACCAGAAGCCTAGGAGGAGAAGGACTCACTCAGGTGACTCTGACAACTCCCATGCTTCTAGAGGCTCTCATGGTCACTCCAGGAAGGAGATGACTAGCCCTCAGAGAAGGGAACATGAGGCCAAGATGAGAGAGGCTGAGCTTAGGATTCAGAGGCAAGAGTTAGAGGTTGCCCTGGCCCAGGAGAAACTTGCTAGAGCAAGACAGCCTAGAGAGAGTGGGGTAATAGAACACACTGGTGGCAGCAATATCCACAAGGATAAAGACAGGTCTTTTGATAACAGAAACCTGAGTAAGATTGTGCCCCCCTACAAAGCTGGGGATGACATCCATAAATGGATAACTGCAATGGAAAGAGCCTGCAGAGTACAGCAGATCCCTCAGGAGCAGTGGCCAGCAATCTTGTGGCTCTCCTTTGAAGGTAGAGGCCGAGACAGACTCCTCACAGTTAGTGATGGGGATTCTAGAAACTACCTGGTCCTGAAGAGTGCTCTGATTGATGGGTTAGGCTTAACCACTGAACAGTACAGGTTAATGTTCAGAGATACCCAGAAGACACAGACTCAGGACTGGTCTGAATTTGTTGAGTGTGCCACTAAGGCTCTGGAGGGATGGTTGCTGGGAAGCAAGGTTACAGACTATGAAGGATTGTATAATTTGCTGATGAGAGAACAAATTTTAAATAATTGTCAGAACCAGCAGTTGCATCAGCATTTGGTTGACTCAGATTTGACCTCTCCCCAAGAATTGGGAAAGAGGGCAGATAAATGGGTAAGAACCAGAGTTAAGCAAAAGAACCAGAACCAGGGTGGTGACCAGAAGAAAACAGACCAGAAGGGTGGGGAGCAGAAAGCTAAAGACCAGAAGTCTTCAACAGGGTCCCAAAATGATACAGAGGGTGGGTCCCAAACTTCCAAGAAGAAGAAGAAAGAAGGTCAGAAGAAACCCTGGTGTAAAACTTGTAAAAACACCTCTCACTGGACAAGTGAGTGTAAAAAGGGTGGAGCCCCCAGTACTGCAGCCCCTAAGGCAACTGCACCCACTAGTACAGACAGCAGTGCTGGTTCACAAACCAAGGGGGTAGTGGGTATCACCTTGGGAACTGAAGGAGATTCTGACCTAGTCAGAACCCTTACACAGGCTGTTCTGATTTGTGAAGGGGACATAGATTTGACCCCTGACATAAGTCCCAGTAACCTGGGCAAATACAGACAGACGCCTTTGATTAATAACAAAGTGGCTGAAGCTTACAGGGACACATGTGCCAGTGTCACTATGGTGACACCTAACTTTGTGGGCCCTGGACAATACATGCCAGGTTATAATTACCTGGTGACCAATGCCAGCAATGTCACTACTACACATAGTGTGGCACTTGTTAACTTTTCCTGGGGAGGGGTAACTGGCCTAAAAAGAGTTGTGGTTAGTGCTGATCTCCCAGTAGAATGTTTGTTGGGCAATGACCTTGAGAACTCTCTATGGTCAGAAGTTGAGTACAGGACTCATGCAGAGATGTTAGGGATATCATCACATGTCCTTGCCGTGACCAGGTCACAGGCCAAAAAGTGCCTCTCTGAACCTCAGGTCTTGGATCCTGGAACAATGGACCAAGCACCTTCCAAGAAGAAGAACAGGAGGGTAAAGGCTGTGCCTTCCCAACTGCCTGCAAGTGAGGATCAGGCTTCACAGGAAACTGATCTTGAGACCCCTGAAGGAACTGTCTCTGAAGAACTTGAACCTGATCAGGTTGAGTTTCTGGGGACAGGGGGACCTTCTAGGGCAGACTTGGGGCAGGCTCAGTTAACCTGTCCTTCTCTTGAACCCCTTAGACAGCAGGCTGCTGCTGAGGCTGCTGGGAATGCTCAAGGTGCCCATAAAGTTTATTGGGATGAAGGACTCCTTTACACAGAGGGTAGAGACCCCAAGCCTGGTGCAACCAGGAGGTTGGTTATACCTCTGCAATTTGGGGTTTCCTTCTCACCTTGGCCCATGATATTCCTTTAGCAGGACACTTAGGCCAGAATAAGACCTGGGACAGGCTTGTCCCTCATTTTCACTGGCCTCACATGTCTGAAGACACCAAGGAGTTTTGTCGCTCCTGTGAAACCTGCCAAGCCAGTGGTAAAGCAGGTGGAACAACAAAGGCCCCCCTAATACCACTACCTGTGGTGGGGGTTCCCTTTGAAAGAGTGGGGATTGATATTGTAGGTCCAATGGATCCCCTTACAGCATCTGGGCACAGATTCATACTGGTGGTAGTGGATCATGCCACCAGGTACCCAGAGGCAATTCCACTTAGGACCACAACAGCTCCTGTTGTGGCCAGGGCCTTACTTGGAGTTTTCTCCAGAGTGGGGTTTCCTAAGAAGGTAATATCTGATAGAGGTGCCAACTTCATGTCAGGATATTTGACAGCTATGTGGAAGGAATGTGGTGTTAACTACAAGTTCACCACTCCTTATCATCCACAATGCAATGGGCTTGTTGAGAGATTTAACAAGACCCTAAAGGGCATGATTAAAGGATTACCTGAAAAGCTCAGGCGAAGATGGGATATCCTACTGCCCTGCCTTTTGTTTGCTTACAGAGAGGTCCCTCAAAAGGGGGTTGGCTTCAACCCCTTTGAATTGTTGTTTGGGCACCCTGTAAGAGGACCCCTGTGTCTGGTGAAGGAAGGATGGCAGTTACCTCTCAAAAAGCCTAAACAAGACATAGTGGACTATGTACTTGGTCTCCGCTCCAGGATGGCAGAGTACATGGAAAAGGCATCCAAAAACCTTGAGGCTAGCCAAGAATTACCGAAAGCTTGGCATGACCAAAAGGCTGTCCTTGTTGAATTTCATCCTGGACAGAAGGTATGGGTGTTGGAGCCAGGGGCCCCAGCAGCACTCCAAGACAAATGGTCTGGACCCCATACAATTCTGGAAAAGAAGGGAGAGGTTACCTACTTGGTGGACCTAGGAACTCCCAGGAGCCCCCACAGGGTGCTCCATGTAAACAGATTGAAGGCATATGTCAGCAGGGAAGACATGGGCTTGCTCATGGCTACAGATGAGGGACAGGAGGAAGAGAGTGACCCTCTCCCAGACCTGCTTACTCAGAACCCTGAGGATGGTTCAGTTGATGGTGTGGCCTTAGGTGGCAGCCTCACTGAGCATCAGCAACATGACTGCAGACAAGTTCTACAGGCATACAGACATATGTTCTCCTTGACACCCAGTCAGACTAACTGGTGTACCCATGTGGTGGACACTGGTGACAGTCTTCCTGTAAAGAGCAAGATTTACAGGCAACCTGACCACGTCAGGGACTGTATAAAGACTGAGGTGCAAAAGATGCTGGGATTAGGTGTTATTGAGCCTTCAGAGAGCCCCTGGGCTAGCCCAGTGGTTCTGGTCCCCAAACCTCACACCAAAGATGGCAAGAGAGAGATGAGGTTCAGTGTGGATTACAGAGGAATCAATGATGTCACCAGGACAGATGCACACCCTATTCCAAGGGCAGATGAGCTCATTGACAAGTTGGCTTCTGCCAAATATTTGAGCACATTTGACTTGACAGCTGGCTACTGGCAAATCAGGTTATCTGAGGAGTCTAAAGCCAAGACAACATTTTCTACCCCTAGTGGGCATTATCAGTTTGTGGTGATGCCCTTTGGTTTGAAAAATGCACCTGCCACCTTCCAAAGGTTGGTGAATCAAGTCCTCACTGGGTTGGATGACTTTTGTGCAGCTTATCTAGATGATATTGCTGTCTTTAGCTCCACCTGGGAGGATCACCTGGTCCACCTGAAGGAAGTGCTTGAGGCTCTGCAGAAGGCAGGCCTCACTATCAAGGCAACAAAGTGCCAGATAGGGCAGAGCAAGGTTGTATACCTGGGCCACCTTGTAGGTGGAGGCCAAGTTCAACCACTGGAGAGTAAGATCCAGACCATCAAGGACTGGTCCCCTCCAACTACCCAGACTCAGGTCAGAGCTTTCTTGGGCCTGACTGGGTACTACAGGAAGTTTGTTAAGAACTATGGGTCCATTGTGACTCCTCATAATGATCTGACATCTAAGAAGATGCCCAAAAAGGTTCAGTGGACAGAAATCTGTCAAAAGGCATTTGATGACCTGAAGAAGGCCATGTGCTCTGCACCTATCCTGAAGAGTCCTGACTACTCAAGAGAGTTCATTGTCCAAACAGATGCTTCTGAGTTGGGAGTGGGAGCAGTGCTTTCACAGCTTAATGTAGATGGCCAGGACCAGCCCATTGCTTTTATTAGCAGAAGGCTGGCCCCCAGAGAGAAACGTTGGTCAGCTATAGAGAGGGAGGCCTTTGCTGTGGTGTGGGCCCTGAAGAAGTTGAGACCATACTTATTTGGCACTCACTTCAAGATTCAGACCGACCATAAGCCCCTCTTATGGCTTAATCAGATGAAGGGTGAAAACCCCAAACTACTCAGGTGGTCCATTTCCCTACAGGGGATGGACTTTACAGTGGAGCACCGCCCAGGGACTGTCCATGGCAACGCAGATGGTCTCTCCAGGTACTTCCACTTAGAACATGAAGACACAACTGGTCAAGGTTAGTCTAATGTCCCTGCGTTTGGAGGGGGGTTATGTAGGAGAGTAGGGTCTGCTATCCTATAGTCACCCCAAATTTTTGCTTTTTGCTTCACTGGTTTCTGACTTAATGTGGCTGTGGGCCTGCTAATCAGACCCACAGCCTGCTGTTCTCTCTCTAAATTACAGCCAATGCACTTTAGGTGCATTACGAATTGGAACTGGTTCACCTTATTGGCCCCTGTAATAGTGTACCCTAGGTACCCAGGGCATAGGTGTTTCCAAGGCCTACCAGGGGCTGCAGCATGTATTGTGCCACCCCTGGCCTGGCCTCCATATTTGACACAACTGGCTGATCACTCAGCTGGGGTAAGTTGGTGTAATCACCTCTTACTTAGGTACAGTATGCCTGTGCCTAACCCTAAACTGGACACATATGTTCCTATCAGCCACTCCTATGGAAGGCCTCATCAATCCTGGAGGCAGAGTGCTTGGAAATATGTGAGATGGTGCTCTAGCATGAGCTGAGCCTGTCTGCAGCTGTCGGGAACCACTCCCTAAGCTGTTCCGGGATATTGCCATACCATATACTCTTAAGTGCATTATAATCCTCGCGGTTAAATGCTATCTTTGGTTTGGCTTTATCAAAACATGTCGAGTAAGGTGTCATACGAATTGGAATACTATCCCCTCGACAGTTCTGTCGACGGGGATAGCATTCCACCCTTCTAGAGGGACACGACATGTGTGTAGCCTTAACCCCGGTTAAAAATAACCAGAGCCTCAGCATCACTAAATGGATGCTGCCACCACAGACACGAGTCTGGCCTCCTGCTGCTGACCGAAACTCGGCAGATGGTGGCCTGGACAAAGGGTTTCCTGCCGTGGGAAGTGCAAGCACCACCCCAGACAGGGTTTTGTGTATTGGGTAGGACAGGGCTGAATAGAATCAGACATGCCCGGGGCACACAAGGTGTCCCCGTGCATAGGCCAGTCCAAACCGGTCCTGGGACTTTCCAGACCCAGGCCTGTCGAGGAGCTGGACAAAGGAAAGGGGGTGTAACCGCCCCCCTTCCTGGTTCCTCCTAGAGGAGGGACCTAATAGGTGATCCACCCCTCAGATTGGGAATAAGAGTGGGAGCAGTGCCATTGCACAGCAGATCATCCTGAATCAACTTTAAACAAAGAAGAAGACTGGACTTCGACATTCTGCCGCTCAGAAGACTGAAGAGAATCTCCCTTGTGGCCTAGGAGTGGCCACCATGTGAATACAGGCACCAACCAGCAACTCAACGTCTGCTTTGCCGCCGCCTCCCGCCGGAGCCCGAGCCCAGAGCCCGACAAGAACCAGACTCCCAGACCTCTCAGAGCCCGATCCACAGTCCCTGCAAAGAAGGGACCCGTGGAGGCACCGAGTGACGTGGGACCGGACCTCTTGGAAGACACTCGAAAAGCTGACTGTGCAGCTTCTGAGGCATCCTCGACGTTGTGCTTTGGGGACTGAGAACCCCCACCACCGAGCAGCCCTTGCACTGAAGAAGAGCCCTCCAGCATCTCCACGATCTGCGTGGGGCCCTTTTGCATTGTGCCACTTGACGCGCCATCCCGGCCACTAGCCACGTGGTCAGCGGCCATCTTGGCAACGAAACCGACTAACTACACAGCGGGTCTGGTTGCTCCAGACTCACCCAAGCTCCTGTGAGAAGGAGCACTCGCTCTGACCTTGCTGGTCTGAGTGTTATGCATCTTTCGATTCCTGCGTGGCTTGCATTAGCCAAGGTCTGTTTGCTCCGATCAAGTTGCCGACACTGCCAACAGCGAGAAGCCTGCTTGCGACAGTTCTTGACCGACGCCTGGACGTCCTCGACCCCCGCTGTCCACGTGGCTGCAGAGAGAAGCTACCCGACAACGCCTGTTTGCACCCGACATCGCCTGGTTCCAATCTGGTTCCACGGTAGTCACTGGCTAGTGACTTTGAACATTGTCGCCTCTGCTTTCAGGTCTTCACATCTTCAGATCCACCCTTGGATCCACCGGAACTCTTCACATCGAGCCGCCTGCAGCATCTTCAGCTCCAAGCACCATCGACCAGCGTGACGAAACCCGACACTACTTCGACCCTGTGCACCCGCTTCCTGTGGGTGAGGTAACTCAGCTCCGCCGGTGTTCCTACACTGGAACACATCTCAAGGGCCTGTGTCTTAAGGTTCAGCTCCATAGGTCACTCGGAAGGTTCCTAACTTTCTAACTTTGTACTTTTTACGCACCATAGACTTTGCATTGGAAAGTGCGTGCACTTTGAACACTGCACCCGAGTCCCGCGGGCCTTTCCCGACTTAGTCACTGCTAGTCTCGAATAGCTCCAGCGATTCCCAAGGCCCTAGGCCTGTTCCCTTTCTATTTGGTATCTCTTATAGCACTTTCTTAGTATATGGTTTAGGTGGCCCCTAGGGCTCATCCATATTGTGCAACTTTTGTGTATTTTAAACTGTCTTGTGATTTAACGCTTGTGCTTCTGTGCTCATAAAGAGTCCAGGGGATTTTATAGTTAATAAATCAATATATATTTTCAATATATATCTGTGTGGTGTCCCTTTCATTTGGTATTCAAGGGGGTTGTGTATGGTATTACAGCTGGCTTCACATGCCTTTCAGAGTTTAGCCTAAGACTGCTTTGTCCACGTTACCACTAGGATAACTGGTCTACAAGGTTGAATTACAACCATCATCATAAGGGTTGCTTGGCATGGTACAAAGTGATCACTAAGAATTAGTGAGCATTATATACCAGGCCAACTTCTCACAGTAGCCCTCACCCAGCCGCACCCAGGGAAACCTAGCAAACTTGTACATTTTTAAAAACTAAGGGCCTTATTTATGAAGACCTTGCAACACTTGTGTGCTGCTGTTGCATCACTTTTCGTGATGCAGTGGCGGCGTAACCAATGCTCCACGTTGCGCCTTATTTGCAAGGTAACGCATCTAGGCAGATGCGTCACCTTTTTAAAGTCCTTCTTCACATTATACCTGCATCAGGTATAATGTATGCAGGGTGGGTGTTCCCACGTAATAAAGTGTCGTAGACGTGTCACAGTGAAATCTATGACCTTTCATTGCAACACTTCTAGGACACCACTGCATCAAATTCTTATGCCTGCTTCAGGTCAGGCTTAAGCGTGACGTAGGGCCATATGAACAGCCTACCCCATGCACTGCTGGAGGTGCGCCATGCTTTCGACACAACTCCAGCAATGCGTGACTTTTGCATCTACATATACGCCAGGATTCTTGACGTATCTGTCATTCCTTGCGACATAGAGCACCGTACATTAAATACGCTGCATCCATTGTGTAGCAAGGAGAGCGCAGTGAAAAAGTTTGCATTGATTTTATATCACAGTGATGCAACAGTTTTCATAAATGTGGTCCTGAACAACTCAGGGAGTCCAGGGTTGTGTGACGTGTGCAGCTTTTACTGGGTAGTTTTACACAGAAGCTCTTGAAAATGTCAAACCTTAGAAAAGACACACACATTTCTCTCAGGTTTCTGTGACCGAAAGTTCTGGAATCTGTGGAGAGAAACGAAAATCCTACCAGTCTGATTTCCCACATGTCCCCTGATAAAAACAGTACCCCACACTTGTGGGTGTGCCAGGGGACTATGCCACAAAAGGCCCTAAAGCGCTACATTGATATATAAGCAATGGGCATAGCTGTGGTGGCACCACCCATGGAAACCTACAACCACTGACATTTTTTAAAACTAGACAAATAGGGGATTTCAGCGTAATGTGCCTTGCATGGATCCATGAGGTTTCTCCTACCCAAAATGCTCTGCAAACATCAAAGCTTGCCTGAAATCATGCATTTTCCGAACATTTCTGTGATGGAAACTTCTGAAATCCACAGAAATCCACAAAATTCCTAGCATACTGCATAACCTCACATGTGCCAAAAAAGCTATATATTTCTGCAAAGTAGACGAAATACCAAATTCAGCAAGAGGTCCAATGTTTAGATCCCTCAAACTGTTGAAAGAAAGAAATATTGAAATTGAGTCCCAAAAAACAGACATTTGAGTCATTTCTTTATCTGCAACTTTTTGTCACAATGGCTGATTTACAACAAGTATACAAAACAGTCATGGATGAAATGCTTGAATTAATCTCAGCCACTGGTAATGACTCTGAACTGTATCAAAATCCATTGTTATTTTGCACATTATGCCACCTCAGTTTCCACCCAGCTATATGAAAATCAGTCTTGATGCTTCTCGAATAGGAACAGTCCAACCTGAACTGCCAAACTGGGTCCTCCCTGAACCAGAACACAAGCACCCCAGGATGGGATTTTCCCTAACTATGGGCTCATCAGCCAGGAGTGACTAGACATGGGTCCTGGGCTCACTGTGCCACTGGAACCTTGCTATATCTGACTAAAGAGTCCTAACCAGGGTAAAACTGGTCCTACGTTGCTTGTGTTCTGGTTCAGGGAGGACCTGGCCTGGCAGTTTGGGTTAGTCTGTTCCCATGAGAAACAAGGTCAATACTGATCTGCTTATGGCTGGGTCCAAACTGACTTGGTACGCCAGGCAAGAAACCAATGGTTTGGCATGAGGACTGAGGAATTGGCAGTGGCTGAGATTAATTCAACCATTCCCTCCATCACCTTGCTGTTTTTGCATTTACAGCCCTAAGTGCACTGGGTATGGTCAGATGTGGGTCCCGAGCTCACATTCCACTGGAACCAAGCTATACCTGGCTGAAGAACCTGATTTTGGGTAAAACCGGTCCTAGGTTTCTTGTGTTCTGGTTCTGGGAGGAACCGGCCTGGCAGATAGGGCTGGACAGTTCCAATGAGGATCAGGGTCAATACTGATGTGCATATGGCTGGGTCCAATCTGAGGTGGCACGGTGGACAATAAATGATGGGTTGGGGTCAGACCCAGGGTGATTGATAGCCGATGAGATTAATTCAAGCATTCCATTCATCACTTTGCTGTTTTTGCTTCTGCTGCCCTAAGTGTGCTGGGTATGCCCAGACGTGGGTCCCGGGTTCCCTGCACCACTGAAACCAAACTATACCTGGCTAAAGAACCCTAACTAGCGTTAAGCTGGTCCTAGGCTGCTTGTTTTCCAATTCAGGAAGGGCCTGGCAGTTGGGGCTGGAATGTTCCCATAAGAAACAAGGTAGAGACTAATTTGTGTATGACTGGTTCCAAATTGAGGTGGCATGGTGGGCAAAACATTATGGATCGGGATGTGGCCCTAGAGATTGCCAGTGGCTGACATTAATTCAAGTATTCCATCTATCACCTTGATGTTTTTACATTGACTGATTTACAAAAGCAATGTACCTTTACATTCTCTAGACTCTTTTGATTGTGTGGATAATAGGTTTGTACGTTCTCCAAGAACTCGAGATGCCCAGAGCCAACAACTGAGCTGCACTGTACAATGGTTTTTCATTGTGTACTGAGTATAGATCAATTTGTAAGGTCAAATATGTAGAGTGGAAAATAGGTATCAAGATAACCTCTGCATTGAAATGGGTATGAGATATGGAGTTTAGGAGCAGGGGTTATTTAAACATCTCTGAATTTGTGAGTACCCGTACGAGCATAATATTTAGAGTGTATTTTTCAAAATATCTGCTTTCATACACATTGGCTTACAATTGGATATAACAAATGCAAAGAATTACAATTGGTAATAACAAATATCCTACTATTTTATGCTCCCACATGTCTTCTGATAAAAATGGTACATCACTTGTGTGGGTAGGCTGCGACAGGAAGCAGCTCAATATGCAAGATGGATACATCACATTTTTTTCCTTCAAAATGACCCTTTGTTTGCAAAGGCTAGCTGTGGATTTTGGGCTGTAACTCAGGGGCCACAAAGGGAAACCTAACAAACTTGCAATTCTTTAAAGACTAGTCACTTAGGGAATCCAGTATGAGGTGACTTGTGGGGCTCTCCCCAGGTTGTTTTACCCAGAATCTGTTACGAACCTCAAACTTTTACTAAAAAAAATATTTACCTGACATTTCTGTGATGGAAACTTCTGGAATCTGTAATGGGCCACAAGCTTCCTTCCCCTAAGCATTCTCCTTAGTCTTCCTATAAAAATGGTACCTCACTTTTAGGGGTAGACCTAGTGCCCATGATAGGAAATGGCCCCAAACGGGAAACATGGATACATCCCATTTTTCCACTCAAATCTCACCTGTTTTTTGAAAAGTGGATAGCTGTGGATTTAGGGCCCTAACTCTGGTGGCCCCTGGGAAACCTAGCAAAGGAGCAAATTTTTGGAAAGTAGGCAACTAGGGGAGTCCATCGTAGTGTGCCTTGTGTGGATCGCATGAGGCTTTTTTACCAACAATGCAATGCAAATCTAATACTTTGCCTAAAAGCACACATTTTCCTTATATTTCTGTGATGGAAACTTAAAAAATCTGCAGGAATCCACAAAATTCCTACCAGCCAGCATTACTCCACTTGTGCCGATAAAAACGTTGCCCCACTTGTGTGGCTGGGCCTATTTCCCCTGACAGGAATGGCTCAAACCAAAGTTTATAGAAGCTCTTGCAAGAAAACTCCTATTGACCTCTGTTTGATCGGTTGATAATAATGTTATTAATGATTTATAAAGCGCACGTACACCGGGTAGTTTCATGGCGCTATAAAGGCTCAGAGATTATCAGCAGACAACTTTAGTTAAAGGCTTGTGCAAATAGCCACGTTTTAAGGGATTTCCTAAATTGCATTAACTCAGTGCAGGAGCGGTTCTCCAACGCAAAAGTGATCCACAGTCTAGGGGCAAGAGTAGCAAATCTGCTCATTTGAATACAGGGATGGTAAGAAGTGAGAGGTGAGCAGAGCGAAGGTTCCGGGATGGAGTGTGCCTGGATATTATGGTATTAATAAATTTGGGTTTATTGCCATGCAAAGATTTGAAAATGAGGTAGCCCACCTTAAAGAAACAGCGTTGAGGGATTTGGAGCCAATGAAGTTTCCTTAGCAAAGGGGTGGCAGACTGCCACCTAGGTTGATGCAGGATCATCCTGGCCGCCTGATTTTGGGCCATCTGTAACCGTTAGAGCAAATAGATAGGCATGCCCAAGTATTCAGAGTTGGCATAGTCCAGGAGAGACAAGACAGTGGCGACCACCACTTGGATCAGGGCTTCCTGTGTAAGGAACCGATGTATTTTTTTGATCTTCCTAATTTGAAAGAAACATTTGGAGATGACCGTGCCAACCTGAATTTTTAGTGACAGATCATTGTTGAGGGTAACTCCTAATGTTTTGGCTGAGGGAGAAGGACCTAGCTCTGATGGCCAGTAATGAGGACCCCAGAATTTAAGGATGTCCCCAATGAGAACCAGTTCCGTCTTCCCAGGGTTTAACTTACGATGGTTGTGGTCCATCCACTGTTGGCTACGTAGCATGGTGGCCTGGAATTCGGTGATAGAAATGTAGGAGTTGTCAATCGGGAAGACTAATTGCAGATCGTCTGCATAGTTAAAAACTGTCACATTCCTGTCTTTAAGGGACTGGATTAAGGGGAAGATATAAAGGATAAACAGTTCACGTCATGGGCACTAGAAGCAGCACAGAATTTTTAGAGGTACCAGTGAGGCAATGCTAAGTGTTAGGAATTTTGTGGATCCATGAGGATTTCGGAAGTTCTGTTTACAGAAATATTAAGAAAATGCATGATTTCAGGCAAAGTTTGAGCTTTGAAGGGCATTGTGGGTAAGAAAACCTTGCGGGATGGAAGCAAGGCACACCACCCAAAAATTTCCCTGGTGATTTACTTTTCAAAAATGTCTGTTGTTGGTAGGTTTCCAAAGGTGGCGGCAGAGCACGGCCCCAAATCCCGTTGCTCATCTCTCCATGTAGCTCTTAACGCCTTTTGTGTCAAGGTCTCTTGGCCCACCCAACCAAGTTAGGTACTATTTTTATTTGGAGACTTGGGGGAATACTGTGTGATAGGAAATTTGTTCCCACCCACATTTTGCAGAGGTTTTTCGCACAGAAATGTGAGGAAAATGTGTGTTTTTATTCAATGTTTGAGGTTTGCAAGGCATTGTGGGTAAAAATATGGTATGGGATGCATACTAAACATACCATCTTGGACTCCCCCAGATGCCTAGATTTCAGAACTGTATGGGTCTGGTGCGTATTTCCAGTTGGCAGCCTACCCAAGCTCAAAAAGTGCAGTCGTTCACCATTGAAAGTGGGACAAGATTGGAAGTTAGCCACGCTCTCCTGGCCCATAAGTAAAAATGACACCCAAAAGAATCAAATGTCCTCTTGCTTGCCATCGGGATGGGATGCTTTAGTTCGTTGAGGAGTAGAAAAACTGCTGAGCTTTTAGGGGTGAGGATGGGGCCAATGTTTGTATGGGCAAAATCCACTTCATTATTTTTTTTAAAATTATATATTGCTCCCATACAGTGACGATTGGGGGGCAGAAAGACTGTTGTCCCATTTACTTTGGAGGGCATGGCCATGCCCATGCGGGGCAGCTGCCACTCCTTTATTTAAAAAAAATCCATTACCTAGTGTCCAGTGGAACTGCTGCAATGCCATAGGGCAGATCAAGGGTAATTACCCAATCTACCTTCCAGGGGGGCAGAAAGACTGTTCTCCCATTTAGTTGGGGTGGTGGCATAGCCATGCCCATGCTGCGCAGCTCCCACCCCTATATTTGTGTTTTTTTAATCCTTTCCTGGTGTATAGTGGGCTTTCTGCATCCCAGGGGGCATATAGGCGGCAATTACCTCCATCTTTCCCCAGGGAAGCAGAAAGACCGCTGCCTCTTTTTCTTGGGGTAGGGGCATGGCCATGCTCATGTTGGGCAGCCCCACTCCTATATTTAAAAAGAAATCCCTGCCATCTAGTGGGCTTTCTGCCACAACCAGGAGCGGCAGAGCATGGGTAATCTCTCCGTGAGGCAGAAAGACTCAGCCCTATATTTAAAATAAAATACCTTTCCCTGGACTTTAGTGGGCTTTCTGCCCCCTTGGTGCACATCGGGGGTAATTTATCCAATCTGTCCCACAGGGGACAGAAAGATTGTTGCCCCATTTGGTTGGGGTAGTGGCCTAGCCATGTCCATGGTGGGCATCCCCTCCCCCTTTATATAAAGAAAACAATAAACTCCCTGGAGTCTAGTGAGCTTTCTCCTCATGTTGGGGGGGCGGGGGGGGGCAGATCAATAGTATTTACTTCAAAATGCCCCCCAGGGACAGAAAGACTGTTTCCCCATTTACTTGGGTGGGGCAAGGCCATGCCCATTCTGGGCAGCCCCCACCCCTATACTCTATACAATGCTCTCTGGGGGGGGGGGGCACAGGCAGATTGGGGGTCAATACCTCCTTCTGCCCCCAGGGGGAAGAAAGACTGAAATATAAAAATTGATTGGCATTAGGAACACAAGCCCTTGGTCAAGGGGTCATTTCCCCATCCCCAGTGGCTAGTGGGTGAATCCTTACTTGGGGATCACTCCCCTGTGGCGATCCCGAAGCAGGGATCCCCTGGACAGAGGTACCTTTGGAAAGGGAGGGATTCCCTCCTTTCCAATGATACCTCTCCCGTGAGAGTGAAATGAGCCTTTTGGCTCATTTTACTTTCAATTTTATTGCAAATACATCAGCATGTCCTGTGCGGCAATCGTCATTACAGTAGAAAAAATCCAAATATTCAGGCTGCTCGGGAAGCTCTTCCCCCGCAGCCTGATAGAAAAAAAGTAAAGGACTCCCTCTGCTGCAAAGCACAAGAGGGGACTTTACATAACTCCCCAGTGTCGGCCAATAGCTGGCATATACATTGGGAAGGTTGTGCAGGTGCCGGCGATTGACTGACACCCCCACTTAAGAGGTTATGGTTTGTTATAATTGATTGCACATTTTAGTTCCTCCTGGTCAACCAACAAAGGTCCCTATGACCAGTGGTGGGGCTATTTAATGATTACACCAAAGGCTGTTTTATAAAGAGCCCTGCGCCGCCAGATGTTCACTGTCAAAATTCCACCTCCCCACTTACTACTTATTGATGCTCTAGTTAATGGATTAACCTGTTGGCTCATCAAGGAATAGCCGTCACAGAACACTGTATGTTTCATCTCTGGCTAGGGAGAAAAACATGTTTTCTATAATATTATCTCAAGTGCTATCGGAGACCCAAGAATATACAAGTGTTGTGACATGTCTCATCCTCTAAGCTCTGTCTAATTCAGTTGAAAGTTGTGTCAACCTGTGGGCTTTATATGACACAGGTATTTCTGGCTTATGATTGTGAGACTTTTATCACTGTTGATGTCTCTACCTTTGCACTTCTAAGTTGAAAATATAGTTAAAATGTATGACTGAAAATGTACACCGAAGACAGAGGTAGGAAAAGTGAACCAAGGAAAAAAGCTATGCACATTTAAAAAAAACTGGTTTTCTTGCATAGTGCATGTCCAACACCTCTGTGAATGGTAAAGCATGATTGGCACACCACAAAGTTATTACAACAGTTCATTTAAACATTTGTTACATTTTAACATTTAAATACTCTGGATTTTTAGACAATGTATTTCAATACCGTACTGTGCAATTCACCAGCTGGCTGTGAGTTTACGCTAAATTACCTTAACAAAGACTCCGGCTCACGTGCTCGTGTTTCTCTCTTAGTCCTGTACAAGATAGGTATTTATGCCCCACCATTTTCAAAGTTTCACCAACTTCCACTGAACGCGAGCACTGGCGGCTTCAGCGGGTACTCTCCTCCATTACTAGGGATAAAAAAACTGCAAATGGGCCTTTGTTCCATTGCTGTCCCTAAGGATGCTGGCTATTTCAGAAAGCTAGCATGTGATCACTCACCGACCTTCCCCCTGCTTCTTTGCTGCCTTGGAGACAAGCATCTAGAATCTTGCATTTCTTGTGCTAATCAAAAAGATGATGGCTCCCTGAAGTAACTGCCAATCTCCTGTTCACAAAATACAATATCTTATTCTAAAATTAGATATTTGATAGCCCCCACTCTAATGAGCATAAGAGCTTTCCAATGGGGTGTAACATATTAAATACTCTGGATTTTTAGACAATGTATTTCAATACCGTACTGTGCAATTCACCAGCTGGCTGTGAGTTTACGCTAAATTACCTTAACAAAGACTCCGGCTCACGTGCTCGTGTTTCTCTCTTAGTCCTGTACAAGATAGGTATTTATGCCCCACCATTTTCAAAGTTTCACCAACTTCCACTGAACGCGAGCACTGGCGGCTTCAGCGGGTACTCTCCTCCATTACTAGGGATAAAAAAACTGCAAATGGGCCTTTGTTCCATTGCTGTCCCTAAGGATGCTGGCTATTTCAGAAAGCTAGCATGTGATCACTCACCGACCTTCCCCCTGCTTCTTTGCTGCCTTGGAGACAAGCATCTAGAATCTTGCATTTCTTGTGCTAATCAAAAAGATGATGGCTCCCTGAAGTAACTGCCAATCTCCTGTTCACAAAATACAATATCTTATTCTAAAATTAGATATTTGATAGCCCCCACTCTAATGAGCATAAGAGCTTTCCAATGGGGTGTAACATATTTTTAGATGACAACTGAATTCTGTCATTTCTAGATTAAGTGTATTCAACTGCTTACTGCACTAAACTTGCGAGCTGAAAGGTTGGTTGAGTTTGATTCAATATTACTCCTCTATTTGTAATGAGTCTCTCTCTAAATGCTCTTGATCTTGGCCCGTAAGGTTACTGTTGCACGCAGCAACGTCTGGTGCATGCAAGCGCCGTGGGGCGGGGGCGGTGTGATGTCGACAAATGACGGAATATGATTTATTTATTTATTTAATTTTCCCTATTCCATCGACTGTCGACATCCCACCACCCCACCAAGCTTACTGCTGGTTGTAGAGTGATATGCTCAGGAAAACACAAACAAGAACAAAACTAGAAGCCAGTATCCAAATTTTGGACTGTTGATTTAAAAATGTACAATATTAAAAATAGACCAATAGGCAATGGAAAGTTAGATTGCTTTCCACAGACTTTGTGTTCTTACATAGCACTGTTGTGGATGTGCTCTACCTCTAAAATTACAGCTCAGGGAAGTGCCCAGGAGTTGGGTGGATCGGGGATGGTGTTAACTTCGATTTCATGAGGCAATGTGCCCCAGAGACAAGGTTCAAAACAGCATTTCAATATATATTCAAATAAAGAAAGAACTGACACAAAAATGAATTCCAGAGCAGAATTTAGGAAAACTATGAGGATTTATTATACAATTTGAAAGGAGTACAATGCAGAAATTGTAAAGTACAGATTGAGAAAGTCTCAACTAAGTGCATAAAGTCATTGCCATAAAGGCTCTTCGTAATGGAAAAATGTGGAATAATTGGAAGGCATAATAAATAATAGGTTAAGTCTCACATTTGTAGCAAAATCAGTAAGAAATCTGTCAGTATCCCTAGGAGACACCCAAAATGGGAAAGCATACCACCAATTTCAAGAGTTTATATAGCTATTTCTCCATAGAAAAGTATTAGCAAAACAAACTCATCCTGGTGTGAGCACAGAAAAACATTTTGAACCCATCAAATTATAGATATAACCTCATTCACATAATAACCCTAGAACTAACTATATGAATCTATATTGAACCCCTCTGACGTCAAGTCATCCGGAGTTGTCAGAATAAACTAGTTTCGTAAACAGTAAGCCAACGTGAATTAATACTTATGCCCTGAAAAATGTGTTACTGCACCCTCTAGCAACTTTCTTCGAGAACAATAATTCAGGAATAAACAAATCCACATCTTGCTTGACTATGTGCAGCAGAAACATAAACATAAAATATATGCAATGCTGTAACATCCATTTTGGACAAAATGGCATCAAGGCCTAAATGAGGCCTAGTTAGCATAAGCCAGGAAAACACACTTTTAACAAGTCGTAGGAAATTGATTTCAACTTGATTCTTTCCACGAAAGTATACACATGTGAATCTGAGTGCAGATTAATTGCTCTGCACACTATTAATAATACACGTTTTAAATAAAATACATTTACTCATTGTCACTGAGCCTGTGTCAGTCTGCCAAGTGCAAGTAAAATACACCTCTGCCTGGAGCAAAGCGCTATAGTACACCACATTACATATGGCGCGAATGGTAAGTGCCATGCTCAATGTATCAGGGAGTATATGACTGAGAGTCACAGTTAAACACCGTACTGAGCTACGTTATAGATACTGTAATCTGGCAGACAATAGGATGACCACAGACTACCTCTTTTCATAGGGCACACCTCCAAACAAGTGCCACTGCTAAATTGAGTGTGAAAAATTACATTTTCCATTCATGATTTGCAATAGTGTCTATTTATCACCCACTACCCCACTCAATTTATGCAAAAGGCTACCAAAGCTGCTTAATTATTATCCTTCATGCAGAAACAGTAAATAAAGAGCTTATTTTATTATAGCCAAATGTGATAGTGAGCTTAGCAGAAGTACATAAACTCCTGTCAGGAGTTAGGAGAGCTGATCCAGGGTGGGAGATGGTAGGCAACACCAACACAGCAAGATACAGAAGAGCAGCCGCTGATGAACGTATTCAGCTACTACGGGCCAAATCACATTAAGTGGACATAGGGAGTGTTAAGTTAAGACACAAGTAGACAAAGAAGGGGGTTCCCCGTGGGTAGCTTTAGGATATGGGCAGGTAGTAGGGGGGAGAGACCAGTTTAAATAGAAAAAGAGAGTACCCTGCCTCAGGATATACAGGCCCTAGCTAGAGGGTCCAACAGATATATGTGAAGGGGTGATTAACCAAGGGGTTGACACTACACATAACAATCACATGGTCAAATCAAAAAGACTGTACAGTTCATGTTAGAAAATATATATATTTTCTAACATGAACTGTACAGTCTTTTTGATTTGACCATGTGATTGTTATGTGTAGTGTCAACCCCTTGGTTAATCACCCCTTCACATATATCTGTTGGACCCTCTAGCTAGGGCCTGTATATCCTGAGGCAGGGTACTCTCTTTTTCTATTTAAATTAAGTTAAGACACAGTCTGTCTGACACTGTTTTGGACGGTTGGGTACCTTAAGCAGCGGAAGTGCTGGAGGAGTGTGACTTTACCATCTTAGACAGTGGTAAATTGATGCTTGTCACAGGAACATTCAGGGCTTTTGATGCTTCTGTCTGAAAATGTAGCTGCAATTGTTGACAGAGCTAAAGTAAACTACAGAGAAAAACACAATAGTATTACAATTGTTTACAGAAAGCAATACAGCAACACAATTAAAACATAACAGAGCAGATCTAAACGAAACCATCGAAGCAGAACTCAATAAACAACTGGAGAACAACACAACCATAATAACAACAATATGTTATTATTGCAACTACGCTGGACATATATACAGCAGCACAAAAACAGCAGAACACATTACAGTAACAATATGCTACACAACAAATATGCACAAACATTCGTATCACACATTACCACTCCCTTCAATCCTATTTTCATAACATGTGGTGAAATGTGTTCGGAGCAAGCACTGACTTACTTACCAACAAAAACACTAAATAGAACCAGGCAAAAATGCTTTCTGTTTGGGCCTTACATTTTCGTTTGTATTCACTTGTACATCCTGAACTGGGAGGTCTTTCTAGCACTTGGATAAATCGTCAACTAATTCAGTATTCCATGAAACACCGGGGGCCTCATTTATGAAAAGTGACGCATCGCTGCGTGAAAACAGCGATGCGTCACTTTTCACTGCGCACTCCTTGCGACATTCCTGATGCGTCATATTTAATGTATGACGCATCATGTCGCAAGGAGTTACAGATACGTCAGTATTTCTGACGTATCTGTAAGCGCAAAAGAGACGCATTGCTGGAGTGTGGCACAAAAGTGACGCAACTCCAGCAATGCGTCCTTTCACATGGGGAAAAAACCATGTGAAAGGGCTTGTAACAGTCTTACACATGCTGTGAGGCAGGCGCAAGATTTTGACGCAACAGCGTCCTAAAAGTGACGCAGTGAAATCTCATAGATTTCACTGCGTCACTATTACGAGGCTTTTTGCGGGGGAACGCCCCCTCTGCATACATTATACCTGACGCAGGTATAATGTGGAGCAGAGGTTTAAAAAGTGACGCATCTACCTAGATGTGTCACTTTTTAAATATGGCGCAACAGGGCGCATTTTTTACACCGCTCGTGCGTCACAAAAAGTGACGCACCGGCGGTGCAAAACTGATGCAAGGCCTTCATAAATAAGGCCCCTGCAACCCATCTTGAGGATTTAAATTAATTTCTGAAACGTCACCCTTTCTGTAACGCCTGTGGCTTTAAAACAACTCCATAGACGAACACTGGAAAGGTAGTTACTACACCTAGAAGCGTGCCTGCAACAAAATGCATTGATTTATTAAATAATTCATCAACAGCTTCTAGCCATCTCGCCCATTAAGATGTGAAAGCCATTGTATTCTATATATCAGCGGCGTTTTTCTCTCAGTTATGCTTCACCGGTTTTAATAAATAAGTTATAATACCGAGGAGAAAAAAAAAACATTTATTTCACAGCGCGGGCCTGCAAGGCTCTTTTATTTTTTCCAGCTGAAAACAAATCAAGCCCACAGCAATCACCTCGCCTCGCCACTGGCGAATAGGGCTGTTGTGCTTAAAACTTCCTCATGTTTCAAAGGTTATCGGAGAATTAAAACATCGGTAGGCTGCTGGAGATAATGCGTTTTCCTGGCAAGTTCTGTAAAGAACACATTAAGAAAAGCTATTATAGCCGAACCCTCATGTTCCCAAACTGATTAATTTTGGACAAATTGCACATCATCCAGAAAACAGTGGAAAAATTGGCACGAGGCCAGTCCTTGTTACTCTGTGTGAATATGAAATATGATAGGTGTTAATTACGGTCACGTGTAAAATGCTGTTTTCCCTGAGGTCCCAGTTAAAAATTGCGTTGTCTTGACTGACTTTGACATAAAAGTCTGCATGAAAAGAGCATTTTTTGCATGATTACTATAGGAAAAGCAGCTGTTGCTGTGGTGTACAGTTTGTGGGGCCTAGAACTTTGCAAGTTAGGTGTTAAAGGCCTCAACTTGTGCTGGTTGTGGTAATGTCTATAAAGCCTCACATTAAAATAAACTCCATAAACTTTTGTATTTTAAAAGAATTGTCCATTCAAAAAGGACACCAGAATTTTACTAGTTTCTTGGGTTGTATTCTAGAATATTGTGAAAGGTATATTGGGCAAAATACCAATATCAAAAAAACAATATATCGACATGTAAGGATGCCTAGATTTCCTAGACTTAACTCCACATATATGTATCTAAGTGGTATGGGGATGTAGAGTTAGGACTAATACATCTGACCTAACCACTTACCTTTTAATATTCTGTCCTCAATATTCTTCTATCACAACAGGAGTGGCTCCTAAGTCGGAGCGGAGGAGCATCACCTCACTTAAATGCCTGAGATAAAAAATAAAAAGGTAATTCATTAATATTTTATTTTTCATCCCCCGTCCCGAACAGACCATCAGGACGGGGCGGGCTGCTACTGAGTGATAGCAGCAGAGACGAGAGTTGCTATCTATGCACTTGTTAAAGTACGCATGTCTTTTTGGCCGGCCGTCTTGCGACACACATGCGCACTTTAAACATTTTGAACCCAGTTGACTTAAGACATCTGAGTGAGAGCAAGTGCAGGCCTCCACAGCGCCACTGTGCCAAGTGAGGCTGCTTCCTTCAATCAGGGCACTACTCTCATGCTGCATGAGAGCACTGACAAGATTGGTCAAGGGAGTTTCCTGGTGGCTGGGCTGCAGTGACGCCGAGGACATCCTGAGCACAGAGGTCCTGTCGATTTCGGTAAGTATTTTTACATTTTTGTAATTTTATTTGCACACATGCACCCACCCCCGTAGATACCAGCTGCCACAGTATCACAATCATTTAGGGGTCGATATTTGATAGTACAGTCCTGAAAGCAGATATGTGGGTAATTCTACGTCACAGTTTAACAGTGCCCACTGTATTGGAGGCAAAAGTGGGTGTCCTTTTGTCTTCTGTTACGTGATCATGTTTCTGTTGCTCTGTATGTGTGCGTGAGGAGTTTGAATTGGCTGTGTTTGTGAATGGGGAGGCAGTGGAGCTCTCTCGTGAGATGTGAGAACAGTGTGAGAGATCAAGAATGAGTCTTCCTCAGGTGTTATGGATGGTCTGGAGTCTGTCTAGGAGCTAGTTGGAGACTCCAGCATAGAGTGTGTTGCTGTGGTGGGAAACATCTATTACGACGCAGTGTTTACACCGCACTACCAGTACAATGCTGGTTTTACAACAAAAGTCGTTACCACGACTTGCGCTGGAGGGCGCTCTAGGCTAAGGAATAGTAGATTTACTATTCCAGCACCTTCCCTACTGTACGTAGGCAGGTGTTGTAATAGTAAATTTTCCTAAATAGAAAAGCTATTATAGCCGAACCCTCATGTTCCCAAACTGATTAATTTTGGACAAATTGCACATCATCCAGAAAACAGTGGAAAAATTGGCACGAGGCCAGTCCTTGTTACTCTGTGTGAATATGAAATATGATAGGTGTTAATTACGGTCACGTGTAAAATGCTGTTTTCCCTGAGGTCCCAGTTAAAAATTGCGTTGACTTGACTGACTTTGACTTAAAAGTCTGCATGAAAAGAGCATTTTTTGCATGATTACTATAGGAAAAGCAGCTGTTGCTGTGGTGTACAGTTTGTGGGGCCTGGAACTTTGTAAAATAGGTGTTAAAGGCCTCAACCTGTGCTGGTTGTGGTAATGTCTATAAAGCCTCACATTAAAATAAACTCCATAAACTTTTGTAATTTAAAAGAATTGCCCATTAAAAATGACACCAGAATTTTACTAGTTTCTTGGGTTGTATTCTAGAATATTGTGAAAGGTGTATTGGGCAAAATACCAATATCAAAAAACAATATATCGACATGTAAGGATGTCTAGATTTCCTAGACTTAACTCCACATATATGTATCTAAGTGGTATGGGGATGTAGAGTTAGGACTAATACATCTGACCTAACCACTTACCTTTTAATATTCTGTCCTCAATATTCTTCTATCACAATAGGAGTGGCTCCTAAGTCGGAGCGGAGGAGCATCACCTCACTTAAATGCCTGAGATAAAAAATAAAAAGGTAATTCATTAATATTTTATTTTTCATCCCCCGTCCCGAACAGACCATCAGGACGGGGCGGGCTGCTACTGAGTGATAGCAGCAGAGACGAGAGTTGCTATCTATGCACTTGTTAAAGTACGCATGTCTTTTTGGCCGGCCGTCTTGCGACACACATGTGCACTTTAAACATTTTGAACCCAGTTGACTTAAGACATCTGAGTGAGAGCAAGTGCAGGCCTCCACAGCGCCACTGTGCCAAGTGAGGCTGCTTCCTTCAATCAGGGCACTACTCTCATGCTGCATGAGAGCACTGACAAGATTGGTCAAGGGAGTTTCATGGTTGCCGGGCTGCAGTGACGCCGAGGACATCCTGAGCGCAGAGGTCCTGTCGATTTCGGTAAGTATTTTTATATTTTTGTAATTTTATTTGCACACATGCACCCACCCCGTAGATACCAGCTGCCACAGTATCACAAACATTTAGGGGTCGATGTTTGATAGTACAGTCCTGAAAGCAGATATGTGGGTAATTCTACGTCACAGTTTAACACTGCCCACTGTATTGGAGGCAAAAGTGGGTGTCCTTTTGTGTTCTGTTACGTGATCATGTTTCTGTTGCTCTGTATGTGTGCGTGAGGAGTTTGAATTGGCTGTGTTTGTGAATGGGGAGGCAGTGGAGCTCTCTCGTGAGATGTGAGAACAGTGTGAGAGATCAAGAATGAGTCTTCCTCTGGTGTTCTGGATGGTCTGGAGTCTGTCTAGGAGCTAGTTGGAGACTCCAGCATAGAGTGTGTTGCTGTGGTGGGAAACATCCATTACGACGCGGTGTTTACACCGCACTACCAGTACAACGCTGGTTTTACAACAAAAGTCGTTACCACGACTTGTGCTGGAGGGCGCTCTAGGCTAAGGAATAGTAGATTTACTATTCCAACACCTTCCCTACTGTACGTAGGCAGGTGTTGTAATAGTAAATTTTCCTAAATAGAAAAGCTATTATAGCCGAACCCTCATGTTCCCAAACTGATTAATTTTGGACAAATTGCACATCATCCAGAAAACAGTGGAAAAATTGGCACGAGGCCAGTCCTTGCTACTCTGTGTGAATATGAAATATGATAGGTGTTAATTACGGTCACATGTAAAATGCTGTTTTCCCTGATGTCCCAGTTAAAAATTGCGTTGACTTGACTGACTTTGACTTAAAAGTCTGCATGAAAAGAGCATTTTTTGCATGATTACTATAGGAAAAGCAGCTGTTGCTGTGGTGTACAGTTTGTGGGGCCTGGAACTTTGTAAGTTAGGTGTTAAAGGCCTCAACCTGTGCTGGTTGTGGTAATGTCTATAAAGCCTCACATTAAAATAAACTCCATAAACTTTTGTAATTTAAAAGAATTGCCCATTCAAAAAGGACACCAGAATTTTACTAGTTTCTTGGGTTGTATTCTAGAATATTGTGAAAGGTGTATTGGGCAAAATACCAATATCAAAAAACAATATATCGACATGTAAGGATGTCTAGATTTCCTAGACTTAACTCCACATATATGTATCTAAGTGGTATGGGGATGTAGAGTTAGGACTAATACATCTGACCTAACCACTTACCTTTTAATATTCTGTCCTCAATATTCTTCTATCACAACAGGAGTGGCTCCTAAGTCGGAGCGGAGGAGCATCACCTCACTTAAATGCCTGAGATAAAAAATAAAAAGGTAATTCATTAATATTTTATTTTTCATCCCCCGTCCCGAACAGACCATCAGGACGGGGCGGGCTGCTACTGAGTGATAGCAGCAGAGACGAGAGTTGCTATCTATGCACTTGTTAAAGTACGCATGTCTTTTTGGCCGGCCGTCTTGCGACACACATGCGCACTTTAAACATTTTGAACCCAGTTGACTTAAGACATCTGAGTGAGAGCAAGTGCAGGCCTCCACAGCGCCACTGTGCCAAGTGAGGCTGCTTCCTTCAATCAGGGCACTACTCTCAGGCTGCATGAGATCACTGACAAGATTGGTCAAGGGAGTTTCCTGGTGGCCGGGCTGCAGTGACGCTGAGGACATCCTGAGCGCAGAGGTCCTGTCGATTTCGGTAAGTATTTTTACATTTTTGTAATTTTATTTGCACACATGCACCCACCCCCGTAGATACCAGCTGCCACAGTATCACAAACATTTAGGGGTCGATATTTGATAGTACAGTCCTGAAAGCAGATATGTGGGTAATTCTACGTCACAGTTTAACAGTGCCCACTGTATTGGAGGCAAAAGTGGGTGTCCTTTTGTCTTCTGTTACGTGATCATGTTTCTGTTGCTCTGTATGTGTGCGTGAGGAGTTTGAATTGGCTGTGTTTGTGAATGGGGAGGCAGTGGAGCTCTCTCGTGAGATGTGAGAACAGTGTGAGAGATCAAGAATGAGTCTTCCTCTGGTGTTCTGGATGGTCTGGGGTCTGTCTAGGAGCTAGTTGGAGACTCCAGCATAGAGTGTGTTGCTGTGGTGGGAAACATCCATTACGACGCGTTGTTTACACCGCACTACCAGTACAACGCTGGTTTTACAACAAAAGTCGTTACCACGACTTGCGCTGGAGGGCGCTCTAGGCTAAGGAATAGTAGATTTACTATTCCAACACCTTCCCTACTGTACGTAGGCAGGTGTTGTAATAGTAAATTTTCCTATTCCTAAGTCCAGCACCCTACAGCGCAAGTCGTGGTAACGACTTGCGTTGTAAAACCAGCTTTGTAATGGTAGTGCGGTGTAAACACTGTTTTGTATTGACATACAACCGCTGTGGTCGAGCTTATGGTGATGAGTGCTTGCATGACAGTATGTGTGTTGTTCCGAGCCAGCACCTGAAGTTATTTCGAAGAATACATATGATGTGGAAGCAGGTGGCACTCATTGCATTGACTTGTGATGTGATGCTGAACTTGTCATCCAGGATGATTCCCAGATTCATGGCGTGGTTAGTGGATGTTGTTTTGTTGAGGGCATGTAAAACATGATCATACCGAAGTATTTACTGGTGTTTGCTTAACATCACAGCAAGAATGACAATGCTTCCAAACAAGTAATACTCCTGCTGTGCAGTTAGACAAGTAATTCTCCTGCTGTGCAGTTAGCCTCTTGTGAATGGTAATTGTATCTCTATGGCTACTACAAATTAAAGACTCAAAAGTTGCATAGCTTGAAAATGTGTTCAGGACACCAGCAGATTAAATGGTTCTAACATCCTGCTACCTGATATTGTTGTGAGCATTAGCCAGACAGGTGGGGCTAGGAAGGTACACTACAACAAAACCTATCTTGGAGATACTAACGTTGATAAAAATAGAAGAGGTTGCATTCCCAAACCAAGGAATAAATATCTTGCATTCATGTACAATTCGGTACACAGTGTGTTTATATGGCTGAGATACCCGCCACCCCCTCTCAACACAATCCCCAAGGATGGGAAACCGGAAACAGTTCTGAACTTTTGGAAGACGGGAGGGAGTGACCCTCCCGGCCGTATTTATTAAAATATGAAACAAAATTAAAACATTAAAATAACAGTTTCATATTATGTACAATTTCATTACCATATTGCGATGTTTGGCTAACCTTAACATATTCTCTAATACAAAGGTTCTCCTAGCCGAACTAACATCCTACAAAACATTAACTTGAAATTTTGAAATTGTACATCCTAACGTTTAAGGGCCAACGGCAAGGTCGTAACCGGTGTCAAGATCCCTAAACCAGAAATATCCCCCTCACTTGTGAGGGGCGACCGCACAGAGGTGTACCTCAAGTGCAACTACCAATTTCCCTTGACTTGACGGGGGCCCCAATAAACTCGACGCCACTTAAAGGTCGTCCGAGGACTCGTGTGAGGTATCTAGAAGGTAGCGTAGACCCCCCCCCAAACCCCACACACTTACCACATCTGCCGTCGCAGATGTCCTGGCCCCGGGAAATTCCACAGGAGGGGGCTGTAGCCCCTCCTACCCAGGAAGGGGCCTTGACCGCCTTTCCTTTCCTTTCGGCGGCCCATCCTTAGAAGGGACCGCCTCCCCGTTGAGGGGCCAATGGCCACCTCCCTCGAGCGCTCCCATCCGTAATGGGTGACGCCCACTCATAGAGATCTTCCAATTAGTGCTCACCGATCATGACCTTACCGCCCGACCAAAATAAATACGACAATTCTAAACTAAATGACTAAATTACTAAAAAGACAGTAACAACCACCACTTTATTAAAAAGCATGCTTACTGATCAAACACTAGAGCAGGATTACTTTATTTAGAAAACATACCAGAAATTGACCATTCTTTATTGCATATTCAAAGTTATCACGATAATAATCCCAACCTGCAAACAAAAATTAGAGTTACCACATCAAACTTTATTCAAAACCACTTGCTGTCCTCAGGGGCTGGTGGGTGGGTCAAAATTGGCTCTTCGTTCCGTCTCGAGCTCACGTGCAGCGAGGAGGTGCAGCTTCAGAGCACAGGAACAAGAGGATGCTTTCTTGTCTTGTTGCTCCTTTTATCCGTCTTCAGGGCGGGCGTAAACCCGCCCCTGCCTGCCCCAAGGGCGTGGCCGGCCGCGTCAGTGTCTAGGCCAGCCCACTCCAGGGCGGGAAAAAGGCGCGCCCCGGCTACGCCGCTTCGGGCATACCAGCCGAGACTCGCCTCCCGCCCAAGATGGCTTCCCGGGGGGATCGTGGTACTCCGCCATACGTTCGGGGGGACCGAATGGTCGCCCCTTTCCATATGGCTGAGATACCCGCCACCCCCTCTCAACACAATCCCCAAGGATGGGAAACCGGAAACAGTTCTGAACTTTTGGAAGACGGGAGGGAGTGACCCTCCCGGCCGTATTTATTAAAATATGAAACAAAATTAAAACATTAAAATAACAGTTTCATATTATGTACAATTTCATTACCATATTGCGATGTTTGGCTAACCTTAACATATTCTCTAATACAAAGGTTCTCCTAGCCGAACTAACATCCTACAAAACATTAACTTGAAATTTTGAAATTGTACATCCTAACGTTTAAGGGCCAACGGCAAGGTCGTAACCGGTGTCAAGATCCCTAAACCAGAAATATCCCCCTCACTTGTGAGGGGCGACCGCACAGAGGTGTACCTCAAGTGCAACTACCAATTTCTCTTGACTTGACGGGGGCCCCAATAAACTCGACGCCACTTAAAGGTCGTCCGAGGACTCGTGTGAGGTATCTAGAAGGTAGCGTAGACCCCCCCCAAACCCCACACACTTACCACATCTGCCGTCGCAGATGTCCTGGCCCCGGGAAATTCCACAGGAGGGGGCTGTAGCCCCTCCTACCCAGGAAGGGGCCTTGACCGCCTTTCCTTTCCTTTCGGCGGCCCATCCTTAGAAGGGACCGCCTCCCCGTTGAGGGGCCAATGGCCACCTCCCTCGAGCGCTCCCATCCGTAATGGGTGACGCCCACTCATAGAGATCTTCCAATTAGTGCTCACCGATCATGATCTTACCGCCACAGGCCGGATAGTTGACCGGCTATCCGGACCCCCCACAACACTCCTACCTAAAGGTCATGTCTTAAAGTCTTTAGCCAAGCTATCAAGTCTCCTATGAGTAACTCGTTCCCCACCCGGGACAAATGAACACCATCCCCCAAATACATACTGTCACCAGTAATACAACCATGCGAAATAGAATGCAGTGTATTGGAACGGAACAATCTACTCACTTTGTTATTAATTTTCTTTACCGAATGATTCAGAGCAGAAACAGAAATAGCCCCCCGCCATACTTTTCGTGGGATCATATGGGACCATGCAATTGTGCACCCTGGAACTCTCCTCGCTAACCAACTTACAGTGGAAAGCATCGCCTCAAGAAGAAGTCGTCTACCAGTGGTGACCAAATCATTGCCCCCGAGATGTACTATGACTATAGACGGCGGTGACCTCGTCCGCCCTAGCAAACCCTCGAAAAATGATTGAAACTGGTCAATACAGAGTCCGCCCCTTCCGAAGAAGGACACACTGTACCCGTATTCCCCAGCCACGTGAATCATGTCACCTGCTTTGAATACGTCCGCGGCACGCCTCACGTATGAGTGGCCCACGACCCACACCTCCTTTTTCACAGCCGGTGATGTCTGACCGCTGGCCCGGTGTTGGGTCGACTGCATAGTCCGCCCCGCCTCGTAGGCTTGCGCAACTGAAACCAAACAAAAACAAGAAGCGTGAGTACATCATTACAGCTTCATAACATGTGCAACCGCAGATACCTTTTATAACAATTGGAGGACCAACGCCCCACACGTTTAACTTGTTCGACATTCAGACCCCTGGCTGTAGCCTCTGTAGCAGCCCCTATCCGAAAGGAATGGGTCCCAAACTCGCCCGGGTTCAAGCCCGCAGCGGCAATCGACATCGCAAGCACCCGCTGAAACTGAAACCTCGTCAGTGGGGTGGCGTCAGCGTGTCTCAACAAGGTCCCCCCCCATGATGCCACCCTTTGTGCTAAATATTCCTCTACACAACTCACCGGGCACATGGAGGACCCGGGAATCCTTTGTATGATTATGCAATCACCCATCGCACCCTGATCGGTCTTGGACCTGACAAACGAGACAGTCATTGTCCCCCCTCTGACCTGAACGTGCTCTCGGCACAGTCCCCCCATCACATCCTGCTTGTTCCTTGCCACTAGTTCGCTTACCCGCATAGCCCCATGGAATGCCAGCGTAAAAGCGGCTCGGAATAACACTGTTTCATACTGGGATGAACACGTTGCAGGGAGTATGGACAATAACAGGGCCAACCTATCCAAACCTATCGGGCGCCTTTCATCTACTCTGCGACCCTCTAGGCGTTGCCACCCACGTAGCGCTTTTTGCACAACGAAAGACGCTGTCGGGTCCTGGATCCCATGAGCCCTAGCCACAAAGGAAATGGCGGCCCGATGCCTCTGGGCCGTAGCCACTGATTTGCCTGCCTGATGTAAAGACAGCAGGAATTCCACTACCAACTCCTCCTGGCCCCAAAGCTCCCCTCTAGCAGCCCCCAAAAAGGCCCAATAGGAACGGAACGCCCCTTCATATGCCTTCCTCGTACTGGGTGCTAAACTCTCTCCCACGAGGTTACGAAGTTCGGGGCACCGAGAGACCAGAGAGCTTCGGGAAAGGGTGCCGCCACCGGGTCCGCTGTGGGCAGAAAACCCCAGAAGGCCTGCATACGAAAACGAGAAAGCGCATCAGCCGCCTGGTTCATCACTCCCGGCACATGTCTTGCCTTAAATAGTACATTCAATTGCATACATAGTAATACGATTTCCTTGAGCAATCGCGGAATCCATTTGCATCGTGCTGCCTGGCTATTGATACACTCAACCACGGTCATGTTATCAGACCAGAATACCACAGAGTGATCTCTGAACCCCTCGGGCCAAGTTCTCAGGGCCACCAGAATGGGGAAAAGTTCCAGGAAAGCAATGTTACTTGTCAATCCACTATCATGCCACCCTGACGGCCATTTTTGTGCCGACCACTGAGTGCCGAATATGGCACCAAAACCAATGCTCCCTGCCGAATCTGTCCACAGCCCCAGCTCCTCAGAGGACACCGCCGGTTTGTTCCAGACAATTCGACCATTGAAATCCGCCAGAAATGCCAACCAAATGCGCATGTCCTGGCGAACCTCTGCCGAGAGCCTTGTGCGATGATGACCCTCCTTCAGGCCGACCATGGCTTGAGCGATCGAGCGGGAAAAGGGGCGGGCCATCGGTATTACTCTTAGGGCAAAATTCAACTGTCCCACCAATTGTTGTAATTGATGTAGCTTAACCTTAGACTCACTTATACACGTTTGCAGGCATGCCCTGAATCTTAACACTTTGTCTCCTGGTAAACGAAAACAACCTTCTTCAGAGTCGAGCTCGATCCCCAGAAACTCGAGGCAAGTCGAGGGACCCACAGTCTTACCGGGTGCCAATGGCACGCCAAACTGATTCATCAAGACACAAAATTCAGTCAAAGCCTGTCCACATTCCGGATCCCCGGCTGCCCCCAGAAACAAAAAGTCATCGAGATAATGCATAACATGTTGAAACCCCGTCTTCTTTGTGAAGACCCATTGCAGGAAACAACTGAACTTTTCAAAATAGGCACAAGATATAGAGCACCCCATTGGCATACACCTATCCATGTAATAGTGACCCTGAAACATGAAACCAAGGAGACGCTGATCGTCTGGATGTACCGGGAGCAACCGGAACGCTGACTCGATATCAGATTTTGCCATCAGCGCACCGGGCCCCAGGCGATTCAATATGGCTACGGCCTCATCGAAGGATGCGTACCGCACCGAACACACTTCCGGGTCTATCGCATCGTTTACGGAAAGACCACGTGGGGCTGATAAATTATGTATCAGCCGAAACTCACCCGGGTCCTTCTTGGGGACCACCCCTAGAGGGGAACAAACAAAGTTAGCAACTGGTGGCACATTAAATGGACCGGCGACTCGACCTCGAGTAACCTCTTTCCCGATCTTTTCCTGTACCACGGTCGTATGTTGCAAGACCGATATTAGGTTTTTACATTTCGCTATACCCTGAAACTCCCCCACTGGGATGCGGAAACCATATGAAAACCCGTTCCGCAACACCCCAGCGGAAGCGTGATCCGGGTATTCGCTGAGCCAGGGAATCATTGCCATGGTATCAATCGGAGTAGGTAAAGGCGCCCCTCGGACCATATCAGACCTGTTTGGCGCCTCCTCTACCCCCGTTATCACCCGTTTTGGCTCTGCACATGGACTCAGGATGGGATGATTGCCCACACCCACCACATTCGTGCCTAAATTTGCATGACCCCTGGGGCCTCGTACATTTACCCCTGTTAAAGTTCCAACAAATCCCCCTTTTACCTGCGTTGCCGATCGGCCTCGAGTGGTTGTCGTTACTCGTACCTGGTCGAAAGGGCGTCCCAGCATATTGGCGGGAGGATTCACCCACGCTACTCCCTACCAATGGCAACTTCAACATACCAGTATCTTCCATTTTGGACCAAGACACAGAATCATAACAATCCCAAGTTAAGTTTTTATCATGTTCTTTGCTTTTCTGAAAATATTATCGTAACAGAACCATTGATTGCCCTCGTGTGATACAGAATACCCCATGATTCGTGACTGATAAATCGGCAATTCGGACAGCAATTCGGGCCTACGTTCACCCATGATGGATGTAAAAATCCCCCACGCTCTGCCCCAAGTGCCAATGTTTTCATTTACCTTAAAGGCGGCCATCTTTGCGCGCCAAACACTCGGATGCATGAGCTCCTTCTGGCTCTTAACATGCTCCATCTCATAATGATCGGTAAGCAACGAGAAGATGTTTATATACTCCTCTGCCCATATCTTCTCTTTAATAGCCAGAGGGACATGTTGACCCAACTTTTCCCTTCGTGAGGGTGCAGACTCATCCCTTGCAATCGGCAATGGCCGCTTACCTGAACCGGAAGCTGTATCTGCGACTGGACCTGTCCCAGGTGGCTTCTCTAGTGCCTTCGCCGCTTCCCTTGTTTCACGCAGTTGCTTCATCAACACCTGCGCGTCGTCAGCCGTGGCGCCCTTGCTACCTTTACCCAACCACGCTGCTAATTGTGCTGCCAGCTCGGGCGGCATATCCTCCCCGGACATGGGGGTGACCACCACGGGAATCGGATTCCCCTCTTCCGGCACGGGAGTTGGTTCTTCGAGTGGGGCACAGGGAACCGGGATGTCTCCCCCAGCTGCTCCCCTTCTGGGCCTCTTGCCTTTTCCTCCCGGAGCTGCTCCTGCCAAAGGACGTTTCGGTCCCCCTTCCTCGTCTTTATCCGCCATTCGCCTCTTTAGGTCGGTCACCTCTTTCATAAGAACACGCAGCATCTGGTCGGTAGTCATTCGCTTTCCCGCTTTCTTGGGCATTCTCCAACAGAGTATCTGTAAAACAAACAAGAAAGATTACAACGCTCAAAATTGGCTCTTCGTTCCGTCTCGAGCTCACGTGCAGCGAGGAGGTGCAGCTTCAGAGCACAGGAACAAGAGGATGCTTTCTTGGCTTGTTGCTCCTTTTATCCGTCTTCAGGGCGGGCGTAAACCCGCCCCTGCCTGCCCCAAGGGCGTGGCCGGCCGCGTCAGTGTCTAGGCCAGCCTACTCCAGGGCGGGAAAAAGGCGCGCCCCGGCTACACCGCTTCGGGCATACCAGCCGAGACTCGCCTCCCGCCCAAGATGGCTTCCCGGGGGGATCGTGGTACTCCGCCATACGTTCGGGGGGACCGAATGGTCGCCACTTTCCAAGAGGATTGGAATATGGAATACTGAGGCTAGGAAAACTGCGATACCCTAATAAGTTTGTGTTTGCATTTTCAGTAGTTCAGGTAGATACCAGACATTTGGAAAACTGCTACACAGTCCTCAAACTGTAGGAGCAATGATTGTTGTGGAAGGCTTATCACGATCTAACTCATCGTTTGGATAAACTAACTTAAGTTTAATAAGACATCCATCAGCGGCTGCTATCAGACAAGGGTGGTGGGGTCAGTAGCAGCCCATGGAGGGAGTTCCGTGGGGCAGTGAGGCGGGGCGGGCCAGGGTGGGGGGTAGTAAACACCAGAATATGGATGATCAGAGGTAAGTAAACAATTAAGTACATAAAATGAATTTTGTTACGCGAGCTGCCTCACATTTTGCGATGCGGCACGCGCAAATAAATTAGTTTTATTTATTTAATTGTTTACTAACCTCCGATCATCCGTATTCCGGTGTTTATTACACCCCACCCTGTCCCTCCCCCGCCCGCCTCACCGCCTCACAGAACTCCCTCCATAGGCCGCTACTTGGTGGGGTGGGTGGGGAAGGAGGGAATGGGGGATGAATGTTATGAAAAAAAATTGACTTATCTTTAACGGCTGGCTACTGCCTCTCCTTCGTCCGATCATCCGTATTCCGGTGTTTATTACACCCCACCCTGTCCCTCCCCCGCCCGCCTCACCGCCTCACAGAACTCCCTCCACAGGCCGCTACTTGGTGGGGTGGTTGGGGAAGGAGGGAATGGGGGATGAATGTTATGAAAAAAAATTGACTTACCTTTAACGGCTGGCTACTGCCTCTCCTTCGTCCTCCGTCCTCGTCCTTATCTGTCTTGGCCGGAGGAACAGGATGCACCCGGGCAGACAGGCTCCCCTGAGTGCCGTGGATCAGCGCTCAGACTCAAACAGGGAGCCTGTGCATGTTCCTGACCAGGCTGTGTAATGCAGCCTGGCAGGAACATGCAAAGTGGGCATGAACTGGTTGGTTGGCCCAAGAAGGCAGGCCAAACAGTTCATACACACTTAGGGAGTGCTCAGCACTCCTACCCTACTCTGGCCAGCCTGCCCGCCCCACACTGTACACAGGCAAAAGGAAAAACAAAATGACAATAACGATACATTAGTGTAATTTTATTTTTCCTTTTTGCACAGTGGGGCAGTGCTTCTCCGCCTTAGCGGAGGAGCCACCACTGAAGACACCATTACGATTTGTAAAACATTCACTCAGTTATTTGATATGTTTCTAGTTGTACTTGTTCAGGCCATTCCCATGTAACAGTCAAATCTTTATTGCTTTTTACTTAAATCTATTAGACCCAACAGTTTCAGGATAATTTAGACATCTGTGCCCATATTACAGAGAGGTTGCACTGCCTTGATCAGTATTGGGGTTCACTTTTTACTGGGCGCCCCAAGATATTCTGGGTAGGTGGTATTCTCTTATAGTTAAAGCACTGTCTTTTGGCAATTTTCAATCCACCGTTCTGCCTTTTACTGGGCAGGTGGCAAATGGCTTGCATTTGAACGAAGGGTGGTTATTCCATTGTAGGGAATAGCTGGGGGTCCCTAAGACCCCATATCTTTCTCTTTCAAGGTGTGTTTGTGGGTGGGAAGACTGACTGTGCACCACTTGTGTGTGGCATACAACGAGGGCACCTCTTCCCACACCTTTGCCCCTGAGCCTCTATATGATAAAGTATGAGTGACATTTAAATAAGTTTAATAAAGATAGAAAAAGTGAGTAAAAATATTTTTATGTTACATTTTATTGTCATTTCATTGAATATGTTTATTTTAACCAACAAAAATAGAAAATTCTACAGCAATAACAACTTTATTTTGAATTAAAAACTAACTTAATTTAAATAGATTACTTTAAATTAAAATTACTTTTCTGAAGCTTAAATGTAAAAAGATTGTCCCACCTAAAGGAAAGAAATTACATTTCTTAATAATACATCAATTATTATTAAACCAGATGTATAGAATATGTTAAAAGTAATTTGATTAGATGTTAAAAAACATATTTTTGCATACATTTTTAAATAAAGAAAGGCTATTAAAATATTTTAAAATGAAATAATCATTATTTACTTGTGTGTGTATGTATATGTGTTTATGTGTTTATATATCTATCCATATCTATATATAGCTGTCACTATTGTAGCGAACAAAGTACACACATCACTCTTCAGTAAGGACATAGCTGGCAACAGTATACTGCATGCGCGCATCACCATCCTGCTCCACTCATTCACAGTATACCCCATGGTGAGTTTCTCAGAGCACAACGAAACTGTAGTAAGGACGACGCTTTCAATGAAGAACATGATATCATGATACATAGATTTCAGAAACAAGGATTATCTCATAAGACATTGACACCGGCAAGTGTTAAATTACAAGGAATGAAACAGGAGGATGTTATATTCAGAACTAATTTAACCACCAAGAACAAACAAGAAAATAACAAGCCGATGTTAATCACTACCTATAACAAGAGATCCAATCAGTTCAAACAAATTCTAAAATGACATTTGAGTCTGTTAATGACTAACTCTGTGATTGGCAGTACAATAAGGAGTACTCCCCTTGTAACATACAGAAAACCCCATTCATTGAAGGATTTTTTGGTACACAGCTTTCAAGAGCCTATTTTGGAAACTTCATGGATGGGTGACCAATGGGGAGGGTTACACATCTGTAACTCCTGTAAAGCCTGTAGGAATAGGCAAAGCTGTAGATGCTACATCACCTGTAATGGGGGAACAAAACAAATTCACAAATTTATAACATGCACCACCGATTTTGCCATATATGTTGTGGCTTAAGGTACGTTGGCAGCACCAAACTACCATTCGAAGATGAGAATTCTCTAACAACTGCGAGCTATCACAAACAAAGATTTTAATCATCCCGTAGCGAGACATTTCCAAACTATGCCTAACAGCACTAGTGACCAAATAAAATTCTTTTGAAAAAAAGAGATTACTCTTGGTTTAGGTGCTCGAGGTGATCACCTCGTTGTCCTTGAGGTGCAAGAAAGAACATGAAAAGGAAACCTTACACAGTGTTAGGTTGTATCTCGTGCTCTCCACAGGTGTGAATACGCGCTGAAATGTTTCAAAGATGAAGTAAACAGAAATTTTCCAAAGTTGAAAACACATTTTTCATTCTTAATTCTATCAATGAAGGACATCATATTCCGTCATATGATCAAGCGTCAATAGATCAATTCAATATTAAAGACATATGAATTGGTTGTGTTCAATTTATCATCATAATCTTGTGGGTTATGTAAGTCAGCTGTATCCCCTATGAATTTCAAGCATAGCTCTTTTTCAGGGGGAAATCTTCTTGTGATGTTATAAGCGTGAATCCAAATTAAGCTTCGTGATGCCTGGGTTTACGGAGCCCAGAGCTGCATCTTTTAGCCAAGCACTGACCCTGAAAAGTAATTCGAAGCGACCTTACCAGTAACTTGTATTTCCTTCCATAGGAATCCATTGTCTGGTTTTCACCAAAAAAGTTTCTAAGTGTTGATTTTTGAAACGTACAAATATTCCTCTAAAATCAGCCGAACTACGAATTCCGATTTACTCACCTCTTATCAGGAGAGAACCCAGTGCTGCATCTTTTAGCCCAGCATTTACCCTGAAAAGTAATTGTAAGCTTATCTACCAGTAACTTGTATTTCCTTCCATAGGAATCCATTGTGTGGTTTTCAGCAGAAAAGTTTCTAAGTGTAGATTTTTGAAACGTACAAATATTCCTTTAAAATCAGCCGAACTAAGAATTCCGATTTACTCACCTGTTATCAGGAGAGAACCCAGTGCTGCATCTTTTAGCCCATTAAAATAATGGGGTTGACCCAGTGAGTCAAAAGACCTGGGTATCAATTGATATATAGAAACAAAGTGGTCCTAGACACAACTCAAAAAAACAATGGATGTATATCTTATTTTTAGAATGAACAGATTTAATCTGCAGCTAATCAATTATGCCCCCATCGTTTTGAGGCCTACACCTTTAATTTTCCCTGCCCTTGTCCCCATCTTGCATGGTAAAATTATGTATATAGAAGTGTATGGGTAGGCCTTTGTTTGTTCAACTGGAAAATTCGCATTTTTAGTTGTACATAATTATCTTAACTTTGTCCTTTGAACTATTTCTCTCTTTTCAATTCACTTGAGCACCCCCTTTTTTCTTGTTTACTGCACCTCGCAGCTTTTCCTTCGGTCAAATATTTTAGGAATATGTAAATAAATTTGTTATACAAATGAATGATCAAGCATGATTGTTTTTTGATTAAGTTTGTGTTGGGTACGTTGAATTAATACCATTTTTTATAAATGTAAATAATGCATCTTGTAGCCCAGCACTGACCCTGAAAAGTAATTCTAAGCATACTTACCAGTAACTTGTATTTCCTTCCATAGGAATCCATTGAGTGGTTTTCACCAGAAAAGTTTTTAAGTGTTGATTTTTGAAACGTACAAAAATTCCTAAAAAATCAGCAGAACTACAAATTCCGATTTCTAATTGTCTATTTTCACAAACTAAACATATTCCTTAAAAATTGCCTGTATGATTTAAATGCTTTCTTTCGACTGTTTACAGGAAAGGCACCCATGCTGGATCCAGGATCCACCACTGAGTAAGAAAAAGTAACGTTAACACTACTTACCTGATAAGTGAATTTCCTCCAATAGGATAACATTGGTGATTCTATGTGAAAAAGTTTCTAAGTGTTCACTATTAAAATACAATAATATTCCTTAAAAATCACTACTGTAACCAAAACGTTTTTACTCAACTGTTTACAGGAGATGTCCCAGGCCTGAATTTAGGATCTAGTCATGTGGTTAGAAAAGTAATTCAAAAAGTAACTAATTGCATTTAACTAGAAATTCACATTGAGCTCAATGTTGCATTGTGTCTGAAATTGTGTTGCGTATTACAACAACTGTAACTACTGTACTTAAAAGTCTATTGCCTATTTGCAAAGTATTTAAACTAAAGTAATTCATTCTGAGAAAGTATATTTTGTAATGTAATGTATAATGTAATTATAATATAATTTTTAAAAAATGTATCTAAAAATAAATAGTTTAAATAAATGTAGTAAATCAGTACCAAAAAAAATATAAGAATTAATACATTTAAAAATTGTCATTTACAAAACCTTTGAAATTCACTGAAAAAAACCATACGTTTCAGACATGGTATAGTTAGGAATTAGCATTTAAAAAACCTTTGAAATTCACTGAAAAAACCATAGGTTTCAGACATGTTATAGTTAGGAATTAGCATTTAAAAAACCTAGTTATTCACTGAAAAAACATAGGTTTTAGGGGTGTTATAGTTAGTTGGACATTTCACTTGTAAAAAACCATTGAAATTCCCCTGTTATAGTTAGTTGTACTAACTATAACTCGCGCGCCCGCAATCCACTCCTGATGATGTCAAATATTACATCATTCATGACATGGTCAGTGACATCACTGATGATATCACTGATGACATCTCAAATGACATCACTGATGACATCACTGTTGACATCATCCACGTGACAATCTGTAACATCTTATCATACACTAGTATAACCTTTCAACACTCATTATAAAATATGGAGTACCATATTTGAAACCATTGACACACCAATAAAAATTTCTAAAAACCCACTCAGTGATTCCTACATCTACACAGACATCTAAACACTTACCTATAGATTCACTCATACATGCTAACACAGATCAATAGAACACTATTAAATATACTTATACAACTACATCAACATTACACACCAGCACACATCCTATTCACTTATGCAATCATCCTACTCATGCAACCATTTGATCATAATTATATTTACTAAGCTACACACTTACACATACACCACTTTATTTATTGACATAGATAGTAACTCATACTTAGTGTGTTATAAAATCACTATTACAAGTATACAGTTATCCATACGTCACTCATACAATCACTGAGTCTTATGTATACCTATTTATATACAACAACTGTCACATACACTGCCTTTTATATTTCTAGTTTCTTGGACATGTATCATTGAGAAATATATTTACTCATCACCACACCCATAAAGAGATTTACTTGCCAAAACAACACATACAGTCTTAACCTCATATACCTACTAAATCAACTATTTACACATCTTTGGACAGTCACACACCTCCCACCCAACCACACACACATTCATTCACTATTCCATACAAATACTCACTTAACTAAATAATAACTAATATAGACTTTTTTTTTAATTTATAGGGCGTGCAGCTACCCACAGGGGGTCTCACGGCGCCAGTAGAAAAGTGCTTACAAACCACAGTTATTATTGAGGGAAGAGCCAGGTTTTAAGGTCTCTGCGGAATTTCAACAAAGATGGTTCGAGTTTCAATGTCACCGGAAGAGAGTTCCACAGTCTAGGGGCAATGCAAGAGAAGGAGCCTCCACCCATTCTCGTCAGTTTGAAACGCGGAATCAGGAAGTTACCTTGGGATGAGGATCTGAGAAGACGAGATGGGGAGTATTGTTGAACAAGAGACTGTAAGTAGGTTGGAGCTGACCCTTGTTTGATCTTATGCATAAAGCAAAGAGCTTTAAATTTGACTCGATTTTCAATACAGAGCCAGTGAAGATCCTTGAGAAAGGGGGAGAAAGAAGATTTCCACGGGACCTTACAAAGGAGATGGGCTGCAGAGTTCTGGACAAGCTGAAGTCTCCTCCGAATCTCCAAGGTGACTCCCAGGTAAAGCACATTGCCATAGTCCAGGTGAGAGGTAATAAGAGCCTGGACCACCGAACGGCTCATCGAGACTGGGAGCATCCATAAGATCTTCCAGAGCCACCCCAGGATGGAAAAACAGGTGGCTGCCACCTTGACCACTTGGTGACGCATGGAGAGTGAATCATCCAGAACGAAGCCAAGGTTGCGGACCTGCGTCACTGGAAGGGGAGGAGGAATCATTTCTGATGGCCCATGAGCGGGGCTCCAAAGGTGCTTGTGCTTGCTCAGAATGACCACCTCCGTCTTATCTCCGTTCAGTTTCAGGAGGTTTGCCTGCATCTACTCTGCTACTCAGCTAAGTCCTAGTTTGAGAGCGGATGGATTATTTACTTCAGCCGAGGTGAGGGAGAAGAGAATCTGGGTGTCGTCTGCGTATGAGTAAAGGAAAAGAACTGCGTCTTCCACGATGGTTGCTAGGGGCCTCACGTAGATATTAAAGAGCATAGGGCTCAGAGAGGACCCCTGCGGCACCCCATACGCAGATGAACGAATAGAGGAGGAAAAACCAGAAGAAACAACCTGAAATGTCAAGTGGCTTAAAAAAGAGGCCAGCCAAGCAAGAGCAGAGCCAGTCACCCTGGCCGCTTTCCATGCTCTCAAAAGAATGGAGTGTGAGACCGTGTCAAATGCGGCGCTTAAGTCTAAAAGAATAAGCACCGAGGTCTCACCATGATCAAGGCGAGTGCGTAGGTTCTCAGTGACCCCCAAGAGGGTAGTTTCGGTGGAAAAGTGGGAGCGGAACCCTGATTTGGACAGGTGTAGAAATCCTTAGTCTCCACATGAGAAGTGAGATGTATGTTAACATGCCTCTCCAAGATCTTTGAGAACATGGGCAGCAGGGAGATGGGCCGGATGTTGGCAAGCGTCTTGGGATCTGCGCCAGGTCACATAGCTAGTAACCAACTTATGTAGTAGTTTACACAACAAGAGATAGAGTGAAACAGGTATTCACACAGTTTAATCACTATCCCATATATTTAGTGAGACACTTTAAATTCGTCACTTAGACAGTCAATCATATTGCTACTAAATCCTCCATTCAGACACTTATACATCCACTCAGTCTTCAGGGCAGATTGCTATACATATATAATACTTACTTAAATATCGAATCAAACCACATTCACTGGATGATGTCAACAGTGATGTCATCAGTGATGTCATTTGAGATGACATCAGTGATGTCACTAACCATGTCATGAATGATGTAATATGGGACATCATCAGCAGTGGATTGCGGGCTTGCGAGTTATAGTTAGTACAACTAACTATAACGGGGGAATTTCAATGGTTTTGCACGAGTGAAATGTCCAACTAACTATAACACCCCTAAAACCTATGGTTTTTTCAGTGAATTTCTAAGGTTTTTTAAATACGAATTCCTAACTATAACATGTCTGAAACCTATGGTTTTTTCAGTGAATATATATATATATTCACTGAAAAAACCATCGGCAGTAGGTAGTTAAAGTTAGGATTATTTTCAATAGAAAATCTCAACATTCTATTGTGAATAGCTTTGGCGCCGGTTGAGGAATCTGCCTGAAAATTTCCTCAAATTTGCCCCGCGCTGTCCCGGTCCTTCCCTGAAAGTTTGGGGGGGATTTGTCAAGCGGGGGGCGAGAAAAAAGGGGGGTCCCAAAACGTGTTTTCCACATGTTAATTTCCGTAGAGCGGTCAACCTCACTTTTAGCCCGAACGGCTGAATGGATTTCCACCAAACTTGGCAAAATTGTAGGGATTGGTAGCCCGATGTGCCTTTGCTATGTCTCAAGATATGTGCTCCAGTGGATTTTGAGTAATTTAGGTTCAAAAAAATATATATATCTATAAGCGCTCCCCGGTACGCGCACCGGGGTGCTAACCAGCGCCCTACGCGAGTTCGCGTGCGGAAAGCTGATTGGCTCTCGGCTGTCTGTCAACATTCCAAACAGTCCGGAGCGGCCGCCATCTTGTGTCTCGGTAGGATCGAGACACAAGAGGTGGCAAAAATAAGTGGGAAATGACCATAAGGGGGCAGGGTAGACCCCCCTTGACCCCCTAGGTTTGATGTGGGGGCTATAAAAGGGCCCCGCGCGACAAAAACAATTTTTTTTTTTATTTCCGTGGGGGGAGCGCCCGGTACGCGCACCGCGGAGCGTACCAGGGAGCGTACAATGGGGAAAAAAAGAATGATAGAGTTTTTAAAAAATGTAGCCTTTTTTTATAAATTGGAGGTAGTTCTAAAAATAACTGTTTTTTTTTCTTCTTTTTGTTGTTTTATATTTTCTTAATTTTTTTTACATTTTGTACTTTTTTTGGCTTTTATGAACTATTTTATATTTTTTTGTTATTTTTATGGGGAGAAACAAAAAACAGGGAATTGAAAACGGCTCAACTGGAGCAAAAAAAAACATGAAAAAATGATGGATTTTTGGGGCATTTGTGGTTGTCACCAGCACAGTTGATGAGCGTTATGCTTTGCTCACCATAGGTGATGGTCTTACCACAAAAATTACAAGAGATCTTGTATTGCCCAAACTTTTGTTGAATGTTTGGGACCATCTCCCTTGTTTCTGGTCCCAATGGAGTGGGTTGCTTTCATTTGGAGGTGCTGGGTGAAGATTGGGGAGGGTTGCTGGCCAGTTCTCTCACCTCTGCCGCAGCATAGTTGTTGGGATGCTTGCGCTGCATGTGTTGAATCATGGTGTTATTACCAAATGAATATTTTTTATTAGGGTTCCCCCTTGAAAGTTCAATGCCACAGATTTGGCAAGTCACCTTTGGTGCATTCACTTTCTTCTTTCCCTCTGGGATGGAAAAAAAACTCATATACAATGTGCTGCTTTGGCCTGTATGGGGTATTGTCTTCTGGCAGCCACCTCCTCCCCTCCTCCTCCTCCTCCTCCTCTTCTTCTTCTTGACCACCAATGTGATGTTGTGGTGGTCCTCTTGGTGGTGGTGGTGCAGATGCTCCAGCTGCTGCTGCTACTGTAGCCATTTTAAAGTACAAAATATTACTCAAAGATCTCCAAACCGGTCTTCCTCAGTCAAAGGACAAAGTCAGAATAAGGAAAAAAGGTGGGGGCTTTCATCATTTGGAAAAAAAACTGTCCTGAACCAATGAAAAGTGTTATTTTCAGGTCACATGACCTGGGCTTTCATCATTTGGAAACCAAAACAGTTCTGCACCAATAAAAAGTGTTATTTTCAGGTCACATAACCCGACGTGCTTACGCGACACGCCCCCGGGCGCATCGGATGCTTACGTTGCACGATAGTATTCGCTCGAGTGCTTCCGGGTGCGCTTACGCCGTGCGTATCACGCGGACGCGGCTACGCGATACGTCACGATGATGTGGTTTCGTTCGCGGCAATAGCGCTAACGGGACGCTCACCGGTGCGTGCCCTGGGGCGCGCCGGAAAACTGAGCTTTCCGGTGCGCACACCGGGGCGCGCTCCGGGAACGCTCCAGGGCAAAAGAAAAAAAAGAAAAAATAGTATTATATAAATATACAATATAGGATTCATTATAAAAAATATTACATTTCATAGGTTTGAGGCCCTATATATAGTTAGGAATTTGCATTTAAAAAACCTATTAAATTCACTGAAAAAACCATAGGTTTCACACCAGTTATAGTTAGCTGGAAATGTTACTGACATAAAACCATAGAAATTCCAACGTTATAGTTAGTTGGACTCACTATAACAAGCGCGCCTGCAATGCACTGCCGATGACGTCACATATTACATCACTCATGACATCGTCAGTGACATCACTCATGACATCACTTATGACACCATCTTTGTGACAGAGTGATAGACCTCCTTTTAGTGTAATGTAACCCTTGAAACACATATTCAAAAATAGAAACTAACATTTAAAAAAAAATGGAGATACCCATACCAGTTACAACAACCAATTCAGTAATTCCACCATCTATATACACATCCACTCATTTACCAACAGTTCTATATAGTCACTCATACATATACTCACTCATCATATGTAGTGATACATCTATACCTCCTGTTATACACCGACAGTCATCCAAAAGTTACTCACACACATACTCACACATGCAAATAAATTATTGAACATCCATTTATTTGCATATAAAACTATACACACACTACCTCCTTACTTCTAAGGAAACTTACACATACTTACTCTCTTAAACAATCACTTATATAAACACATACTTATTTAAACAGGAACTCTTACAATCTCTTACTCTCACATATACTCACTTATATACATCAAAACTCACATACACTAGATTAAAATATATGTCATTAATAAAAAAGACAATAGTGAGACAGTCATTCACTCACTAACACACACATATACACACTCATCCACCCATACAGTCCTGCACATATGCTGTCTTCTAAACACATACAGTGAGTCAGTCACCAACCCATGCAGCTACTTATACACAAAGTGAAACACTGATACATATATTTCAATATTTAAAAGTTACTCGCTAATATATGTATTCAATAAAATACACTTAATAAGGCAGTTAACCAATCATTTTTTTTTAAACATCCATTTACACACTTATTTAACCATTTATTCTTCCATCAACCTTTACAAATACAAATATTGAACATATTAATTTTTCAGAAAGACATACATTCACTGGCTGGTGTCATCAGTGATGTCATGAGTGATGTCACTGACGATGTCATGAGTGATGTAATATGTGACGTCATCAGCAGTGCATTGCAGGCGCGCTTGTTATAGTGAGTCCAACTAACTATAACGTTGGAATTTCTATGGTTTTATGTCAGTAAAATTTCCAGCTAACTGTGGGGCCGATCAGGATGGCGGACGGAAACGTGCTCCATCCGCCGTGGAAGGTGTCAAGATACTCCGGACCTGGCCGCGGAAAAACCGCATTAGCGATTAGGATCAAATGTGACCGAAACGCCGACCGCGGCGGACGGAGCACAACAATCCCCGTCCGCGGCGGTCGAAGTACAGCTGATTCCGCGGCATGCGGACGGAACCCACAAAACACCGACCGCCGCGTACGCACATGACCAGGAGAACAACAACCTCCCCCGCGATACCTGCGTACTTTCCGTGTCCGCAATTAGGATAACTCCGCAAGTACCCCGGTAGTCACCGCGATCCACGTCCGCGGCGGTAGCAATGCAATGAGAAACGGGGCACCACAGCGGAAGTCCAACATCCCTACAGTCATTCAAATGGCATACATACCAACAGAATCCATCACCAAACACAGCAAAATGGACGACAACCCACCTGACACAACTAAACCAAACACAAGACACAATTACCCACCCCCAAAAACTGCATAGACCACACCTGACAACACACCCGCCTATCACCTGACTGCCAATCAACATTCATACAGGGCCAACACACAGACTATAAATTGACTCCCACCCACTCCCGAAATCCTCTGCATCCCAGCATAGCTGACAGCAGGAGACAATACTTGACTTGACAAACAGCAAACTATTTGATTCAGACACATAACCCACACCCAAACACACCCTGCACACAAACACCCACCACACCACACCCAAAGACACCCTGCACACAAACACCCACCACACCACACCCAAACAGCACACACCAGCACCTCCGCACTCCACACAAACACACCCCCCGAGCACCATGGCACCCAAAAAAAATCCTAAATTCTCCGACACCGAGCTCAAGGTAATGGTGGAAGAGATCCTTCGTGTGGAACCCCACATCTTCGGGTCCCTCGTGCAGCAGACGAGCATAGCTCGGAAGAACAGCCTGTGGGACCGCATCATGACCAGGGTCAATGCCTCCGGGAGCGTTCCGCGAACCAAGGCAGACATCCAGAGGCGGTGGCACGACCTGAAGACCCGGGTGAAGTCTATAAGAGCCAAGAACTTCGTCCGGGCCAACCATACCGGCGGTGGAACCCCCCCGGAGCCCCTACCATACACCGAGTGGGAGGAGAGGGTGCTGACCATCCTGCACCCTGACACCCTCGATGGACTTCCTGATGGAGAAGAGGCTGGTAAGTACCAACCAACCACCACAAACACAACAACACGGTGTGGGCCACACAACTCTGAAGACACATCCCACATACCCCAGCCTTGCATGCAGTCCACATACTCACCAACCTCTAAAGCACTCCTACAGGCCCCTATGTCCATAGAGAGGGTGGTGGTGGTGGTGGTGGGTGGGGTGTGTGAGGGGTCGGAACTACAACTTCCAACAGGCCCCCATGTCCATAGAGAGGGTGGTGGTGGTGGGTGGGGTGTGTGAGGGGTCACTAGTCCTACTTCCAACAGGCCCCCATGTCCATAGAGAGGGTGGTGGTGGTGGGTGGGGTGTGTGAGGGGTCACTAGTCCTACTTCCAACAGGCCCCCATGTCCATAGAGAGGGTGGTGGTGGTGGGTGGGGTGTGTGAGGGGTCACTAGTCCTACTTCCAACAGGCCCCCATGTCCATAGAGAGGGTGGTGGTGGTGGGTGGGGTGTGTGAGGGGTCGGAACTACAACTTCCAACAGGCCCCCATGTCCATAGAGAGGGTGGTGGTGGTGGGTGGGGTGTGTGAGGGGTCACTAGTCCTACTTCCAACAGGCCCCCATGTCCATAGAGAGGGTGGTGGTGGTGGGTGGGGTGTGTGAGGGGTCACTAGTCCTACTTCCAACAGGCCCCCATGTCCATAGAGAGGGTGGTGGTGGTGGGTGGGGTGTGTGAGGGGTCACTAGTCCTACTTCCAACAGGCCCCCATGTCCATAGAGAGGGTGGTGGTGGTGGGTGGGGTGTGTGAGGGGTCGGAACTACAACTTCCAACAGGCCCCCATGTCCATAGAGAGGGTGGTGGTGGTGGGTGGGGTGTGTGAGGGGTCACTAGTCCTACTTCCAACAGGCCCCCATGTCCATAGAGAGGGTGGTGGTGGTGGGTGGGGTGTGTGAGGGGTCACTAGTCCTACTTCCAACAGGCCCCCATGTCCATAGAGAGGGTGGTGGTGGTGGGTGGGGTGTGTGAGGGGTCGGAACTACAACTTCCAACAGGCCCCCATGTCCATAGAGAGGGTGGTGGTGGTGGGTGGGGTGTGTGAGGGGTCACTAGTCCTACTTCCAACAGGCCCCCATGTCCATAGAGAGGGTGGTGGTGGTGGGTGGGGTGTGTGAGGGGTCACTAGTCCTACTTCCAACAGGCCCCCATGTCCATAGAGAGGGTGGTGGTGGTGGGTGGGGTGTGTGAGGGGTCGGAACTACAACTTCCAACAGGAACCCATGTCCATAGAGAGGGTGGTGGTGGTGGGTGGGGTGTGTGAGGGGTCGGAACTACAACTTCCAACAGGCCCCCATGTCCATCGAGAGGGTGGTGGTGGTGGGTGGGGTGTGTGAGGGGTCACTAGTCCTACTTCCAACAGGCCCCCATGTCCATAGAGAGGGTGGTGGTGGTGGGTGGGGTGTGTGAGGGGTCACTAGTCCTACTTCCAACAGGCCCCCATGTCCATAGAGAGGGAGGTGGTGGTGTGTGGGGTGTGTGCCAATGCCGACTGATTTTCAACCATAAATACATGTACACGTATAGGCAACATTACTCATCATCACATTATTCTTTTGCAGGGGATCCTAATCTGACTGCCGCCATTGACACCAGGCCTCCAGCATCCCCAAACTCTGAGCACTCATGGGACGATTGTGCAGCCAACTCCGGGGCAGAGGATGGTGCCGGATCGAGCAGCCAGCCAGGGACCTCTGCCACGCAGGTCACACCTGCAACTACAACGACTACGGGCACTGGCATCACAACAACACCGGCGACTCGGACCTGCACAGCTGCCTCCAGCACCACCTCCACCACCACCACTACTACCACCACTTCTGCCCCTGCCGCCCTGCCCAACCCCAACGCCAACGCTGGGCCAGCGCCATCCCAGCCACGCAGGGAGACAGTCAGGCAACCCACCACTGCAAGGGCAGATCCTGCAGGCAGGAGCAGGGCGGAAAGAAGGGCTGAGGACACAACACTGATTGCTGTGCAACAGTGCCATGAAGCACTAGTCCGGGTGGAGGCGGGCTATGCACGTAGCCAGGAACATGCAGACCGGGCCCACCAGGACTTTGTGGACAACACCGCCATGTTGGGGGCCATCGAGAGGCGGCTTGGCCAACTGGTCGACATTTTCAGCGCCAGGGCATCCGCCAACACCACCCCCCCCCCCTCAAACACCGGCACCGGCCACAACACCGCCACCGCCGACTGCGCCCCTGGCGGCGGATGTGTTACCGAATCAGCCTGCGCCCCTAGCTGACCCCGTGCTGGCACAAAGACGGAGGGGCCGTCCGAGGCAGGAAGTGGCCGAGAGCAGTGTTGGAGCACATGGCACACGCTCCAAGAGGAGCCGACAGTGACTCATTGGAGTACCTGAGCCTCCGATCCAACCTGGAAAGTATCCGGACCCACCTGCCACAGGCCTGCTGCACTAGGCACACACCACCCTATGTGGTGTCTGCACGCCCATCTCATCTACCATTACCTTGGACTCTCACTCCCCCACCCCTTCACTCCTTTGTAAATATGCACCTACACCTATGCACAATCTGTAAATAAATACCACTTACTCACTCAATGATGTGTTGCCTCCATGTTTATTCACATGATTGCATCAGAAACAGACGTAACCAGGTTCAGGGATCCAACAGGTACAGAATAATGCCGCAACGGAGTGACCTAGGGAAACATAGAACCCGCAAACAGACGTTAGTAAACAGCATCACACTCATCCCAACTCACTGCAGTGCAACTTACAACAAACCACACACATCACTACACGAATGGCTGACACTACACACATCATGGAGAAGTGCATGTACTCATAAATGAAGACACACACACACATGCATACATCACATAACAAAACACATAGATGATCCCCAACACAATGACACCAGAGCAGCAAACCTACACAGGGCATACACAAGCAGCACAAGAGGGGCACACTCACAGTCAAGGGAAGTAGCGTGCTATGAGCTGGCGCCTCTGGTCCACACCTTCCTCCTCACCACTATCCTCATCAGTCGACATAGGTGGGTCGGGAGGGCGAGGAACTTGCTGTTCATCTGGGTCCAAGATCAGTGCAATGTTATTTCGCACAGCCAGGTTGTGGAGCATGCAGCAGGCCATCACAATCTTGCATACTTTGCCAGGTGCGTAAGGCAGGGCCCCTCCAGTCTTATCTAGGTACCGAAACCTAGACTTAAGCAGGCCAAATGTTCGTTCCACCACTCGACGTGTCCTACCATGGGCATCGTTGTATCGCATTTCTCCTGCTGTGGTGGGATTGCGAATTGGACTCAGAAGCCAAGGCCTGTTTGGGTAAGCCGAGTCGCCTGTGTATGTGGGAATTAGAGAGAGACATCAGTACCTGAACATGTGGCCACACCAAGCCACCCAGATATCACTCCAGTCACCACAGCATACTCACCAACAAGCCAGGCTTGTGCCGGACGCAGATTTGCCATCAGTCGTGGGACTATGCTGCTCCGCATGATGTGGGCGTCATGTGCAGAGCCAGGAAATCTTGCACACACATGTGAGATAATGTTGTCGGCCTGGCACACCACCTGCACGTTAAGGGAGTGGAAGTGCTTCCGATTCCGAAACACCTGCTCACGTGCCCGTGGCGGGATGATCGCAATATGCGTGCCATCAATTGAACCCACAACGTGTGGAATGCCACCCAGTGCATAAAAGTCTGCCTTGACCGCTGCCAACTCTGCCGCCTGTGGAAAATGTATGTACTCATGCTTGTACAGCATCATGGCTGTCAGTACATCCTTGAGTACCGTGCTGAACATGGCCTGTGACATTCCCCCGGCATGTCCTATAGTGTACTGGAATGTGCCTGTTGCAAAAAAATGGAGTGCCGCCATCACCTTTTGGGTGGGTGAAATTGAGCCTGGATAAGTTCTCCGCGGCTGCAGGTGAGGAGACAACTTGTTCACAAGCTCCAGCAATCGACGTCGATCAAGCCTGAATTTCCGGACCACCTCCTCGTCCACCATGTCCTCCAGCACAGTATATGGGCGATGGACATTTTGAGCCCTCCTGTGTGGGAGTAAATGGAATGGAAGTCAATTCACATACAACGCATGTCTGTGCAACTCACTCACATGTCACCGCACTCTATCCAACATGTAATAGGCAGTGTACGATTTGCTTATGTGTGACACCTCTGATTGTCACAACAACATGGATTGACGTAGCAATGTGCACCCACCAGCTACATGATGTGTTGCAACATGTCCAATGCACTCTGTTGCACCTCAACATCACTGCCAACAAGGCATGTGACATGACCCAAAAGTGACGGTCATTAGTGGCACACCGATGGGCATGGTATGGAAACCATGGGATAGAGCATGAAGTGTGGAGTCACGCAATCACGCACACAACCCTCATCATGCAGCTGCAGACAATTAAACATAGTGCATCGTGCATCGTCAGCTGACATGCACTCATTGACGCCGCCATGGCGGTGCACTGCTTCCGCTGTTGACGTCTGGCCATACGCGGCCCGCGTTCAACATTCCAATTGTCTGCACGTGCTAGAGACCGGGACGGATGCATCATTTGCAACAAAGTTGTAAGAGTGGCGCCACCATGGCGGGGCACGTATTCGGCGGGGGAGGTGGAGGCCAATACAGCCATAAGCTGATGTGCATGCACATGCCAGTTCATGACCCCCTTACAGTGACATTGCATCAGGCAGCCTACACCGGCCGGCCCAGCTCTACCCACTACCGCCGTGCCAGACCTAGCCCTTGACCGCCGTTGCGGCCGTGCCAACTACCGCCGCTTCAGGCCCCCTCCACTACCGCCGTGCCAGACCTAGCCCTTGACCGCCGTTGCGGCCGTGCCAACTACCGCCGCTTCAGGCCCCCTCCACTACCGCCATGCCAGACCTAGCCCTTGACCGCCGTTGCGGCCGTGCCAACTACCGCCGCTTCAGGCCCCCTCCACTACCGCCGTGCCAGACCTAGCCCTTGACCGCCGTTGCGGCCGTGCCAACTACCGCCGCTTCAGGCCCCCTCCACTACCGCCGTGCCAGACCTAGCCCTTGACCGCCGTTGCGGCCGTGCCAACTACCGCCGCTTCAGGCCCCCTCCACTACCGCCGTGCCCTGGCGGCCCTGGCACGGCGGTCATGGGCCTAGGTCTGGCACGGCGGTAGTGGAGGGGGCCTGAAGCGGCGGTAGTTGGCACGGCCGCAACGGCGGTCAAGGGCTAGGTCTGGCACGGCGGTAGTGGAGGGGGCCTGAAGCGGCGGTAGTTGGCACGGCCGCAACGGCGGTCAAGGGCTAGGTCTGGCACGGCGGTAGTGGGTAGAGCTGGGCCGGCCGGTGTAGGCTGCCTGATGCAATGTCACTGTAAGGGGGTCATGAACTGGCATGTGCATGCACATCAGCTTATGGCTGTATTGGCCTCCACCTCCCCCGCCGAATACGTGCCCCGCCATGGTGGCGCCACTCTTACAACTTTGTTGCAAATGATGCTTCCGTCCCGGTCTCTAGCACGTGCAGTTGCCGGTGTGTGAGCGTGACGGTCTGTGCAAGTGCAGCCAATGGGAGGTGTGGACATGGGCCACGGTTGGCCAATTGCAAGTACCGTAAGGTGTTCACCGCAACACCAGGGCCAATCATTGGCCAAATTCCAAACACGCTCTCACGGCGGACCAATGGCTGGCGCCGTATGCCACTGACATGGCCACTGGGCCCTATATATGTGTGATGTGCAAAAGCAAACTTTCTACGATGACCACCGACTGCTGCCTGTGACCATCACCTCCACCTGCTGCTGCGGAGCTGACCACCGACTGCTGCCTGTGACCATCACCTCCACCTGCTGCTGCGGAGCTGACCACCGACTGCTGCCTGTGACCATCACCTCCACCTGCTGCTGCGGAGCTGACCACCGACTGCTGCCTGTGACCATCACCTCCACCTGCTGCTGCGGAGCTGACCACCGACTGCTGCCTGTGACCATCACCTCCACCTGCTGCTGCGGAGCTGACCACCGACTGCTGCCTGTGACCATCACCTCCACCTGCTGCTGCGGAGCTGACCACCGACTGCCGCTCTAGTGCCATACTCTGTGACCTTGCCATGTCGAGAGTCAAAGAGGTCCGGTCTCGTACCTTCACCGCCGCGGAGCTGGATGTCCTCGTGGACGCTGTGCTCCGCAACTACGGACGCCTGTATGGCGCACCCGGACAGGCGGTAAGTGCAGTGGGGGATAAGTTGTAGTGCATGAGGTGTCAAATGGCACCTGGGCTCTGGAAACTTGGCGGTGTGATGTGTGACCAACTAAAGAATCGATATGTGCATGGCTGCTGAGAGTAATGTGTTGCTCCTATCTGTGTGACTGGCCAACTGTCCACTGACTTCCACCCTTTTGTCTCCCATCATGGTAGGTAAAGCTGCACCTTCGCAAGGACGTGTGGAGGAGCATTGCACGTGAAGTACGAGCAGCGGGGGTGTCCAATAGACGACATACACACTGCCACAAACGCTGGGACGACATTTCCAGACTGAGCAAGAATGTAGCGGAAGTGACACTAGGGCTGATTCCACGGACGGCACGTCTGGCCCGACGCTCAATGACCCCTCTCATGCACCGTATCATAGCTGTGACGCATCCTGACCTGTCCGAGCGGTTGCGTGTGGATGAACAGCAACGTGGCGGTAAGCTTACTGTCAGTGTATGTTGCTTGTGAGTGCAATGCATGTATGGTTGCCCACACACATTAGGGTCTTCCGTCTATCGTGAGTCTATTTCCAATGGCATGTTGGTGACATTGCCACAGTTAACTTTGCACTTGCACATGCGGAATGTTGAGACGCCACCTGCTAAGCTGTTCAGTTGTCATGCACATGCTGTAGTGCTCCGTCACCCCTTGGCAACACTTGTGTGCTGATGTAGTTCCTCATGCCCAGTGTGCATGCTGTACATGTATTACGGCCAACGCCACAGAATTCCTGTGAGGATGACTGCTTGGGGTGGGCTGTGTGCAGGTTGGGGGATCGATGGACAGTGTCATCAGTGGCTTTAGGGATTCCGCAGCAGTACTGTACGTGTGTGTGCCCATTACTTACACCCATTTCCTGTGCTTTTCAGCTTTGGCAGAGGGCACTCAGCCACATACGGCGGAGATTACAGAAGGCAATGCATCCGGATCAGACGTCGCGCACACGCAGACTGACACCGAAGGGGCCAGCGGCGGAGAGGGGGACAGGACCGTCCCGGAGGACTCGCATGTGGAGACAACATCGTCATCATCTTCCGACAGTGTTGGTGAGTCAGCACGGTTGTCACAGACTGGGAGTGGGCAACCAACACCTTCGGTCGGGACACAGCACACAGGGCCCACCCTGCCAGCAACTGCACCATGTACTGTACGTGCACGCAGGAGTAGGGGGAGCAGAGTGGCGTTCGGTGTCGGCACCGCTGCCCCAGCCTCGGTGACCCAAAATTCTCTTTGTGCAGAGGCTGTTGATCTGCTGCGACAGCTGTGTGTGGGCCAGACCAATATGATTAATGCATTCCAAGACCACGATAGGAAGTTGGGGCAGGTGGTGGCATTCATGGAAGGTATGCATGGTGATCTGGCTGGTGTACACAGGACACTGCAGTCATTGTCTAACAGTGTGTCGTCTGCCATTGCACAGTCGCATGGACTGGGTGGTACTTCTGTTCCACCATCTACAACTCTGGATGTGTCAGGGGGGAGTGAATTTTCTGATCTGGACTCTAATACAGGTTATTGCACTAGAAGCAGCGTCAGCCAGCACGTCAAGGCACGTAGGCCTCAGACCCCATCCCCTAGGTCAGGTAACTCTGTTCACAAGGACAACGTCAGATATAGTGGAGTACACACACGTGAGGCAAAAGAGGGGTTGGGTGTAATGGCTACACATGCTGCACAGCCATCCCACACACAAGGTACTACCAGGCCAAGACTCATTCCCGCTTCCATTGACACTACCCTGTACGAGGACAGTGAGAAGACGAATACATCTCTTGAGGGCTCGCATACTCCCAGTGCCAGGGACACTAGGAAGGAAGGTGCCACTCCCAAGGGCAGGGAAAGCAGGAAGGATGTAGGCACTCCCAAGGCCAGGGACAGCAGGAAGGATGTAGGCACTCCCAAGGGCAGGGAGACTACGAAGGAAGGTGCCACTCCCAAGGGCAGGGAAAGCAGGAAGGATGTAGGCACTCCCAAGGCCAGGGACAGCAGGAAGGATGTAGGCACTCCCAAGGGCAGGGAAAGCAGGAAGGATGTAGGCACTCCCAAGGCCAGGGAAAGCAGGAAGGATGTAGGCACTCCCAAGGCCAGGGAAAGCAGGAAGGATGTAGGCACTCCCAAGGCCAGGGAAAGCAGGAAGGATGTAGGCACTCCCAAGGCCAGGGAAAGCAGGAAGGATGTAGGCACTCCCAAGGCCAGGGAGACTACGAAGGAAGGAGCCACTCCCAAGGGCAGGGACAAGAATAGTCACAAGACAAACGCACCTAAGAGGAGCACGGACAGTCCCAGGGGCAGGGACACACACGGGCAGAAGGGGTGTCCAGCTGATATGTACACCACAGACGACAAGTCTGCTGCCTGGAAGAGGGCACCATCCAGGGAACAGGGCAAGTCCGCAGAGTACAGTACTCCTACGGAAATGGAACATCCAAGGCCCAAGGACTCGCCCATGAATAGTGGCGCTGTCAGGGACAGGCATACATCACCCATAGTTGCTCTGAGACAGCTGTTTTCTGGCAAACGGAATACAGAAGACTCAGCAGTGGAGTCACACTTACATCCACTCCCATCATGGCCCGTCAGGGACGGATGCAGGTGGACCCTGTCGTGGCATCCCCCATGACACATGTTGCAGAGGCCACAAGGCAGCCACACAGCAAACGACAAGCAGGCTCCAGCACGTCCCCAGAGACCATTCCCCCCCCAGCACATGCATCTCCCATGGTGGGTGAAATTGCTTCTCAGTCCGGTCGACTTGTGAGTCCTGTCCTGTCCAGGGTGCAGGCACATGTCCAAAAGAAGCGTAGACACACAGCATTGACACATGCCCAATCCGATATCGGCCAATTGCAACTATCCCCCGCTCCCAGAGCCACCCTGCCTCCTGGACCATACAGTCCTGTGGCTCATCATTTCAGTGGTCACAGTGGCGCTGGTGCAGTTGACTCGCATGTGTCTGTTAGTGGCAGGGTATCCGTCGAGACATATCCTGTATCAGGTGCTGGCAGTGTATCTGGGTCTATGGGCCATGTGTCAGTAACTCGGGCTGTGTCGGTGTGTCACACTCCTGTATCAGGTGCTGGGAGTGTATCTGGGTCTATAGGCCATGTGTCAGTAACTCGGGCTGTGTCGGTGTGTCACACTCCTGTATCAGGTGCTGGGAGTGTATCTGGGTCTATAGGCCGTGTGTCAGTAACTCGGGCTGTGTCGGTGTGTCACACTCCTGTATCAGGTGCTGGCAGTGTATCTGGGTCTGTGGCTCACGTGTCAGTCACTACATCTGTGGCTGTGTGTCACACTCCGGTTTCTGGTGCTGCCAGTGTGTCCGATGCGGGTACTTCACGCAATCCACCTGATAGTGTGCTGTAAGTTGCTGTACTGTGCCCTCTGATGTACCTGCTCATGTGTCCACACTGCCCTGTTGCTGCCCTGTTGCTATCCTCATACTGATGTACTGCATCTGATGTACCTGCTCTGGTGTCCACACTGCCCTGTTGCTATCCTCATACTGATGTACTGCATCTGATGTACCTGCTCTGGTGTCCACACTGCCCTGTTGCTATCCTCATACTGATGTATGCCCTCTGATGTACCTGCTCTGGTGTCCACACTGCCCTGTTGCTGCCCTGTTGCTGTTCTGATACTGATGTACTGCCTCTGATGTACCTGCTCTGGTGTCCACACTGCCCTGTTGCTGCCCTGTTGCTGTTCTGATACTGATGTACTGCCTCTGATGTACCTGCTCTGGTGTCCACACTGCCCTGTTGCTGCCCTGTTGCTATCCTCATACAGATGTACTGCATCTGATGTACCTGCTCTGGTGTCCACACTGCCCTGTTGCTATCCTCATACTGATGTACTGCCTCTGATGTACCTGCTCTGGTGTCCACACTGCCCTGTTGCTATCCTCATACTGATGTACTGCATCTGATGTACCTGCTCTGGTGTCCACACTGCCCTGTTGCTATCCTCATACTGATGTACTGCCTCTGATGTACCTGCTCTGGTGTCCACACTGCCCTGTTGCTGTTCTGATACTGCATTGTGCCCTCTCATGTGCTGCCTGTGATGGACGTTTTCAGTGCAATGGACTGTTGGTGCCCTTAGCCCCTCTCATGTACTGCCTCTGATGGACGTTTTCAGTGCAATGGACTGTTGGAGCACTTGGCCCCTCTCATGTACTGCCTCTGATGTACCTGCTCTGGTGTCCACACTGCCCTGTTGCTGCCCTGTTGCTGTTCTGATACTGATGTACTGCCTCTGATGTACCTGCTCTGGTGTCCACACTGCCCTGTTGCTGCCCTGTTGCTATCCTCATACTGATGTACTGCATCTGATGTACCTGCTCTGGTGTCCACACTGCCCTGTTGCTATCCTCATACTGATGTACTGCATCTGATGTACCTGCTCTGGTGTCCACACTGCCCTGTTGCTATCCTCATACTGATGTATGCCCTCTGATGTACCTGCTCTGGTGTCCACACTGCCCTGTTGCTGCCCTGTTGCTGTTCTGATACTGATGTACTGCCTCTGATGTACCTGCTCTGGTGTCCACACTGCCCTGTTGCTGCCCTGTTGCTATCCTCATACTGATGTACTGCATCTGATGTACCTGCTCTGGTGTCCACACTGCCCTGTTGCTATCCTCATACTAATGTACTGCCTCTGATGTACCTGCTCTGGTCTCCACACTGCCCTGTTGCTATCCTCATACTGATGTACTGCATCTGATGTACCTGCTCTGGTGTCCACACTGCCCTGTTGCTATCCTCATACTGATGTACTGCCTCTGATGTACCTGCTCTGGTGTCCACACTGCCCTGTTGCTGTTCTGATACTGCATTGTGCCCTCTCATGTGCTGCCTGTGATGGATGTTTTCAGTGCAATGGACTGTTGGTGCCCTTAGCCCCTCTCATGTACTGCCTCTGATGGACGTTTTCAGTGCAATGGACTGTTGGAGCACTTGGCCCCTCTCATGTACTGCCTCTGATGTACCTGCTCATGTGTCCACACTGCCCTGTTGCTATCCTCATACTGATGTACTGCCTCTGATGTACCTGCTCTGGTGTCCACACTGCCCTGTTGCTGTTCTGATACTGCATTGTGCCCTCTCATGTGCTGCCTGTGATGGACGTTTTCAGTGCAATGGACTGTTGGTGCCCTTAGCCCCTCTCATGTACTGCCTCTGATGGACGTTTTCAGTGCAATGGACTGTTGGTGCCCTTAGCCCCTCTCATGTACTGCCTCTGATGGACGTTTTCAGTGCAATGGACTGTTGGAGCACTTGGCCCCTCTCATGTACTGCCTCTGATGTACCTGATCTGGTGTCCACACTGCCCTGTTGCTGCCCTGTTGCTGTTCTGATACTGATGTACTGCCTCTGATGTACCTGCTCTGGTGTCCACACTGCCCTGTTGCTGCCCTGTTGCTATCCTCATACTGATGTACTGCATCTGATGTACCTGCTCTGGTGTCCACACTGCCCTGTTGCTATCCTCATACTGATGTACTGCATCTGATGTACCTGCTCTGGTGTCCACACTGCCCTGTTGCTATCCTCATACTGATGTATGCCCTCTGATGTACCTGCTCTGGTGTCCACACTGCCCTGTTGCTGCCCTGTTGCTGTTCTGATACTGATGTACTGCCTCTGATGTACCTGCTCTGGTGTCCACACTGCCCTGTTGCTGCCCTGTTGCTGTTCTGATACTGATGTACTGCCTCTGATGTACCTGCTCTGGTGTCCACACTGCCCTGTTGCTGCCCTGTTGCTGTTCTGATACTGATGTACTGCCTCTGATGTACCTGCTCTGGTGTCCACACTGCCCTGTTGCTATCCTCATACTGATGTACTGCCTCTGATGTACCTGCTCTGGTGTCCACACTGCCCTGTTGCTATCCTCATACTGATGTACTGCATCTGATGTACCTGCTCTGGTGTCCACACTGCCCTGTTGCTATCCTCATACTGATGTACTGCCTCTGATGTACCTGCTCTGGTGTCCACACTGCCCTGTTGCTGCCCTGTTGCTATCCTCATACTGATGTACTGCATCTGATGTACCTGCTCTGGTGTCCACACTGCCCTGTTGCTATCCTCATACTGATGTACTGCATCTGATGTACCTGCTCTGGTGTCCACTATGGGCATGCTCCATCGTAGACTGTGACTTTTCTCCGAATCTGCGTAAATAAAATTGCGATTCATGTGTCGTGCTTTGTCAGAGTCATTCTTGCGTGTGTGATGCTGGTGTGGATTGGTATTTTCTTGGGGGCGGTGGGTTCTGCTCAGGACCCAAGTCCTGCAACAAGAAGTGGTGTGACGCTGAAATCACGACAGGAAGTGACGACACATAGGGTGGCTTCCACTCAGTTGCAGTTTATAGTTATCATGCTCCCTGTTGAATTAGTGGGGGGACGCCGTCCACCCGCGTGGTACCCCGACTTGAGCCCTGGTTGTGCTACGTGTCACTCTCCCCTACCTGGGTCACGGCCCTTGGAGGCGTTGCCGAACACAGGCATTTGTGCATTTTGGGACATGTCACTCCCCCCTCCCTACGTCACCGCCCTGGCCGGTACTCCTCTCCAGACAGCGAATGCTTAGGTGCCTACCTGCGTCGTCGTCGATGGTGGGCCAAGACGAGGACGTACTGGATCGCGTAGAGTATCGGGTAAGCCTGTAGTGCAGGGTCCATGTCGGCGTGCGGCTCGTGGTGGGTATGGTCGCTGTGGAGCATCCGCCGTGTTCAGGCAGGTTGTTTATCCGCCGCGCTTTTATGTGTGTTTTCCGCCATCTTGATTTGGAGGATGGTCCTAGTCGTCAGTCCGTACGGCGGAGTCTCTGGTACGGTTGCGTTCGCCGCGTAGTTGGGTGTGGTGGTGCGGCGGACCTTGTTCTACCGCCGCGGACGGATTTTGCCACGTATTTCGTATCCTGATTTGGCGGACGGAGTGTCCGCGACGGGCGCACGGAAAATAGGCCTGTTCCGCATACTCAGGGTATGCGGAGGCACTTCCGTCCGCCATCCTAATGACCCCCTATATCTGGTGTGAAACCTATGGTTTTTTTCAGTGAATATATATATATATATATATGTATATATATATATATATATATATATATATATAGATATATATATATATATATATATATATATCTATATATATATATATATATATATATATATATATATATATATATATATATATATATATATATATATATATATATATACATACACACACACATGCATGTATATGTGTGTGTGTGGGTATTATAGATTACACTTATTTATATATTTAGCTACTTCAAATACTTTCATTTCATTTAACATTATTTCTTCTGGGGTTTATATTTAAGTCCCTGTCTCCATTATTTGCTAAAGGAGGGTGTTGCAGTAACAGTGGGCGGCTATGTGACCTAGACTTCCTACTGTTTATTTTTAGTAGTAACTTACACTTGTAAGATGTGCTTATTCCCCTTTTTCAGGGGATGGAAGTCTCTACTTTTGAGTAGCTTTACACTTGCATTCTGCGAACAGCCAAATCTAGTAAAGTTACTCAAAAGTTTAAGAGTAAAGTTACGTATACAACTTACTCACAAGTATAAGTTACCTTTGTGAATAGCTCTGCGACTGTGGCTTATCAATTAGGTTCTAAGTGCTAAAGTAATCAATGCTAAAGTGGTCAATTCACAAAATTCATAACCAGGCATATCAAGAAACTTCAAGGTGGAATATCTAAAGCTTGTATTGCAACCATGGCAGCTATGAGTTTCAATGAAGGCAGTGGGCTTTGTCTGGTGGGTGTCATGTTTGTTGCAGCAGCTCTGAAAAATATCTTTACTTTCCAAAAACAAATCCCAGAATTTTCTCCTTGAGCTTCAGCTCCCATTGCATAATTTCTCTGCCCGGGACCACTGTACCTCACATGGCTGCCTGGAGCAAACAAATCTAGTGATACTCACCCTACCCTCAGTAGGACGGGTTAGCTATTTCTATTATCTGGTATTCAAGTGGCAAATGGACCACCAGGTCTAAGGTTTACACAGGTTGAATCAGGTAATGCTCCTCCGGTACAAACCTACAAATGCAGCATGAGAGCCACAGGTTTGACATGATGGGAAAACAACTGATTTACGGTGGCCCTCTCACTCATGTCATGTAAATTCATATGTTTATTGGTTTAATTATGTAGAATGGGGCAACACAAAGGTTCTCAAATAGAGTCAGGGTTGAACTGGGACAGAAAATGGGCCCAGGTAGCAAATTAAAAGTAGCCTCCATTAATGAATTAGATAGCTAAAAATCTTTCAAATAGGGACAGTTTTGAATTTGACACGCTTTTTTTGTAGTATTTTGCAAGGTGCGGAAGACTGCATGGATTCAAGCTTGCTGCAGGCATGTTTGTTTTAATATCATAGAAATCAAGAGTAAAACCCAGACCAGCAGACAAAAATAGAGGGCCACAAGCGCCAAAATCCCATCCCACACACTCTCATATGAGAATAGAAGTAAAGAAACTGAAAACAAGGGTGAACTTAGCGGTTTTCCAAAGTAAAGAATATGCTTAACTCCTTCGCTGCTAGGCCTATTTTTGGCTATTTGCTGTAGTTTGCACTTAGGACCATGTAATGTTTTGTCCACATCTGGTATCCATGACAAATTTGCTTCCTTTTCTTTCAACATCTTGAGAATTCTAAAGGTACACAGGGTTTTTGGATTCCTCTGGAGAGAGGCCAAGATGCAGGAAAAAATAGGAAAAAGTGCTGCAGAAGAAAGCGGCTGTTTTTTCCCTGCAAAAGGTATAACAAATAGTTGGTGGTGGTAAAATCACCGTCTTCTCAGATTTCAGGAGCAGGCAGACTTTTGTCAGAAAACCAACATTTTCTACACAGTTTTGGCATTTTACTGGGATATAGTCTACTTTTCCTATTTTTTGTGCTTTCAAGCTCCTTCCAATTAGTGGTAGAAATCGGTGTGAAAGCAATAATGGAACCCAGGTAAACTGTACATTTCTTAAAAGTAGGCCCAATTATGAATACAACAAATGGTCATTTGTGTAGATCCTTCAAGGTTTTTGTTTTTATAGAAACTAACAGTTCAAAATAGGACATATTGAAATTCATTTGAAAAAAATAGCCATTTGTGGCAACGTTTTCACATGTAACTTATTCTAAGTATTACTCTCTCCATGAAATGCTTGTAGAATAAGCTAAGTCTACAAGCATTTAATTGAGAGAATAATGCTGAAAATGCACGAAATGAATAAACTGTACATGGAATTGCATGGACAATACTAATACGGACATAAGTTGTTTGAGAAGGAAGTGGATCTACTTTTATAAATATTAATTAATTGGGAAAGTCGGGGAAACAGTCGGATTTATGTAACATACCAGGTGTAAGGGGATATGATATATTGCATTCTGAGATTGGTAGTAATACTGGCTTAAATACTGTGGAAGGAGCCATAGAGTGAACATATTTAATGACCTGTAGAGTGTTAAGAAACATAGAACAACAGCTTCTGGAAGCATTAGATTTAGTTTTCATTTAAATAACACACACGCGCCTCGGCATGCTGGAGAAGAGGACAGCGAGGTTACAGATTTGAAATTGGATAAAGTTATCTTTGGAATAGTTTATGGAAGTTCATAGATCCTTCAGCATGTCATGGTAAGCGTTTAGAAGCTCTTTGAAGTTTTCAGTTCTTTAAATAAGTAGCATTGTTTTAACCACGATAAGGGATGGACTTACTCAATACTTTGTGGTGATTGGGATATGTGAAATATGCATGAATAAACGTGGGTATAGAAATGATGGTATAAAGTCTGTAAGAGGCAATCATTTTGTATATATGTCTGAATAATTTGTAGTGCTTCATGGAGAGGTTCTTTGCTAAAATTTTCATGGGTTTTATTTATGTATCATATGATTTTCAGTAAACTGCTTGGTTGTTAACAACAGTTACAAGTACATATTTGTTTATATTTTTATATTCCCCTGATGAAGGGAATTCATTCCCGAAATGCATTGGGTTTGTTACAGCAAAATTAATCATGACATGAAACCCACTTTCTGCTTCTGAGCCTTTTTGAAATCAAACGTTGAACATGGATTGAATAAAATGAATTGAACAAAAGAAAGAAGGATGAAAATAACGGAAAACGAAGTTTAAAACAGTTGAATTTGATTCATTGGATTCAGGCAGTGATGAGGCTGTGCAGCTTGGTGGAACCTAGGATGGTTCCTTCGCTGTTTAGTATATAGACAAGACACACTTAGACACACTTAGAGAATGTAGCAAGGGAATTGGTCAAGACAAGAAAGTATGTTTAGTAATGGACATTGACAAATTGTCTGAGGTACTTGTTTGTTTTCTTAAAAGACATTGGCATATACTGAAGGGAGACAGATTTCTAGATGGATTTATTACTGAGAGTCCAGACATCACTTACCATAGAGGGATCTGTCTAAGGAATTTATTGAGTCCTAGCTATCCAATCAAACAAACTACTGCTAATTGCCTGACTCCGCACCCTGTGGTATTCCACAAATGTGGCCAATTTAATTGCATGTAAGTGGGCTTGGGATAAGAATATGCAATTTGAGGGCCCTTGCAGTAAGATTTTCAAGATTACTACCAACATCAATTTCAATACAAAAGTTGCTGTATATATCATAGAATGCAAATGCGGTAAGAAGTACGTAGGAAGTACCATCAGGCAGGACCCTTAGGGAAAGAATTAGGGAGCATATGAGAGACGGCAGACAAGGAGATATAATGTACCCTATTGCTGCACACAAAGCTCTCTGTCCTTCCCAGGATAGAAACAGTGATTTACATTTTTGGGGAATAGACCAGACGCTGAGGCCCCCCAGAGGGGGTTATAGGAATTGGCCCTGCGTAGATGAGATTTTAAGATTAAGGGGTGGAGACAGGAATAAAAGTGGTTCAATAATTACACAATTTTTTGGGTACATGAGCGTAATGGCTTTTTGTTTTGTGCCTGGCATTTTTGAATAGCCTTTCCCAATGAGAATTTACGGAGGTGCATTTATCTATAACCCTACGGGACTATGGAGACTTATAACATGTTGTCTGTATACGCTTCCATTCATGAAGACCTTTGCAATAATTATTTGATTGTTATTGCCCGAACAAGGGACCGATGTTAATCATAATTTTAATAAAAGTATAATCTGAGTGTTTAAAATGTTCTATTTGCCTCTGAATCCCCTAATATGATTGTATGCATTACAGGGATGTGAATTTATGAACTGCAATTTGCCTATATTTGATCACTAGTGGTGTTTTGGAAGCTCTATATATAATTACAAATATTTTAGGTACACTCGATAAGGATACCTGTTAGTCCATATGAGAGTGCTATACACTATCGCAGATATATATAGTAATTGCTAGGTGGGAGAGAAACATAGTAGGATGGATGTTTTAGGAGCGCGTAGAAATTGATAAAGACTTAATCCAGTTGACATGCATTAAGAAATAGGAGGATCATACGCAGAAGTTTGCAAAGATCAGGCCAGATATTATGAACTACAGTCCCGGTCATATGAATACATGCTTTGTATGCTGACTGATTTGGAGATGATTGATCTCCGTAATTTATGTATTGCTTTGAAATGATTCTGAAATTTATTTGGGATTTAAAAATATCTCTATAGATTGTTTTTTCTTGCCACTGATTTTGCCCGTATTCATGGTTGGTTAGATTGGAGTCATATTATTCTTCTTTACACATAACAAGATGGCACCTGTGTCTAGGACGCGTGGGGACTCTGGTCCCGTTTCCATGGTGTATATTCACCAATCACACAGACTCTACAAAATAGCTTGTGATGGAGCTGCGTGTGTCTCGTACTCGAGAACGCAGAGAGGAAGATACAGGGACAGATGTTTATTTCTTTTCCCGGTAAGGACTGAAAGAATGGTGTAGTAGGAACTGGTTTGGTCTTAAATTTACAGAAGGATGATTTGTTGATACGCGACCCCTTCTACTATCTCTCAATTTTTGTGCATTAGAAACAGGTTTGCATATATTTCCTCTACCAGGGGCAGTGCCGGGACACAGCTAATTTGCAGGAAGGCCTTCAAGACTGTCACTGCGGATGCACTGCACTACTGTGTTGGTAAGGAAACCTTGGTTTCTTATCTTATATCACAGCACGGTCTATTTATGTTTACTTTGGATGTGCTACAGAGATCTTTCATCGTTTTTAGGTCTCGCCTACGCAGCATGCATGCGTTGCATAGGAAAAAGACTTTTAGCAATTGGCACAGCTTTGCAGGCAAAAACGTGCACGTGTTGCATTGCTTTGAATGGCAACGCTTGATAGTTTGGTGATTCCCTTGCGGGAGCGAGCAGCAGCGCCATATGTTAGCAATTATAGTGCCTTGCTGCTCGCTCCCGCAGGGGAATCCGGCGCAGACCCTCTCTTCTCTCCCCTGCTGCCGGGTGAGGCGCGCAAGCTTGTGCTTGTATTCTGTTGCAAGAGCAAAATCAGTGTAAAAAAGATGGCTGGTGATGGAGGGTGCACAGGGGTGGAGAAGAGGCACCTGTTTTCCTTCAGACTGTCCCTGGATGGCCTCTCGACCTGTGGGTTAATTCGCTATAAACAACAACTGGAAGAGGCCTCTGTCTTCAACAAAAGTCAGCTGATCCCCGCTGATTGCAGTGCCCCTTCATTCCTCACTGTGATTTGTGTTTCCCTCCTCATCCATCAGTTCCGCTCCCCTTGTCAGGTCTTGTTTTCAGCCAGATGAAAGGTGCAGGGGAGTCAGTTTAACTGGACCTGACACTCTGCCTTGAAAGAGGTCTCAAAAACACCTTGAAAAGCAACAACTGTTCTTGTGGGTGAATGTGCTCTTTTAGTGCCCGGTTGTTTGCACCGACAGAGAAAGAATTCTTGCTTCTGTCAATTAAAGCTGCCACTGCCCCCACCACATGCAATTCGCCTTGCGCTGAAAACAGCACAAGCAGTGATTCTACTTTTAAAGAGCACTCCAGGCCATTTTAGGAATACCTATATTTTTGGGGGTGTCACCCGGCATGCAAATGTTGTTTACGTTTTCAATTAACTGCAATTTTAGTACAATTGGCAACACCCATAAATCACTCTTTCTGGTGTCTTTGCCTAGGTAACCCCCTCCGAAATGGCTACAGTGTGATTTCCTGAAATAAATTAAACATTTCTGCATTTAACACATTGCCACTATTCTGTGAATTCTTAAAACTTCCCAAAATTATGAGCAACAGTGAAATAGATGAAAAATATATATTTCGAGACACACACAGATAGTGTAACACAAACTTTTATTTTAAAATTCTTTGGATCTGTTTATGTCCAATGTATAGAGATTAAATGCTCTGACAAAGAAATTACAGCTGTAAATGCTCACCTACAAGACTTGGTGGTCTACCTATGATGCACATCATGTAAGCAGGTGATTCGCTTCTTCTTAGCCTGACATCGGTAAGGTTACAACGCCTTTTAAAGTGTCCCTGTATTTATACACAACAGAATAACTTAGAAGTGAACCTTACAAATACAAAAATGGTGAAAGTTCATGAAGAAAACCAGAAGACCAGGCGTTGTCCTACTGGGGTTCGTGTTGTGTGTGTACCTGGCAGTACAAGTATCTCGGAGTGGTGTTCCATTCCAGAGGCTCTTTCACCCCCTACATAGAGGGCATGAATCCAAAGGCTACCCAACAACATCAGGCTTTCAACCGCTTACAAAAACGTGGCAGCTAAGCTCTTGCCCACCTTGGCATATGGTTTTGAAATTGTGGGAGGGAAGACGGCTAAACTCTAAGACGTACTAAACGCCAAGACCTATTGCTCAACATTCAAACTGCCAAACCATATTATGCATGCTCAACTGACTTGAATGTGACCTTACGAAACACAGCTGGTTATTAAAAATGCTTTCCTAAAGATGTGCCAACCCTCTCACCAGGCTGAAAACAGCACCGTCTGCCAGGAAATTAACACTGCAACTCAAAGGCGGGGTCAAATGACTGCCTAAAAGATGCAATTAACTCCCCCCATGAGGGAAACCTATGGAATCCACAAATCCCATCTAAAAGATTTAAGAGACATCTTAATCGAATCACCAGGCTACCTTCCTTATGGGAGAATAGAGTTACCCTGGCAAAGAAATCATACCCTTGGCATGTCATTAATTCTTATAGTTTTCAAACCTCAGCCTTACCTCCACCAAGGATGCAATTTTTCATTTGAAGTGAGCAACCATGCTCCGGCTTCTTGGGGCCAGCCACCCCGGGGCCAGTGCCCTGGTCCAGAACAACTGAAGGCGATGAGTGCAGGATCTTGTGGGACGGGAAAGGAGACAGTGATTCATATCTTATCTGTCTGCCCGGCACTACTCTTTGATAGAGGCAAGCTACTACAGGGCCCCTTATTCAAGCCAGAAAAAGAAGTTGAACTCAAGCACTTATGCAGGAGCCCAACCCCGAACACACACGCCTGAATATAAGGGTTGTTAATTGTGTACAGGTATTTATGGCGAACATTAAGGTCCACACCGTCGAAAGCTAGACTAACAAGCATTGGCATAGCCAATAGGTCTCGCTTTTGGGACCTTATAAGTATTTAGTTATACAGCACAATATCCTTGGTGCAACAACATCAATTGTTGCATGGCTAAACACTTATAAGGTCCCAAAGGCGAGGCCTATTGGCTATGCCAATGCTTGTTTAATTTGGGACAAGTACTGTTGAACAGCCGAAATTGCATGGATGAATACTTGAGGTTACATGGACTAATATTTTAATCAGAATATTTTTTGGGATGGAATTATCACCAAAGGAGAAGTAGGTGTCATAGTGTTTTGACTTGGTGTGTCCAGTAGTTTTTGGGATGATGACTTTTAAGGATTTAGATACTTACTCTTTCCCCTTCATTTACTTTCAGGTCTCTTGATTAGAACTTTGAGGTATTGTTTGCCATTCACTTCTCTGCATGTCTATGTGTAATAGGTTAGATGAGTGTCGCACTCTCTAGGTGTACTTGGTACCTTCTCATACTCATGCTGATTCACAAACTAACTAAGAATAATGTAAGATTATACAATTTTGATCAGCTTGCCACGTAATCCGAGTGACTTGGTTATCTCATTTATAATGGTCAAAATTATTAAAAATGTTTTTGTCGATATAATGGGTAGTGCATGGGTTTCCACCATGCTTAGAGATGAATTAATCACCAATCTGTGATTGGACTTTACAAGTCACGGTGATGTAATCTATTTTCTCTATATACTTCAAACATATGTATGGTGCCACAGTGGTTTGTGTTTCTATTTATTCACTTAACCTTGAAAAAGTTGCGGGACAGTGTGCCCACCTGGTGACGAAACACTTGTTGGCTAAGAATGTAATACAGTGTATAAATAGAATAAAAGAATAAAGAAAAGAGGAACACAACAAGATTAATTGATTGTCTATGTATGTTTACATATGTGTCAATTGTAATTCGGGCGTGTGCTGGGGACTGTGTTTGTGTTGCTCGGTTGGCCTACGCCTCACTATAGGGTGAAATGTGGCTCTCTCTACCCTGCAGCACCGCTGACAATACTAGCTATGGGAAATATTAGATTGTGAATTTTCCTGAGAGGCGCCAACTCCCTATATAAGTACCACCCACCTGTAATAATACATTGCTTCAAAAATTGCCCAGCGTATCTTCCCAAAAGAAATGGAGGACCAGCCTTGATTCAATAACAATCTGAAAACAGTGAGGTTTAGACACACATTTAATTAGTTTGAATACTCATTTTCAGAAAGGTGATATTGTTTTTTAGTTTGGTTGAATGATTACATTTTTGTTAACAAATGGAAGTGTATTGCTTTGCACACCTTCCTAGAAAGTGGGTTCTGAACTAGTTCTTGCTAAGCTTTATTATATTATACTATGCTATTTTGTAATGTTATGTTATATCATGTTATGTAGCTTATGTTATGTTTCACTGATATTCAATGTCTGCTAGCACACTAGACTATGTAGCAGCCTCAGGGATCCTAAGCAGAAATTGAATATCAGTGGAACATAACATAAGCAACATAACATGAAATAACATAACATAACATTACAAAATAGCATAGTATAATATAATAAAGCTTAGCATGAACTAGTACAGAACCCACTTTCTAGGAAGGTGTGCAAAGCAATACACTTCCATTTGTTAACAAAAATGTAATCCTTCCTATTGTGTTCCTCTCACAACCTCATTGGAAAGCCCAATGAAGCATCAAGTCACTTCACCTGCACTTCCTGCTTGAGCTAGAGCAGCACCCTCTTTCTTGCTAATGTTGTGAAGTGCAGATCAGGAAACAACAAAAGCGTGTAAGAGTCCAACAAGACAGACTTTCCCTAGATTTCAGTTTCGATGATTGTATCTCACTAATCTAATGTGGTCACAAATCTCAGTGCTATGACACCTACTTCATCCCTCGAACTTTGCCACCAGAGAGCATGCTGGAAGACCATCTCCCTATAGCACATTGCTGGAAGGTCAATACATAAATTCTGAGTAAGGTTGAGTGTGGGAAACAAAGAGAAGATGTATTTCCCTGCATAAGTGGTCTCTTCAGTGGCCATTTTGTGATCTGTGTGTCTAGTTGTGATTTGGTGATGGAAGACTGAGAGTTTGGGGGGGCCGGCCGGAGTGAGTCATTTTCAATCATCTAGAATGGTGCGTGCCATGGGGATGCTCATCCGGAGGGGGTGGGGCTGTCGCATTGACATAGTAGGCACTATGTGTACATGGATTTCTTTTTGTCTCCTTGCTTTCCCCTTTCCAAGGTATACTGTGGGTCTCCGAGTTAGAGATAGTTTTATAGGAAGGAAGTAATTTTGTTAGCTCGAAATTGATTTATGTTACCATGTCTGTAGGCAAATGAGATGTGGGCAGTTATACTTGCAAATGCCATTTGTTTCATAAAAGATATTCAGCCCTAAAAAAGCAACACTCTTCCATGTCAAACATATTCTCTATTTTTTCTCCAAATAATGAAAATTAGCAAATTTTTAAGACACATTTCCCATAGGGGTATCTGCAATTATGCTTCTGAATATTTGGCAGAAGAAGTGTAACAGCTGTGCGAATCTAAAAGCACCGGAGCACCTGATGTTAATCCATTTAAAAAAGAAGCCATAAAGTATGCATTTTTAGGACTGATCTAAAGCTACAGAATAAAGTCTTTGCACTGTATTATTAAATATTCTTTGCATAAGAAAGAGTGATAGTTTTTTACCACCTAACTGGAGAAAATGTCAATGAACACTTTACATCTATTGATAGTAGATAATACATAAAGCGTTGTCCAATGTGTAACTGTTATTCAACTGTTGAAATTATTCAAAATTATCTGCACAAGTAAATTGAATTTTAATTCCTGCGTTTTTATTTATTTACTTATTTGTTTATATATCTATTTATTAGTAGTTCTCCTTACTTCATTCTGTACCTAACGTTGTCAAAGCATTTTCTAAGTGCAACTATTCTCAAGATCGTGGTCCATACATTATTTTAATGAAAGATTAATATAACTATTACTGTAAGCAGAAACACATATGGATTCAATGTGCCACATACAGCACAGTGTAAGGAGTTATTTGCCAGATATACTAAGACAGAATTTGCAGAAGGGATCACCATATGAACACTTACTTTTTGTTAATCCTGTGGTATTTATGAACTGACCTATCTACTAATAGGTTGGTTCGAGAAATACCAAATAGTTGTGGGTCACAATTCGACCCACCTTTTGAATATTAATGAGGTAGGATAAAAATCACGATCCAATATGATTCATTGCCCTCATAAGATAGTGACCAGCTGGGGTCAGCATACTATCATGTCTGTGATTGCTTTTAAATAAAACAATATTTTTTTTGGTGATGCACTTGGGTTATTTTAAAGGAAAACGGGGTGCATTTAAAATGAGAATGAAAAGATTCACAAACTTTTTTTATGAGTATGCAGTGGTTCAATGAACCAGTGCCTACTCAGGGACCCCTTCCGATTATGAATAGGTTACCACTACCTTAGTGTAACTAGGAAAACATTAACCCCTTTTCCCTGCTCATGACAGTTCCACGCCGTCATGAGTCACGGGCGACATGTGCTCATGACGGCGTGAAGCCGTCATGCCGCTGCTGCCCCGTCCACGCTGCACTGATTACCCGCATGTGCAGGCGAATTAATGAACGGGCGCGGTCATGGCGGCACCACGCCGTCATGAGCACACGCCGCCCGTGACTCTTGACAGCTTAGAGCCGTCATGAGCACCGAAGCACCGCGCCCACCCCCTAACCTCCCCGCGCCATGGCAGAATTCACAGAGCAGGGCAGGGGTTAATATTTTGGGACCAAATTTCGAATGCAAAACATTTGTTGATCCCATAGCGAACTGCTAATTGGAAGACATGTCCTCAAAATACATCTTTCAAATGCTGATTCAGTTTGCACTTGCAAACCCAAAATGTGATTTGGTAACATGTTACTGCATTGTTATTTCGGTTGGACACATACCAAAAAGCTGTTGCCATAACAAACGCCCTTATTTAGTGACCTCAATTTATCTCAATATATATGACCCCAGTCTCTATATTTTGGCAAATTTTCAGATAGTTTATTTTGGAACAGTTAAAGGAATAAGAGTGTATAGTTTTTTTTACAGCTGTATGAAATTTACAAGAAATGGCTCATATATAAGTAAGCATATTATAAAGGTTACACCATGCCATCAGTGTCCGTAGCAGGTAATGCCTGATAGTGACATTGGAATAAGAATTCTTTACCTTTTTTAGAGGTTTCCCTGAGACACAGTGCTTAATCTGAGTTGGTGGTCTCAGGTGCTAAGCACCAGCTCTTAATTTAATTATGAACAACAGCACGTATGACTGTTTGCCACATGGTGTGTCTGTTTATCTAATTTAGAGATCAGCACAACAACAGTTGTTTATTAATTCAATATACATTACAAATGACTGATAACTGCTGCCCAAGCTATTCTTAGAGCTTTGGAAGCCTGGAATAGTCTGAATCCTCACACTTGTAGGTGTGTGATGGTTAGTAGTTGTGTTGTTACTGTAATTGGCAGCTCTGAAATGGGCTTGTGTGGTGCAAGTGGAAGTGGCCTCCTGATGAGGCCCTGGCACTTATGTTCTTTACAAATTAAGCAAATCTCTGGAACAATGGCATTCCAGGTCTTGGAAGCATCCCAGCAAAGGACACTGACAGCGCTCTGGCCTTTTGAATCTAGGGCATTCTGAAAGGAGGATGCCTACTTTTTGTATAAATGAAGACTTTTAAAAATGTGTTTGTTTTTTTGTCAAATAGTTCAGGGATCCTGAGTGGCCAGTTCAGGGCTGGACTGACTGTAGCGGGCACTGGGCAATCCCCCGGTGCGCCATACTGGTGGGGGGCCGGTTTTGGGCTAGCATAGCTGCAAAATCAGCCCTGTAACAAAATCAACCGAAAACCGGCCCTGGCAAGGAGTTCGGCAGCCCCTACAATCCCCCAGGGGGGAGGACGGCCGGCCGAGCACTTTGCCAGGGCCGGTTTTGGTCCCCAGTCGGGCCCTGGGCCAGTTCTGTGTACAATACATGGCAAACATGGCTTCTATATGCAACCACTACTCACATTAGTGCAGAGAATATATGTTCGGTACTTTTAATTTCTAATGCAAGTGTTTTCACTGTATGGAGGGCTTTCTTCAGAGACTCAATTTGTAAATTAGGTAACTCGAAAGTAGGGAGTTCCTAAGGTCTGGCCTACGAAATATACTATAGTTTAGAAGCCAGAATTTCAATGTAGAATTGTATCCCTAGAAATGATATGATGCTGGGTGTCAATAAGTGCTTGCAGATTTTGCAAGGAAGCCCTGTCTGATTTGGTGCAGCTCGACACTTACATTCACTGTTTCCATGTCTGCTTTTGGTGCAAGCAAGAGCTTTTATTTGAGTAGTTTCTAGTCAGAATTAATATAATTGGCCTTGGAGATCTGCCAGCCAAAACTTTGGTTTCTAGGTAAAAGATAATTTCTAAAAATGTGATGATACAAGATGGCTGATGTAGAGATAGTTCAAGAAAAACAAATATATCTGTTGACTTTTGTAACTTTATTACTGGATTGGTCAAGTTTGGTCTTTCCTATTCAAGTTTACATCTGAAATAGGATCTTCAATGGCTGAAAGACTGCCTTATAGGCCTTTTGTCTTTTCGTTGTAAATCTCTGAAACGAGCCAGGTGGTCCTAGCCTCTTTCCTTTGTCTAAAAACAGACAAGTTCGACTTTTGGGCATTATTAGTTGACCATGTGCAGTTTTCACACAGAAATGTCAACACCTGTTTCACAAATCTGAAAATTGATTGTCCTGCCCCTCAATCAAGATGTTAAGGAACACTGTGCTTACTCTATTTTCTAAGGTAGGTCTTTTAGGTAATGAGAATTCATAATATACTCAAATGGGCTTTCAGGCACCACTCTTCATCCCTTTGTCTGTTGTTGTGTCATTTACTTATTTATTCTTTCTAGTGCAGTGCATGCCATGGGGCAATGGGTCAGCCCTTTTCAGCCACTGGCTAACTTCACCATGCATGACGGCATTCTACTCATTCACAAGGTGCACATCCACATACTAATTAGCTCCCTTATGTGCTAGGACTTTTTTTGTGCTTTTTGAGACCAAATGAAACATTTTTACATGTGGTCGATTTTTTTATATTTTGGTGGGTCCCTGGCTCCTCCTCCAACAATGACGTTTTACAAAAAACATGACAAAACAAAACAAGTGTTGACAAAGGCAAAAGGAAAGCTGAAAACGCATGAACTATTGTGAAGTAATTACACAATACAGAAGTGTACAGGAACACAGGATCTATTGGCTGTTTGTCTCCACAGCTTCCAGGAAATTACACCAGAGTCCCTGGGATTCAAACTGTGAAGTTCTATATCCATGACAATGACATCATAGGTAGCTCATGCAGGAATCATGGCCATAAGGTTAGAACAGAGACTATAGACTATTACTACATCTCCTATCTTTCAATAAAGAATAGCTTACATGAAAAGAAATGGAAGAGAAATAAAGAAGAGAAAATGTATATGAATCAGAAAAGGCAAAAATCAACATTACTTGAGAAAGTGTGGGACAAATGTCCAAGCTAAGCTGATAAAAGCATATTACAAATTTAACCGATTTGGCAGGACAATAGTCCTGCTAGACCTACGTGGAGGAACATATCTCATGGAACTTTTGTTATCTACATTATTTTGAGGCTGAACATTTTTCTCTACATCAAGACCCAACTGCAACACAACTTTTAAAGGTATCTTATAAACTCTAGACAGATTCCACCAATTCTTGCCATTGACTCTAATAGCAAACCGAGAGGAAGTATCCACTTTGGCAGGTGGACCAAATTTTGACAAACCTTTAGGAACATTGTGACGAGATTTAATCCTGACCCAATCCCCTATTTTAATTTTAGAGTCGTAACATTCTAAACTCTTGCTCTTAACCTGAGAAGGCTCACTACTCGTGCCTAGATCGGGGCAGAATGTCAAGTTCTTGACCTCATTGGTTTCACGTAATCTTGACAACATGCCCCATTTTTTCATTCACGCTAGACACATGCAAAAAGATGCCTCCCTTCCTCTTAGTAGTGCAAAGGGACTTGAACCCGTGACAGAATTTGGAGTCGTGCGATGCTTCCAGAACATGCTTTGTACAGCTTCCTTGATGTCAACATTAGCTGACACTGCCCATTGGACACACTCAACTAAAATGCGGTTATTGCTTTCAATAAAATCATTGGCCTGTTGGTGATAGAGTGCCACACGCCGGTGTATAATCCCAGATTGACTTAAAAATTCACACAATTCCTTAGATGTACATTGTACCCCATTGTCGGATACAATTTCTTTTGGAAAACCTTCCCTCCCAAATAAGCTTTGTAAAAACGGATTCACTTCTTGTGAATTAGGATCTGTCATGAAATGAACTTCCCACCATTTACTGAAATAATCTGCAACAACTAAAGCAAATTTGTACTTTCTAGGTAACACATTGAAGGGTCCCACAAAGTCAATAGCCAACTTCAACCATTGACCCTCAGGGGGTCAACACACTGTACAGGCGGTGAAACAATCTTAATAACTTTATCGCTGGTGCAACATGTGACACACCCTTCTACTACATCGTTTATTTGATCATCCATAGAAGGCCACCAATAAACCGCCCATATTCTCTTTTTCGTGTTGGTTTGACCAAGGTGTCCTTCATGACCATAACGAATGATTTGACTCTTAAGTGACTCAGGGGGAATACATTTGTCACCACGCATAATCACACCCTCACCCCCCAGAGTAAGTTCTTCAGAAATCTTAGCAAAAGGATGCAGATCAGCGTCCAGATGCTTTTCTTTAGGCCACCCTGACACAATGAACTCTTTCACTTTTTTGAGCAAAACATCAGATTCCATGCCTTTCAACCAATCAAGTTCTGAGAAACAACCCAAATTACATGCATCCACAGCTGCAATGAGACATTCATCTTCAATCTCATTATCACATTCGCCCTTCCTTGTAGATAGAGGAGATCTGGAAAGATATAATCAGCCCTCGTATTTCTCCCACCTGGTATATGAGCAACCCGAAAATTATACTGCAATAACTTTGAACATAATCTCTCAATCCTGGGAGTATGATCCTTAACAACTCTTACCTCCAGAATATCAATAAGCGGTTTATGATCAGTAAAAATCTTAAAAGATTTTCCCCACAAAAAAGCACTTAAAACGCTCTACGGCCCAACAACACGCGAGCAACTCTCTCTCAATAACGGAGTAGTTTTTTTCACTCGGTCGCAAAGCACGAGAAGCAAAACTAACGGTATACTCCTTGCCCTGTTTGACTTGTGAAATCATTCCCCCGATACCATCAATGCTGGCATCAACAGATAAAATACATTCAACAGAGGGATCATAAGGAGTAAGAAACTTACAAGAACCAAACTCTTTTTTGATTTCCACAAATTCCTGTTGACATTCTTGACTCCACACAAACACTGTCCTCCTTTTAAGCAGTTCCCTCATGTGCACAGTCTTTGCAGCAAAATTATGAATGAATTTAGTATCAAACTCACACAGACCTAAGAATGAGGAGACCTGCTTTTTAGAAATCTGACACGGAGCATCAGAAATGGCCTGAATGAGACCCTCCCTTGGCCCAATGCCCTTGCCTGTAATGCAGTGACCCAAATATGCTATGGATTCCACCCAAAAAACACACTTGAGTTTGTTCGCCACAAAGCCTTTAGATTCCAAACTTTTCAAAACAATAGAAACATTACAGTCATGCTCATCCATAGTTTTTCCAGCCACCAAAATGTCATCTTGAAAAACAACTGTATTAGGAACACCCTCTAAGACTTTTTCCATAATGCGCTGAAAAACTGAGGCCGCAGAAGCTAGCCCAAAAGGCATTCTCCTGAACTGAAAAGCTCCAGCTAGTGACACAAAGGCAGTCACATGTTTAGAAATGGGATCAAGCTCGATTTAATGATATGCCGAAGCTAGGTCAATCTTCGAGAAATACCTGGCATCAGCAAATTTGGAAAGAATGTCATCAATTCGTGGTAAGGGGTGTGAATCAACCCAAATTTCTCTGTTAACACTGCGCAAATCAATACATACCCTAAGATTGCCATTTTTTTCCTCGCTCCCACCAAGGGACTTAGCCAGAGTGATGACTCTATGGGCTTAATAACCCTACTTTCACACATTTTTTTAAGTTCTAATGACAAGTCATCCCTTATGCTAAAAGGCACATTCCTAAGTTTGTGTTAAACTGGCGACCCTCCATCTTTAACTTTTATCAAATGTTTAAAACCAGTGATACACCCTAGTTTTTCACTGAAAACCTTACAAAATCTCTTCGACCAATAAGCTAAACTCTCCTCTACAGGTTGATTATCTACAATGGAAACTTGTTCTTTAGTACCGGCCTGAGTGTCATGCCAAATAGGCCTTGATGGTACCAGCCAAGAATGTCAAGTCATTTTTTTGCAACATACACTTTCCCCTGAATACACTTCTCTTTCAATACTAAATTGGCTTAAAAATATCCAGACAATTCAATGCGCCTGCCTTCATATGATACTGGACACCAATCAGGAGGATTAAGACCCCTGTTACTCCAAGTATTCTCAAAGAGTTCTTCCGGAATCATGGTTATTCTTGCCCCTGAATCAACCAGAAGTTGTAAACACTTATCATCCACCAGAATATCAACAATGGGATCAATGCATTCTTCCGACTCATCCTTTACTACAACTACAAAATCAGTAAGACAACTAACTACTTCACATTCATGATCATTCTTTGTTTCTTCATAGTACACACATTAACACCACCACGGGAATTACACATTTTCGCAAAATGACCTTGCTTCCCACATTTCCGGGATGCTGCGAATTTAGCAGAGCAAATTCTTGAATCTGGAAAAGGTTTTAGAAAACCACACTTATTACATGCATTTTTGCTTTAGTTACCTTTCCACCCTACTTTACTGGTGGAAAACGTATTGTTCTTTTGTTCAAAATTAGATTTGAATTTTTCTCCTTGCGTTTTTTCCTCAACTAAATCTTTCTATTTTGTGACCACACCAACTGGGTTCTTCTCTGTTTTGAGCTCTTTTTTAGATTTCTGCGACAGTTTTATGCTTTTTACAATACTAATTGTTTCATCAAGGGTGGGATTTTTTAAAGTGAGGAGTTTTTCTTGAACTTTACTATCCCAACAGTGTACAACTATTTGATCCCGAATAAGTTGCAAACAAAATTGTTCAAACTCACACTCAGAGGTTGAAATTCTGAGACCTGCGACATAGGTTACTATACTCTCATCACTCTCTTGTTTTCTTGTGAAAAACCTGTGCCTAAAAACTACAAGACTACTCTCGATATCAAATTGTTTCTCTAACATTTTCACAACTTGGTCATACACATTCAGCTCTTCCTTCCCTGCTTCTGCAACAACAGGAGGTAAGTGTTCTAAGACAGCTTGTCCTTCAAAACCTAAATTATGTTCCAAAATAAAACGTTTCTTGTCTGCACTAAACCTCAAACCCCCTATAGCCCCTATGTACTTTTCAAAGGCTCTATGCCAAACTTTCCATTTCATAGGAGGATCACCTGGAAGCTGTAAGAAAGGAGGAGGGCTTGTACATTTTGCATCATGCAAATTTTGATCACTAAATTATTTTCTACAAATACCTGAAAAAATAATTAGATTAGTTAACGAGAGAAAGAGCACCTACACATGTGAATGATCAAATAAGCATTCAAGATAATTATAAATATACTTTTGATGGAGAACCACCCCAAACAAAAACATAAAACAACGCAAAAATGTTAACCAGACCAAGAAGAAAAAAACAAAAATCCGAATCATCCAAGGCTGTGATGAGAACCAGAATGTCAAATGGTAATCACCAGAATGAATAAAGAAAGAAGACTCCATGACTGTGCTGCAGTACATAAACTGTTTTTCAGTAATATGTTTCATTGCTGAAATTAATAATCGTAATGTGAAAAAATCCACAACACCTCCGATCACAAAATAAAGCTCAATACTGTTATACTTGTTCCACAAACTGTTGTGGTACAACTTTTCCTGCGTGTCTGAAAAGACCAAATTGGCAAAGAAAAAGAAAGATTTAGAAGCCAACCGTCATCTTCTTTCTTGCTCCGCAATACTTTAAATCTGTGCTCTCCAAGGTTACTTGAAATTATCGTTCCCTTCTCAAGTCGCTTCCACACAGTCCCCTTTCTTTTCAATCAGCGCTGCACAAAGCAATGGGCGTGATCCTGGAGCGTCTGACGCCAATGCATCCGACATAGTCACAAGCCCAGTTCATTCATGACGCGCGTTGGTCTTTCGCCGAATCCCCATGCGAGTTCTAATGTGTCATCCTTTACTTCTGCCGCTTGACAGAAGAGGATCTCCGCATCCAACGGACTCCGTGTGTGCTGGAAACAATCTGCTTGCGTTACCGAGTGCGCCACCAGTGATCAGCTTGCTCTACTAAGTGCGCCCCGCTACATCTGCAAACTTCCTCACCGCTATCAACAGCAGGACCCTCCCGCTAACCTCCTCACCTCATAAAAAGGTACACCCAATGGAATTTTCTGCCACTGTAGAAGTATACAAACTTCCCTTCCTACTGTACTTTCAGCCGCTGGAGGAGGTAGGATGATTTCTTCAATGGAGACCTTTTTGCTTGTATAAATTGATTCACTAGTTTTTTCCCAAAGTTAAAGAGAACGTCGATTTTATCCGCAGTGGAGGATAGTTCGTGGAATAATCATAAAATAACCACTTGACACACAGGAAAGACTTCACACATGAACGTGTGGGTGGAGACAGGGACAGTCCTCGTCGCCAATTTGAAGTAATTGCACAACACAGTAGTGTACAGGAACACAAGATTTATTGACTGTTTGTCTCCACAGCTTCCAGGAGCTGACTCCAGAGTCCCTGGGATTCAAACTGTGAAGTTCTATATCCATGACAATGACATCATAGGTAGCTCATGCAGGAATCATGGCCATAAGCTTAAAACAGAGACTAGAGACTATTACATATTGGCTATGCTAATGTTTGTTTTCCTTTGAATAATTAACATGTGGCAAAAGTGCTGACCTCAAGCCACCACAAATATGGAAAAATACCTCAATGCTGTGGGGGATGTGAGTTCGTTCTTTTTTCTCCTGTATTTTTGGCTTCCGTGGAATGCACAAATATTACTCATGATACCCTTGTTTCTTCTACAGAAAAATTGACAACATATATATATTATAAGTTAACCTATAAACTAGTTGAAGAGTGTCAACAAAACTGTAATGTGTTACTGAATATATCCAGGGGCTTATTTACAATCCCCTTGCGCCACTTTTGCGTCATTTTTAACATGGGACAAGTGGCGTACGGGTGGTGCAAGGGGCTTGTAAATAAGCCCCCCAGTGCTTTTCAGATTAGAAAACTGAAGTATAATGCTAAAAGGTTGCACATTCATAAGAATACGTTTTACAAAAAAAAAGAAAGTCGTGAAACGCTCTAATCCTCGTGTATCCAAGAGGTGTGATACTGTGATATCAGTCATGCCCTTTACTAGATTCAGTGGACCTCAATTTAAAAGCATTAGAGGCTGAACCAACACAGTCAGTATTCGAGAGTGGTCCCTACAAGATATACACATTTTTCTGCAGTAGTCACAATATCCCTATGAGCAAACGTATCTACTCACAAAATCTTAGCTCTGATGGTGCGTTTGTATGCGTGACGCATTCAGCGGCATGCCAGGGCTTGCTGAAGTGACGAGTATCCTGCAGGTTTCTGATTGAGTCGAGGAGATTATTCCAGAACTGATTAGAACTTGATTATCGTGTGGGTAATATTTTTTTCTGTTTTGAAAATTACTGCGTGCACCTGATTGAATCGCCCAGAATACCTTGTTTCCCTCATTTCTATTAATGTAGCTTGTTAATCAGTGCACCTTAAGACAAGTTTGTCCAATCTGGATTTAATGTTTGATTGTAAAATGCAGCATGTTACTTGCGCATGCTACTCTTTTAAAAAGAAAAAACTGACAACATGTTATAAACACTCTGGGGCTTATTTATGGGAAACTGGCTACAGCAGTGCTGCAAGTGTTTATGCTGCGCTGTCTTACGCCAATGTGAAAGGGAAGAAAAGCACAGTATTTATGTAATAAGGTGCATTCCTGTCTCTTCCCCCAGCGCTGTTGCACAGTGGGCTGCCTAGCGCAAATGTAGACATCCTTGCAACATGGTGTAATGGGTGTCTGCTTGTCATGCATGATTGTCTTTGTGCAGAAAGTGGCACCTTCCTGCACAAAACGAGTTCTCGTTATGTCTGCCATGTGTATGCGTATGGTTTTGGCGCTTCCCCAGGTTGATGTGATTAAGTAAGTCTGGGACAGTATCAAAACTTCTAGGTGTTGTGTTTGAAAACCCACTGCAATGCCCATGGACATCACCCTGTTGCAGAGTAAAGCAACACAGCAAGTTGAGCAGCTTTTTCTTACTCCATATCTATGAGACCATTCAAAGCTATGCAATAAATATAGTTGAGAGGTTTGCGCTGCCACAACATCAGAAAAAGTGAAAGTGTGGGGGCGCAAACTTCTCATAAATAAGCCCCTCTGTATGGATAGTAGAACATCGCCCACTTTACTGTACTAGGTCTGGTGGCTTATGCAACTAACACATTCGTTGTCGAATTCTGCTTTTGTCCTGAAGGTTATGACTTTGAATGTAGGGTCTGCTCAGCCTTTAAATCACCGGAGGTTCATAAAATGAGTATAATGGGTAAGAATGGACAGATGCTTATGTACCAAATGTATATCATTCCTTGTGTTGGAAGTACTGACAAGAAAGTTGCCATTAATCCTGCCCACCATTCACCTTGCAGATTGGGGGAATGTGCTTTAAAATACTGACCTGGATTAGTGTATGTAGTACAAATGAGAGGGCAAAACTTTATTTGTCCAACAAAAGTTCAACACAGATGTTGAAGTTCATAGCTTGCTTTATGTTTGTTCTCATATCTGTAGTCAAACTTCATATCAGTTGTTTCTGGAGTTAGAGCAGTGTGGCACACAAAGACTACTGCAATGCAGCTTCTTTGCACATTTCATTAATCCGTATCTGGAAGTTGTGCGTCTAGTAAGAATTGCCCAAAGTGTAGGCAAGTCCCAATCGTTTTTTCACATGAGCAGGCATGCATCATCTATGTGCTAATAATGGAACAGCCAATAGTGTGAGTCCTGCACCTGTGTGACTGTTCTGTGTACAAGTGTATGCTGGTTCTCCCAGTAGTGCAGATCATTTTTACAAGTTCATGACTCACCTCTTATATCTTATCATATATACAATGAGTTCTAAAATCTAATGCTCTCTTGTATGCTATTATATTTAATTCATTCGTATTAATACTTCAAACTATTTATTTCCTAAACATATACATAGTACCTAAATCATCTTTCCCAAATTGTTGGTGGGGACCACTAATGGGTCATGAGCCAATATTTTGATGGGCCACGAAAGTCCTGGTCTATATATATAAGTAACATTTAAAATTATTAGCCTGGTTTGTGCACCAGTGTAAAGATATGAATAATGTCCCTACAGGGCTCGACAAATCGACGACCAGATGGCCGGGCTTCCCTGGAAGTCCCGATGAGGTGCCATTCGCCTCCCGGATCCCAGCCAGGGCTCCAGGAGGTCGGGCACATTTGCGCCCTGGGTCCCCTCTGTCACCTCGAGTGCACGGATTACGAGAAAGGGGGGTAATTTTCCTCCGGATTAGTAGGTGCAAGGGTATGCCCAAACACCTCCCGGGGCTGGTGGTTCCCTGCTGCGGACCAGATGGGCGATGCCCGGGCAACACCTCCCAGGCATCCGGGGCTCCCTCCTCCGGCCCGCAGAGTGGCAAAGTACCCGGGACGGGCTCCTTGGGTCCCGGGCCCTGCAACCCCGGAGCCCCGGAGCCCCGGAGCATTGCAGCCGTCGAGCCCTGCAGTCCCCGAGCCCCGAACCCCGAGCCCCGAGCCCCGAGCCCCGAGCCCTACAGGCCCGGGGCAGGCAGATTGGGCGTCATTTCGGTCCCGGCCATCTGGTCGCCCCTCTTGCCTCGGCCATCTGGTCGCCCGCAATGCTTTCCTATGAGGGCGACTAGATGGCCGGACTTCCCTGGAAGTCCCGATGAGGTGCCATTCGTCTCCCGGACCCCAGCAAGGGCTCCAGGTGGTCGGGCACATTTGCGCCCTGGGTCCCCTCTGTCAGCTCGAGTGCACGGATTACAAGAAAGGGGGGTAATTTTCCTCCGGATTACTAGGGGCAAGGGTATGCCCAGGCACCCTGCCTGTGCTGGCGGTCCCCTTCCGGGGACCAGATGGGATGTGCCCCGGGCAACACCTCCCAGGCGTCCGGGGCTCCCTCCTCCGACCCGCGGCGTGGGGAAGAGCCCGGGACGGGCTCCATGGGTCCCGGGCCCTGCAACCCCGGAGCCCCGGAGCCCTGCTGCCCTGGAGCCCTGCAGCCCCTGAGCCCTGGAGCCCTGGAGCCCCGGAGCCCCGGAGCCCCGGAGTCCTGCAGCCGTGGAGCCCTGCAGTCCCCGAGCCCTGCAGTCCCGGAGCCCAGGGGCCCCGCAGCTCCTGAGCCCTACAGGCCCGGGGCAGACAAATTGGCGTCATTTCGTTCCTGGCCATCTGGTCGCCCCTCTCGCCTAGGCCATCTGGTCGCCCGCAATGCTTTCCTATGGTGTGACCAGATGGCCGGACTTCCCTGGAAGTCCCGATGGGGTGCCATTCGCCTCCCAGGTCCCAGCGAGGGCTCCAGGAGGTCGGGCACTTTTGCGCCCTGGGTCCCCTCTATCACCTCGTGTGCACGGATTACAAGAAATGGGGGTAATTTTCCTCCGGATTGGTAGGGACAAGGTATTCTGGGACCCCCCTCGGCCTAGCGGTCCTCAGCCGGCAGCTGGACATGCCAGGATGCCGCCCCAGCCCCGGATCCGTCCCTGGGCCTGCCGCGTGGCAGGAAGCCCTGGATGGGGTCCGGGGGCCCGGCCGGGCCCCGGGTCGGGTGCCCCGGCCCTGGGCCCGGTCCCCCCGGCCTGCCGCACTGACAAAGGACCAGGACGTGGTTTCCTTCGAGCCCGGGGAGCCTCCCCTCGCTCGGCTGAGTTCAGCAGCTCCGGCCGGGGCCCCTGAGGGCCCGGGGAGGGTGGCCTCCCCATCCCGGGCTCTGTCCTTGGTCCTGCTGCGTGGCAGGGTGCCCGGGACGGGGTCCGGAGGGCCCGGGAAGGCTTCCCCTGCGCCTCCGGGCTTGGGAGCCCAGGGGCCCGGGCGGGCCCC